>NW_027646400.1:2400000-3000000 GCF_951394435.1 Stenella coeruleoalba
ACTTCTCCCGAGTGTCTGTTGGCAATTTACATCCCGCCCATCAGCATAACAAGGCTCCCAGTTCTCCATGGCCTGTCCTGCCTTTCTGGATTTTACACTTTTTTCAGATGGCCCTTTTGACCGGGGGGAAGTGAGACTTCATTGTAGTGCAGATTTCCTTTGCAAGCTTGCTTGGTTGGCCAAAAAGGGCGTATGCGTTTTTTCCTGAATATATTCAGGAAAAAACGCATACGCCCTTTTTGGCCAAGTGCATCATTGTGGACGTTCTGCCTCTTTTCCTATGCTTTCAATGCAATTCCAGTCTACCTCCTGAAATCGGTTTCCTGCAATTCTGCCCCGCTTTCAAGTCCTCTTGGCAGCCTTACTTCAGTCTATTTTTGGACGATAGCTGTCATTTATAACTCTGCAGGTTTGTGAATTACAGTGCCCCTGAGCTCCTTTCTTCAACTTGCTTTCTTTTGAGCTGGCCGCAACACCGCAGGATGGCTTCAGGCCCTAATCTGGTTCCGGTACGGCACGCTGAGCCTTTGGTAATTTCCTCTTCCTGGTGGGAAATGAGAGTTAAATTTGCCCGTCCAGACACCTCCAGCTAGCCTCTCATTGGTTCTTGCTATTCCTGTTCATCTTCCGCAGAAATTGCAAACTGGGCCAAACAGGAGGTTAAAGGGACTGACTCTCCAAGTCGGGAGAGTGTTAGTAAAGCGTCTGGAATGTTGCACCCGAGTACCAGGGTACGAAAACTGACATATTTGAACACGTCTCCCGATCACATGGTTGATCATACTCTAGGTTCCACATGCATGTTTTAGCTGAAGGAAGAATACCTTAACCCTGGGTAGTTGAAACTCGTGGAATGGGTACCATGCAATATGACTTCAAAGGGTCTTCATTTGCTCACCGAACATCTCCAATCCTATCACTGCTGCGTTTATGCCCCTGTACACATGCTTGATTCTCTTTCGGAGACATAGCAATCCATAGGTTTTAAGATACTTACTAGTCAGGTACATTCTTAGGCTTTTAATATGCGGTGTTGAGTCCATTTCGTTGAGCAAGGCGTAGCTCTTGTCTATTCCATATTTGACTTAAGGGACTTTATCTGTGCTCATTTCAATCTCTGGTTTTATGCAGCACCCCAACTCACCTTTACCCTTAAGCAAGCATAAGTTGGTTTTCTAAATTTGAGACCCTGTTCTGGTTTGGAATGCAGTTCCTGTGTAGCCAAGTTTACATTCCGTGTATTAGTGATATCTTATGATGTTTCTTTTTCTGTGTGACTTATTTCAGTTAGAATCATCGTACCTGAATCCACTCATTATGCTGCTACAGGCCTGATGACATAGATTTCATTGCTGAGTGATACTGCATTGTACGTAAGTACCACAAGTTCTTTATCCATTTTTCACTTTCTGTGATATTGAACTTGTATGGTAAACGAGGTTCTTATAAACGGAGGCGTCCCAAACTTTGGGGTGGCTGTGTCTTTTTGATTTTAATTTCCCTAAGCTATAGGACCATAAGTGGAAATGCCCTAGGTTCTGTTGCTTTGTTTTTTAGATGTTTCAGGAAACACCATACACTTCTCCCGAGTGGTTGTTGGCAATTTACATCCCGCCCATCAGCATAACAAGGCTCCCAGTTCTCCATGGCCAGTCCTGCCTTTCTGGATTTTACACTTTTTTCAGATGGCCCTTTTGACCGGGGGGAAGTGAGACTTCATTGTAGTGCAGATTTCCTTTGCAAGCTTGCTTGGTTGGCCAAAAAGGGCGTATGCGTTTTTTCCTGAATATATTCAGGAAAAAACGCATACGCCCTTTTTGGCCAAGTGCATCATTGTGGACGTTCTGCCTCTTTTCCTATGCTTTCAATGCAATTCCAGTCTACCTCCTGAAATCGGTTTCCTGCAATTCTGCCCCGCTTTCAAGTCCTCTCGGCAGCCTTACTTCAGTCTATTTTTGGACGATAGCTGTCATTTATAACTCTGCAGGTTTGTGAATTACAGTGCCCCTGAGCTCCTTTCTTCAACTCGCTTTCTTTTGAGCTGGCCGCAACACCGCAGGATGGCTTCAGGCCCTAATCTGGTTCCGGTACGGCACGCTGAGCCTTTGGTTATTTCCTCTTCCTGGTGGGAAATGAGAGTTAAATTTGCCCGTCCAGACACCTCCAGCTAGTCTCTCATTGGTTCTCGCTATTCCTGTTCATCTTCCAAGAAATTGCAAACTGTGCCAAACAGGAGGTTAAAGGCGCTGACTCTCCAAGTGGGGAGAGTGTTAGTAAAGCGTCTGGAATGTTGCACCCGAGTACCAGGGTACGAAAACTGAGACATATTTGAACACGTCTCCCGATCACATGGTTGATCATACTCTGGGTTCCACATGCATGTTTTAGCTGAAGGAAGAATACCTAAAACCTGGGTAGTTGAAACCCGTGGAATGGGTACCATGCAATATGATTTCAAAGGGTCTTCATTTGCTCACGAACCTCTCCAATCCTATCACTGCTGCATTTATGCCCCTGTACACATGCTTGATTCTCTTTCGGAGACATAGCAATCCATAGGTTTTACGATACTTACTAGTCAGGTACATTCTTAGGCTTTTAATATGCGGTGTTGAGTCCATTTCGTTGAGCAAGGAGTAGCTCTTGTCTATTCCATATTTGGCTTAAGGAACTTTATCTGTGCTCATTTCAATCTCTGGTTTTATGAAGCACCCCAACTCACCTTTCCCCTTAAGCAAGCATAAGTTGGTTTTCTAAATTTGAGACCCTGTTCTGTTCTGTAATTCAGTTCCTGTGTAGCCAAGTTTACATTCCGTGTATTACTGATATCTTATGATGTTTCTTTTTCTGTGTGACTTATTTCAGTTAGAATCATCATACCTGAATCCACTCATTGTGCTGCTAAGGGCCTGATGACATAGATTTCATTGCTGAGTGATATTGCTTTGTAAGTAAATACCACAACTTCTTTATCCATTTTTCACTTTCTGCGATGTTGAACTTGTACTGTAAACGAAGTTCTTGTAAACAGAGGCGTCCCAAACTTTGGGGTGGCTGTGTCTTTTTGATTTTAATTTTCCTAAGCTATAGGACCATAAGTGGCAGTGCCCTAGGCTCTGTTGCTTTGTTTTTTAGATGTTTCAGGAAACACCATACACTTCTCCTGAGTGTCTGTTGGTAATTTACATCCCGCCCATCAGCATAACAAGGCTCCCAGTTCTCCATGGCCTGTCCTGCCTTTCTGGATTTTACACTTTTTTCAGATGGCCCTTTTGACCGGGGGGAAGTGAGACTTCATTGTAGTGCAGATTTCCTTTGCAAGCTTGCTTGGTTGGCCAAAAAGGGCGTATGCGTTTTTTCCTGAATATATTCAGGAAAAAACGCATACGCCCTTTTTGGCCAAGTGCATCATTGTGGACGTTCTGCCTCTTTTCCTATGCTTTCAATGCAATTCCAGTCTACCTCCTGAAATCGGTTTCCTGCAATTCTGCCCCGCTTTCAAGTCCTCTTGGCAGCCTTACTTCAGTGTATTTTTGGACGATAGCTGTCATTTATAACTCTGCAGGTTTGTGAATTACAGTGCCCCTGAGCTCCTTTCTTCAACTCGCTTTCTTGTGACCTGGCCGCAACACCGCAGGATGTCTTCAGGCCCTAAACTGGTTCCGGCACGGCACGCTGAGCCTTTGGTTAATTCCTCTTCCTGGTGGGAAATGAGAGTTAAATTTGCCCATCCAGACACCTCCAGCTAGTCTCTCATTGGTTCTCGCTATTCCTGTTCATCTTCCACAGAAATTGCAAACTAGGCCAAACAGGAGGTTAAAGGGACTGACTCTCCAAGTGGGGAGAGTGTTAGTAAAGCGTCTGTAATGTTGCACCGGAGTACCAGGGTACGAAAACTGAGACATATTTGAACACGTCTCCCGATCACATGGTTGATCATACTCTAGGTTCCACATGCATGTTTTAGCTGAAGGAAGAATACCTTAAACCTGGGTAGTTGAAACCCGTGGAATGGGTACCATGCAATATGACTTCAAAGGGTCTTCATTTGCTCACGAACCTCTCCAATCCTATCACTGCTGCGTTTATGCCCCTGTACACATGCTTGATTCTCTTTCGGAGACATAGCAATCCATAGGTTTTAAGATACTTACTAGTCAGGTACATTCTTAGGCGTTTAATATGCGGTGTTGAGTCCATTTCGTTGAGCAAGGAGTAGCTCTTGTCTATTCCATATTTGGCTTAAGGAACTTTATCTGTGCTCATTTCAATCTCTGGTTTTATGCAGCACCCCAACTCACCTTTCCCCTTAAGCAAGCATAAGTTGGTTTTCTAAATTTGAGACCCTGTTCTGTTCTGTAATTCAGTTCCTGTGTAGCCAAGTTTACATTCCGTGTATTACTGATATCTTATGATGTTTCTTTTTCTGTGTGACTTATTTCAGTTAGAATCATCATACCTGAATCCACTCATTGTGCTGCTAAGGGCCTGATGACATAGATTTCATTGCTGAGTGATATTGCTTTGTAAGTAAATACCACAACTTCTTTATCCATTTTTCACTTTCTGCGATGTTGAACTTGTACTGTAAACGAAGTTCTTGTAAACAGAGGCATCCCAAACTTTGGGGTGGCTGTGTCTTTTTGATTTTAATTTCCCTAAGCTATAGGACCATAAGTGGCAGTGCGCTAGGCTCTGTTGCTTTGTTTTTTAGATGTTTCAGGAAACACCATACACTTCTCCCGAGTGTCTGTTGGCAATTTACATCCCGCCCATCAGCATAACAAGGCTCCCAGTTCTCCATGGCCTGTCCTGCCTTTCTGGATTTTACACTTTTTTCAGATGGCCCTTTTGACCGGGGGGAAGTGAGACTTCATTGTAGTGCAGATTTCCTTTGCAAGCTTGCTTGGTTGGCCAAAAAGGGCGTATGCGTTTTTTCCTGAATATATTCAGGAAAAAACGCATACGCCCTTTTTGGCCAAGTGCATCATTGTGGACGTTCTGCCTCTTTTCCTATGCTTTCAATGCAATTCCAGTCTACCTCCTGAAATCGGTTTCCTGCAATTCTGCCCCGCTTTCAAGTCCTCTTGGCAGCCTTACTTCAGTCTATTTTTGGACGATAGCTGTCATTTATAACTCTGCAGGTTTGTGAATTACAGTGCCCCTGAGCTCCTTTCTTCAACTTGCTTTCTTTTGAGCTGGCCGCAACACCGCAGGATGGCTTCAGGCCCTAATCTGGTTCCGGTACGGCACGCTGAGCCTTTGGTAATTTCCTCTTCCTGGTGGGAAATGAGAGTTAAATTTGCCCGTCCAGACACCTCCAGCTAGCCTCTCATTGGTTCTTGCTATTCCTGTTCATCTTCCGCAGAAATTGCAAACTGGGCCAAACAGGAGGTTAAAGGGACTGACTCTCCAAGTCGGGAGAGTGTTAGTAAAGCGTCTGGAATGTTGCACCCGAGTACCAGGGTACGAAAACTGACATATTTGAACACGTCTCCCGATCACATGGTTGATCATACTCTAGGTTCCACATGCATGTTTTAGCTGAAGGAAGAATACCTTAACCCTGGGTAGTTGAAACTCGTGGAATGGGTACCATGCAATATGACTTCAAAGGGTCTTCATTTGCTCACCGAACATCTCCAATCCTATCACTGCTGCGTTTATGCCCCTGTACACATGCTTGATTCTCTTTCGGAGACATAGCAATCCATAGGTTTTAAGATACTTACTAGTCAGGTACATTCTTAGGCTTTTAATATGCGGTGTTGAGTCCATTTCGTTGAGCAAGGCGTAGCTCTTGTCTATTCCATATTTGACTTAAGGGACTTTATCTGTGCTCATTTCAATCTCTGGTTTTATGCAGCACCCCAACTCACCTTTCCCCTTAAGCAAGCATAAGTTGGTTTTCTAAATTTGAGACCCTGTTCTGGTTTGGAATGCAGTTCCTGTGTAGCCAAGTTTACATTCCGTGTATTAGTGATATCTTATGATGTTTCTTTTTCTGTGTGACTTATTTCAGTTAGAATCATCGTACCTGAATCCACTCATTATGCTGCTACAGGCCTGATGACATAGATTTCATTGCTGAGTGATACTGCATTGTACGTAAGTACCACAAGTTCTTTATCCATTTTTCACTTTCTGTGATATTGAACTTGTATGGTAAACGAGGTTCTTATAAACGGAGGCGTCCCAAACTTTGGGGTGGCTGTGTCTTTTTGATTTTAATTTCCCTAAGCTATAGGACCATAAGTGGAAATGCCCTAGGTTCTGTTGCTTTGTTTTTTAGATGTTTCAGGAAACACCATACACTTCTCCCGAGTGGTTGTTGGCAATTTACATCCCGCCCATCAGCATAACAAGGCTCCCAGTTCTCCATGGCCAGTCCTGCCTTTCTGGATTTTACACTTTTTTCAGATGGCCCTTTTGACCGGGGGGAAGTGAGACTTCATTGTAGTGCAGATTTCCTTTGCAAGCTTGCTTGGTTGGCCAAAAAGGGCGTATGCGTTTTTTCCTGAATATATTCAGGAAAAAACGCATACGCCCTTTTTGGCCAAGTGCATCATTGTGGACGTTCTGCCTCTTTTCCTATGCTTTCAATGCAATTCCAGTCTACCTCCTGAAATCGGTTTCCTGCAATTCTGCCCCGCTTTCAAGTCCTCTTGGCAGCCTTACTTCAGTCTATTTTTGGACGATAGCTGTCATTTATAACTCTGCAGGTTTGTGAATTACAGTGCCCCTGAGCTCCTTTCTTCAACTCGCTTTCTTGTGACCTGGCCGCAACACCGCAGGATGGCTTCAGGCCCTAATCTGGTTCCGGCCCGGCATGCTGAGCCTTTGGTTAATTCCTCTTCCTGGTGGGAAATGAGAGTTAAATTTGCCCGTCCAGACACCTGCAGCTAGCCTCTCATTGGTTCTCGCTATTCCTGTTCATCTTCCGCAGAAACTGCAAACTGGGCCAAACAGGAGGTTAAAGGCGCTGACTCTCCAAGTGGGGAGAGTGTTAGTAAAGCGTCTGGAATGTTGCACCCGAGTACCAGGGGAGGAAAACTGAGACATATTTGAACACGTCTCCCGTTCACATGGTTGATCATACTTGTGTTCCACATGCATGTTTTAGCTGAAGGAAGAATACCTTAAACCTGGAGAGTTGAGACCCGTGTAATGCGTACCATGCAATATGACTTCAAAGGGTCTTCATTTGCTCACCGAACCTCTCCAATCCTATCACTGCTGCGTTTATGCCCCTGTACAAATGCTTGATTCTCTTTTGGAGACATAGCAATCCATAGGTTTTCCGATACTTACTAGGCAGGTACATTCTTAGGCGTTTAATATGCGGTGTTGAGTCCATTTCGTTGAGCAAGGAGTAGCTCTTGTCTATTCCATATTTGACTTAAGGAACTTTATCTGTGCTCATTTCAATCTCTGGTTTTATGCAGCACCCCAACTCACCTTTACCCTTAAGCAAGCATAAGTTGGTTTTCTAAATTTGAGACCCTGTTCTGTTCTGTAATTCAGTTCCTGTGTAGCCAAGTTTACATTCCGTGTATTACTGATATCTTATGATGTTTCTTTTCTGTGTGACTTATTTCAGTTAGAATCATCATACCTCAATCCACTCATTGTGCTGCTATGGGCCTGATGACACAGATTTCATTGCTGAGTGATATTGCTTTGTAAGTAAATACCACAATTTCTTTATCCATTTTTCACTTTCTGCGATGTTGAACATGTACTGTAAACGAGGTTCTTGTAAACAGAGCCATTCGAAAGTTTGGGGTGGCTGTGTCTTTTTGATTTTAATTTCCCTAAGCTATAGGACCATAAGTGGAAGTGCCCTAGGCTCTGTTGCTTTGTTTTTTAGATGTTTCAGGAAACACCATACACTTCTCCCGAGTGGTTGTTGGCAATTTACATCCCGCCCATCAGCATAACAAGGCTCCCAGTTCTCCATGGCCTGTCTTGCCTTTCTGGATTTTACACTTTTTTCAGATGGCCCTTTTGACCGGGGGGAAGTGAGACTTCATTGTAGTGCAGATTTCCTTTGCAAGCTTGCTTGGTTGGCCAAAAAGGGCGTATGCGTTTTTTCCTGAATATATTCAGGAAAAAACGCATACGCCCTTTTTGGCCAAGTGCATCATTGTGGACGTTCTGCCTCTTTTCCTATGCTTTCAATGCAATTCCAGTCTACCTCCTGAAATCGGTTTCCTGCAATTCTGCCCCGCTTTCAAGTCCTCTTGGCAGCCTTACTTCAGTCTATTTTTGGACGATAGCTGTCATTTATAAGTCTGCAGGTTTGTGAATTACAGTGCCCCTGAGCTCCTTTCTTCAACTCGCTTTCTTTTGAGCTGGCCGCAACACCGCAGGATGGCTTCAGGCCCTAATCTGGTTCTGGCACGGCACGCTGAGCCTTTGGTTAATTCCTCTTCCTGGTGGGAAATGAGAGTTAAATTTGCCCGTCCAGACACCTCCAGCTACTCTCTCATTGGTTCTCGCTATTCCTGTTCATCTTCCGCAGAAATTGCAAACTGGGCCAAACAGGACGTTAAAGGGACTGACTCTCCAAGTGGGGAGAGTGTTAGTAAAGCGTCTGGAATGTTGCACCCGAGTACCAGGGGAGTAAAACTGAGACATATTTGAACACTTCTCCCGATCACATGGTTGATCATACTCTAGGTTCCACATGCATGTTTTAGCTGAAGGAAGAATACCTTAAACCTGGGTATTTGAAACCCGTGGAATGGGTACCAGGCAATATGACTTCAAAGGGTCTTCATTTGCTCACCGAACCTCTCCAATCCTATCACTGCTGCGTTTATGCCCCTGTACACACGCTTGATTCTCTTTCGGAGACATAGCAATCCATAGGTTTTAAGATACTTACTAGTCAGGTACATTCTTAGGCGTTTAATATGCGGTGTTGAGTCCATTTCGTTGAGCAAGGAGTAGCTCTTGTCTATTCCATATTTGGCTTAAGGAACTTTATCTGTGCTCATTTCAATCTCTGGTTTTATGCAGCACCCCAACTCACCTTTCCCCTTAAGCAAGCATAAGTTGGTTTTCTAAATTTGAGACCCTGTTCTGGTTTGGAATGCAGTTCCTGTGTAGCCAAGTTTACATTCCGTGTATTACTGATATCTTATGATGTTTCTTTTTCTGTGTGACTTACTTCAGTTAGAATCATCATACCTGAATCCACTCATTGTGCTGCTAAGGGCCTGATGACACAGATTTCATTGATTGGTGATATTGCTTTGTAAGTAAATACCACAACTTCTTTATCCATTTTTCACTTTCTGCGATGTTGAACTTGTACTGTAAACGAGGTTCTTGTAAACAGAGCCGTTCCAAACTTTGGGGTGGCTGTGTCTTTTTGATTTTAATTTCCCTAAGCTATAGGACCATAAGTGGAAGTGCCCTAGGTTCTGTTGCTTTGTTTTTTAGATGTTTCAGGAAACACCATACACTTCTCCCGAGTGGTTGTTGGCAATTTACATCCCGCCCATCAGCAGAACAAGGCTCCCAGTTCTCCATGGCCTGTCCTGCCTTTCTGGATTTTACACTTTTTTCAGATGGCCCTTTTGACCGGGGGGAAGTGAGACTTCATTGTAGTGCAGATTTCCTTTGCAAGCTTGCTTGGTTGGCCAAAAAGGGCGTATGCGTTTTTTCCTGAATATATTCAGGAAAAAACGCATACGCCCTTTTTGGCCAAGTGCATCATTGTGGACGTTCTGCCTCTTTTCCTATGCTTTCAATGCAATTCCCGTCTACCTCCTGAAATCGGTTTCCTGCAATTCTGCCCCACTTTCAAGTCCTCTTGGCAGCCTTACTTCAGTCTATTTTTGGACGATAGCTGTCATTTATAACTCTGCAGGTTTGTGAGTTACAGTGCCCCTGAGCTCCTTTCTTCAACTCGCTTTCTTTTGAGCTCTCCGCAACACCGCAGGATGGCTTCAGGCCCTAATCTGGTTCCGGTACGGCACGCTGAGCCTTTGGTTATTTCCACTTCCTGGTGGGAAATGAGAGTTAAATTTGCCCGTCCAGACACCTCCAGCTAGCCTCTCATTGGTTCTCGCTATTCCTGTTCATCTTCCGCAGAAATTGCAAACTGGGCCAAACAGGAGGTTAAAGGCGCTGACTCTCCAAGTGGGGTGAGTGTTAGTAAAGCATCTGGAATGTTGCACCCGAGTACCAGGGGAGGAAAACTGAGACACATTTGAACACGTCTCCCGTTCACATGGTTGATCATACTTGGGTTCCACATGCATGTTTTAGCTGAAGGAAGAATACCTTAAACCTGGAGAGTTAAGACCCGTGTAATGGATACCATGCAATATGACTTCAAAGGGTCTTCATTTGCTCACCGAACCTCTCCAATCCTATCACTGCTGCGTTTATGCCCCTGTACACATGCTTGATTCTCTTTCGGAGACATCGCAATCCATAGGTTTTAAGATACTTACTAGTCAGGTACATTCTTAGGGGTTTAATATGGGGTTTTGAGTCCATTTCGTTGAGCAAGGAGTAGCTCTTGTCTATTCCATATTTGGCTTAAGGAACTTTATCTGTGCTCATTTCAATCTCTGGTTTTATGCAGCACCCCAACTCACCTTTCCCCTTAAGCAAGCATAAGTTGGTTTTCTAAATTTGAGACCCTGTTGTGTTCTGTAATTCAGTTCCTGTGTAGCCAAGTTTACATTCCATGTATTACTGATATCTTATGATGTTTCTTTTTCTGTGTGACTTATTTCAGTTAGAATCATCGTACCTGAATCCACTCATTGTGATGCTAAGGGCCTGATGACACAGATTTCATTGCTGAGTGATATTGCTTTGTAAGTAAATACCACAACTTCTTTATCCATTTTTCACTTTCTGCGATGTTGAACTTGTACTGTAAACGAGTTACTTGTAAACAGAGCCGTTCCAAACTTTGGGGTGGCTGTGTCTTTTTGATTTTAATTTCCGTAAGCTATAGGACCATAAGTGGAAGTGCCCTAGGTTCTGTTGCTTTGTTTTTTAGATGTTTCAGGAAACACCATACACTTCTCCTTAGTGTCTGTTAGTAATTTACATCCCGCCCATCAGCATAACAAGGCTCCCAGTTCTCCATGGCCTGTCCTGCCTTTCTGGATTTTACACTTTTTTCAGATAGCCCTTTTGACCGGGGGGAAGTGAGACTTCATTGTAGTGCAGATTTCCTTTGCAAGCTTGCTTGGTTGGCCAAAAAGGGCGTATGCGTTTTTTCCTGAATATATTCAGGAAAAAACGCATACGCCCTTTTTGGCCAAGTGCATCATTGTGGACGTTCTGCCTCTTTTCCTGTGCTTTCAATGCAAATCCAGTCTACCTCCTGAAATCGGTTTCCTGCAATTCTGCCCCGCTTTCAAGTCCTCTTGGCAGCCTTACTTCAGTCTATTTTTGGACGATAGCTGTCATTTATAACTCTGCAGGTTTGTGAATTACAGTGCCCCTGAGCTCCTTTCTTCAACTCGCTTTCTTTTGAGCTGGCCGCAACACCGCAGGATGGCTTCAGGCCCTAATCTGGTTCTGGTACGGCACGCTGAGCCTTTGGTTATTTCCTCTTCCTGGTGGGAAATGAGAGTTAAATTTGCCCGTCCAGACACCTCCAGCTAGCCTCTCATTGGTTCTCGCTATTCCTGTTCATCTTCCGCAGAAATTGCAAACTGTGCCAAACAGGAGGTTAAAGGCGCTGACTCTCCAAGTGGGGAGAGTGTTAGTAAAGCGTCTGGAATGTTGCACCCGAGTACCAGGGTACGAAAACTGAGACATATTTGAACACGTCTCCCTATCACATGGTTGATCATACTCTAGGTTCCACATGCATGTTTTAGCTGAAGGAACAATACCTTACACCTGGGTAGTTGAAACCCGTGGAATGGGTACCATGCAATATGACTTCAAAGGGTCTTCATTTGCTCACGAAACTCTGCAATCCTATCACTGCTGCATTTATGCCCCTGTACACATGCTTGATTCTCTTTCGGAGACATAGCAATCCATAGGTTTTAAGATACTTACTAGTCAGGTACATTCTTAGGCGTTTAATATGCGGTGTTGAGTCCATTTCGTTGAGCAAGGAGTAGCTCTTGTCTATTCCATATTTGGCTTAAGGAACTTTATCTGTGCTCATTTCAATCACTGGTTTCATGCAGAACCCCAACTCACCTTTCCCCTTAAGCAAGCATAAGTTGGTTTTCTAAATTTGAGACCCTGTTCTGTTCTGTAATTCAGTTCCTGTGTAGCCAAGTTTACATTCCATGTATTACTGATATCTTATGATGTTTCTTTTTCTGTGTGACTTATTTCAGTTAGAATCATCATACCTGAATCCACTCATTGTGATGCTAAGGGCCTGATGACACAGATTTCATTGCTGAGTGATATTGCTTTGTAAGTAAATACCACAACTTCTTTATCCATTTTTCACTTTCTGCGATGTTGAACTTGTACTGTAAACGAGTTTCTTGTAAACAGAGCCGTTCCAAACTTTGGGGTGGCTGTGTCTTTTTGATTTTAATTTCCCTAAGCTATAGGACCATAAGTGGAAGTGCCCTAGGTTCTGTTGCTTTGTTTTTTAGATGTTTCAGGAAACACCATACACTTCTCCCGAGTGTCTGTTGGCAATTTACATCCCGCCCATCAGCATAACAAGGCTCCCAGTTCTCCATGGCCTGTCCTGCCTTTCTGGATTTTACACTTTTTTCAGATGGCCCTTTTGACCGGGGGGAAGTGAGACTTCATTGTAGTGCAGATTTCCTTTGCAAGCTTGCTTGGTTGGCCAAAAAGGGCGTATGCGTTTTTTCCTGAATATATTCAGGAAAAAACGCATACGCCCTTTTTGGCCAAGTGCATCATTGTGGACGTTCTGCCTCTTTTCCTATGCTTTCAATGCAATTCCAGTCTACCTCCTGAAATCGGTTTCCTGCAATTCTGCCCCGCTTTCAAGTCCTCTTGGCAGGCTTACTTCAGTCTATTTTTGGAGGATAGCTGTCATTTATAACTCTGCAGGTTTGTGAATTACAGTGCCCCTGAGCTCCTTTCTTCAACTCGCTTTCTTTTGAGCTGGCCGCAACACCGCAGGATGTCTTCAGGCCCTAATCTGGTTCCGGTACGGCACGCTGAGCCTTTGGTTATTTCCTCTTCCTGGTGGGAAATGAGAGTTAAATTTGCCCGTCCAGACACCTCCAGCTAGCCTCTCATTGGTTCTCGCTATTCCTGTTCATCTTCCACAGAAATTGCAAACTGTGCCAAACAGGAGGTTAAAGGCCCTGACTCTCCAAGTGGGGAGAGTGTTAGTAAAGCATCTGGAATGTTGCACCCGAGTACCAGGGTACGAAAACTGAGACATATTTGAACACGTCTCCCGATCACATGGTTGATCATACTCTAGGTTCCACATGCATGTTTTAGCTGAAGGAAGAATACCTTAAACCTGGGTAGTTGAAACCCGTGGAATGGGTACCATGCAATATGACTTCAAAGGGTCTTCATTTGCTCACCGAACCTCTCCAATCCTATCACTGCTGCGTTTATGCCCCTGTACACATGCTTGATTCTCTTTCGGAGACATAGCAATCCATAGGTTTTAAGATACTTACTAGTCAGGTACATTCTTAGGCGTTTAATATGCGGTGTTGAGTCCATTTCGTTGAGCAAGGAGTAGCTCTTGTCTATTCCATATTTGGCTTAAGGAACTTTATCTGTGCTCATTTCAATCTCTGGTTTTATGCAGCACCCCAACTCACCTTTACCCTTAAGCAAGCATAAGTTGGTTTTCTAAATTTGAGAACCTGTTCTGTTCTGTCATTCAGTTCCTGTGTAGCCAAGTTTACAATCCGTGTATTAGTGATATCTTATGATGTTTCTTTTTCTGTGTGACTTATTTCAGTTAGAATCATCATACCTGAATCCACTCATTGTGCTGCTAAGGGCCTGATGACACAGATTTCATTGCTGAGTGATATTGCTTTGTAAGTAAATACCACAACTTCTTTATCCATTTTTCAGTTTCTGCGATGTTGAACTTGTACTGTAAACGAGGTTCTTGTAAACAGAGCCGTTCCAAACTTTGGGGTGGCTGTGTCTTTTTGATTTTAATTTCCCTAAGCTATAGGACCATAAGTGGCAGTGCCCTAGGCTCTGTTGCTTTGTTTTTTAGATGTTTAAGGAAACACCATACACTTCTCCCGAGTGTCTGTTGGCAATTTACATCCCGCCCATCAGTATAACAAGGCTCCCAGTTCTCCATGGCCTGTCCTGCCTTTCTGGATTTTACACTTTTTTCAGATGGCCCTTTTGACCGGGGGGAAGTGAGACTTCATTGTAGTGCAGATTTCCTTTGCAAGCTTGCTTGGTTGGCCAAAAAGGGCGTATGCGTTTTTTCCTGAATATATTCAGGAAAAAACGCATACGCCCTTTTTGGCCAAGTGCATCATTGTGGACGTTCTGCCTCTTTTCCTATGCTTTCAATGCAATTCCAGTCTACCTCCTGAAATCGGTTTCCTGCAATTCTGCCCCGCTTTCAAGTCCTCTTGGCAGCCTTACTTCAGTCTATTTTTGGATGATAGCTGTCATTTATAACTCTGCAGGTTTGTGAATTACAGTGCCCCTGAGCTCCTTTCTTCAACTCGCTTTCTTTTGAGCTGGCCGCAACACCGCAGGATGGCTTCAGGCCCTAATCTGGTTCCAGTACGGCACGCTGAGCCTTTCGTTAATTCCTCTTCCTGGTGGGAAATGAGAGTTAAATTTGCCCGTCCAGACACCTCCAGCTAGTCTCTCATTGGTTCTCGCTATTCCTGTTCATCTTCCACAGAAATTGCAAACTGGGCAAACAGGAAGTTAAAGGGACTGACTCTCCAAGTGGGGAGAGTGTTAGTAAAGCGTCTGGAATGTTGCACCCGAGTACCAGGGGAGGAAAACTGAGACATATTTGAACACGTCTCCCGTTCACATGGTTGATCATACTTGGGTTCCACATGCATGTTTTAGCTGAAGGAAGAATACCTTAAACCTGTGTATTTGAAACCCGTGGAATGGGTACCATGCAATATGACTTCAAAGGGTCTTCATTTGCTCACCGAACCTCTCCAATCCTATCACTGCTGCGTTTATGCCCCTGTACACATGCTTGATTCTCTTTCGGAGACATAGCAATCCATAGGTTTTAAGATACTTACTAGTCAGGTACATTCTTAGGCGTTTAATATGGGGTGTTGAGTCCATTTCGTTGAGCAAGGAGTAGCTCTTGTCTATTCCATATTTGGCTTAAGGAACTTTATCTGTGCTCATTTCAATCTCTGGGTTTATGCAGCACCCCAACTCACCTTTACCCTTAAGCAAGCATATGTTGGTTTTCTAAATCTGAGAACCTGTTCTGTTCTGTCATTCAGTTCCTGTGTAGCCAAGTTTACAATCCGTGTATTAGTGATATCTTATGATGTTTCTTTTTCTGTGTGACTTATTTCAGTTAGAATCATCATACCTGAATCCACTCATTGTGCTGCTAAGGGCCTGATGACACAGATTTCATTGCTGAGTGATATTGCTTTGTAAGTAAATACCACAACTTCTTTATCCATTTTTCACTTTCTGCGATGTTGAACTTGTACTGTAAACGAGGTTCTTGTAAACAGAGCCGTTCCAAACTTTGGGGTGGCTGTGTCTTTTTGATTTTAATTTCCCTAAGCTATAGGACCATAAGTGGCAGTGCCCTAGGCTCTGTTGCTTTGTTTTTTAGATGTTTAAGGAAACACCATACACTTCTCCCGAGTGTCTGTTGGCAATTTCCATCCCGCCCATCAGTATAACAAGGCTCCCAGTTCTCCATGGCCTGTCCTGCCTTTCTGGATTTTACACTTTTTTCAGATGGCCCTTTTGACCGGGGGGAAGTGAGACTTCATTGTAGTGCAGATTTCCTTTGCAAACTTGCTTGGTCGGCCAAAAAGGGCGTATGCGTTTTTTCCTGAATATATTCAGGAAAAAACGCATACGCCCTTTTTGGCCAAGTGCATCATTGTGGACGTTCTGCCTCTTTTCCTATGCTTTCAATGCAATTCCAGTCTACCTCCTGAAATCGGTTTCCTGCAATTCTGCCCCGCTTTCAAGTCCTCTTGGCAGCCTTACTTCAGTCTATTTATGGACGATAGCTGTCATTTATAACTCTGCAGGTTTGTGAATTACAGTGCCCCTGAGCTCCTTTCTTCAACTCGCTTTCTTTTGAGCTGGCCGCAACACCGCAGGATGGCTTCAGGCCCTAATCTGGTTCCAGTACGGCATGCTGAGCCTTTGGTTAATTCCTCTTCCTGGTGGGAAATGAGAGTTAAATTTGCCCGTCCAGACACCTCCAGCTAGTCTCTCATTGGTTCTCGCTATTCCTGTTCATCTTCCACAGAAATTGCAAACTGGGCCAAACAGGAAGTTAAAGGGACTGACTCTCCAAGTGGGGAGAGTGTTAGTAAAGCGTCTGGAATGTTGCACCCGAGTACCAGGGGAGGAAAACTGAGACATATTTGAACACGTCTCCCGTTCACATGGTTGATCATACTTGGGTTCCACATGCATGTTTTAGCTGAAGGAAGAATACCTTAAATCTGTGTATTTGAAACCCGTGGAATGGGTACCATGCAATATGACTTCAAAGGGTCTTCATTTGCTCACCGAACCTCTCCAATCCTATCACTGCTGCGTTTATGCCCCTGTACACATGCTTGATTCTCTTTCGGAGACATAGCAATACCTAGGTTTTAAGATACTTACTAGTCAGGTACATTCTTAGGCGTTTAATATGGGGTGTTGAGTCCATTTCGTTGAGCAAGGAGTAGCTCTTGTCTATTCCATATTTGAATTAAGGAACTTTATCTGTGCTCATTTCAATCTCTGGTTTTATGCAGCACCCCAACTCACCTTTCCCCTTAAGCAAGCATAAGTTGGTTTTCTAAATTTGAGACCCTGTTCTGTTCTGTAATTCAGTTCCTGTGTAGCCAAGTTTACATTCCGTGTATTACTGATATCTTATGATGTTTCTTTTTCTGTGTCACTTATTTCAGTTAGAATCATCATACCTGAATCCACTCATTGTGCTGCTAAGGGCCTGATGACACAGATTTCATTGCTGAGTGATATTGCTTTGTAAGTAAATACCACAACTTTTTTATCCATTTTTCACTTTCTTCGATGTTGAACTTGTACTGTAAACGAGGTTCTTGTAAACAGAGCCATTCGAAACTTTGGGGTGGCTGTGTCTTTTTGATTTTAAATTCCCTAAGCTATAGGACCATAAGTGGAAGTGCCCTAGGCTCTGTTGCTTTGTTTTTTAGATGTTTCAGGAAACACCATACACTTCTCCCCAGTGTCTGTTGGCAATTTACATCCCGCCCATCAGCATAACAAGGCTCCCATTTCTCCATGGCCTGTCCTGCCTTTCTGGATTTTACACTTTTTTCAGATGGCCCTTTTGACCGGGGGGAAGTGAGACTTCATTGTAGTGCAGATTTCCTTTGCAAGCTTGCTTGGTTGGCCAAAAAGGGCGTATGCGTTTTTTCCTGAATATATTCAGGAAAAAACGCATACGCCCTTTTTGGCCAAGAGCATCATTGTGGACGTTCTGCCTCTTTTCCTATGCTTTCAATGCAATTCCAGTCTACCTCCTGAAATCGGTTTCCTGCAATTCTGCCCCGCTTTCAAGTCCTCTTGGCAGCCTTACTTCAGTCTATTTTTGGACGATAGCTGTCATTTATAAGTCTGCAGGTTTGTGAATTACAGTGCCCCTGAGCTCCTTTCTTCAACTCGCTTTCTTGTGACCTGGCCGCAACACCGCAGGATGGCTTCAGGCCCTAATCTGGTTCCGGCCCGGCATGCTGAGCCTTTGGTTAATTCCTCTTCCTGGTGGGAAATGAGAGGTAAATTTGCACGTCCAGACACCTGCAGCTAGCCTCTCATTGGTTCTCGCTATTCCTGTTCATCTTCCGCAGAAATTGCAAACTGGGCCAAACAGGAGGTTAAAGGGACTGACTCTCCAAGTCGGGAGAGTGTTAGTAAAGCGTCTGGAATGTTGCACCCGAGTACCAGGGGAGGAAAACTGAGACATATTTGAACACGTCTCCCGATCACATGGTTGATCATACTCTAGGTTCCACATGCATGTTTTAGCTGAAGGAAGAATACCTTAAACCTGGGTAGTTGAAACCCGTGGAATGGGTACCATGCAATATGACTTCAAAGGGTCTTCATTTGCTCACCGAACCTCTCCAATCCTATCACTGCTGCGTTTATGCCCCTGTACACATGCTTGATTCTCTTTCGGAGACATAGCAATCCATAGGTTTTAAGATACTTACTAGTCAGGTACATTCTTAGGCGTTTAATATGCGGTGTTGAGTCCATTTCGTTGAGCAAGGAGTAGCTCTTGTCTATTCCATATTTGACTTAAGGAACTTTATCTGTGCTCATTTCAATCTCTGGTTTTATGCAGCACCCCACCTCACCTTTACCCTTAAGCAAGCATAAGTTGGTTTTCTAAATTTGAGACCCTGTTCTGTTCTGTAATTCAGTTCCTGTGTAGCCAAGTTTACATTCCGTGTATTGCTGATATCTTATGATGTTTCTTTTTCTGTGTGACTTATTTCAGTTAGAATCATCATACCTGAATCCACTCATTGTGCTGCTAAGGGCCTGATGACACAGATTTCATTGATTGGTGATATTGCTTTGTAAGTAAATACCACAACTTCTTTATCCATTTTTCACTTTCTGCGATGTTGAACTTGTACTGTAAACGAGGTTCTTGTAAACAGAGCCGTTCCAAACTTTGGGGTGGCTGTGTCTTTTTGATTTTAATTTCCCTAAGCTATAGGACCATAAGTGGAAGTGCCCTAGGTTCTGTTGCTTTGTTTTTTAGATGTTTCAGGAAACACCATACACTTCTCCTGAGTGGTTGTTGACAATTTACATCCCGCCCATCAGCATAACAAGGCTCCCAGTTTTCCATGGCCTGTCCTGCCTTTCTGGATTTTACACTTTTTTCAGATGGCCCTTTTGACCGGGGGGAAGTGAGACTTCATTGTAGTGCAGATTTCCTTTGCAAGCTTGCTTGGTTGGCCAAAAAGGGCGTATGCGTTTTTTCCTGAATATATTCAGGAAAAAACGCATACGCCCTTTTTGGCCAAGTGCATCATTGTGGACGTTCTGCCTCTTTTCCTATGCTTTCAATGCAATTCCAGTCTACCTCCTGAAATCGGTTTCCTGCAATTCTGCCCCGCTTTCAAGTCCTCTTGGCAGCCTTACTTCAGTCTATTTTTGGACGATAGCTGTCATTTGTAACTCTGCAGGTTTGTGAATTACAGTGCCCCTGAGCTCCTTTCTTCAACTCGCCTTCTTGTGACCTGGCCGCAACACCACAGGATGGCTTCAGGCCCTAATCTGGTTCCGGCACGGCACGCTGAGCCTTTGGTTATTTCTTCTTCCTGGTGGGAAATGAGAGTTAAATTTGCCCGTCCAGACACCTCCAGCTAGTCTCTCATTGGTTCTCGCTATTCCTGTTCATCTTCCGCAGAAATTGCAAACTGTGCCAAACAGGAGGTTAAAGGCGCTGACTCTCCAAGTGGGGAGAGTGTTAGTAAAGCGTCTGGAATGTTGCACGCGAGTACCAGTGGAGGAAAGCTGAGCCATATTTGAACACGTCTCCCGTTCACATGGTTGATCATACTTGGGTTCCACATGCATGTTTTAGCTGAAGGAAGAATACCTTAAACCTGGAGAGTTAAGACCCGTGGAATGGGTACCATGCAATATGACTTCAAAGGGTCTTCATTTGCTCACCGAACCTCTCCAATCCTATCACTGCTGCGTTTATGCCCCTGTACACATGCTTGATTCTCTTTCGGAGACATAGCAATCCATAGGTTTTAAGATACTTACTAGTCAGGTACATTCTTAGGCGTTTAATATGCGGTGTTGAGTCCATTTCGTTGAGCAAGGAGTAGCTCTTGTCTATTCCATATTTGACTTAAGGAACTTTATCTGTGCTCATTTCAATCTCTGGTTTTATGCAGCACCCCAACTCACCTTTACCCTTAAGCAAGCATAAGTTGGTTTTCTAAATTTGAGACCCTGTTCTGTTCTGTAATTCAGTTCCTGTGTAGCCAAGTTTACATTCCATGTATTACTGATATCTTATGATGTTTCTTTTTCTGTGTGACTTATTTCAGTTAGAATCATCATACCTGAATCCACTCATTGTGCTGCTAAGGGCCTGATGACACAGATTTCATTGCTGAGTGATATTGCTTTGTAAGTAAATACCACAACTTCTTTATCCATTTTTCACTTTCTGCGATGTTGAACTTGTACTGTAAACGAGGTTCTTGTAAACAGAGCCGTTCCAAACTTTGGGGTGGCTGTGTCTTTTTGATTTTAAATTCCCTAAGCTATAGGACCATAAGTGGAAGTGCCCTAGGTTCTGTTGCTTTGTTTTTTAGATGTTTCAGGAAACACCATACACTTCTCCCCAGTGTCTGTTGGCAATTTACATCCCGCCCATCAGCATAACAAGGCTCCCATTTCTCCATGGCCTGTCCTGCCTTTCTGGATTTTACACTTTTTTCAGATGGCCCTTTTGACCGGGGGGAAGTGAGACTTCATTGTAGTGCAGATTTCCTTTGCAAGCTTGCTTGGTTGGCCAAAAAGGGCGTATGCGTTTTTTCCTGAATATATTCAGGAAAAAACGCATACGCCCTTTTTTGCCAAGTGCATCATTGTGGACGTTCTGCCTCTTTTCCTATGCTTTCAATGCAATTCCAGTCTACCTCCTGAAATCGGTTTCCTGCAATTCTGCCCCGCTTTCAAGTCCTCTTGGCAGCCTTACTTCAGTCTATTTTTGGACGATAGCTGTCATTTATAACTCTGCAGGTTTGTGAATTACAGTGCCCCTGAGCTCCTTTCTTCAACTCGCTTTCTTGTGACCTGGGCGCAACACCGCAGGATGGCTTCAGGCCCTAATCTGGTTCCAGCCCGGCATGCTGAGCCTTTGGTTAATTCCTCTTCCTGGTGGGAAATGAGAGTTAAATTTGCCCGTCCAGACACCTGCAGCTAGCCTCTCATTGGTTCTCGCTATTCCTGTTCAGCTTCCGCAGAAATTGCAAACTGGGCCAAACAGGAGGTTAAAGGGACTGACTCTCCAAGTCGGGAGAGTGTTAGTAAAGCGTCTGGAATGTTGCACCTGAGTACCAGGGGAGGAAAACTGAGACATATTTGAACACGTCTCCCGATCACATGGTTGATCATACTCTAGGTTCCACATGCATGTTTTAGCTGAAGGAAGAATACCTTAAACCTGGGTAGTTGAAACCCGTGGAATGGGTACCATGCAATATGACTTCAAAGGGTCTTCATTTGCTCACCGAACCTCTCCAATCCTATCACTGCTGTGTTTATGCCCCTGTACACATGCTTGATTCTCTTTCGGAGACATAGCAATCCCTAGGTTTTAAGATACTTAATAGTCAGGTACATTCTTAGGAGTTTAATATGGGGTGTTGAGTCCATTTCGTTGAGCAAGGAGTAGCTCTTGTCTATTCCATATTTGGCTTAAGGAACTTTATCTGTGCTCATTTCAATCTCTGGTTTTATGCAGCACCCCAACTCACCTTTCCCCTTAAGCAAGCATAAGTTGGTTTTCTAAATTTGAGACCCTGTTCTGTTCTGTAATTCAGTTCCTGTGTAGCCAAGTTTACATTCCGTGTATTACTGATATCTTAGGATGTTTCTTTTTCTGTGTGACTTATTTCAGTTAGAATCATCATACCTGAATCCACTCATTGTGCTGCTAAGGGCCTGATGACACAGATTTCATTGATTGGTGATATTGCTTTGTAAGTAAATACCACAACTTCTTTATCCATTTTTCACTTTCTGCGATGTTGAACTTGTACTGTAAACGAGGTTCTTGTAAACAGAGCCGTTCCAAACTTTGGGGTGGCTGTGTCTTTTTGATTTTAATTTCCCTAAGCTATAGGACCATAAGTGGAAGTGCCCTAGGTTCTGTTGCTTTGTTTTTTAGATGTTTCAGGAAACACCATACACTTCTCCCGAGTGGTTGTTGGCAATTTACATCCCGCCCATCAGCATAACAAGGCTCCCAGTTCTCCATGGCCTGTCCTGCCTTTCTGGATTTTACACTTTTTTGAGATGGCCCTTTTGACCGGGGGGAATTGAGACTTCATTGTAGTGCAGATTTCCTTTGCAAGCTTGCTTGGTTGGCCAAAACGTGCGTATGCGTTTTTTCCTGAATATATTCAGGAAAAAACGCATACGCCCTTTTTGGCCAAGTGCATCATTGTGGACGTTCTGCCTCTTTTCCTATGCTTTCAATGCAAATCCAGTCTACCTCCTGAAATCGGTTTCCTGCAATTCTGCCCCGCTTTCAAGTCCTCTTGGCAGCCTTACTTCAGTCTATTTTTGGACGATAGCTGTCATTTATAAGTCTGCAGGTTTGTGAATTACAGTGCCCCTGAGCTCCTTTCTTCAACTCGCTTTCTTTTGAGCTGGCCGCAACACCGCAGGATGGCTTCAGGCCCTAATCTGGTTCCGGTACGGCACGCTGAGCCTTTGGTTAATTCCTCTTCCTGGTGGGAAATGAGAGTTAAATTTGCCCGTCCAGACACCTGCAGATAGCCTCTCATTGGTTCTCGCTATTCCTGTTCATCTTCCGCAGAAATTGCAAACTGGGCCAAACAGGAGGTTAAAGGGACTGACTCTCCAAGTCGGGAGAGTGTTAGTAAAGCGTCTGGAATGTTGCACCTGAGTACCAGGGGAGGAAAACTGAGACATATTTGAACACGTCTCCCGATCACATGGTTGATCATACTCTAGGTTCCACATGCATGTTTTAGCTGAAGGAAGAATACCTTAAACCTGGGTAGTTGAAACCCGTGGAATGGGTACCATGCAATATGACTTCAAAGGGTCTTCATTTGCTCACCGAACCTCTCCAATCCTATCACTGCTGCGTTTATGCCCCTGTACACATGCTTGATTCTCTTTCGGAGACATAGCAATCCATAGGTTTTAAGATACTTACTAGTCAGGTACATTCTTAGGCGTTTAATATGCGGTGTTGAGTCCATTTCGTTGAGCAAGGAGTAGCTCTTGTCTATTCCATATTTGGCTTAAGGAACTTTATCTGTGCTCATTTCAATCTCTGGTTTTATGCATCACCCCAACTCACCTTTACCCTTAAGCAAGCATAAGTTGGTTTTCTAAATTTGAGACCCTGTTCTGTTCTGTAATTCAGTTCCTGTGTAGCCAAGTTTACATTCCGTGTATTACTGATATCTTATGATGTTTCTTTTTCTGTGTGACTTATTTCAGTTAGAATCATCATACCTGAATCCACTCATTGTGCTGCTAAGGGCCTGATGACACAGATTTCATTGATTGGTGATATTGCTTTGTAAGTAAATACCACAACTTCTTTATCAATTTTTCACTTTCTGCGATGTTGAACTTGTACTGTAAACGAGGTTCTTGTAAACAGAGCCGTTCCAAACTTTGAGTGGCTGCGTCTTTTTGATTTTAATTTCCCTAAGCTATAGGACCATAAGTGGAAGTGCCCTAGGTTCTGTTGCTTTGTTTTTTAGATGTTTCAGGAAACACCATACACTTCTCCTGAGTGGTTGTTGACAATTTACATCCCGCCCATCAGCATAACAAGGCTCCCAGTTCTCCATGGCCTGTCCTGCCTTTGTGGATTTTACACTTTTTTCAGATGGCCCTTTTGACCGGGGGGAAGTGAGACTTCATTGTAGTGCAGATTTCCTTTGCAAGCTTGCTTGGTTGGCCAAAAAGGGCGTATGCGTTTTTTCCTGAATATATTCAGGAAAAAACGCATACGCCCTTTTTGGCCAAGTGCATCATTGTGGACGTTCTGCCTCTTTTCCTATGCTTTCAATGCAATTCCAGTCTACCTCCTGAAATCGGTTTCCTGCAATTCTGCCCCGCTTTCAAGTCCTCTTGGCAGCCTTACTTCAGTCTATTTTTGGACGATAGCTGTCATTTATAACTCTGCAGGTTTGTGAATTACAGTGCCCCTGAGCTCCTTTCTTCAACTCGCTTTCTTTTGAGCTGGCCGCAACACCGCAGGATGGCTTCAGGCCCTAATCTGCTTCCGGCATGGCATGCTGAGGCTTTGGTTATTTCCTCTTCCTGGTGGGAAATGAGTGTTAAATTTGCCTGTCCAGACACCTCCAGCTAGCCTCTCATTGGTTCTCGCTATTCCTGTTCATCTTCCGCAGAAATTGCAAACTGGGCCAAACAGGAGGTTAAAGGCGCTGACTCTCCAAGTGGGGAGAGTGTTAGTAAAGCGTCTGGAATGTTGCACCCGAGTACCAGGGGAGGAAAACTGAGACATATTTGTACACGTCTCTCGTTCACATGGTTGATCATACTCTGGGTTCCACATGCATGTTTTAGCTGAAGGAAGAATACCTTAAACCTGGAGAGTTGAGACCCGTGTAATGGGTACCATGCAATATGACTTCAAAGGGTCTTCATTTGCTCACCGAACCTCTCCAATCCTATCACTGCTGCGTTTATGCCCCTGTACACACGCTTGATTCTCTTTCGGAGACATAGCAATCCATAGGTTTTAAGATACTTACTAGTCAGGTACATTCTTAGGCGTTTAATATGCGGTGTTGAGTCCATTTCGTTGAGCAAGGAGTAGCTCTTGTCTATTCCATATTTGGCTTAAGGAACTTTATCTGTGCTCATTTCAATCTCTGGTTTTATGCAGCACCCCAACTCACCTTTACCCTTAAGCAAGCATAAGTTGGTTTTCTAAATTTGAGACCCTGTTCTGTTCTGTAATTCAGTTCCTGTGTAGCCAAGTTTACATTCCGTGTATTACTGATATCTTATGATGTTTCTTTTTCTGTGTGACTTATTTCAGTTAGAATCATCATACCTGAATCCACTCATTGTGCTGCTAAGGGCCTGATGACATAGATTTCATTGCTGAGTGATATTGCTTTGTAAGTAAATACCACAACTTCTTTATCCATTTTTCACTTTCTGCGATGTTGAACTTGTACTGTAAACGAGGTTCTTGTAAACAGAGCCGTTCCAAACTTTGGGGTGGCTGTGTCTTTTTGATTTTAATTTCCCTAAGCTATAGGACCATAAGTGGAAGTGCCCTAGGCTCTGTTGCTTTGTTTTTTAGATGTTTCAGGAAACACCATGCACTTCTCCGGAGTGTCTGTTGGCAATTTACATCCCGCCCATCAGCAAAACAAGGCTCCCAGTTCTCCATGGCCTGTCCTGCCTTTCTGGATTTTACACTTTTTTCAGATGGCCCTTTTGACCGGGGGGAAGTGAGACTTCATTGTAGTGCAGATTTCCTTTGCAAGCTTGCTTGGTTGGCCAAAAAGGGCGTATGCGTTTTTTCCTGAATATATTCAGGAAAAAACGCATACGCCCTTTTTGGCCAAGTGCATCATTGTGGACGTTCTGCCTCTTTTCCTATGCTTTCAATGCAATTCCAGTCTACCTCCTGAAATCGGTTTCCTGCAATTCTGCCCCGCTTTCAAGTCCTCTTGGCAGCCTTACTTCAGTCTATTTTTGGACGATAGCTGTCATTTATAACTCTGCAGGTTTGTGAATTACAGTGCCCCTGAGCTCCTTTCTTCAACTCGCTTTCTTGTGACCTGGCCGCAACACCGCAGGATGGCTTCAGGCCCTAATCTGGTTCCGGCCCGGCATGCTGAGCCTTTGGTTAATTCCTCTTCCTGGTGGGAAATGAGAGTTAAATTTGCCCGTCCAGACACCTGCAGCTAGCCTCTCATTGGTTCTCGCTATTCCTGTTCATCTTCCGCAGAAATTGCAAACTGGGCCAAACAGGAGGTTAAAGGGACTGACTCTCCAAGTCGGGAGAGTGTTAGTAAAGCGTCTGGAGTGTTGCACCCGAGTACCAGGGTAGGAAAACTGAGACATATTTGAACACGTCTCCCGTTCACATGGTTGATCATACTCTGGGTTCCACATGCATGTTTTAGCTGAAGGAAGAATACCTTAAACCTGGAGAGTTGAGACCCGTGGAATGGGTACCGTGCAATATGACTTCAAAGGGTCTTCATTTGCTCCCCGAACCTCTCCAATCCTATCACTGCTGCATTTATGCCCCTGTACACACGCTTGATTCTCTTTTGGAGACATAGCAATCCATAGGTTTTAAGATACTTACTAGTCAGGTACATTCTTAGGCGTTTAATATGGGGTTTTGAGTCCATTTCGTTGAGCAAGGAGTAGCTCTTGTCTATTCCATATTTGGCTTAAGGAACTTTATCTGTGCTCATTTCAATCTCTGGTTTTATGCAGCACCCCAACTCACCTTTCCCCTTAAGCAAGCATAAGTTGGTTTTCTAAATTTGAGACCCTGTTCTGTTCTGTAATTCAGTTCCTGTGTAGCCAAGTTTACATTCCGTGTATTACTGATATCTTAGGATGTTTCTTTTTCTGTGTGACTTATTTCAGTTAGAATCATCATACCTGAATCCACTCATTGTGCTGCTAAGGGCCTGATGACACAGATTTCATTGATTGGTGATATTGCTTTGTAAGTAAATACCACAACTTCTTTATCCATTTTTCACTTTCTGCGATGTTGAACTTGTACTGTAAACGAGGTTCTTGTAAACAGAGCCGTTCCAAACTTTGGGGTGGCTGTGTCTTTTTGATTTTAATTTCCCTAAGCTATAGGACCATAAGTGGAAGTGCCCTAGGTTCTGTTGCTTTGTTTTTTAGATGTTTCAGGAAACACCATACACTTCTCCCGAGTGGTTGTTGGCAATTTACATCCCGCCCATCAGCATAACAAGGCTCCCAGTTCTCCATGGCCTGTCCTGCCTTTCTGGATTTTACACTTTTTTGAGATGGCCCTTTTGACCGGGGGGAATTGAGACTTCATTGTAGTGCAGATTTCCTTTGCAAGCTTGCTTGGTTGGCCAAAACGTGCGTATGCGTTTTTTCCTGAATATATTCAGGAAAAAACGCATACGCCCTTTTTGGCCAAGTGCATCATTGTGGACGTTCTGCCTCTTTTCCTATGCTTTCAATGCAAATCCAGTCTACCTCCTGAAATCGGTTTCCTGCAATTCTGCCCCGCTTTCAAGTCCTCTTGGCAGCCTTACTTCAGTCTATTTTTGGACGATAGCTGTCATTTATAAGTCTGCAGGTTTGTGAATTACAGTGCCCCTGAGCTCCTTTCTTCAACTCGCTTTCTTTTGAGCTGGCCGCAACACCGCAGGATGGCTTCAGGCCCTAATCTGGTTCCGGTACGGCACGCTGAGCCTTTGGTTAATTCCTCTTCCTGGTGGGAAATGAGAGTTAAATTTGCCTGTCCAGACACCTGCAGCTAGCCTCTCATTGGTTCTCGCTATTCCTGTTCATCTTCCGCAGAAATTGCAAACTGGGCCAAACAGGAGGTTAAAGGGACTGACTCTCCAAGTCGGGAGAGTGTTAGTAAAGCGTCTGGAATGTTGCACCTGAGTACCAGGGGAGGAAAACTGAGACATATTTGAACACGTCTCCCGATCACATGGTTGATCATACTCTAGGTTCCACATGCATGTTTTAGCTGAAGGAAGAATACCTTAAACCTGGGTAGTTGAAACCCGTGGAATGGGTACCATGCAATATGACTTCAAAGGGTCTTCATTTGCTCACCGAACCTCTCCAATCCTATCACTGCTGCGTTTATGCCCCTGTACACATGCTTGATTCTCTTTCGGAGACATAGCAATCCATAGGTTTTAAGATACTTACTAGTCAGGTACATTCTTAGGCGTTTAATATGCGGTGTTGAGTCCATTTCGTTGAGCAAGGAGTAGCTCTTGTCTATTCCATATTTGGCTTAAGGAACTTTATCTGTGCTCATTTCAATCTCTGGTTTTATGCAGCACCCCAACTCACCTTTACCCTTAAGCAAGCATAAGTTGGTTTTCTAAATTTGAGACCCTGTTCTGTTCTGTAATTCAGTTCCTGTGTAGCCAAGTTTACATTCCGTGTATTACTGATATCTTAGGATGTTTCTTTTTCTGTGTGACTTATTTCAGTTAGAATCATCATACCTGAATCCACTCATTGTGCTGCTAAGGGCCTGATGACACAGATTTCATTGATTGGTGATATTGCTTTGTAAGTAAATACCACAACTTCTTTATCAATTTTTCACTTTCTGCGATGTTGAACTTGTACTGTAAACGAGGTTCTTGTAAACAGAGCCGTTCCAAACTTTGAGTGGCTGCGTCTTTTTGATTTTAATTTCCCTAAGCTATAGGACCATAAGTGGAAGTGCCCTAGGTTCTGTTGCTTTGTTTTTTAGATGTTTCAGGAAACACCATACACTTCTCCTGAGTGGTTGTTGACAATTTACATCCCGCCCATCAGCATAACAAGGCTCCCAGTTCTCCATGGCCTGTCCTGCCTTTGTGGATTTTACACTTTTTTCAGATGGCCCTTTTGACCGGGGGGAAGTGAGACTTCATTGTAGTGCAGATTTCCTTTGCAAGCTTGCTTGGTTGGCCAAAAAGGGCGTATGCGTTTTTTCCTGAATATATTCAGGAAAAAACGCATACGCCCTTTTTGGCCAAGTGCATCATTGTGGACGTTCTGCCTCTTTTCCTATGCTTTCAATGCAATTCCAGTCTACCTCCTGAAATCGGTTTCCTGCAATTCTGCCCCGCTTTCAAGTCCTCTTGGCAGCCTTACTTCAGTCTATTTTTGGACGATAGCTGTCATTTATAACTCTGCAGGTTTGTGAATTACAGTGCCCCTGAGCTCCTTTCTTCAACTCGCTTTCTTTTGAGCTGGCCGCAACACCGCAGGATGGCTTCAGGCCCTAATCTGGTTCCGGCATGGCATGCTGAGGCTTTGGTTATTTCCTCTTCCTGGTGGGAAATGAGTGTTAAATTTGCCTGTCCAGACACCTCCAGCTAGCCTCTCATTGGTTCTCGCTATTCCTGTTCATCTTCCGCAGAAATTGCAAACTGGGCCAAACAGGAGGTTAAAGGCGCTGACTCTCCAAGTGGGGAGAGTGTTAGTAAAGCGTCTGGAATGTTGCACCCGAGTACCAGGGGAGGAAAACTGAGACATATTTGTACACGTCTCTCGTTCACATGGTTGATCATACTCTGGGTTCCACATGCATGTTTTAGCTGAAGGAAGAATACCTTAAACCTGGAGAGTTGAGACCCGTGTAATGGGTACCATGCAATATGACTTCAAAGGGTCTTCATTTGCTCACCGAACCTCTCCAATCCTATCACTGCTGCGTTTATGCCCCTGTACACACGCTTGATTCTCTTTCGGAGACATAGCAATCCATAGGTTTTAAGATACTTACTAGTCAGGTACATTCTTAGGCGTTTAATATGCGGTGTTGAGTCCATTTCGTTGAGCAAGGAGTAGCTCTTGTCTATTCCATATTTGGCTTAAGGAACTTTATCTGTGCTCATTTCAATCTCTGGTTTTATGCAGCACCCCAACTCACCTTTACCCTTAAGCAAGCATAAGTTGGTTTTCTAAATTTGAGACCCTGTTCTGTTCTGTAATTCAGTTCCTGTGTAGCCAAGTTTACATTCCGTGTATTACTGATATCTTATGATGTTTCTTTTTCTGTGTGACTTATTTCAGTTAGAATCATCATACCTGAATCCACTCATTGTGCTGCTAAGGGCCTGATGACATAGATTTCATTGCTGAGTGATATTGCTTTGTAAGTAAATACCACAACTTCTTTATCCATTTTTCACTTTCTGCGATGTTGAACTTGTACTGTAAACGAGGTTCTTGTAAACAGAGCCGTTCCAAACTTTGGGGTGGCTGTGTCTTTTTGATTTTAATTTCCCTAAGCTATAGGACCATAAGTGGAAGTGCCCTAGGCTCTGTTGCTTTGTTTTTTAGATGTTTCAGGAAACACCATGCACTTCTCCGGAGTGTCTGTTGGCAATTTACATCCCGCCCATCAGCAAAACAAGGCTCCCAGTTCTCCATGGCCTGTCCTGCCTTTCTGGATTTTACACTTTTTTCAGATGGCCCTTTTGACCGGGGGGAAGTGAGACTTCATTGTAGTGCAGATTTCCTTTGCAAGCTTGCTTGGTTGGCCAAAAAGGGCGTATGCGTTTTTTCCTGAATATATTCAGGAAAAAACGCATACGCCCTTTTTGGCCAAGTGCATCATTGTGGACGTTCTGCCTCTTTTCCTATGCTTTCAATGCAATTCCAGTCTACCTCCTGAAATCGGTTTCCTGCAATTCTGCCCCGCTTTCAAGTCCTCTTGGCAGCCTTACTTCAGTCTATTTTTGGACGATAGCTGTCATTTATAACTCTGCAGGTTTGTGAATTACAGTGCCCCTGAGCTCCTTTCTTCAACTCGCTTTCTTGTGACCTGGCCGCAACACCGCAGGATGGCTTCAGGCCCTAATCTGGTTCCGGCCCGGCATGCTGAGCCTTTGGTTAATTCCTCTTCCTGGTGGGAAATGAGAGTTAAATTTGCCCGTCCAGACACCTGCAGCTAGCCTCTCATTGGTTCTCGCTATTCCTGTTCATCTTCCACAGAAATTGCAAACTGGGCCAAACAGGAGGTTAAAGGGACTGACTCTCCAAGTCGGGAGAGTGTTAGTAAAGCGTCTGGAGTGTTGCACCCGAGTACCAGGGTAGGAAAACTGAGACATATTTGAACACGTCTCCCGTTCACATGGTTGATCATACTCTGGGTTCCACATGCATGTTTTAGCTGAAGGAAGAATACCTTAAACCTGGAGAGTTGAGACCCATGGAATGGGTACCGTGCAATATGACTTCAAAGGGTCTTCATTTGCTCCCCGAACCTCTCCAATCCTATCACTGCTGCATTTATGCCCCTGTACACACGCTTGATTCTCTTTTGGAGACATAGCAATCCATAGGTTTTAAGATACTTACTAGTCAGGTACATTCTTAGGCGTTTAATATGGGGTTTTGAGTCCATTTCGTTGAGCAAGGAGTAGCTCTTGTCTATTCCATATTTGGCTTAAGGAACTTTATCTGTGCTCATTTCAATCTCTGGTTTTATGCAGCACCTCAACTCACCTTTCCCCTTAAGCAAGCATAAGTTGGTTTTCTAAATTTGAGACCCTGTTCTGTTTTGGAATGCAGTTCCTGTGTAGCCAAGTTTACATTCCGTGTATTAGTGATATCTTATGATGTTTCTTTTTCTGTGTGACTTATTTCAGTTAGAATCATCGTACCTGAATCCACTCATTATGCTGCTACGGGCCTGATGACATAGATTTCATTGCTGAGTGATACTGCATTGTACGTAAGTACCACAAGTTCTTTATCCATTTTTCACTTTCTGTGATATTGAACTTGTACGGTAAACGAGGTTCTTTTAAATGGAGGCGTCCCAAACTTTGGGGTGGCTGTGTCTTTTTGATTTTAATTTCCCTAAGCTATAGGACCATAAGTGGAAGTGCCCTAGGCTCTGTTGCTTTGTTTTTTAGATGTTTCAGGAAACACCATACACTTATCCTGAGTGTCTGTTGGCAATTTACATCCCGCCCATCAGCATAACAAGGCTCCCAGTTCTCCATGGCCTGTCCTGCCTTTCTGGATTTTACACTTTTTTCAGATGGCCCTTTTGACCGGGGGGAAGTGAGACTTCATTGTAGTGCAGATTTCCTTTGCAAGTTTGCTTGGTTGGCCAAAAAGGGCGTATGCGTTTTTTCCTGAATATATTCAGGAAAAAACGCATACGCCCTTTTTGGCCAAGTGCATCATTGTGGACGTTCTGCCTCTTTTCCTATGCTTTCAATGCAATTCCAGTCTACCTCCTGAAATCGGTTTCCTGCAATTCTGCCCCGCTTTCAAGTCCTCTTGGCAGCCTTACTTCAGTCTATTTTTGGACGATAGCTGTCATTTATAACTCTGCAGGTTTGTGAATTACAGTGCCCCTGAGCTCCTTTCTTCAACTTGCTTTCTTGTGACCTGGCCGCAACACCGCAGGATGGCTTCAGGCCCTAATCTGGTTCCGGCACGGCACGCTGACCCTCTGGTTATTTCCTCTTCCTGGTGGGAAATGAGACTTAAATTTGCCCGTCCAGACACCTCCAGCTAGTCTCTCATTGGTTCTCGCTATTCCTGTTCATCTTCCGCAGAAATTGCAAACTGGGCCAAACAGGAGGTTAAAGGCGCTGACTCTCCAAGTGGGGAGAGTGTTAGTAAAGCGTCTGGAATGTTGCACCCGAGTACCAGGGGAGGAAAACTGAGACATATTTGAACACGTCTCCCGATCACATGGTTGATCATACTCTGGGTTCCACATGCATGTTTTAGCTGAAGGAAGAATACCTAAAACCTGGGTAGTTGAAACCCGTGGAATGGGTACCATGCAATATGACTTCAAAGGGTCTTCATTTGCTCACCGAACCTCTCCAATCCTATCACTGCTGCGTTTATGCCCCTGTACACATGCTTGATTCTCTTTCGGAGACATAGCAATCCCTAGATTTTAAGATACTTACTAGTCAGGTACATTCTTAGGCGTTTAATATGCGGTGTTGAGTCCATTTCTTTGAGCAAGGAGTAGCTCTTGTCTATTCCATATTTGGCTTAAGGAACTTTATCTGTGCTCATTTCAATCTCTGGTTTTATGCAGCACCCCAACTCACCTTTACCCTTAAGCAAGCATAGGTTGGTTTTCTAAATTTGAGACCCTGTTCTGTTCTATAATTCAGTTCCTGTGTAGCCAAGTTTACATTCCGTGTATTACTGATATCTTATGATGTTTCTTTTTCTGTGTGACTTATTTCAGTTAGAATCATCATACCTGAATCCACTCATTGTGCTACTAAGGGCCTGATGACACAGATTTCATTGCTGAGTGATATTGCTTTGTAAGTAAATACCACAACTTCTTTATCCATTTTTCACTTTCTGCGATGTTGAACTTGTACTGTAAACGAGGTTCTTGTAAACAGAGGCGTCCCAAACTTTGGGGTGGCTGTGTCTTTTTGATTTTAAATTCCCTAAGCTATAGGACCATAAGTGGCAGTGCCCTAGGCTCTGTTGCTTTGTTTTTTAGATGTTTCAGGAAACACCATACACTTCTCCCGAATGGCTGTTGGCAATTTACATCCCGCCCATCAGCATAACAAGGCTCCCAGTTCTCCATGGCCTGTCCTACCTTTCTGGATTTTACACTTTTTTCAGATGGCCCTTTTGACCGGGGGGAAGTGAGACTTCATTGTAGTGCAGATTTCCTTTGCAAGCTTGCTTGGTTGGCCAAAAAGGGCGTATGCGTTTTTTCCTGAATATATTCAGGAAAAAACGCATACGCCCTTTTTGGCCAAGTGCATCATTGTGGACGTTCTGCCTCTTTTCCTATGCTTTCAATGCAATTCCAGTCTACCTCCTGAAATCGGTTTCCTGCAATTCTGCCCCGCTTTCAAGTCCTCTTGGCAGCCTTACTTCAGTCTATTTTTGGACGATAGCTGTCATTTATAACTCTGCAGGTTTGTGAATTACAGTGCCCCTGAGCTCCTTTCTTCAACTCGCTTTCTTGTGACCTGGCCGCAACACCGCAGGATGGCTTCAGGCCCTAATCTGGTTCCGGCCCGGCATGCTGAGCCTTTGGTTAATTCCTCTTCCTGGTGGGAAATGAGAGTTAAATTTGCCCGTCCAGACACCTGCAGCTAGCCTCTCATTGGTTCTCGCTATTCCTGTTCATCTTCCGCAGAAATTGCAAACTGGGCCAAACAGGAGGTTAAAGGGACTGACTCTCCATGTCGGGAGAGTGTTAGTAAAGCGTCTGGAGTGTTGCACCCGAGTACCAGGGTAGGAAAACTGAGACATATTTGAACACGTCTCCCGTTCACATGGTTGATCATACTCTGGGTTCCACATGCATGTTTTAGCTGAAGGAAGAATACCTTAAACCTGGAGAGTTGAGACCCGTGGAATGGGTACCGTGCAATATGACTTCAAAGGGTCTTCATTTGCTCACCGAACCTCTCCAATCCTATCACTGCTGCATTTATGCCCCTGTACACACGCTTGATTCTCTTTTGGAGACATAGCAATCCATAGGTTTTAAGATACTTACTAGTCAGGTACATTCTTAGGCGTTTAATATGGGGTTTTGAGTCCATTTCGTTGAGCAAGGAGTAGCTCTTGTCTATTCCATATTTGGCTTAAGGAACTTTATCTGTGCTCATTTCAATCTCTGGTTTTATGCAGCACCCCAACTCACCTTTCCCCTTAAGCAAGCATAAGTTGGTTTTCTAAATTTGAGACCCTGTTCTGTTTTGGAATGCAGTTCCTGTATAGCCAAGTTTACATTCCGTGTATTAGTGATATCTTATGATGTTTCTTTTTCTGTGTGACTTATTTCAGTTAGAATCATCGTACCTGAATCCACTCATTGTGCTGCTAAGGGCCTGATGACATAGATTTCATTGCTGAGTGATATTGCTTTGTAAGTAAATACCACAACTTCTTTATCCATTTTTCACTTTCTGCGATGTTGAACTTGTACTGTAAACGAGGTTCTTGTAAACAGAGGCGTCCCAAACTTTGGGGTGGCTGTGTCTTTTTGATTTTAATTTCCCTAAGCTATAGGACCATAAGTGGAAGTGCCCTAGGCTCTGTTGCTTTGTTTTTTAGATGTTTCAGGAAACACCATCCACTTCTCCCGAGTGTCTGTTGGCAATTTACATCCCGCCCATCAGCATAACAAGGCTCCCAGTTCTCCATGGCCTGTCCTGCCTTTCTGGATTTTACACTTTTTTCAGATGGCCCTTTTGACCGGGGGGAAGTGAGACATCATTGTAGTGCAGATTTCCTTTGCAAGCTTGCTTGGTTGGCCAAAAAGGGCATATGCGTTTTTTCCTGAATATATTCAGGAAAAAACGCATATGCCCTTTTTGGCCAAGTGCATCATTGTGGACGTTCTGCCTCTTTTCCTATGCTTTCAATGCAATTCCCGTCTACCTCCTGAAATCGGTTTCCTGCAATTCTGCCCCGCTTTCAAGTCCTCTTGGCAGCCTTACTTCAGTCTATTTTTGGACGATAGCTGTCATTTATAACTCTGCAGGTTTGTGAATTACAGTGCCCCTGAGCTCCTTTCTTCAACTCGCTTTCTTGTGACCTGGCCGCAACACCGCAGGATGGCTTCAGGCCCTAATCTGGTTCCGGCCTGGCATGCAGAGCCCTTGGTTAATTCCTCTTCCTGGTGGGAAATGAGAGTTAAATTTGCCCGTCCAGACACCTGCAGCTAGCCTCTCATTGGTTCTCGCTATTCCTGTTCATCTTCCGCAGAATTTGCAAACTGGGCCAAACAGGAGGTTAAAGGGACTGACTCTCCAAGTGGGGAGAGTGTTAGTAAAGCGTCTGGAATGTTGCACCCAAGTACCAGGGGAGGAAAACTGAGACATATTTGAACACGTCTCCCGATCACATGGTTGATCATACTCTAGGTTCCACATGCATGTTTTAGCTGAAGGAAGAATACCTTAAACCTGGGTAGTTGAAACCCGTGGAATGGGTACCATGCAATATGACTTCAAAGGGTTTTCATTTGCTCACGAACCTCTCCAATCCTATCACTGCTGCGTTTATGCCCCTGTACACATGCTTGATTCTCTTTCGGAGACATAGCAATCCATAGGTTTTAAGATACTTACTAGTCAGGTACATTCTTAGGCGTTTAATATGGGGTGTTGAGTCCATTTGGTTGAGCAAGGAGTAGCTCTTGTCTATTCCATATTTGGCTTAAGGAACTTTATCTGTGCTCATTTCAATCTCTGGTTTTATGCAGCACCCCAACTCACCTTTCCCCTTAAGCAAGCATAAGTTGGTTTTCTAAATTTGAGACCCTGTTCTGTTCTGTAATTCAGTTCCTGTATAGCCAAGTTTACATTCCATGTATTACTGATATCTTATGATGTTTCTTTTTCTGTGTGACTTATTTCAGTTAGAATCATCATACCTGAATCCACTCATTGTGCTGCTAAGGGCCTGATGACACAGATTTCATTGCTGAGTGATATTGCTTTGTAAGTAAATACCACAACTTCTTTATCCATTTTTCACTTTCTGCGATGTTGAACTTGTACTGTAAACGAGGTTCTTGTAAACAGAGCCGTTCCAAACTTTGGGGTGGCTGTGTCTTTTTGATTTTAATTTCCCTAAGCTATAGGACCATAAGTGGAAGTGCCCTAGGTTCTGTTGCTTTGTTTTTTAGATGTTTCAGGAAACACCATACACTTCTCCTGAGTGTCTGTTGGCAATTTACATCCCGCCCATCAGCATAACAAGGCTCCCAGTTCTCCATGGCCTGTCCTGCCTTTCTGGATTTTACACTTTTTTCAGATGGCCCTTTTGACCGGGGGGAAGTGAGACTTCATTGTAGTGCAGATTTCCTTTGCAAGCTTGCTTGGTTGGCCAAAAAGGGCGTATGCGTTTTTTCCTGAATATATTCAGGAAAAAATGCATACGCCCTTTTTGGCCAAGTGCATCATTGTGGACGTTCTGCCTCTTTTCCTATGCTTTCAATGCAATTCCAGTCTACCTCCTGAAATCGGTTTCCTGCAATTCTGCCCCGCTTTCAAGTCCTCTTGGCAGCCTTACTTCAGTCTATTTTTGGACGATAGCTGTCATTTATAACTCTGCAGGTTTGTGAATTACAGTGCCCCTGAGCTCCTTTCTTCAACTCGCTTTTTTGTGAGCTGGCCGAAACACCGCAGGATGGCTTCAGGCCCTAATCTGGTTCCGGCACGGCACGCTGAGCCTTTGGTTATTTCCTCTTCCTGGTGGGAAATGAGAGTTAAATTTGCCCGTCCAGACACCTCCAGCTAGTCTCTCATTGGTTCTCACTATTCCTGTTCATCTTCCGCAGAAATTGCAAACTGGGCCAAACAGGAGGTTAAAGGGACTGACTCTCCAAGTCGGGAGAGTGTTAGTAAAGTGTCTGGAATGTTGCACCCGAGTACCAGGGTACGAAAACTGAGACATATTTGAACACTTCTCCCGATCACATGGTTGATCATACTCTAGGTTCCACATGCATGTTTTAGCTGAAGGAAGAATACCTTAAACCTGGGTAGTTGAAACCCGTGGAATGGGTACCATGCAATATGACTTCAAAGGGTCTTCATTTGCTCACCGAACATCTCCAATCCTATCACTGCTGCGTTTATGCCCCTGTACACATGCTTGATTCTCTTTCGGAGACATAGCAATCCATAGGTTTTAAGATACTTACTAGTCAGGTACATTCTTAGGCGTTTAATATGGGGTTTTGAGTCCATTTCGTTGAGCAAGGAGTAGCTCTTGTCTATTCCATATTTGGCTTAAGGAATTTTATCTGTGCTCATTTCAATCTCTGGTTTTATGCAGCACCCCAACTCACCTTTCCCCTTAAGCAAGCATAAGTTGGTTTTCTAAATTTGAGACCCTGTTCTGTTTTGGAATGCAGTTCCTGTATAGCCAAGTTTACATTCCGTGTATTAGTGATATCTTATGATGTTTCTTTTTCTGTGTGACTTATTTCAGTTAGAATCATCGTACCTGAATCCACTCATTGTGCTGCTAAGGGCCTGATGACATAGATTTCATTGCTGAGTGATATTGCTTTGTAAGTAAATACCACAACTTCTTTATCCATTTTTCACTTTCTGCGATGTTGAACTTGTACTGTAAACGAGGTTCTTGTAAACAGAGGCGTCCCAAACTTTGGGGTGGCTGTGTCTTTTTGATTTTAATTTCCCTAAGCTATAGGACCATAAGTGGAAGTGCCCTAGGCTCTGTTGCTTTGTTTTTTAGATGTTTCAGGAAACACCATCCACTTCTCCCGAGTGTCTGTTGGCAATTTACATCCCGCCCATCAGCATAACAAGGCTCCCAGTTCTCCATGGCCTGTCCTGCCTTTCTGGATTTTACACTTTTTTCAGATGGCCCTTTTGACCGGGGGGAAGTGAGACTTCATTGTAGTGCAGATTTCCTTTGCAAGCTTGCTTGGTTGGCCAAAAAGGGCGTATGCGTTTTTTCCTGAATATATTCAGGAAAAAACGCATACGCCCTTTTTGGCCAAGTGCATCATTGTGGACGTTCTGCCTCTTTTCCTATGCTTTCAATGCAATTCCCGTCTACCTCCTGAAATCGGTTTCCTGCAATTCTGCCCCGCTTTCAAGTCCTCTTGGCAGCCTTACTTCAGTCTATTTTTGGACGATAGCTGTCATTTATAACTCTGCAGGTTTGTGAATTACAGTGCCCCTGAGCTCCTTTCTTCAACTCGCTTTCTTGTGACCTGGCCGCAACACCGCAGGATGGCTTCAGGCCCTAATCTGGTTCCGGCCTGGCATGCAGAGCCCTTGGTTAATTCCTCTTCCTGGTGGGAAATGAGAGTTAAATTTGCCCGTCCAGACACCTGCAGCTAGCCTCTCATTGGTTCTCACTATTCCTGTTCATCTTCCGCAGAAATTGCAAACTGGGCCAAACAGGAGGTTAAAGGGACTGACTCTCCAAGTCGGGAGAGTGTTAGTAAAGCGTCTGGAATGTTGCACCCGAGTACCAGGGGAGGAAAACTGAGACATATTTGAACACGTCTCCCGATCACATGGTTGATCATACTCTAGGTTCCACATGCATGTTTTAGCTGAAGGAAGAATACCTTAAACCTGGGTAGTTGAAACCCGTGGAATGGGTACCATGCAATATGACTTCAAAGGGTCTTCATTTGCTCACCGAACCTCTCCAATCCTATCACTGCTGCGTTTATGCCCCTGTACACATGCTTGATTCTCTTTCGGAGACATAGCAATCCATAGGTTTTAAGATACTTACTAGTCAGGTACATTCTTAGGCGTTTAATATGGGGTGTTGAGTCCATTTGGTTGAGCAAGGAGTAGCTCTTGTCTATTCCATATTTGGCTTAAGGAACTTTATCTGTGCTCATTTCAATCTCTGGTTTTATGCAGCACCCCAACTCACCTTTACCCTTAAGCAAGCATAAGTTGGTTTTCTAAATTTGAGACCCTGTTCTGTTCTGTAATTCAGTTCCTGTGTAGCCAAGTTTACATTCCATGTATTACTGATATCTTATGATGTTTCTTTTTCTGTGTGACTTATTACAGTTAGAATCATCATACCTGAATCCACTCATTGTGCTGCTAAGGGCCTGATGACACAGATTTCATTGCTGAGTGATATTGCTTTGTAAGTAAATACCACAACTTCTTTATCCATTTTTCACTTTCTGCGATGTTGAACTTGTACTGTAAACCAGGTTCTTGTAAACAGAGCCGTTCCAAACTTTGGGGTGGCTGTGTCTTTTTGATTTTAATTTCCCTAAGCTATAGGACCATAAGTGGAAGTGCCCTAGGTTCTGTTGCTTTGTTTTTTAGATGTTTCAGGAAACACCATACACTTCTCCCGAATGGCTGTTGGCAATTTACATCCCGCCCATCAGCATAACAAGGCTCCCAGTTCTCCATGGCCTGTCCTGCCTTTCTGGATTTTACACTTTTTTCAGATGGCCCTTTTGACCGGGGGGAATGAGACTTCATTGTAGTGCAGATTTCCTTTGCAAGCTTGCTTGGTTGGCCAAAAAGGGCGTATGCGTTTTTTCCTGAATATATTCAGGAAAAAACGCATACGCCCTTTTCGGCCAAGTGCATCATTGTGGACGTTCTGCCTCTTTTCCTATGCTTTCAATGCAATTCCAGTCTACCTCCTGAAATCGGTTTCCTGCAATTCTGCCCCGCTTTCAAGTCCTCTTGGCAGCCTTACTTCAGTCTATTTTTGGACGATAGCTGTCATTTATAACTCTGCAGGTTTGTGAATTACAGTGCCCCTGAGCTCCTTTCTTCAACTCGCTTTTTTGTGAGCTGGCCGCAACACCGCAGGATGGCTTCAGTCCCTAATCTGGTTCCGGCACGGCATGCTGAGCCTTTGGTTATTTCCTCTTCCTGGTGGGAAATGAGAGTTAAATTTGCCCGTCCAGACACCTCCAGCTAGTCTCTCATTGGTTCTCGCTATTCCTGTTCATCTTCCGCAGAAATTGCAAACTGGGCCAAACAGGAGGTTAAAGGGACTGACTCTCCAAGTCGGGAGAGTGTTAGTAAAGTGTCTGGAATGTTGCACCCGAGTACCAGGGTACGAAAACTGAGACATATTTGAACACTTCTCCCGATCACATGGTTGATCATACTCTAGGTTCCACATGCATGTTTTAGCTGAAGGAAGAATACCTTAAACCTGGGTAGTTGAAACCCGTGGAATGGGTACCATGCAATATGACTTCAAAGGGTCTTCATTTGCTCACCGAACATCTCCAATCCTATCACTGCTGCGTTTATGCCCCTGTACACATGCTTGATTCTCTTTCGGAGACATAGCAATCCATAGGTTTTAAGATACTTACTAGTCAGGTACATTCTTAGGCGTTTAATATGCGGTGTTGAGTCCATTTCGTTGAGCAAGGAGTAGCTCTTGTCTATTCCATATTTGACTTAAGGAACTTTATCTGTGCTCATTTCAATCTCTGGTTTTATGCAGCATCCCAACTCACCTTTACCCTTAAGCAAGCATAAGTTGGTTTTCTAAATTTGAGACCCTGTTCTGTTTTGGAATGCAGTTCCTGTGTAGCCAAGTTTACATTCCGTGTATTAGTGATATCTTATGATGTTTCTTTTTCTGTGTGACTTATTTCAGTTAGAATCATCGTACCTGAATCCACTCATTATGCTGCTACGGGCCTGATGACATAGATTTCATTGCTGAGTGATACTGCATTGTACGTAAGTACCACAAGTTCTTTATCCATTTTTCACTTTCTGTGATATTGAACTTGTATGGTAAACGAGGTTCTTGTAAACGGAGGCGTCCCAAACTTTGGGGTGGCTGTGTCTTTTTGATTTTAATTTCCCTAAGCTATAGGACCATAAGTGGCAGTGCCATAGGCTCTGTTGCTTTGTTTTTTAGATGTTTCAGGAAACACCATACACTTCTCCTGAGTGTCTGTTGGCAATTTACATCCCGCCCATCAGCATAACAAGGCTCCCAGTTCTCCATGGCCTGTCCTGCCTTTCTGGATTTTACACTTTTTTCAGATGGCCCTTTTGACCGGGGGGAATGAGACTTCATTGTAGTGCAGATTTCCTTTGCAAGTTTGCTTGGTTGGCCAAAAAGGGCGTATGCGTTTTTTCCTGAATATATTCAGGAAAAAACGCATACGCCCTTTTTGGCCAAGTGCATCATTGTGGACGTTCTGCCTCTTTTCCTATGCTTTCAATGCAATTCCAGTCTACCTCCTGAAATCGGTTTCCTGCAATTCTGCCCCGCTTTCAAGTCCTCTTGGCAGCCTTACTTCAGTCTATTTTTGGACGATAGCTGTCATTTATAACTCTGCAGGTTTGTGAATTACAGTGCCCCTGAGCTCCTTTCTTCAACTTGCTTTCTTGTGACCTGGCCGCAACACCGCAGGATGCCTTCAGGCCCTAATCTGGTTCCGGCACGGCACGCTGAGCCTCTGGTTATTTCCTCTTCCTGGTGGGAAATGAGAGTTAAATTTGCCCGTCCAGACACCTCCAGCTAGTCTGTCATTGGTTCTCGCTATTCCTGTTCATCTTCCGCAGAAATTGCAAACTGGGCCAAACAGGAGGTTAAAGGCGCTGACTCTCCAAGTGGGGAGAGTGTTAGAAAAGCGTCTGGAATGTTGCACCCGAGTACCAGGGGAGGAAAACTGAGACATATTTGAACACGTCTCCCGATCACATGGTTGATCATACTCTGGGTTCCACATGCATGTTTTAGCTGAAGGAAGAATACCTAAAACCTGGGTAGTTGAAACCCGTGGAATGGGTACCATGCAATATGACTTCAAAGGGTCTTCATTTGCTCACCGAACCTCTCCAATCCTATCACTGCTGCGTTTATGCCCCTGTACACATGCTTGATTCTCTTTCTGAGACATAGCAATCCCTAGATTTTAAGATACTTACTAGTCAGGTACATACTTAGGCGTTTAATATGCGGTGTTGAGTCCATTTCTTTGAGCAAGGAGTAGCTCTTGTCTATTCCATCTTTGGCTTAAGGAACTTTATCTGTGCTCATTTCAATCTCTGGTTTTATGCAGCACCCCAACTCACCTTTACCCTTAAGCAAGCATAGGTTGGTTTTCTAAATTTGAGACCCTGTTCTGTTCTGTAATTCAGTTCCTGTGTAGCCAAGTTTACATTCCGTGTATTACTGATATCTTATGATGTTTCTTTTTCTGTGTGACTTATTTCAGTTAGAATCATCATACCTGAATCCACTCATTGTGCTACTAAGGGCCTCATGACACAGATTTCATTGCTGAGTGATATTGCTTTGTAAGTAAATACCACAACTTCTTTATCCATTTTTCACTTTCTGCGATGTTGCACTTGTACTGTAAACGAGGTTCTTGTAAACAGAGCCGTTCCAAACTTTGGGGTGGCTGTGTCTTTTTGATTTTAAATTCCCTAAGCTATAGGACCATAAGTGGAAGTGCCCTAGGCTCTGTTGCTTTGTTTTTTAGATGTTTCAGGAAACACCATACACTTCTCCAGAGTGGTTGTTGGCAATTTACATTCCGCCCTTCAGCATAACAAGGCTCCCAGTTCTCCATGGCCTGTCCTGCCTTTCTGGAATTTACACTTTTTTCAGATGGCCCTTTTGACCAGGGGGAAGTGAGACTTCATTGTAGTGCAGATTTGACCAGGGGGAAGTGAGACTTCATTGTAGTGCAGTGAGACTTCATTGTAGTGCAGATTTCCTTTGCAAGAATATATTCATTGTAGTGCAGATTTCCTTTGCAAGAATATATTCAGGAAAAAACGCATACGCCCTTTTTGGCCAAGTGCATCATTGTGGACGTTCTGCCTCTTTTCCTATGCTTTCAATGCAATTCCAGTCTACCTCCTGAAATCGGTTTCCTGCAATTCTGCCCCGCTTTCAAGTCCTCTTGGCAGCCTTACTTCAGTCTATTTTTGGACGATAGCTGTCATTTATAACTCTGCAGGTTTGTGAATTACAGTGCCCCTGAGCTCCTTTCTTCAACTCGCTTTCTTGTGACCTGGCCGCAACACCGCAGGATGGCTTCAGGCCCTAATCTGATTCCGGCATGGCACGCTCAGCCTTTGGTTATTTCCTCTTCCTGGTGGGAAATGAGAGTTAAATTTGCCCGTCCAGACACCTCCAGCTAGCCTCTCATTGGTTCTCGCTATTCCTGTTCATCTTCCGCAGAAATTGCAAACTGGGCCAAACAGGAGGTTAAAGGCGCTGACTCTCCAAGTGGGGAGAGTGTTAGTAAAGCATCTGGAATGTTGCACCCGAGTACCAGGGGAGGAAAACTGAGACATATTTGAACACGTCTCTCGTTCACATGGTTGACCTTACTTGGGTTCCACATGCATGTTTTAGCTGAAGGAAGAATACCTTAAACCTGGAGAGTTGAGACCCGTGTAATGGGTACCATGCAATATGACTTCAAAGGGTCTTCATTTGCTCACCGAACATCTCCAATCCTATCACTGCTGCGTTTATGCCCCTGTACACATGCTTGATTCTCTTTCGGAGACATAGCAATCCATAGGTTTTAAGATAATTACTAGTCAGGTACATTCTTAGGCGTTTAATATGCGGTGTTGAGTCCATTTCTTTGAGCAAGGAGTAGCTCTTGTCTATTCCATATTTGGCTTAAGGAACTTTATCTGTGCTCATTTCAATCTCTGGTTTTATGCAGCACCCCAACTCACCTTTCCCCTTAAGCAAGCATAAGTTGATTTTCTAAATTTGAGATCCAGTTCTGTTCTGTAATTCAGTTCCTGTGTAGCCAAGTATACATTCCGTGTATTACTGATATCTTATGATGTTTCTTTTTCTGTGTGACTTATTTCAGTTAGAATCATCATACCTGAATCCACTCATTGTGCTGCTAAGGGCCTGATGACATAGATTTCATTGCTGAGTGATATTGCTTTGTAAGTAAATACCACAACTTCTTTATCCATTTTTCACTTTCTGCGATGTTGAACTTGTACTGTAAACGAGGTTCTTGTAAACAGAGGCGTCCCAAACTTTGGGGTGGCTGTGTCTTTTTGATTTTAATTTCCCTAAGCTATAGGACCATAAGTGGCAGTGCCCTAGGCTCTGTTGCTTTGTTTTTTAGATGTTTCAGGAAACACCATACACTTCTCCCGAGTGTCTGTTGGCAATTTACATCCCGCCCATCAGCATAACAAGGCTCCCAGTTCTCCATGGCCTGTCCTGCCTTTCTGGATTTTACACTTTTTTCAGATGGCCCTTTTGACCGGGGGGAAGTGAGACTTCATTGTAGTGCAGATTTCCTTTGCAAGCTTGCTTGATTGGCCAAAAAGGGCGTATGCGTTTTTTCCTGAATATATTCAGGAAAAAACGCATACGCCCTTTTTGGCCAAGTGCATCATTGTGGACGTTCTGCCTCTTTTCCTATGCTTTCAATGCAATTCCAGTCTACCTCCTGAAATCGGTTTCCTGCAATTCTGCCCCGCTTTCAAGTCCTCTTGGCAGCCTTACTTCAGTCTATTTTTGGACGATAGCTGTCATTTATAACTCTGCAGGTTTGTGAATTACAGTGCCCCTGAGCTCCTTTCTTCAACTCGCTTTCTTGTGACCTGTCCGCAACACCGCAGGATGGCTTCAGGCCCTAATCTGGTTCTGGCACGGCACGCTGAGCCTTTGGTTAATTCCTCTTCCTGGTGGGAAATGAGAGTTAAATTTGCCCATCCAGACACCTCCAGCTAGTCTCTCATTGATTCTCGCTATTCCTGTTCATCTTCCACAGAAATTGCAAACTGGGCCAAACAGGAGGTTAAAGGGACTGACTCTCCAAGTCGGGAGAGTGTTAGTAAAGCATCTGGAATGTTGCACCCGAGTACCAGGGTACGAAAACTGAGACATATTTGAACACGTCTCCCGATCACATGGTTGATCATACTCTGGGTTCCACATGCATCTTTTAGCTGAAGGAAGAATACCTTAAACCTGGAGAGTTGAGACCCGTGGAATGGGTACCGTGCAATATGACTTCAAAGGGTCTTCATTTGCTCACCGAACCTCTCCAATCCTATCACTGCTGCATTTATGCCCCTGTACACACGCTTGATTCTCTTTTGGAGACATAGCAATCCATAGGTTTTAAGATACTTACTAGTCAGGTACATTCTTAGGCGTTTAATATGGGGTTTTGAGTCCATTTCGTTGAGCAAGGAGTAGCTCTTGTCTATTCCATATTTGGCTTAAGGAACTTTATCTGTGCTCATTTCAATCTCTGGTTTTATGCAGCACCCCAACTCACCTTTCCCCTTAAGCAAGCATAAGTTGGTTTTCTAAATTTGAGACCCTGTTCTGTTTTGGAATGCAGTTCCTGTATAGCCAAGTTTACATTCCGTGTATTAGTGATATCTTATGATGTTTCTTTTTTGTGTGACTTATTTCAGTTAGAATTATCGTACCTGAATCCACTCATTGTGCTGCTAAGGGCCTGATGACATAGATTTCATTGCTGAGTGATATTGCTTTGTAAGTAAATACCACAACTTCTTTATCCATTTTTCACTTTCTGCGATGTTGAACTTGTACTGTAAACGAGGTTCTTGTAAACAGAGGCGTCCCAAACTTTGGGGTGGCTGTGTCTTTTTGATTTTAATTTCCCTAAGCTATAGGACCATAAGTGGAAGTGCCCTAGGCTCTGTTGCTTTGTTTTTTAGATGTTTCAGGAAACACCATCCACTTCTCCCGAGTGTCTGTTGGCAATTTACATCCGGCCCATCAGCATAACAAGGCTCCCAGTTCTCCATGGCCTGTCCTGCCTTTCTGGATTTTACACTTTTTTCAGATGGCCCTTTTGACCGGGGGGAAGTGAGACTTCATTGTAGTGCAGATTTCCTTTGCAAGCTTGCTTGGTTGGCCAAAAAGGGCATATGCGTTTTTTCCTGAATATATTCAGGAAAAAACGCATACGCCCTTTTTGGCCAAGTGCATCATTGTGGACGTTCTGCCTCTTTTCCTATGCTTTCAATGCAATTCCCGTCTACCTCCTGAAATCGGTTTCCTGCAATTCTGCCCCGCTTTCAAGTCCTCTTGGCAGCCTTACTTCAGTCTATTTTTGGACGATAGCTGTCATTTATAACTCTGCAGGTTTGTGAATTACAGTGCCCCTGAGCTCCTTTCTTCAACTCGCTTTCTTGTGACCTGGCCGCAACACTGCAGGATGGCTTCAGGCCCTAATCTGGTTCCGGCCTGGCATGCAGAGCCCTTGGTTAATTCCTCTTCCTGGTGGGAAATGAGAGTTAAATTTGCCCGTCCAGACACCTGCAGCTACCCTCTCATTGGTTCTCGCTATTCCTGTTCATCTTCCGCAGAAATTGCAAACTGGGCCAAACAGGAGGTTAAAGGCGCTGACTCTCCAAGTGGGGAGAGTGTTAGTAAAGCGTCTGGAATGTTGCACCCAAGTACCAGGGGAGGAAAACTGAGACATATTTGAACACGTCTCCCGATCACATGGTTGATCATACTCTAGGTTCCATATGCATGTTTTAGCTGAAGGAAGAATACCTTAAACCTGGGTAGTTGAAACCCGTGGAATGGGTACCATGCAATATGACTTCAAAGGGTCTTCATTTGCTCACGAACCTCTCCAATCCTATCACTGCTGCGTTTATGCCCCTGTACACATGCTTGATTCTCTTCCGGAGACATAGCAATCCATAGGTTTTAAGATACTTACTAGTCAGGTACATTCTTAGGCGTTTAATATGGGGTGTTGAGTCCATTTGGTTGAGCAAGGAGTAGCTCTTGTCTATTCCATATTTGGCTTAAGGAACTTTATCTGTGCTCATTTCAATCTCTGGTTTTATGCAGCACCCCAACTCACCTTTACCCTTAAGCAAGCATAAGTTGGTTTTCTAAATTTGAGACCCTGTTCTGTTCTGTAATTCAGTTCCTGTGTAGCCAAGTTTACATTCCATGTATTACTGATATCTTATGATGTTTCTTTTTCTGTGTGACTTATTTCAGTTAGAATCATCATACCTGAATCCACTCATTGTGCTGCTAAGGGCCTGATGACACAGATTTCATTGCTGAGTGATATTGCTTTGTAAGTAAATACCACAACTTCTTTATCCATTTTTCACTTTCTGCGATGTTGAACTTGTACTGTAAACCAGGTTCTTGTAAACAGAGCCGTTCCAAATTTTGAGGTGGCTGTGTCTTTTTGATTTTAATTTCCCTAAGCTATAGGACCATAAGTGGAAGTGCCCTAGGTTCTGTTGCTTTGTTTTTTAGATGTTTCAGGAAACACCATACACTTCTCCCGAGTGGTTGTTGGCAATTTACATCCCGCCCATCAGCATAACAAGGCTCCCAGTTCTCCATGGCCTGTCCTGCCTTTCTGGATTTTACACTTTTTTCAGATGGCCCTTTTGACCGGGGGGAATGAGACTTCATTGTAGTGCAGATTTCCTTTGCAAGCTTGCTTGGTTGGCCAAAAAGGGCGTATGCGTTTTTTCCTGAATATATTCAGGAAAAAACGCATACGCCCCTTTTGGCCAAGTGCATCATTGTGGACGTTCTGCCTCTTTTCCTATGCTTTCAATGCAATTCCAGTCTACCTCCTGAAATCGGTTTCCTGCAATTCTGCCCCGCTTTCAAGTCCTCTTGGCAGCCTTACTTCAGTCTATTTTTGGACGATAGCTGTCATTTATAACTCTGCATGTTTGTGAATTACAGTGCCCCTGAGCTCCTTTCTTCAACTCGCTTTTTTGTGAGCTGGCCGCAACACCGCAGGATGGCTTCAGGCCCTAATCTGGTTCCGGCACGGCACGCTGAGCCTTTGGTTATTTCCTCTTCCTGGTGGGAAATGAGAGTTAAATTTGCCCGTCCAGACACCTCCAGCTAGTCTCTCATTGGTTCTCGCTATTCCTGTTCATCTTCCGCAGAAATTGCAAACTGGGCCAAACAGGAGGTTAAAGGGACTGACTCTCCAAGTCGGGAGAGTGTTAGTAAAGTGTCTGGAATGTTGCACCCGAGTACCAGGGTACGAAAACTGAGACATATTTGAACACTTCTCCCGATCACATGGTTGATCATACTCTAGGTTCCACATGCATGTTTTAGCTGAAGGAAGAATACCTTAAACCTGGGTAGTTGAAACCCGTGGAATGGGTACCATGCAATATGACTTCAAAGGGTCTTCATTTGCTCACCGAACATCTCCAATCCTATCACTGCTGCGTTTATGCCCCTGTACACATGCTTGATTCTCTTTCGGAGACATAGCAATCCATAGGTTTTAAGATACTTACTAGTCAGGTACATTCTTAGGCGTTTAATATGGGGTTTTGAGTCCATTTCGTTGAGCAAGGAGTAGCTCTTGTCTATTCCATATTTGGCTTAAGGAATTTTATCTGTGCTCATTTCAATCTCTGGTTTTATGCAGCACCCCAACTCACCTTTCCCCTTAAGCAAGCATAAGTTGGTTTTCTAAATTTGAGACCCTGTTCTGTTTTGGAATGCAGTTCCTGTATAGCCAAGTTTACATTCCGTGTATTAGTGATATCTTATGATGTTTCTTTTTCTGTGTGACTTATTTCAGTTAGAATCATCGTACCTGAATCCACTCATTGTGCTGCTAAGGGCCTGATGACATAGATTTCATTGCTGAGTGATATTGCTTTGTAAGTAAATACCACAACTTCTTTATCCATTTTTCACTTTCTGCGATGTTGAACTTGTACTGTAAACGAGGTTCTTGTAAACAGAGGCGTCCCAAACTTTGGGGTGGCTGTGTCTTTTTGATTTTAATTTCCCTAAGCTATAGGACCATAAGTGGAAGTGCCCTAGGCTCTGTTGCTTTGTTTTTTAGATGTTTCAGGAAACACCATCCACTTCTCCCGAGTGTCTGTTGGCAATTTACATCCCGCCCATCAGCATAACAAGGCTCCCAGTTCTCCATGGCCTGTCCTGCCTTTCTGGATTTTACACTTTTTTCAGATGGCCCTTTTGACCGGGGGGAAGTGAGACTTCATTGTAGTGCAGATTTCCTTTGCAAGCTTGCTTGGTTGGCCAAAAAGGGCGTATGCGTTTTTTCCTGAATATATTCAGGAAAAAACGCATACGCCCTTTTTGGCCAAGTGCATCATTGTGGACGTTCTGCCTCTTTTCCTATGCTTTCAATGCAATTCCCGTCTACCTCCTGAAATCGGTTTCCTGCAATTCTGCCCCGCTTTCAAGTCCTCTTGGCAGCCTTACTTCAGTCTATTTTTGGACGATAGCTGTCATTTATAACTCTGCAGGTTTGTGAATTACAGTGCCCCTGAGCTCCTTTCTTCAACTCGCTTTCTTGTGACCTGGCCGCAACACCGCAGGATGGCTTCAGGCCCTAATCTGGTTCCGGCCTGGCATGCAGAGCCCTTGGTTAATTCCTCTTCCTGGTGGGAAATGAGAGTTAAATTTGCCCGTCCAGACACCTGCAGCTAGCCTCTCATTGGTTCTCACTATTCCTGTTCATCTTCCGCAGAAATTGCAAACTGGGCCAAACAGGAGGTTAAAGGGACTGACTCTCCAAGTCGGGAGAGTGTTAGTAAAGCGTCTGGAATGTTGCACCCGAGTACCAGGGTACGAAAACTGAGACATATTTGAACACGTGTCCCGATCACATGGGTGATCATACTCTAGGTTCCACATGCATGTTTTAGCTGAAGGAAGAATACCTTAAACCTGGGTAGTTGAAACCCGTGGAATGGGTACCATGCAATATGACTTCAAAGGGTCTTCATTTGCTCACCGAACCTCTCCAATCCTATCACTGCTGCGTTTATGCCCCTGTACACATGCTTGATTCTCTTTCGGAGACATAGCAATCCATAGGTTTTAAGATACTTACTAGTCAGGTACATTCTTAGGCGTTTAATATGGGGTGTTGAGTCCATTTGGTTGAGCAAGGAGTAGCTCTTGTCTATTCCATATTTGGCTTAAGGAACTTTATCTGTGCTCATTTCAATCTCTGGTTTTATGCAGCACCCCAACTCACCTTTACCCTTAAGCAAGCATAAGTTGGTTTTCTAAATTTGAGACCCTGTTCTGTTCTGTAATTCAGTTCCTGTGTAGCCAAGTTTACATTCCATGTATTACTGATATCTTATGATGTTTCTTTTTCTGTGTGACTTATTTCAGTTAGAATCATCATACCTGAATCCACTCATTGTGCTGCTAAGGGCCTGATGACACAGATTTCATTGCTGAGTGATATTGCTTTGTAAGTAAATACCACAACTTCTTTATCCATTTTTCACTTTCTGCGATGTTGAACTTGTACTGTAAACCAGGTTCTTGTAAACAGAGCCGTTCCAAAGTTTGGGGTGGCTGTGTCTTTTTGATTTTAATTTCCCTAAGCTATAGGACCATAAGTGGAAGTGCCCTAGGTTCTGTTGCTTTGTTTTTTAGATGTTTCAGGAAACACCATACACTTCTCCCGAGTGGTTGTTGGCAATTTACATCCCACCCATCAGCATAACAAGGCTCCCAGTTCTCCATGGCCTGTCCTGCCTTTCTGGATTTTACACTTTTTTCAGATGGCCCTTTTGACCGGGGGGAATGAGACTTCATTGTAGTGCAGATTTCCTTTGCAAGCTTGCTTGGTTGGCCAAAAAGGGCGTATGCGTTTTTTCCTGAATATATTCAGGAAAAAATGCATACGCCCTTTTTGGCCAAGTGCATCATTGTGGACGTTCTGCCTCTTTTCCTATGCTTTCAATGCAATTCCAGTCTACCTCCTGAAATCGGTTTCCTGCAATTCTGCCCCGCTTTCAAGTCCTCTTGGCAGCCTTACTTCAGTCTATTTTTGGACGATAGCTGTCATTTATAACTCTGCAGGTTTGTGAATTACAGTGCCCCTGAGCTCCTTTCTTCAACTCGCTTTTTTGTGAGCTGGCCGCAACACCGCAGGATGGCTTCAGTCCCTAATCTGGTTCCGGCACGGCACGCTGAGCCTTTGGTTATTTCCTCTTCCTGGTGGGAAATGAGAGTTAAATTTGCCCGTCCAGACACCTCCAGCTAGTCTCTCATTGGTTCTCGCTATTCCTGTTCATCTTCCGCAGAAATTGCAAACTGGGCCAAACAGGAGGTTAAAGGGACTGACTCTCCAAGTCGGGAGAGTGTTAGTAAAGTGTCTGGAATGTTGCACCCGAGTACCAGGGTACGAAAACTGAGACATATTTGAACACTTCTCCCGATCACATGGTTGATCATACTCTAGGTTCCACATGCATGTTTTAGCTGAAGGAAGAATACCTTAAACCTGGGTAGTTGAAACCCGTGGAATGGGTACCATGCAATATGACTTCAAAGGGTCTTCATTTGCTCACCGAACATCTCCAATCCTATCACTGCTGCGTTTATGCCCCTGTACACATGCTTGATTCTCTTTCGGAGACATAGCAATCCATAGGTTTTAAGATACTTACTAGTCAGGTATATTCTTAGGCGTTTAATATGCGGTGTTGAGTCCATTTCGTTGAGCAAGGAGTAGCTCTTGTCTATTCCATATTTGACTTAAGGAACTTTATCTGTGCTCATTTCAATCTCTGGTTTTATGCAGCATCCCAACTCACCTTTACCCTTAAGCAAGCATAAGTTTGTTTTCTAAATTTGAGACCCTGTTCTGTTCTGTAATTCAGTTCCTGTGTAGCCAAGTTTACATTCCATGTATTACTGATATCTTATGATGTTTCTTTTTCTGTGTGACTTATTTCAGTTAGAATCATCATACCTGAATCCACTCATTGTGCTGCTAAGGGCCTGATGACACAGATTTCATTGCTGAGTGATATTGCTTTGTAAGTAAATACCACAACTTCTTTATCCATTTTTCACTTTCTGCGATGTTGAACTTGTACTGTAAACGAGGTTCTTGTAAACAGAGCCGTTCCAAACTTTGGGGTGGCTGTGTCTTTTTGATTTTAAATTCCCTAAGCTATAGGACCATAAGTGGAAGTGCCCTAGGTTCTGTTGCTTTGTTTTTTAGATGTTTCAGGAAACACCATACACTTCTCCCCAGTGTCTGTTGGCAATTTACATCCCGCCCATCAGCATAACAAGGCTCCCAGTTCTCCATGGCCTGTCCTGCCTTTCTGGATTTTACACTTTTTTCAGATGGCCCTTTTGACCGGGGGGAAGTGAGACTTCATTGTAGTGCAGATTTCCTTTGCAAGCTTGCTTGGTTGGCCAAAAAGGGCGTATGCGTTTTTTCCTGAATATATTCAGGAAAAAACGCATACGCCCTTTTTGGCCAAATGCATCATTGTGGACGTTCTGCCTCTTTTCCTATGCTTTCAATGCAATTCCAGTCTACCTCCTGAAATCGGTTTCCTGCAATTCTGCCCCGCTTTCAAGTCCTCTTGGCAGCCTTACTTCAGTCTATTTTTGGACGATAGCTGTCATTTATAACTCTGCAGGTTTGTGAATTACAGTGCCCCTGAGCTCCTTTCTTCAACTCGCTTTCTTGTGACCTGGCCGCAACACCGCAGGATGGCTTCAGGCCCTAATCTGGTTCCAGCCCGGCATGCTGAGCCTTTGGTTAATTCCTCTTCCTGGTGGGAAATGAGAGTTAAATTTGCCCGTCCAGACACCTGCAGCTAGCCTCTCATTGGTTCTCGCTATTCCTGTTCAGCTTCCGCAGAAATTGCAAACTGGGCCAAACAGGAGGTTAAAGGGACTGACTCTCCAAGTCGGGAGAGTGTTAGTAAAGCATCTGGAATGTTGCACCCGAGTACCAGGGGAGGAAAACTGAGACATATTTGAACACGTCTCCCGATCACATGGTTGATCATACTCTAGGTTCCACATGCATGTTTTAGCTGAAGGAAGAATACCTTAAACCTGGGTAGTTGAAACCCGTGGAATGGGTACCATGCAATATGACTTCAAAGGGTCTTCATTTGCTCACCGAACCTCTCCAATCCTATCACTGCTGCGTTTATGCCCCTGTACACATGCTTGATTCTCTTTCGGAGACATAGCAATCCCTAGGTTTTAAGATACTTACTAGTCAGGTACATTCTTAGGAGTTTAATATGGGGTGTTGAGTCCATTTCGTTGAGCAAGGAGTAGCTCTTGTCTATTCCATATTTGGCTTAAGGAACTTTATCTGTGCTCATTTCAATCTCTGGTTTTATGCAGCACCCCAACTCACCTTTACCCTTAAGCAAGCATAAGTTGGTTTTCTAAATTTGAGACCCTGTTCTGTTCTGTAATTCAGTTCCTGTGTAGCCAAGTTTACATTCCGTGTATTAGTGATATCTTATGATGTTTCTTTTTCTGTGTCACTTATTTCAGTTAGAATCATCATACCTGAATCCACTCATTGTGCTGCTAAGGGCCTGATGACACAGATTTCATTGCTGAGTGATATTGCTTTGTAAGTAAATACCACAACTTTTTTATCCATTTTTCACTTTCTGCGATGTTGAACTTGTACTGTAAACGAGGTTCTTGTAAACAGAGCCGTTCGAAACTTTGGGGTGGCTGTGTCTTTTTGATTTTAAATTCCCTAAGCTATAGGACCATAAGTGGAAGTGCCCTAGGCTCTGTTGCTTTGTTTTTTAGATGTTTCAGGAAACACCATACACTTCTCCCGAGTGTTTATTGGCAATTTACATCCCGCCCTTCAGCATAACAAGGCTCCCAGTTCTCCATGGCCTGTCCTGCCTTTCTGGATTTTACACTTTTTTCAGATGGCCCTTTTGACCGGGGGGAAGTGAGACTTCATTGTAGTGCAGATTTCCTTTGCAAGCTTGCTTGGTTGGCCAAAAAGGGCGTATGCGTTTTTTCCTGAATATATTCAGGAAAAAACGCATACGCCCTTTTTGGCCAAGTGCATCATTGTGGACGTTCTGCCTCTTTTCCTATGCTTTCAATGCAATTCCAGTCTACCTCCTGAAATCGGTTTCCTGCAATTCTGCCCCGCTTTCAAGTCCTCTTGGCAGCCTTACTTCAGTCTATTTTTGGACGATAGCTGTCATTTATAACTCTGCAGGTTTGTGAATTACAGTGCCCCTGAGCTCCTTTCTTCAACTCGCTTTCTTGTGACCTGGCCGCAACACCGCAGGATGGCTTCAGGCCCTAATCTGGTTCCAGCCCGGCATGCTGAGCCTTTGGTTAATTCCTCTTCCTGGTGGGAAATGAGAGTTAAATTTGCCCGTCCAGACACCTGCAGCTAGCCTCTCATTGGTTCTCGCTATTCCTGTTCAGCTTCCGCAGAAATTGCAAACTGGGCCAAACAGGAGGTTAAAGGGACTGACTCTCCAAGTCGGGAGAGTGTTAGTAAAGCGTCTGGAATGTTGCACCCGAGTACCAGGGGAGGAAAACTGAGACATATTTGAACACGTCTCCCGATCACATGGTTGATCATACTCTAGGTTCCACATGCATGTTTTAGCTGAAGGAAGAATACCTTAAACCTGGGTAGTTGAAACCCGTGGAATGGGTACCATGCAATATGACTTCAAAGGGTCTTCATTTGCTCACCGAACCTCTCCAATCCTATCACTGCTGCGTTTATGCCCCTGTACACATGCTTGATTCTCTTTCGGAGACATAGCAATCCATAGGTTTTAAGATACTTACTAGTCAGGTACATTCTTAGGCGTTTAATATGCGGTGTTGACTCCATTTCGTTGAGCAAGGAGTAGCTCTTGTCTATTCCATATTTGGCTTAAGGAACTTTATCTGTGCTCATTTCAATCTCTGGTTTTATGCAGCACCCCAACTCACCTTTACCCTTAAGCAAGCATAAGATGGTTTTCTAAATTTGAGACCCTGTTCTGTTCTGTAATTCAGTTCCTGTGTAGCCAAGTTTACATTCCGTGTATTACTGATATCTTATGATGTTTCTTTTTCTGTGTGACTTATTTCAGTTAGAATCATCATACCTGAATCCACTCATTGTGCTGCTAAGGGCCTGATGACACAGATTTCATTGCTGAGTGATATTGCTTTGTAAGTAAATACCACAACTTCTTTATCCATTTTTCACTTTCTGCGATGTTGAACTTGTACTGTAAACGAGGTTCTTGTAAACAGAGCCGTTCCAAACTTTGGGGTGGCTGTGTCTTTTTGATTTTAATTTCCCTAAGCTATAGGACCATAAGTGGAAGTGCCCTAGGTTCTGTTGCTTTGTTTTTTAGATGTTTCAGGAAACACCATACACTTCTCCTGAGTGGTTGTTGACAATTTACATCCCGCCCATCAGCATAACAAGGCTCCCAGTTCTCCATGGCCTGTCCTGCCTTTCTGGATTTTACCCTTTTTTCAGATGGCCCTTTTGACCGGGGGGAAGTGAGACTTCATTGTAGTGCAGATTTCCTTTGCAAGCTTGCTTGGTTGGCCAAAAAGGGCGTATGCGTTTTTTCCTGAATATATTCAGGAAAAAACGCATACGCCCTTTTTGGCCAAGTGCATCATTGTGGACGTTCTGCCTCTTTTCCTATGCTTTCAATGCAATTCCAGTCTACCTCCTGAAATCGGTTTCCTGCAATTCTGCCCCGCTTTCAAGTCCTCTTGGCAGCCTTACTTCAGTCTATTTTTGGAAGATAGCTGTCATTTGTAACTCTGCAGGTTTGTGAATTACAGTGCCCCTGAGCTCCTTTCTTCAACTCGCTTTCTTGTGACCTGGCCGCAACACCACAGGATGGCTTCAGGCCCTAATCTGGTTCCGGCACGGCACGCTGAGCCTTTGGTTATTTCCTCTTCCTGGTGGGAAATGAGAGTTAAATTTGCCCGTCCAGACACCTCCAGCTAGTCTCTCATTGGTTCTCGCTATTCCTGTTCATCTTCCGCAGAAATTGCAAACTGTGCCAAACAGGAGGTTAAAGGGACTGACTCTCCAAGTGGGGAGAGTGTTAGTAAAGCGTCTGGAATGTTGCACGCGAGTACCAGTGGAGGAAAGCTGAGCCATATTTGAACACGTCTCCCGTTCACATGGTTGATCATACTTGGGTTCCACATGCATGTTTTAGCTGAAGGAAGAATACCTTAAACCTGGAGAGTTAAGACCCATGGAATGGGTACCATGCAATATGACTTCAAAGGGTCTTCATTTGCTCACCGAACCTCTCCAATCCTATCACTGCTGCGTTTATGCCCCTGTACACATGCTTGATTCTCTTTCGGAGACATAGCAATCCATAGGTTTTAAGACACTTACTAGTCAGGTACATTCTTAGGCGTTTAATATGCGGTGTTGAGTCCATTTCGTTGAGCAAGGAGTAGCTCTTGTCTATTCCATATTTGACTTAAGGAACTTTATCTGTGCTCATTTCAATCTCTGGTTTTATGCAGCACCCCAACTCACCTTTACCCTTAAGCAAGCATAAGTTGGTTTTCTAAATTTGAGACCCTGTTCTGTTCTGTAATTCAGTTCCTGTGTAGCCAAGTTTACATTCCATGTATTACTGATATCTTATGATGTTTCTTTTTCTGTGTGACTTATTTCAGTTAGAATCATCATACCTGAATCCACTCATTGTGCTGCTAAGGGCCTGATGACACAGATTTCATTGCTGAGTGATATTGCTTTGTAAGTAAATACCACAACTTCTTTATCCATTTTTCACTTTCTGCGATGTTGAACTTGTACTGTAAACGAGGTTCTTGTAAACAGAGCCGTTCCAAACTTTGGGGTGGCTGTGTCTTTTTGATTTTAAATTCCCTAAGCTATAGGACCATAAGTGGAAGTGCCCTAGGTTCTGTTGCTTTGTTTTTTAGATGTTTCAGGAAACACCATACACTTCTCCCCAGTGTCTGTTGGCAATTTACATCCCGCCCATCAGCATAACAAGGCTCCCAGTTCTCCATGGCCTGTCCTGCCTTTCTGGATTTTACACTTTTTTCAGATGGCCCTTTTGACCGGGGGGAAGTGAGACTTCATTGTAGTGCAGATTTCCTTTGCAAGCTTGCTTGGTTGGCCAAAAAGGGCGTATGCGTTTTTTCCTGAATATATTCAGGAAAAAACGCATACGCCCTTTTTGGCCAAGTGCATCATTGTGGACGTTCTGCCTCTTTTCCTATGCTTTCAATGCAATTCCAGTCTACCTCCTGAAATCGGTTTCCTGCAATTCTGCCCCGCTTTCAAGTCCTCTTGGCAGCCTTACTTCAGTCTATTTTTGGACGATAGCTGTCATTTATAACTCTGCAGGTTTGTGAATTACAGTGCCCCTGAGCTCCTTTCTTCAACTCGCTTTCTTGTGACCTGGCCGCAACACCGCAGGATGGCTTCAGGCCCTAATCTGGTTCCAGCCCGGCATGCTGAGCCTTTGGTTAATTCCTCTTCCTGGTGGGAAATGAGAGTTAAATTTGCCCGTCCAGACACCTGCAGCTAGCCTCTCATTGGTTCTCGCTATTCCTGTTCAGCTTCCGCAGAAATTGCAAACTGGGCCAAACAGGAGGTTAAAGGGACTGACTCTCCAAGTCGGGAGAGTGTTAGTAAAGCGTCTGGAATGTTGCACCCGAGTACCAGGGGAGGAAAACTGAGACATATTTGAACACGTCTCCCGATCACATGGTTGATCATACTCTGGGTTCCACATGCATGTTTTAGCTGAAGGAAGAATACCTTAAACCTGGGTAGTTGAAACCCGTGGAATGGGTACCATGCAATATGACTTCAAAGGGTCTTCATTTGCTCACCGAACCTCTCCAATCCTATCACTGCTGCGTTTATGCCCCTGTACACATGCTTGATTCTCTTTCGGAGACATAGCAATCCCTAGGTTTAAAGATACTTACTAGTCAGGTACATTCTTAGGAGTTTAATATGGGGTGTTGAGTCCATTTCGTTGAGCAAGGAGTAGCTCTTGTCTATTCCATATTTGGCTTAAGGAACTTTATCTGTGCTCATTTCAATCTCTGGTTTTATGCACCACCCCAACTCACCTTTACCCTTAAGCAAGCATAAGTTGGTTTTCTAAATTTGAGACCCTGTTCTGTTCTGTAATTCAGTTCCTGTGTAGCCAAGTTTACATTCCGTGTATTACTGATATCTTATGATGTTTCTTTTTCTGTGTGACTTATTTCAGTTAGAATCATCATACCTGAATCCACTCATTGTGCTGCTAAGGGCCTGATGACACAGATTTCATTGCTGAGTGATATTGCTTTGTAAGTAAATACCACAACTTCTTTATCCATTTTTCACTTTCTGCGATGTTGAACTTGTACTGTAAACGAGGTTCTTGTAAACAGAGCCGTTCCAAACTTTGGGGTGGCTGTGTCTTTTTGATTTTAAATTCCCTAAGCTATAGGACCATAAGTGGAAGTGCCCTAGGTTCTGTTGCTTTGTTTTTTAGATGTTTCAGGAAACACCATACACTTCTCCCCAGTGTCTGTTGGCAATTTACATCCCGCCCATCAGCATAACAAGGCTCCCAGTTCTCCATGGCCTGTCCTGCCTTTCTGGATTTTACACTTTTTTCAGATGGCCCTTTTGACCGGGGGGAAGTGAGACTTCATTGTAGTGCAGATTTCCTTTGCAAGCTTGCTTGGTTGGCCAAAAAGGGCGTATGCGTTTTTTCCTGAATATATTCAGGAAAAAACGCATACGCCCTTTTTGGCAAAGTGCATCATTGTGGACGTTCTGCCTCTTTTCCTATGCTTTCAATGCAATTCCAGTCTACCTCCTGAAATCGGTTTCCTGCAATTCTGCCCCGCTTTCAAGTCCTCTTGGCAGCCTTACTTCAGTCTATTTTTGGACGATAGCTGTCATTTATAACTCTGCAGGTTTGTGAATTACAGTGCCCCTGAGCTCCTTTCTTCAACTCGCTTTCTTGTGACCTGGCCGCAACACCGCAGGATGGCTTCAGGCCCTAATCTGGTTCCAGCCCGGCATGCTGAGCCTTTGGTTAATTCCTCTTCCTGGTGGGAAATGAGAGTTAAATTTGCCCGTCCAGACACCTGCAGCTAGCCTCTCATTGGTTCTCGCTATTCCTGTTCAGCTTCCGCAGAAATTGCAAACTGGGCCAAACAGGAGGTTAAAGGGAGTGACTCTCTAAGTCGGGAGAGTGTTAGTAAAGCGTCTGGAATGTTGCACCCGAGTACCAGGGGAGGAAAACTGAGACATATTTGAACACGTCTCCCGATCACATGGTTGATCATACTCTAGGTTCCACATGCATGTTTTAGCTGAAGGAAGAATACCTTAAACCTGGGTAGTTGAAACCCGTGGAATGGGTACCATGCAATATGACTTCAAAGGGTCTTCATTTGCTCACCGAACCTCTCCAATCCTATCACTGCTGCGTTTATGCCCCTGTACACATGCTTGATTCTCTTTCGGAGACATAGCAATCCCTAGGTTTTAAGATACTTACTAGTCAGGTACATTCTTAGGAGTTTAATATGGGGTGTTGAGTCCATTTCGTTGAGCAAGGAGTAGCTCTTGTCTATTCCATATTTGGCTTAAGGAACTTTATCTGTGCTCATTTCAATGTCTGGTTTTATGCACCACCCCAACTCACCTTTACCCTTAAGCAAGCATAAGTTGGTTTTCTAAATTTGAGACCCTGTTCTGTTCTGTAATTCAGTTCCTGTGTAGCCAAGTATACATTCCGTGTATTACTGATATCTTATGATGTTTCTTTTTCTGTGTCACTTATTTCAGTTAGAATCATCATACCTGAATCCACTCATTGTGCTGCTAAGGGCCTGATGACACAGATTTCATTGCTGAGTGATATTGCTTTGTAAGTAAATACCACAACTTTTTTATACATTTTTCACTTTCTTCGATGTTGAACTTGTACTGTAAACGAGGTTCTTGTAAACAGAGCCGTTCGAAACATTGGGGTGGCTGTGTCTTTTTGATTTTAAATTCCCTAAGCCATAGGACCATAAGTGGAAGTGCCCTAAGCTCTGTTGCTTTGTTTTTTAGATGTTTCAGGAAACACCATACACTTCTCCCGAGTGTTTATTGGCAATTTACATCCCGCCCTTCAGCATAACAAGGCTCCCAGTTCTCCATGGCCTGTCCTGCCTTTCTGGATTTTACAGTTTTTTCAGATGGCCCTTTTGACCGGGGGGAAGTGAGACTTCATTGTAGTGCAGATTTCCTTTGCAAGCTTGCTTGGTTGGCCAAAAAGGGCGTATGCGTTTTTTCCTGAATATATTCAGGAAAAAACGCATACGCCCTTTTTGGCCAAGTGCATCATTGTGGACGTTCTGCCTCTTTTCCTATGCTTTCAATGCAATTCCAGTCTACCTCCTGAAATCGGTTTCCTGCAATTCTGCCCCGCTTTCAAGTCCTCTTGGCAGCCTTACTTCAGTCTATTTTTGGACGATAGCTGTCATTTATAAGTCTGCAGGTTTGTGAATTACAGTGCCCCTGAGCTCCTTTCTTCAACTCGCTTTCTTGTGAACTGGCCGCAACACCGCAAGATGGCTTCAGGCCCTAATCTGGTTCCGGCCCGGCATGCTGAGCCTTTGGTTAATTCCTCTTCCTGGTGGGAAATGAGAGTTAAATTTGCCCGTCCAGACACCTGCAGCTAGCCTCTCATTGGTTCTCGCTATTCCTGTTCAGCTTCCGCAGAAATTGCAAACTGGGCCAAACAGGAGGTTAAAGGCGCTGACTCTCCAAGTGGGGAGAGTGTTAGTAAAGCGTCTGGAATGTTGCACGCGAGTACCAGTGGAGGAAAGCTGAGCCATATTTGAACACGTCTCCCGTTCACATGGTTGATCATACTTGGGTTCCACATGCATGTTTTAGCTGAAGGAAGAATACCTTAAACCTGGAGAGTTAAGACCCGTGGAATGGGTACCATGCAATATGACTTCAAAGGGTCTTCATTTGCTCACCGAACCTCTCCAATCCTATCACTGCTGCGTTTATGCCCCTGTACACATGCTTGATTCTCTTTCGGAGACATAGCAATCCATAGGTTTTAAGATACTTACTAGTCAGGTACATTCTTAGGAGTTTAATATGCGGTGTTGAGTCCATTTCGTTGAGCAAGGAGTAGCTCTTGTCTATTCCATATTTGACTTAAGGAACTTTATCTGTGCTCATTTCAATCTCTGGTTTTATGCAGCACCCCAACTCACCTTTACCCTTAAGCAAGCATAAGTTGTTTTTCTAAATTTGAGACCCTGTTCTGTTCTGTAATTCAGTTCCTGTGTAGCCAAGTTTACATTCCATGTATTACTGATATCTTATGATGTTTCTTTTTCTGTGTGACTTATTTCAGTTAGAATCATCATATCTGAATCCACTCATTGTGCTGCTAAGGGCCTGATGACACAGATTTCATTGCTGAGTGATATTGCTTTGTAAGTAAATACCACAACTTCTTTATCCATTTTTCACTTTCTGCGATGTTGAACTTGTACTGTAAACGAGGTTCTTGTAAACAGAGCCGTTCCAAACTTTGGGGTGGCTGTGTCTTTTTGATTTTAAATTCCCTAAGCTATAGGACCATAAGTGGCAGTGCCATAGGCTCTGTTGCTTTGTTTTTTAGATGTTTCAGGAAACACCATACACTTCTCCCCAGTGTCTGTTGGCAATTTACATCCCGCCCATCAGCATAACAAGGCTCCCAGTTCTCCATGGCCTGTCCTGCCTTTCTGGATTTTACACTTTTTTCAGATGGCCCTTTTGACCGGGGGGAAGTGAGACTTCATTGTAGTGCAGATTTCCTTTGCAAGCTTGCTTGGTTGGCCAAAAAGGGCGTATGCGTTTTTTCCTGAATATATTCAGGAAAAAACGCATACGCCCTTTTTGGCCAAGTGCATCATTGTGGATGTTCTGCCTCTTTTCCTATGCTTTCAATGCAATTCCAGTCTACCTCCTGAAATCGGTTTCCTGCAATTCTGCCCCGCTTTCAAGTCCTCTTGGCAGCCTTACTTCAGTCTATTTTTGGACGATAGCTGTCATTTATAACTCTGCAGGTTTGTGAATTACAGTGCCCCTGAGCTCCTTTCTTCAACTCGCTTTCTTGTGACCTGGCCGCAACACCGCAGGATGGCTTCAGGCCCTAATCTGGTTCCAGCCCGGCATGCTGAGCCTTTGGTTAATTCCTCTTCCTGGTGGGAAATGAGAGTTAAATTTGCCCGTCCAGACACCTGCAGCTAGCCTCTCATTGGTTCTCACTATTCCTGTTCAGCTTCCGCAGAAATTGCAAACTGGGCCAAACAGGAGGTTAAAGGGACTGACTCTCCAAGTCGGGAGAGTGTTAGTAAAGCGTCTGGAATGTTGCACCCGAGTACCAGGGGAGGAAAACTGAGACATATTTGAACACGTCTCCCGATCACATGGTTGATCATACTCTAGGTTCCACATGCATGTTTTAGCTGAAGGAAGAATACCTTAAACCTGGGTAGTTGAAACCCGTGGAATGGGTACCATGCAATATGACTTCAAAGGGTCTTCATTTGCTCACCGAACCTCTCCAATCCTATCACTGCTGCGTTTATGCCCCTGTACACATGCTTGATTCTCTTTTGGAGACATAGCAATCCCTAGGTTTTAAGATACTTACTAGTCAGGTACATTCTTAGGAGTTTAATATGGGGTGTTGAGTCCATTTCGTTGAGCAAGGAGTAGCTCTTGTCTATTCCATATTTGGCTTAAGGAACTTTATCTGTGCTCATTTCAATCTCTGGTTTTATGCACCACCCCAACTCACCTTTACCCTTAAGCAAGCATAAGTTGGTTTTCTAAATTTGAGACCCTGTTCTGTTCTGTAATTCAGTTCCTGTGTAGCCAAGTTTACATTCCGTGTATTACTGATATCTTATGATGTTTCTTTTTCTGTGTCACTTATTTCAGTTAGAATCATCATACCTGAATCCACTCATTGTGCTGCTAAGGGCCTGATGACACAGATTTCATTGCTGAGTGATATTGCTTTGTAAGTAAATACCACAACTTCTTTATCCATTTTTCACTTTCTGCGATGTTGAACTTGTACTGTAAACGAGGTTCTTGTAAACAGAGCCGTTCCAAACTTTGGGGTGGCTGTGTCTTTTTGATTTTAATTTCCCTAAGCTATAGGACCATAAGTGGAAGTGCCCTAGGTTCTGTTGCTTTGTTTTTTAGATGTTTCAGGAAACACCATACACTTCTCCTGAGTGGTTGTTGACAATTTACATCCCGCCCATCAGCATAACAAGGCTCCCAGTTCTCCATGGCCTGTCCTGCCTTTCTGGATTTTACCCTTTTTTCAGATGGCCCTTTTGACCGGGGGGAAGTGAGACTTCATTGTAGTGCAGATTTCCTTTGCAAGCTTGCTTGGTTGGCCAAAAAGGGCGTATGCGTTTTTTCCTGAATATATTCAGGAAAAAACGCATACGCCCTTTTTGGCCAAGTGCATCATTGTGGACGTTCTGCCTCTTTTCCTATGCTTTCAATGCAATTCCAGTCTACCTCCTGAAATCGGTTTCCTGCAATTCTGCCCCGCTTTCAAGTCCTCTTGGCAGCCTTACTTCAGTCTATTTTTGGACGATAGCTGTCATTTGTAACTCTGCAGGTTTGTGAATTACAGTGCCCCTGAGCTCCTTTCTTCAACTCGCTTTCTTGTGACCTGGCCGCAACACCACAGGATGGCTTCAGGCCCTAATCTGGTTCCGGCACGGCACGCTGAGCCTTTGGTTATTTCCTCTTCCTGGTGGGAAATGAGAGTTAAATTTGCCCGTCCAGACACCTCCAGCTAGTCTCTCATTGGTTCTCGCTATTCCTGTTCATCTTCCGCAGAAATTGCAAACTGTGCCAAACAGGAGGTTAAAGGCGCTGACTCTCCAAGTGGGGAGAGTGTTAGTAAAGCGTCTGGAATGTTGCACGCGAGTACCAGTGGAGGAAAGCTGAGCCATATTTGAACACGTCTCCCGTTCACATGGTTGATCATAGTTGGGTTCCACATGCATGTTTTAGCTGAAGGAAGAATACCTTAAACCTGGAGAGTTAAGACCCGTGGAATGGGTACCATGCAATATGACTTCAAAGGGTCTTCATTTGCTCACCGAACCTCTCCAATCCTATCACTGCTGCGTTTATGCCCCTGTACACATGCTTGATTCTCTTTCGGAGACATAGCAATCCATAGGTTTTAAGACACTTACTAGTCAGGTACATTCTTAGGCGTTTAATATGCGGTGTTGAGTCCATTTCGTTGAGCAAGGAGTAGCTCTTGTCTATTCCATATTTGACTTAAGGAACTTTATCTGTGCTCATTTCAATCTCTGGTTTTATGCAGCACCCCAACTCACCTTTACCCTTAAGCAAGCATAAGTTGGTTTTCTAAATTTGAGACCCTGTTCTGTTCTGTAATTCAGTTCCTGTGTAGCCAAGTTTACATTCCGTGTATTACTGATATCTTATGATGTTTCTTTTTCTGTGTGACTTATTTCAGTTAGAATCATCATACCTGAATCCACTCATTGTGCTGCTAAGGGCCTGATGACACAGATTTCATTGCTGAGTGATATTGCTTTGTAAGTAAATACCACAACTTCTTTATCCATTTTTCACTTTCTGCGATGTTGAACTTGTACTGTAAACGAGGTTCTTGTAAACAGAGCCGTTCCAAACTTTGGGGTGGCTGTGTCTTTTTGATTTTAAATTCCCTAAGCTATAGGACCATAAGTGGAAGTGCCCTAGGTTCTGTTGCTTTGTTTTTTAGATGTTTCAGGAAACACCATACACTTCTCCCCAGTGTCTGTTGGCAATTTACATCCCGCCCATCAGCATAACAAGGCTCCCAGTTCTCCATGGCCTGTCCTGCCTTTCTGGATTTTACACTTTTTTCAGATGGCCCTTTTGACCGGGGGGAAGTGAGACTTCATTGTAGTGCAGATTTCCTTTGCAAGCTTGCTTGGTTGGCCAAAAAGGGCGTATGCGTTTTTTCCTGAATATATTCAGGAAAAAACGCATACGCCCTTTTTGGCCAAGTGCATCATTGTGGACGTTCTGCCTCTTTTCCTATGCTTTCAATGCAATTCCAGTCTACCTCCTGAAATCGGTTTCCTGCAATTCTGCCCCGCTTTCAAGTCCTCTTGGCAGCCTTACTTCAGTCTATTTTTGGACGATAGCTGTCATTTATAACTCTGCAGGTTTGTGAATTACAGTGCCCCTGAGCTCCTTTCTTCAACTCGCTTTCTTGTGACCTGGCCGCAACACCGCAGGATGGCTTCAGGCCCTAATCTGGTTCCAGCCCGGCATGCTGAGCCTTTGGTTAATTCCTCTTCCTGGTGGGAAATGAGAGTTAAATTTGCCCGTCCAGACACCTGCAGCTAGCCTCTCATTGGTTCTCGCTATTCCTGTTCAGCTTCCGCAGAAATTGCAAACTGGGCCAAACAGGAGGTTAAAGGGACTGACTCTCCAAGTCGGGAGAGTGTTAGTAAAGCGTCTGGAATGTTGCACCCGAGTACCAGGGGAGGAAAACTGAGACATATTTGAACACGTCTCCCGATCACATGGTTGATCATACTCTGGGTTCCACATGCATGTTTTAGCTGAAGGAAGAATACCTTAAACCTGGGTAGTTGAAACCCGTGGAATGGGTACCATGCAATATGACTTCAAAGGGTCTTCATTTGCTCACCGAACCTCTCCAATCCTATCACTGCTGCGTTTATGCCCCTGTACACATGCTTGATTCTCTTTCGGAGACATAGCAATCCCTAGGTTTAAAGATACTTACTAGTCAGGTACATTCTTAGGAGTTTAATATGGGGTGTTGAGTCCATTTCGTTGAGCAAGGAGTAGCTCTTGTCTATTCCATATTTGGCTTAAGGAACTTTATCTGTGCTCATTTCAATCTCTGGTTTTATGCACCACCCCAACTCACCTTTACCCTTAAGCAAGCATAAGTTGGTTTTCTAAATTTGAGACCCTGTTCTGTTCTGTAATTCAGTTCCTGTGTAGCCAAGTTTACATTCCGTGTATTACTGATATCTTATGATGTTTCTTTTTCTGTGTCACTTATTTCAGTTAGAATCATCATACCTGAATCCACTCATTGTGCTGCTAAGGGCCTGATGACACAGATTTCATTGCTGAGTGATATTGCTTTGTAAGTAAATACCACAACTTCTTTATCCATTTTTCACTTTCTGCGATGTTGAACTTGTACTGTAAACGAGGTTCTTGTAAACAGAGCCGTTCCAAACTTTGGGGTGGCTGTGTCTTTTTGATTTTAAATTCCCTAAGCTATAGGACCATAAGTGGAAGTGCCCTAGGTTCTGTTGCTTTGTTTTTTAGATGTTTCAGGAAACACCATACACTTCTCCCCAGTGTCTGTTGGCAATTTACATCCCGCCCATCAGCATAACAAGGCTCCCAGTTCTCCATGGCCTGTCCTGCCTTTCTGGATTTTACACTTTTTTCAGATGGCCCTTTTGACCGGGGGGAAGTGAGACTTCATTGTAGTGCAGATTTCCTTTGCAAGCTTGCTTGGTTGGCCAAAAAGGGCGTATGCGTTTTTTCCTGAATATATTCAGGAAAAAACGCATACGCCCTTTTTGGCCAAGTGCATCATTGTGGACGTTCTGCCTCTTTTCCTATGCTTTCAATGCAATTCCAGTCTACCTCCTGAAATCGGTTTCCTGCAATTCTGCCCCGCTTTCAAGTCCTCTTGGCAGCCTTACTTCAGTCTATTTTTGGACGATAGCTGTCATTTATAACTCTGCAGGTTTGTGAATTACAGTGCCCCTGAGCTCCTTTCTTCAACTCGCTTTCTTGTGACCTGGCCGCAACACCGCAGGATGGCTTCAGGCCCTAATCTGGTTCCAGCCCGGCATGCTGAGCCTTTGGTTAATTCCTCTTCCTGGTGGGAAATGAGAGTTAAATTTGCCCGTCCAGACACCTGCAGCTAGCCTCTCATTGGTTCTCGCTATTCCTGTTCAGCTTCCGCAGAAATTGCAAACTGGGCCAAACAGGAGGTTAAAGGGACTGACTCTCCAAGTCGGGAGAGTGTTAGTAAAGCGTCTGGAATGTTGCACCCGAGTACCAGGGGAGGAAAACTGAGACATATTTGAACACGTCTCCCGATCACATGGTTGATCATACTCTAGGTTCCACATGCATGTTTTAGCTGAAGGAAGAATACCTTAAACCTGGGTAGTTGAAACCCGTGGAATGGGTACCATGCAATATGACTTCAAAGGGTCTTCATTTGCTCACCGAACCTCTCCAATCCTATCACTGCTGCGTTTATGCCCCTGTACACATGCTTGATTCTCTTTTGGAGACATAGCAATCCCTAGGTTTTAAGATACTTACTAGTCAGGTACATTCTTAGGAGTTTAATATGGGGTGTTGAGTCCATTTCGTTGAGCAAGGAGTAGCTCTTGTCTATTCCATATTTGGCTTAAGGAACTTTATCTGTGCTCATTTCAATCTCTGGTTTTATGCACCACCCCAACTCACCTTTACCCTTAAGCAAGCATAAGTTGGTTTTCTAAATTTGAGACCCTGTTCTGTTCTGTAATTCAGTTCCTGTGTAGCCAAGTTTACATTCCGTGTATTACTGATATCTTATGATGTTTCTTTTTCTGTGTCACTTATTTCAGTTAGAATCATCATACCTGAATCCACTCATTGTGCTGCTAAGGGCCTGATGACACAGATTTCATTGCTGAGTGATATTGCTTTGTAAGTAAATACCACAACTTCTTTATCCATTTTTCACTTTCTGCGATGTTGAACTTGTACTGTAAACGAGGTTCTTGTAAACAGAGCCGTTCCAAACTTTGGGGTGGCTGTGTCTTTTTGATTTTAAATTCCCTAAGCTATAGGACCATAAGTGGAAGTGCCCTAGGTTCTGTTGCTTTGTTTTTTAGATGTTTCAGGAAACACCATACACTTCTCCCCAGTGTCTGTTGGCAATTTACATCCCGCCCATCAGCATAACAAGGCTCCCAGTTCTCCATGGCCTGTCCTGCCTTTCTGGATTTTACACTTTTTTCAGATGGCCCTTTTGACCGGGGGGAAGTGAGACTTCATTGTAGTGCAGATTTCCTTTGCAAGCTTGCTTGGTTGGCCAAAAAGGGCGTATGCGTTTTTTCCTGAATATATTCAGGAAAAAACGCATACGCCCTTTTTGGCCAAGTGCATCATTGTGGACGTTCTGCCTCTTTTCCTATGCTTTCAATGCAATTCCAGTCTACCTCCTGAAATCGGTTTCCTGCAATTCTGCCCCGCTTTCAAGTCCTCTTGGCAGCCTTACTTCAGTCTATTTTTGGACGATAGCTGTCATTTATAACTCTGCAGGTTTGTGAATTACAGTGCCCCTGAGCTCCTTTCTTCAACTCGCTTTCTTGTGAACTGGCCGCAACACCGCAGGATGGCTTCAGGCCCTAATCTGGTTCCAGCCCGGCATGCTGAGCCTTTGGTTAATTCCTCTTCCTGGTGGGAAATGAGAGTTAAATTTGCCCGTCCAGACACCTGCAGCTAGCCTCTCATTGGTTCTCACTATTCCTGTTCAGCTTCCGCAGAAATTGCAAACTGGGCCAAACAGGAGGTTAAAGGGACTGACTCTCCAAGTCGGGAGAGTGTTAGTAAAGCGTCTGGAATGTTGCACCCGAGTACCAGGGGAGGAAAACTGAGACATATTTGAACACGTCTCCCGATCACATGGTTGATCATACTCTAGGTTCCACATGCATGTTTTAGCTGAAGGAAGAATACCTTAAACCTGGGTAGTTGAAACCCGTGGAATGGGTACCATGCAATATGACTTCAAAGGGTCTTCATTTGCTCACCGAACCTCTCCAATCCTATCACTGCTGCGTTTATGCCCCTGTACACATGCTTGATTCTCTTTCGGAGACATAGCAATCCCTAGGTTTTAAGATACTTACTAGTCAGGTACATTCTTAGGAGTTTAATATGGGGTGTTGAGTCCATTTCGTTGAGCAAGGAGTAGCTCTTGTCTATTCCATATTTGGCTTAAGGAACTTTATCTGTGCTCATTTCAATCTCTGGTTTTATGCACCACCCCAACTCACCTTTACCCTTAAGCAAGCATAAGTTGGTTTTCTAAATTTGAGACCCTGTTCTGTTCTGTAATTCAGTTCCTGTGTAGCCAAGTTTACATTCCGTGTATTACTGATATCTTATGATGTTTCTTTTTCTGTGTCACTTATTTCAGTTAGAATCATCATACCTGAATCCACTCATTGTGCTGCTAAGGGCCTGATGACACAGATTTCATTGCTGAGTGATATTGCTTTGTAAGTAAATACCACAACTTCTTTATCCATTTTTCACTTTCTGCGATGTTGAACTTGTACTGTAAACGAGGTTCTTGTAAACAGAGCCGTTCCAAACTTTGGGGTGGCTGTGTCTTTTTGATTTTAATTTCCCTAAGCTATAGGACCATAAGTGGAAGTGCCCTAGGTTCTGTTGCTTTGTTTTTTAGATGTTTCAGGAAACACCATACACTTCTCCTGAGTGGTTGTTGACAATTTACATCCCGCCCATCAGCATAACAAGGCTCCCAGTTCTCCATGGCCTGTCCTGCCTTTCTGGATTTTACCCTTTTTTCAGATGGCCCTTTTGACCGGGGGGAAGTGAGACTTCATTGTAGTGCAGATTTCCTTTGCAAGCTTGCTTGGTTGGCCAAAAAGGGCGTATGCGTTTTTTCCTGAATATATTCAGGAAAAAACGCATACGCCCTTTTTGGCCAAGTGCATCATTGTGGACGTTCTGCCTCTTTTCCTATGCTTTCAATGCAATTCCAGTCTACCTCCTGAAATCGGTTTCCTGCAATTCTGCCCCGCTTTCAAGTCCTCTTGGCAGCCTTACTTCAGTCTATTTTTGGACGATAGCTGTCATTTGTAACTCTGCAGGTTTGTGAATTACAGTGCCCCTGAGCTCCTTTCTTCAACTCGCTTTCTTGTGACCTGGCCGCAACACCACAGGATGGCTTCAGGCCCTAATCTGGTTCCGGCACGGCACGCTGAGCCTTTGGTTATTTCCTCTTCTTGGTGGGAAATGAGAGTTAAATTTGCCCGTCCAGACACCTCCAGCTAGTCTCTCATTGGTTCTCGCTATTCCTGTTCATCTTCCGCAGAAATTGCAAACTGTGCCAAACAGGAGGTTAAAGGCGCTGACTCTCCAAGTGGGGAGAGTGTTAGTAAAGCATCTGGAATGTTGCACGCGAGTACCAGTGGAGGAAAGCTGAGCCATATTTGAACACGTCTCCCGTTCACATGGTTGATCATAGTTGGGTTCCACATGCATGTTTTAGCTGAAGGAAGAATACCTTAAACCTGGAGAGTTAAGACCCGTGGAATGGGTACCATGCAATATGACTTCAAAGGGTCTTCATTTGCTCACCGAACCTCTCCAATCCTATCACTGCTGCGTTTATGCCCCTGTACACATGCTTGATTCTCTTTCGGAGACATAGCAATCCATAGGTTTTAAGACACTTACTAGTCAGGTACATTCTTAGGCGTTTAATATGCGGTGTTGAGTCCATTTCGTTGAGCAAGGAGTAGCTCTTGTCTATTCCATATTTGACTTAAGGAACTTTATCTGTGCTCATTTCAATCTCTGGTTTTATGCAGCACCCCAACTCACCTTTACCCTTAAGCAAGCATAAGTTGGTTTTCTAAATTTGAGACCCTGTTCTGTTCTGTAATTCAGTTCCTGTGTAGCCAAGTTTACATTCCGTGTATTACTGATATCTTATGATGTTTCTTTTTCTGTGTGACTTATTTCAGTTAGAATCATCATACCTGAATCCACTCATTGTGCTGCTAAGGGCCTGATGACACAGATTTCATTGCTGAGTGATATTGCTTTGTAAGTAAATACCACAACTTCTTTATCCATTTTTCACTTTCTGCGATGTTGAACTTGTACTGTAAACGAGGTTCTTGTAAACAGAGCCGTTCCAAACTTTGGGGTGGCTGTGTCTTTTTGATTTTAAATTCCCTAAGCTATAGGACCATAAGTGGAAGTGCCCTAGGTTCTGTTGCTTTGTTTTTTAGATGTTTCAGGAAACACCATACACTTCTCCCCAGTGTCTGTTGGCAATTTACATCCCGCCCATCAGCATAACAAGGCTCCCAGTTCTCCATGGCCTGTCCTGCCTTTCTGGATTTTACACTTTTTTCAGATGGCCCTTTTGACCGGGGGGAAGTGAGACTTCATTGTAGTGCAGATTTCCTTTGCAAGCTTGCTTGGTTGGCCAAAAAGGGCGTATGCGTTTTTTCCTGAATATATTCAGGAAAAAACGCATACGCCCTTTTTGGCCAAGTGCATCATTGTGGACGTTCTGCCTCTTTTCCTATGCTTTCAATGCAATTCCAGTCTACCTCCTGAAATCGGTTTCCTGCAATTCTGCCCCGCTTTCAAGTCCTCTTGGCAGCCTTACTTCAGTCTATTTTTGGACGATAGCTGTCATTTATAACTCTGCAGGTTTGTGAATTACAGTGCCCCTGAGCTCCTTTCTTCAACTCGCTTTCTTGTGACCTGGCCGCAACACCGCAGGATGGCTTCAGGCCCTAATCTGGTTCCAGCCCGGCATGCTGAGCCTTTGGTTAATTCCTCTTCCTGGTGGGAAATGAGAGTTAAATTTGCCCGTCCAGACACCTGCAGCTAGCCTCTCATTGGTTCTCGCTATTCCTGTTCAGCTTCCGCAGAAATTGCAAACTGGGCCAAACAGGAGGTTAAAGGGACTGACTCTCCAAGTCGGGAGAGTGTTAGTAAAGCGTCTGGAATGTTGCACCCGAGTACCAGGGGAGGAAAACTGAGACATATTTGAACACGTCTCCCGATCACATGGTTGATCATACTCTGGGTTCCACATGCATGTTTTAGCTGAAGGAAGAATACCTTAAACCTGGGTAGTTGAAACCCGTGGAATGGGTACCATGCAATATGACTTCAAAGGGTCTTCATTTGCTCACCGAACCTCTCCAATCCTATCACTGCTGCGTTTATGCCCCTGTACACATGCTTGATTCTCTTTCGGAGACATAGCAATCCCTAGGTTTAAAGATACTTACTAGTCAGGTACATTCTTAGGAGTTTAATATGGGGTGTTGAGTCCATTTCGTTGAGCAAGGAGTAGCTCTTGTCTATTCCATATTTGGCTTAAGGAACTTTATCTGTGCTCATTTCAATCTCTGGTTTTATGCACCACCCCAACTCACCTTTACCCTTAAGCAAGCATAAGTTGGTTTTCTAAATTTGAGACCCTGTTCTGTTCTGTAATTCAGTTCCTGTGTAGCCAAGTTTACATTCCGTGTATTACTGATATCTTATGATGTTTCTTTTTCTGTGTCACTTATTTCAGTTAGAATCATCATACCTGAATCCACTCATTGTGCTGCTAAGGGCCTGATGACACAGATTTCATTGCTGAGTGATATTGCTTTGTAAGTAAATACCACAACTTCTTTATCCATTTTTCACTTTCTGCGATGTTGAACTTGTACTGTAAACGAGGTTCTTGTAAACAGAGCCGTTCCAAACTTTGGGGTGGCTGTGTCTTTTTGATTTTAAATTCCCTAAGCTATAGGACCATAAGTGGAAGTGCCCTAGGTTCTGTTGCTTTGTTTTTTAGATGTTTCAGGAAACACCATACACTTCTCCCCAGTGTCTGTTGGCAATTTACATCCCGCCCATCAGCATAACAAGGCTCCCAGTTCTCCATGGCCTGTCCTGCCTTTCTGGATTTTACACTTTTTTCAGATGGCCCTTTTGACCGGGGGGAAGTGAGACTTCATTGTAGTGCAGATTTCCTTTGCAAGCTTGCTTGGTTGGCCAAAAAGGGCGTATGCGTTTTTTCCTGAATATATTCAGGAAAAAACGCATACGCCCTTTTTGGCCAAGTGCATCATTGTGGACGTTCTGCCTCTTTTCCTATGCTTTCAATGCAATTCCAGTCTACCTCCTGAAATCGGTTTCCTGCAATTCTGCCCCGCTTTCAAGTCCTCTTGGCAGCCTTACTTCAGTCTATTTTTGGACGATAGCTGTCATTTATAACTCTGCAGGTTTGTGAATTACAGTGCCCCTGAGCTCCTTTCTTCAACTCGCTTTCTTGTGACCTGGCCGCAACACCGCAGGATGGCTTCAGGCCCTAATCTGGTTCCAGCCCGGCATGCTGAGCCTTTGGTTAATTCCTCTTCCTGGTGGGAAATGAGAGTTAAATTTGCCCGTCCAGACACCTGCAGCTAGCCTCTCATTGGTTCTCGCTATTCCTGTTCAGCTTCCGCAGAAATTGCAAACTGGGCCAAACAGGAGGTTAAAGGGACTGACTCTCCAAGTCGGGAGAGTGTTAGTAAAGCGTCTGGAATGTTGCACCCGAGTACCAGGGGAGGAAAACTGAGACATATTTGAACACGTCTCCCGATCACATGGTTGATCATACTCTAGGTTCCACATGCATGTTTTAGCTGAAGGAAGAATACCTTAAACCTGGGTAGTTGAAACCCGTGGAATGGGTACCATGCAATATGACTTCAAAGGGTCTTCATTTGCTCACCGAACCTCTCCAATCCTATCACTGCTGCGTTTATGCCCCTGTACACATGCTTGATTCTCTTTTGGAGACATAGCAATCCCTAGGTTTTAAGATACTTACTAGTCAGGTACATTCTTAGGAGTTTAATATGGGGTGTTGAGTCCATTTCGTTGAGCAAGGAGTAGCTCTTGTCTATTCCATATTTGGCTTAAGGAACTTTATCTGTGCTCATTTCAATCTCTGGTTTTATGCACCACCCCAACTCACCTTTACCCTTAAGCAAGCATAAGTTGGTTTTCTAAATTTGAGACCCTGTTCTGTTCTGTAATTCAGTTCCTGTGTAGCCAAGTTTACATTCCGTGTATTACTGATATCTTATGATGTTTCTTTTTCTGTGTCACTTATTTCAGTTAGAATCATCATACCTGAATCCACTCATTGTGCTGCTAAGGGCCTGATGACACAGATTTCATTGCTGAGTGATATTGCTTTGTAAGTAAATACCACAACTTCTTTATCCATTTTTCACTTTCTGCGATGTTGAACTTGTACTGTAAACGAGGTTCTTGTAAACAGAGCCGTTCCAAACTTTGGGGTGGCTGTGTCTTTTTGATTTTAAATTCCCTAAGCTATAGGACCATAAGTGGAAGTGCCCTAGGTTCTGTTGCTTTGTTTTTTAGATGTTTCAGGAAACACCATACACTTCTCCCCAGTGTCTGTTGGCAATTTACATCCCGCCCATCAGCATAACAAGGCTCCCAGTTCTCCATGGCCTGTCCTGCCTTTCTGGATTTTACACTTTTTTCAGATGGCCCTTTTGACCGGGGGGAAGTGAGACTTCATTGTAGTGCAGATTTCCTTTGCAAGCTTGCTTGGTTGGCCAAAAAGGGCGTATGCGTTTTTTCCTGAATATATTCAGGAAAAAACGCATACGCCCTTTTTGGCCAAGTGCATCATTGTGGACGTTCTGCCTCTTTTCCTATGCTTTCAATGCAATTCCAGTCTACCTCCTGAAATCGGTTTCCTGCAATTCTGCCCCGCTTTCAAGTCCTCTTGGCAGCCTTACTTCAGTCTATTTTTGGACGATAGCTGTCATTTATAACTCTGCAGGTTTGTGAATTACAGTGCCCCTGAGCTCCTTTCTTCAACTCGCTTTCTTGTGAACTGGCCGCAACACCGCAGGATGGCTTCAGGCCCTAATCTGGTTCCAGCCCGGCATGCTGAGCCTTTGGTTAATTCCTCTTCCTGGTGGGAAATGAGAGTTAAATTTGCCCGTCCAGACACCTGCAGCTAGCCTCTCATTGGTTCTCACTATTCCTGTTCAGCTTCCGCAGAAATTGCAAACTGGGCCAAACAGGAGGTTAAAGGGACTGACTCTCCAAGTCGGGAGAGTGTTAGTAAAGCGTCTGGAATGTTGCACCCGAGTACCAGGGGAGGAAAACTGAGACATATTTGAACACGTCTCCCGATCACATGGTTGATCATACTCTAGGTTCCACATGCATGTTTTAGCTGAAGGAAGAATACCTTAAACCTGGGTAGTTGAAACCCGTGGAATGGGTACCATGCAATATGACTTCAAAGGGTCTTCATTTGCTCACCGAACCTCTCCAATCCTATCACTGCTGCGTTTATGCCCCTGTACACATGCTTGATTCTCTTTCGGAGACATAGCAATCCCTAGGTTTTAAGATACTTACTAGTCAGGTACATTCTTAGGAGTTTAATATGGGGTGTTGAGTCCATTTCGTTGAGCAAGGAGTAGCTCTTGTCTATTCCATATTTGGCTTAAGGAACTTTATCTGTGCTCATTTCAATCTCTGGTTTTATGCACCACCCCAACTCACCTTTACCCTTAAGCAAGCATAAGTTGGTTTTCTAAATTTGAGACCCTGTTCTGTTCTGTAATTCAGTTCCTGTGTAGCCAAGTATACATTCCGTGTATTACTGATATCTTATGATGTTTCTTTTTCTGTGTCACTTATTTCAGTTAGAATCATCATACCTGAATCCACTCATTGTGCTGCTAAGGGCCTGATGACACAGATTTCATTGCTGAGTGATATTGCTTTGTAAGTAAATACCACAACTTTTTTATACATTTTTCACTTTCTTCGATGTTGAACTTGTACTGTAAACGAGGTTCTTGTAAACAGAGCCGTTCGAAACATTGGGGTGGCTGTGTCTTTTTGATTTTAAATTCCCTAAGCTATAGGACCATAAGTGGAAGTGCCCTAAGCTCTGTTGCTTTGTTTTTTAGATGTTTCAGGAAACACCATACACTTCTCCCGAGTGTTTATTGGCAATTTACATCCCGCCCTTCAGCATAACAAGGCTCCCAGTTCTCCATGGCCTGTCCTGCCTTTCTGGATTTTACAGTTTTTTCAGATGGCCCTTTTGACCGGGGGGAAGTGAGACTTCATTGTAGTGCAGATTTCCTTTGCAAGTTTGCTTGGTTGGCCAAAAAGGGCGTATGCGTTTTTTCCTGAATATATTCAGGAAAAAACGCATACGCCCTTTTTGGCCAAGTGCATCATTGTGGACGTTCTGCCTCTTTTCCTATGCTTTCAATGCAATTCCAGTCTACCTCCTGAAATCGGTTTCCTGCAATTCTGCCCCGCTTTCAAGTCCTCTTGGCAGCCTTACTTCAGTCTATTTTTGGACGATAGCTGTCATTTATAAGTCTGCAGGTTTGTGAATTACAGTGCCCCTGAGCTCCTTTCTTCAACTCGCTTTCTTGTGAACTGGCCGCAACACCGCAAGATGGCTTCAGGCCCTAATCTGGTTCCGGCCCGGCATGCTGAGCCTTTGGTTAATTCCTCTTCCTGGTGGGAAATGAGAGTTAAATTTGCCCGTCCAGACACCTGCAGCTAGCCTCTCATTGGTTCTCGCTATTCCTGTTCAGCTTCCGCAGAAATTGCAAACTGGGCCAAACAGGAGGTTAAAGGCGCTGACTCTCCAAGTGGGGAGAGTGTTAGTAAAGCGTCTGGAATGTTGCACGCGAGTACCAGTGGAGGAAAGCTGAGCCATATTTGAACACGTCTCCCGTTCACATGGTTGATCATACTTGGGTTCCACATGCATGTTTTAGCTGAAGGAAGAATATCTTAAACCTGGAGAGTTAAGACCCGTGGAATGGGTACCATGCAATATGACTTCAAAGGGTCTTCATTTGCTCACCGAACCTCTCCAATCCTATCACTGCTGCGTTTATGCCCCTGTACACATGCTTGATTCTCTTTCGGAGACATAGCAATCCATAGGTTTTAAGATACTTACTAGTCAGGTACATTCTTAGGAGTTTAATATGCGGTGTTGAGTCCATTTCGTTGAGCAAGGAGTAGCTCTTGTCTATTCCATATTTGACTTAAGGAACTTTATCTGTGCTCATTTCAATCTCTGGTTTTATGCAGCACCCCAACTCACCTTTACCCTTAAGCAAGCATAAGTTGGTTTTCTAAATTTGAGACCCTGTTCTGTTCTGTAATTCAGTTCCTGTGTAGCCAAGTTTACATTCCATGTATTACTGATATCTTATGATGTTTCTTTTTCTGTGTGACTTATTTCAGTTAGAATCATCATATCTGAATCCACTCATTGTGCTGCTAAGGGCCTGATGACACAGATTTCATTGCTGAGTGATATTGCTTTGTAAGTAAATACCACAACTTCTTTATCCATTTTTCACTTTCTGCGATGTTGAACTTGTACTGTAAACGAGGTTCTTGTAAACAGAGCCGTTCCAAACTTTGGGGTGGCTGTGTCTTTTTGATTTTGAATTCCCTAAGCTATAGGACCATAAGTGGAAGTGCCCTAGGTTCTGTTGCTTTGTTTTTTAGATGTTTCAGGAAACACCATACACTTCTCCCCAGTGTCTGTTGGCAATTTACATCCCGCCCATCAGCATAACAAGGCTCCCAGTTCTCCATGGCCTGTCCTGCCTTTCTGGATTTTACACTTTTTTCAGATGGCCCTTTTGACCGGGGGGAAGTGAGACTTCATTGTAGTGCAGATTTCCTTTGCAAGCTTGCTTGGTTGGCCAAAAAGGGCGTATGCGTTTTTTCCTGAATATATTCAGGAAAAAACGCATACGCCCTTTTTGGCCAAGTGCATCATTGTGGACGTTCTGCCTCTTTTCCTATGCTTTCAATGCAATTCCAGTCTACCTCCTGAAATCGGTTTCCTGCAATTCTGCCCCGCTTTCAAGTCCTCTTGGCAGCCTTACTTCAGTCTATTTTTGGACGATAGCTGTCATTTATAACTCTGCAGGTTTGTGAATTACAGTGCCCCTGAGCTCCTTTCTTCAACTCGCTTTCTTGTGACCTGGCCGCAACACCGCAGGATGGCTTCAGGCCCTAATCTGGTTCCAGCCCGGCATGCTGAGCCTTTGGTTAATTCCTCTTCCTGGTGGGAAATGAGAGTTAAATTTGCCCGTCCAGACACCTCCAGCTAGCCTCTCATTGGTTCTCGCTATTCCTGTTCAGCTTCCGCAGAAATTGCAAACTGGGCCAAACAGGAGGTTAAAGGGACTGACTCTCCAAGTCGGGAGAGTGTTAGTAAAGCGTCTGGAATGTTGCACCCGAGTACCAGGGGAGGAAAACTGAGACATATTTGAACACGTCTCCCGATCACATGGGTGATCATACTCTAGGTTCCACATGCATGTTTTAGCTGAAGGAAGAATACCTTAAACCTGGGTAGTTGAAACCCGTGGAATGGGTACCATGCAATATGACTTCAAAGGGTCTTCATTTGCTCACCGAACCTCTCCAATCCTATCACTGCTGCGTTTATGCCCCTGTACACATGCTTGATTCTCTTTCGGAGACATAGCAATCCCTAGGTTTTAAGATACTTACTAGTCAGGTACATTCTTAGGAGTTTAATATGGGGTGTTGAGTCCATTTCGTTGAGCAAGGAGTAGCTCTTGTCTATTCCATATTTGGCTTAAGGAACTTTATCTGTGCTCATTTCAATCTCTGGTTTTATGCACCACCCCAACTCACCTTTACCCTTAAGCAAGCATAAGTTGGTTTTCTAAATTTGAGACCCTGTTCTGTTCTGTAATTCAGTTCCTGTGTAGCCAAGTTTACATTCCGTGTATTACTGATATCTTATGATGTTTCTTTTTCTGTGTGACTTATTTCAGTTAGAATCATCATACCTGAATCCACTCATTGTGCTGCTAAGGGCCTGATGACACAGATTTCATTGCTGAGTGATATTGCTTTGTAAGTAAATACCACAACTTCTTTATCCATTTTTCACTTTCTGCGATGTTGAACTTGTACTGTAAACGAGGTTCTTGTAAACAGAGCCGTTCCAAACTTTGGGGTGGCTGTGTCTTTTTGATTTTAAATTCCCTAAGCTATAGGACCATAAGTGGAAGTGCCCTAGGTTCTGTTGCTTTGTTTTTTAGATGTTTCAGGAAACACCATACACTTCTCCCCAGTGTCTGTTGGCAATTTACATCCCGCCCTTCAGCATAACAAGGCTCCCAGTTCTCCATGGCCTGTCCTGCCTTTCTGGATTTTACACTTTTTTCAGATGGCCCTTTTGACCGGGGGGAAGTGAGACTTCATTGTAGTGCAGATTTCCTTTGCAAGCTTGCTTGGTTGGCCAAAAAGGGCGTATGCGTTTTTTCCTGAATATATTCAGGAAAAAACGCATACGCCCTTTTTGGCCAAGTGCATCATTGTGGACGTTCTGCCTCTTTTCCTATGCTTTCAATGCAATTCCAGTCTACCTCCTGAAATCGGTTTCCTGCAATTCTGCCCCGCTTTCAAGTCCTCTTGGCAGCCTTACTTCAGTCTATTTTTGGACGATAGCTGTCATTTATAACTCTGCAGGTTTGTGAATTACAGTGCCCCTGAGCTCCTTTCTTCAACTCGCTTTCTTGTGACCTGGCCGCAACACCGCAGGATGGCTTCAGGCCCTAATCTGGTTCCGGCCCGGCATGCTGAGCCTTTGGTTAATTCCTCTTCCTGGTGGGAAATGAGAGGTAAATTTGCCCGTCCAGACACCTGCAGCTAGCCTCTCATTGGTTCTCGCTATTCCTGTTCAGCTTCCGCAGAAATTGCAAACTGGGCCAAACAGGAGGTTAAAGGGACTGACTCTCCAAGTCGGGAGAGTGTTAGTAAAGCGTCTGGAATGTTGCACCCGAGTACCAGGGGAGGAAAACTGAGACATATTTGAACACGTCTCCCGATCACATGGTTGATCATACTCTAGGTTCCACATGCATGTTTTAGCTGAAGGAAGAATACCTTAAACCTGGGTAGTTGAAACCCGTGGAATGGGTACCATGCAATATGACTTCAAAGGGTCTTCATTTGCTCACCGAACCTCTCCAATCCTATCACTGCTGCGTTTATGCCCCTGTACACATGCTTGATTCTCTTTCGGAGACATAGCAATCCCTAGGTTTTAAGATACTTACTAGTCAGGTACATTCTTAGGAGTTTAATATGGGGTGTTGAGTCCATTTCGTTGAGCAAGGAGTAGCTCTTGTCTATTCCATATTTGGCTTAAGGAACTTTATCTGTGCTCATTTCAATCTCTGGTTTTATGCACCACCCCAACTCACCTTTACCCTTAAGCAAGCATAAGTTGGTTTTCTAAATTTGAGACCCTGTTCTGTTCTGTAATTCAGTTCCTGTGTAGCCAAGTATACATTCCGTGTATTACTGATATCTTATGATGTTTCTTTTTCTGTGTCACTTATTTCAGTTAGAATCATCATACCTGAATCCACTCATTGTGCTGCTAAGGGCCTGATGACACAGATTTCATTGCTGAGTGATATTGCTTTGTAAGTAAATACCACAACTTTTTTATACATTTTTCACTTTCTTCGATGTTGAACTTGTACTGTAAACGAGGTTCTTGTAAACAGAGCCGTTCGAAACATTGGGGTGGCTGTGTCTTTTTGATTTTAAATTCCCTAAGCTATAGGACCATAAGTGGAAGTGCCCTAAGCTCTGTTGCTTTGTTTTTTAGATGTTTCAGGAAACACCATACACTTCTCCCGAGTGTTTATTGGCAATTTACATCCCGCCCTTCAGCATAACAAGGCTCCCAGTTCTCCATGGCCTGTCCTGCCTTTCTGGATTTTACAGTTTTTTCAGATGGCCCTTTTGACCGGGGGGAAGTGAGACTTCATTGTAGTGCAGATTTCCTTTGCAAGCTTGCTTGGTTGGCCAAAAAGGGCGTATGCGTTTTTTCCTGAATATATTCAGGAAAAAACGCATACGCCCTTTTTGGCCAAGTGCATCATTGTGGACGTTCTGCCTCTTTTCCTATGCTTTCAATGCAATTCCAGTCTACCTCCTGAAATCGGTTTCCTGCAATTCTGCCCCGCTTTCAAGTCCTCTTGGCAGCCTTACTTCAGTCTATTTTTGGACGATAGCTGTCATTTATAAGTCTGCAGGTTTGTGAATTACAGTGCCCCTGAGCTCCTTTCTTCAACTCGCTTTCTTGTGAACTGGCCGCAACACCGCAAGATGGCTTCAGGCCCTAATCTGGTTCCGGCCCGGCATGCTGAGCCTTTGGTTAATTCCTCTTCCTGGTGGGAAATGAGAGTTAAATTTGCCCGTCCAGACACCTGCAGCTAGCCTCTCATTGGTTCTCGCTATTCCTGTTCAGCTTCCGCAGAAATTGCAAACTGGGCCAAACAGGAGGTTAAAGGCGCTGACTCTCCAAGTGGGGAGAGTGTTAGTAAAGCGTCTGGAATGTTGCACGCGAGTACCAGTGGAGGAAAGCTGAGCCATATTTGAACACGTCTCCCGTTCACATGGTTGATCATACTTGGGTTCCACATGCATGTTTTAGCTGAAGGAAGAATACCTTAAACCTGGAGAGTTAAGACCCGTGGAATGGGTACCATGCAATATGACTTCAAAGGGTCTTCATTTGCTCACCGAACCTCTCCAATCCTATCACTGCTGCGTTTATGCCCCTGTACACACGCTTGATTCTCTTTTGGAGACATAGCAATCCATAGGTTTTAAGATACTTACTAGTCAGGTACATTCTTAGGAGTTTAATATGCGGTGTTGAGTCCATTTCGTTGAGCAAGGAGTAGCTCTTGTCTATTCCATATTTGACTTAAGGAACTTTATCTGTGCTCATTTCAATCTCTGGTTTTATGCAGCACCCCAACTCACCTTTACCCTTAAGCAAGCATAAGTTGGTTTTCTAAATTTGAGACCCTGTTCTGTTCTGTAATTCAGTTCCTGTGTAGCCAAGTTTACATTCCGTGTATTACTGATATCTTATGATGTTTCTTTTTCTGTGTCACTTATTTCAGTTAGAATCATCATACCTGAATCCACTCATTGTGCTGCTAAGGGCCTGATGACACAGATTTCATTGCTGAGTGATATTGCTTTGTAAGTAAATACCACAACTTCTTTATCCATTTTTCACTTTCTGCGATGTTGAACTTGTACTGTAAACGAGGTTCTTGTAAACAGAGCCGTTCCAAACTTTGGGGTGGCTGTGTCTTTTTGATTTTAAATTCCCTAAGCTATAGGACCATAAGTGGAAGTGCCCTAGGTTCTGTTGCTTTGTTTTTTAGATGTTTCAGGAAACACCATACACTTCTCCCCAGTGTCTGTTGGCAATTTACATCCCGCCCATCAGCATAACAAGGCTCCCAGTTCTCCATGGCCTGTCCTGCCTTTCTGGATTTTACACTTTTTTCAGATGGCCCTTTTGACCGGGGGGAAGTGAGACTTCATTGTAGTGCAGATTTCCTTTGCAAGCTTGCTTGGTTGGCCAAAAAGGGCGTATGCGTTTTTTCCTGAATATATTCAGGAAAAAACGCATACGCCCTTTTTGGCCAAGTGCATCATTGTGGACGTTCTGCCTCTTTTCCTATGCTTTCAATGCAATTCCAGTCTACCTCCTGAAATCGGTTTCCTGCAATTCTGCCCCGCTTTCAAGTCCTCTTGGCAGCCTTACTTCAGTCTATTTTTGGACGATAGCTGTCATTTATAACTCTGCAGGTTTGTGAATTACAGTGCCCCTGAGCTCCTTTCTTCAACTCGCTTTCTTGTGACCTGGCCGCAACACCGCAGGATGGCTTCAGGCCCTAATCTGGTTCCGGCCCGGCATGCTGAGCCTTTGGTTAATTCCTCTTCCTGGTGGGAAATGAGAGTTAAATTTGCCCGTCCAGACACCTGCAGCTAGCCTCTCATTGGTTCTCGCTATTCCTGTTCATCTTCCGCAGAAATTGCAAACTGGGCCAAACAGGAGGTTAAAGGGACTGACTCTCCAAGTCGGGAGAGTGTTAGTAAAGCGTCTGGAATGTTGCACCCGAGTACCAGGGGAGGAAAACTGAGACATATTTGAACATGTCTCCCGATCACATGGTTGATCATACTCTAGGTTCCACATGCATGTTTTAGCTGAAGGAAGAATACCTTAAACCTGGGTAGTTGAAACCCGTGGAATGGGTACCATGCAATATGACTTCAAAGGGTCTTCATTTGCTCACTGAACCTCTCCAATCCTATCACTGCTGCGTTTATGCCCCTGTACACATGCTTGATTCTCTTTCGGAGACATAGCAATCCCTAGGTTTTAAGATACTTACTAGTCAGGTACATTCTTAGGAGTTTAATATGGGGTGTTGAGTCCATTTCGTTGAGCAAGGAGTAGCTCTTGTCTATTCCATATTTGGCTTAAGGAACTTTATCTGTGCTCATTTCAATCTCTGGTTTTATGCACCACCCCAACTCACCTTTACCCTTAAGCAAGCATAAGTTGGTTTTCTAAATTTGAGACCCTGTTCTGTTCTGTAATTCAGTTCCTGTGTAGCCAAGTTTACATTCCGTGTATTACTGATATCTTATGATGTTTCTTTTTCTGTGTCACTTATTTCAGTTAGAATCATCATACCTGAATCCACTCATTGTGCTGCTAAGGGCCTGATGACACAGATTTCATTGCTGAGTGATATTGCTTTGTAAGTAAATACCACAACTTTTTTATCCATTTTCCACTTTCTTCGATGTTGAACTTGTACTGTAAACGAGGTTCTTGTAAACAGAGCCGTTCGAAACATTGGGGTGGCTGTGTCTTTTTGATTTTAAATTCCCTAAGCTATAGGACCATAAGTGGAAGTGCCCTAAGCTCTGTTGCTTTGTTTTTTAGATGTTTCAGGAAACACCATACACTTCTCCCGAGTGTTTATTGGCAATTTACATCCCGCCCTTCAGCATAACAAGGCTCCCAGTTCTCCATGGCCTGTCCTGCCTTTCTGGATTTTACAGTTTTTTCAGATGGCCCTTTTGACCGGGGGGAAGTGAGACTTCATTGTAGTGCAGATTTCCTTTGCAAGCTTGCTTGGTTGGCCAAAAAGGGCGTATGCGTTTTTTCCTGAATATATTCAGGAAAAAACGCATACGCCCTTTTTGGCCAAGTGCATCATTGTGGACGTTCTGCCTCTTTTCCTATGCTTTCAATGCAATTCCAGTCTACCTCCTGAAATCGGTTTCCTGCAATTCTGCCCCGCTTTCAAGTCCTCTTGGCAGCCTTACTTCAGTCTATTTTTGGACGATAGCTGTCATTTATAAGTCTGCAGGTTTGTGAATTACAGTGCCCCTGAGCTCCTTTCTTCAACTCGCTTTCTTGTGACCTGGCCGCAACACCGCAGGATGGCTTCAGGGCCTAATCTGGTTCCGGCCCGGCATGCTGAGCCTTTGGTTAATTCCTCTTCCTGGTGGGAAATGAGAGTTAAATTTGCCCGTCCAGACACCTGCAGCTAGCCTCTCATTGGTTCTCGCTATTCCTGTTCAGCTTCTGCAGAAATTGCAAACTGGGCCAAACAGGAGGTTAAAGGGACTGACTCTCCAAGTCGGGAGAGTGTTAGTAAAGCGTCTGGAATGTTGCACCCGAGTACCAGGGGGGGAAAACTGAGACATATTTGAACACGTCTCCCGATCACATGGGTGATCATACTCTAGGTTCCACATGCATGTTTTAGCTGAAGGAAGAATACCTTAAACCTGGGTAGTTGAAACCCGTGGAATGGGTACCATGCAATATGACTTCAAAGGGTCTTCATTTGCTCACCGAACCTCTCCAATCCTATCACTGCTGCGTTTATGCCCCTGTACACATGCTTGATTCTCTTTCGGAGACATAGCAATCCCTAGGTTTTAAGATACTTACTAGTCAGGTACATTCTTAGGAGTTTAATATGGGGTGTTGAGTCCATTTCGTTGAGCAAGGAGTAGCTCTTGTCTATTCCATATTTGGCTTAAGGAACTTTATCTGTGCTCATTTCAATCTCTGGTTTTATGCACCACCCCAACTCACCTTTACCCTTAAGCAAGCATAAGTTGGTTTTCTAAATTTGAGACCCTGTTCTGTTCTGTAATTCAGTTCCTGTGTAGCCAAGTATACATTCCGTGTATTACTGATATCTTATGATGTTTCTTTTTCTGTGTCACTTATTTCAGTTAGAATTATCATACCTGAATCCACTCATTGTGCTGCTAAGGGCCTGATGACACAGATTTCATTGCTGAGTGATATTGCTTTGTAAGTAAATTCCACAACTTTTTTATACATTTTTCACTTTCTTCGATGTTGAACTTGTACTGTAAACGAGGTTCTTGTAAACAGAGCTGTTCGAAACATTGGGGTGGCTGTGTCTTTTTGATTTTAAATTCCCTAAGCTATAGGACCATAAGTGGAAGTGCCCTAAGCTCTGTTGCTTTGTTTTTTAGATGTTTCAGGAAACACCATACACTTCTCGCGAGTGTTTATTGGCAATTTACATCCCGCCCTTCAGCATAACAAGGCTCCCAGTTCTCCATGGCCTGTCCTGCCTTTCTGGATTTTACAGTTTTTTCAGATGGCCCTTTTGACCGGGGGGAAGTGAGACTTCATTGTAGTGCAGATTTCCTTTGCAAGCTTGCTTGGTTGGCCAAAAAGGGCGTATGCGTTTTTTCCTGAATATATTCAGGAAAAAACGCATACGCCCTTTTTGGCCAAGTGCATCATTGTGGACGTTCTGCCTCTTTTCCTATGCTTTCAATGCAATTCCAGTCTACCTCCTGAAATCGGTTTCCTGCAATTCTGCCCCGCTTTCAAGTCCTCTTGGCAGCCTTACTTCAGTCTATTTTTGGACGATAGCTGTCATTTATAACTCTGCAGGTTTGTGAATTACAGTGCCCCTGAGCTCCTTTCTTCAACTCGCTTTCTTGTGACCTGGCCGCAACACCGCAGGATGGCTTCAGGCCCTAATCTGGTTCCGGCCCGGCATGCTGAGCCTTTGGTTAATTCCTCTTCCTGGTGGGAAATGAGAGTTAAATTTGCCCGTCCAGACACCTGCAGCTAGCCTCTCATTGGTTCTCGCTATTCCTGTTCAGCTTCCGCAGAAATTGCAAACTGGGCCAAACAGGAGGTTAAAGGCGCTGACTCTCCAAGTGGGGAGAGTGTTAGTAAAGCGTCTGGAATGTTGCACGCGAGTACCAGTGGAGGAAAGCTGAGCCATATTTGAACACGTCTCCCGTTCACATGGTTGATCATACTTGGGTTCCACATGCATGTTTTAGCTGAAGGAAGAATATCTTAAACCTGGAGAGTTAAGACCCGTGGAATGGGTACCATGCAATATGACTTCAAAGGGTCTTCATTTGCTCACCGAACCTCTCCAATCCTATCACTGCTGCGTTTATGCCCCTGTACACATGCTTGATTCTCTTTCGGAGACATAGCAATCCATAGGTTTTAAGATACTTACTAGTCAGGTACATTCTTAGGAGTTTAATATGCGGTGTTGAGTCCATTTCGTTGAGCAAGGAGTAGCTCTTGTCTATTCCATATTTGACTTAAGGAACTTTATCTGTGCTCATTTCAATCTCTGGTTTTATGCAGCACCCCAACTCACCTTTACCCTTAAGCAAGCATAAGTTGGTTTTCTAAATTTGAGACCCTGTTCTGTTCTGTAATTCAGTTCCTGTGTAGCCAAGTTTACATTCCATGTATTACTGATATCTTATGATGTTTCTTTTTCTGTGTGACTTATTTCAGTTAGAATCATCATATCTGAATCCACTCATTGTGCTGCTAAGGGCCTGATGACACAGATTTCATTGCTGAGTGATATTGCTTTGTAAGTAAATACCACAACTTCTTTATCCATTTTTCACTTTCTGCGATGTTGAACTTGTACTGTAAACGAGGTTCTTGTAAACAGAGCCGTTCCAAACTTTGGGGTGGCTGTGTCTTTTTGATTTTAAATTCCCTAAGCTATAGGACCATAAGTGGAAGTGCCCTAGGTTCTGTTGCTTTGTTTTTTAGATGTTTCAGGAAACACCATACACTTCTCCCCAGTGTCTGTTGGCAATTTGCATCCCGCCCATCAGCATAACAAGGCTCCCAGTTCTCCATGGCCTGTCCTGCCTTTCTGGATTTTACACTTTTTTCAGATGGCCCTTTTGACCGGGGGGAAGTGAGACTTCATTGTAGTGCAGATTTCCTTTGCAAGCTTGCTTGGTTGGCCAAAAAGGGCGTATGCGTTTTTTCCTGAATATATTCAGGAAAAAACGCATACGCCCTTTTTGGCCAAGTGCATCATTGTGGACGTTCTGCCTCTTTTCCTATGCTTTCAATGCAATTCCAGTCTACCTCCTGAAATCGGTTTCCTGCAATTCTGCCCCGTTTTCAAGTCCTCTTGGCAGCCTTACTTCAGTCTATTTTTGGACGATAGCTGTCATTTATAACTCTGCAGGTTTGTGAATTACAGTGCCCCTGAGCTCCTTTCTTCAACTCGCTTTCTTGTGACCTGGCCGCAACACCGCAGGATGGCTTCAGGCCCTAATCTGGTTCCAGCCCGGCATGCTGAGCCTTTGGTTAATTCCTCTTCCTGGTGGGAAATGAGAGTTAAATTTGCCCGTCCAGACACCTGCAGCTAGCCTCTCATTGGTTCTCGCTATTCCTGTTCAGCTTCCGCAGAAATTGCAAACTGAGCCAAACAGGAGGTTAAAGGGACTGACTCTCCAAGTCGGGAGAGTGTTAGTAAAGCGTCTGGAATGTTGCACCCGAGTACCAGGGGAGGAAAACTGAGACATATTTGAACACGTCTCCCGATCACATGGTTGATCATACTCTAGGTTCCACATGCATGTTTTAGCTGAAGGAAGAATACCTTAAACCTGGGTAGTTGAAACCCGTGGAATGGGTACCATGCAATATGACTTCAAAGGGTCTTCATTTGCTCACCGAACCTCTCCAATCCTATCACTGCTGCGTTTATGCCCCTGTACACATGCTTGATTCTCTTTCGGAGACATAGCAATCCCTAGGTTTTAAGATACTTACTAGTCAGGTACATTCTTAGGAGTTTAATATGGGGTGTTGAGTCCATTTCGTTGAGCAAGGAGTAGCTCTTGTCTATTCCATATTTGGCTTAAGGAACTTTATCTGTGCTCATTTCAATCTCTGGTTTTATGCACCACCCCAACTCACCTTTACCCTTAAGCAAGCATAAGTTGGTTTTCTAAATTTGAGACCCTGTTCTGTTCTGTAATTCAGTTCCTGTGTAGCCAAGTTTACATTCCGTGTATTACTGATATCTTATGATGTTTCTTTTTCTGTGTCACTTATTTCAGTTAGAATCATCATACCTGAATCCACTCATTGTGCTGCTAAGGGCCTGATGACACAGATTTCATTGCTGAGTGATATTGCTTTGTAAGTAAATACCACAACTTCTTTATCCATTTTTCACTTTCTGCGATGTTGAACTTGTACTGTAAACGAGGTTCTTGTAAACAGAGCCGTTCCAAACTTTGGGGTGGCTGTGTCTTTTTGATTTTAAATTCCCTAAGCTATAGGACCATAAGTGGAAGTGCCCTAGTTTCTGTTGCTTTGTTTTTTAGATGTTTCAGGAAACACCATACACTTCTCCCCAGTGTCTGTTGGCAATTTACATCCCGCCCATCAGCATAACAAGGCTCCCAGTTCTCCATGGCCTGTCCTGCCTTTCTGGATTTTACACTTTTTTCAGATGGCCCTTTTGACCGGGGGGAAGTGAGACTTCATTGTAGTGCAGATTTCCTTTGCAAGCTTGCTTGGTTGGCCAAAAAGGGCGTATGCGTTTTTTCCTGAATATATTCAGGAAAAAACGCATACGCCCTTTTTGGCCAAGTGCATCATTGTGGACGTTCTGCCTCTTTTCCTATGCTTTCAATGCAATTCCAGTCTACCTCCTGAAATCGGTTTCCTGCAATTCTGCCCCGCTTTCAAGTCCTCTTGGCAGCCTTACTTCAGTCTATTTTTGGACGATAGCTGTCATTTATAACTCTGCAGGTTTGTGAATTACAGTGCCCCTGAGCTCCTTTCTTCAACTCGCTTTCTTGTGACCTGGCCGCAACACCGCAGGATGGCTTCAGGCCCTAATCTGGTTCCGGCCCGGCATGCTGAGCCTTTGGTTAATTCCTCTTCCTGGTGGGAAATGAGAGTTAAATTTGCCCGTCCAGACACCTGCAGCTAGCCTCTCATTGGTTCTCGCTATTCCTGTTCATCTTCCGCAGAAATTGCAAACTGGGCCAAACAGGAGGTTAAAGGGACTGACTCTCCAAGTCGGGAGAGTGTTAGTAAAGCGTCTGGAATGTTGCACCCGAGTACCAGGGAAGGAAAACTGAGACATATTTGAACATGTCTCCCGATCACATGGTTGATCATACTCTAGGTTCCACATGCATGTTTTAGCTGAAGGAAGAATACCTTAAACCTGGGTAGTTGAAACCCGTGGAATGGGTACCATGCAATATGACTTCAAAGGGTCTTCATTTGCTCACCGAACCTCTCCAATCCTATCACTGCTGCGTTTATGCCCCTGTACACATGCTTGATTCTCTTTCGGAGACATAGCAATCCCTAGGTTTTAAGATACTTACTAGTCAGGTACATTCTTAGGAGTTTAATATGGGGTGTTGAGTCCATTTCGTTGAGCAAGGAGTAGCTCTTGTCTATTCCATATTTGGCTTAAGGAACTTTATCTGTGCTCATTTCAATCTCTGGTTTTATGCACCACCCCAACTCACCTTTACCCTTAAGCAAGCATAAGTTGGTTTTCTAAATTTGAGACCCTGTTCTGTTCTGTAATTCAGTTCCTGTGTAGCCAAGTTTACATTCCGTGTATTACTGATATCTTATGATGTTTCTTTTTCTGTGTGACTTATTTCAGTTAGAATCATCATACCTGAATCCATTCATTGTGCTGCTAAGGGCCTGATGACACAGATTTCATTGATTGGTGATATTGCTTTGTAAGTAAATACCACAACTTCTTTATCCATTTTTCACTTTCTGCGATGTTGAACTTGTACTGTAAACGAGGTTCTTGTAAACAGAGCCGTTCCAAACTTTGGGGTGGCTGTGTCTTTTTGATTTTAATTTCCCTAAGCTATAGGACCATAAGTGGAAGTGCCCTAGGTTCTGTTGCTTTGTTTTTTAGATGTTTCAGGAAACACCATACACTTCTCCTGAGTGGTTGTTGACAATTTACATCCCGCCCATCAGCATAACAAGGCTCCCAGTTTTCCATGGCCTGTCCTGCCTTTCTGGATTTTACCCTTTTTTCAGATGGCCCTTTTGACAGGGGGGAAGTGAGACTTCATTGTAGTGCAGATTTCCTTTGCAAGCTTGCTTGGTTGGCCAAAAAGGGCGTATGCGTTTTTTCCTGAATATATTCAGGAAAAAACGCATATGCCCTTTTTGGCCAAGTGCATCATTGTGGACGTTCTGCCTCTTTTCCTATGCTTTCAATGCAATTCCAGTCTACCTCCTGAAATCGGTTTCCTGCAATTCTGCCCCGCTTTCAAGTCCTCTTGGCAGCCTTACTTCAGTCTATTTTTGGACGATAGCTGTCATTTGTAACTCTGCAGGTTTGTGAATTACAGTGCCCCTGAGCTCCTTTCTTCAACTCGCTTTCTTGTGACCTGGCCGCAACACCGCAGGATGGCTTCAGGCCCTAATCTGGTTCCGGCACGGCACGCTGAGCCTTTGGTTATTTCCTCTTCCTGGTGGGAAATGAGAGTTAAATTTGCCCGTCCAGACACCTGCAGCTAGTCTCTCATTGGTTCTCGCTATTCCTGTTCATCTTCCGCAGAAATTGCAAACTGTGCCAAACAGGAGGTTAAAGGCGCGGACTCTCCAAGTGGGGAGAGTGTTAGTAAAGCGTCTGGAATGTTGCACGCGAGTACCAGTGGAGGAAAGCTGAGCCATATTTGAACACGTCTCCCGTTCACATGGTTGATCATACTTGGGTTCCACATGCATGTTTTAGCTGAAGGAAGAATACCTTAAACCTGGAGAGTTGAGACCCGTGGAATGGGTACCATGCAATATGACTTCAAAGGGTCTTCATTTGCTCACCGAACCTCTCCAATCCTATCACTGCTGCGTTTATGCCCCTGTACACATGCTTGATTCTCTTTCGGAGACATAGCAATCCATAGGTTTTAAGATACTTACTAGTCAGGTACATTCTTAGGCGTTTAATATGCGGTGTTGAGTCCATTTCTTTGAGCAAGGAGTAGCTCTTGTCTATTCCATATTTGACTTAAGGAACTTTATCTGTGCTCATTTCAATCTCTGGTTTTATGCAGCACCCCAACTCACCTTTACCCTTAAGCAAGCATAAGTTGGTTTTCTAAATTTGAGACCCTGTTCTGTTCTGTAATTCAGTTCCTGTGTAGCCAAGTTTACATTCCATGTATTACTGATATCTTATGATGTTTCTTTTTCTGTGTGACTTATTTCAGTTAGAATCATCATACCTGAATCCACTCATTGTGCTGCTAAGGGCCTGATGACACAGATTTCATTGCTGAGTGATATTGCTTTGTAAGTAAATACCACAACTTCTTTATCCATTTTTCACTTTCTGCGATGTTGAACTTGTACTGTAAACGAGGTTCTTGTTAACAGAGCCGTTCCAAACTTTGGGGTGGCTGTGTCTTTTTGATTTTAAATTCCCTAAGCTATAGGACCATAAGTGGAAGTGCCCTAGGTTCTGTTGCTTTGTTTTTTAGATGTTTCAGGAAACACCATACACTTCTCCCCAGTGTCTGTTGGCAATTTACATCCCGCCCATCAGCATAACAAGGCTCCCAGTTCTCCATGGCCTGTCCTGCCTTTCTGGATTTTACACTTTTTTCAGATGGCCCTTTTGACCGGGGGGAAGTGAGACTTCATTGTAGTGCAGATTTCCTTTGCAAGCTTGCTTGGTTGGCCAAAAAGGGCGTATGCGTTTTTTCCTGAATATATTCAGGAAAAAACGCATACGCCCTTTTTGGCCAAATGCATCATTGTGGACGTTCTGCCTCTTTTCCTATGCTTTCAATGCAATTCCAGTCTACCTCCTGAAATCGGTTTCCTGCAATTCTGCCCCGCTTTCAAGTCCTCTTGGCAGCCTTACTTCAGTCTATTTTTGGACGATAGCTGTCATTTATAACTCTGCAGGTTTGTGAATTACAGTGCCCCTGAGCTCCTTTCTTCAACTCGCTTTCTTGTGACCTGGCCGCAACACCGCAGGATGGCTTCAGGCCCTAATCTGGTTCCGGCACGGCACGCTGAGCCTCTGGTTATTTCCTCTTCCTGGTGGGAAATGAGACTTAAATTTGCCCGTCCAGACACCTCCAGCTAGTCTCTCATTGGTTCTCGCTATTCCTGTTCATCTTCCGCAGAAATTGCAAACTGGGCCAAACAGGAGGTTAAAGGCGCTGACTCTCCAAGTGGGGAGATTGTTAGTAAAGCGTCTGGAATGTTGCACCCGAGTACCAGGGGAGGAAAACTGAGACATATTTGAACACGTCTCCCGATCACATGGTTGATCATACTCTGGGTTCCACATGCATGTTTTAGCTGAAGGAAGAATACCTAAAACCTGGGTAGTTGAAACCCGTGGAATGGGTACCATGCAATATGACTTCAAAGGGTCTTCATTTGCTCACCGAACCTCTCCAATCCTATCACTGCTGCGTTTATGCCCCTGTACACATGCTTGATTCTCTTTCGGAGACATAGCAATCCCTAGATTTTAAGATACTTACTAGTCAGGTACATTCTTAGGCGTTTAATATGCGGTGTTGAGTCCATTTCTTTGAGCAAGGAGTAGCTCTTGTCTATTCCATATTTGGCTTAAGGAACTTTATCTGTGCTCATTTCAATCTCTGGTTTTATGCTGTACCCCAACTCACCTTTACCCTTAAGCAAGCATAAGTTGGTTTTCTAAATTTGAGACCCTGTTCTGTTCTGTAATTCAGTTCCTGTGTAGCCAAGTTTACATTCCGTGTATTACTGATATCTTATGATGTTTCTTTTTCTGTGTGACTTATTTCAGTTAGAATCATCATACCTGAATCCACTCATTGTGCTACTAAGGGCCTGATGACACAGATTTCATTGCTGAGTGATATTGCTTTGTAAGTAAATACCACAACTTTTTTATCCATTTTTCACTTTCTGCGATGTTGAACTTGTACTGTAAACGAGGTTCTTGTAAACAGAGCCGTTCCAAACTTTGGGGTGGCTGTGTCTTTTTGATTTTAAATTCCCTAAGCTATAGGACCATAAGTGGAAGTGCCCTAGGCTCTGTTGCTTTGTTTTTTAGATGTTTCAGGAAACACCATACACTTCTCCCGAGTGGTTGTTGGCAATTTACATCCCGCCCTTCAGCATAACAAGGCTCCCAGTTTCCATGGCCTGTCCTGCCTTTCTGGATTTTACACTTTTTTCAGATGGCCCTTTTGACCGGGGGGAAGTGAGACTTCATTGTAGTGCAGATTTCCTTTGCAAGCTTGCTTGGTTGGCCAAAAAGGGCGTATGCGTTTTTTCCTGAATATATTCAGGAAAAAACGCATACGCCCTTTTTGGCCAAATGCATCATTGTGGACGTTCTGCCTCTTTTCCTATGCTTTCAATGCAATTCCAGTCTACCTCCTGAAATCGGTTTCCTGCAATTCTGCCCCGCTTTCAAGTCCTCTTGGCAGCCTTACTTCAGTCTATTTTTGGACGATAGCTGTCATTTATAACTCTGCAGGTTTGTGAATTACAGTGCCCCTGAGCTCCTTTCTTCAACTCGCTTTCTTGTGACCTGCCCGCAACACCGCATGATGGCTTCAGGCCCTAATCTGGTTCTGGCACGGCACGCTGAGCCTCTGGTTATTTCCTCTTCCTGGTGGGAAATGAGACTTAAATTTGCCCGTCCAGACACCTCCAGCTAGTCTCTCATTGGTTCTCGCTATTCCTGTTCATCTTCCGCAGAAATTGCAAACTGGGCCAAACAGGAGGTTAAAGGCGCTGACTCTCCAAGTGGGGAGAGTGTTAGTAAAGCGTCTGGAATGTTGCACCCGAGTACCAGGGGAGGAAAACTGAGACATATTTGAACACGTCTCCCGATCACATGGTTGATCATACTCTGGGTTCCACATGCATGTTTTAGCTGAAGGAAGAATACCTAAAACCTGGGTAGTTGAAACCCGTGGAATGGGTACCATGCAATATGACTTCAAAGGGTCTTCATTTGCTCACCGAACCTCTCCAATCCTATCACTGCTGCGTTTATGCCCCTGTACACATGCTTGATTCTCTTTCGGAGACATAGCAATCCCTAGATTTTAAGATACTTACTAGTCAGGTACATTCTTAGGCGTTTAATATGCGGTGTTGAGTCCATTTCTTTGAGCAAGGAGTAGCTCTTGTCTATTCCATATTTGGCTTAAGGAACTTTATCTGTGCTCATTTCAATCTCTGGTTTTATGCAGTACCCCAACTCACCTTTACCCTTAAGCAAGCATAAGTTGGTTTTCTAAATTTGAGACCCTGTTCTGTTCTGTAATTCAGTTCCTGTGTAGCCAAGTTTACATTCCGTGTATTACTGATATCTTATGATGTTTCTTTTTCTGTGTGACTTATTTCAGTTAGAATCATCATACCTGAATCCACTCATTGTGCTACTAAGGGCCTGATGACACAGATTTCATTGCTGAGTGATATTGCTTTGTAAGTAAATACCACAACTTTTTTATCCATTTTTCACTTTCTGCGATGTTGAACTTGTACTGTAAACGAGGTTCTTGTAAACAGAGCCGTTCCAAACTTTGGGGTGGCTGTGTCTTTTTGATTTTAAATTCCCTAAGCTATAGGACCATAAGTGGAAGTGCCCTAGGCTCTGTTGCTTTGTTTTTTAGATGTTTCAGGAAACACCATACACTTCTCCCGAGTGTTTGTTGGCAATTTACATCCCGCCCTTCAGCATAACAAGGCTCCCAGTTTCCATGGCCTGTCCTGCCTTTCTGGATTTTACACTTTTTTCAGATGGCCCTTTTGACCGGGGGGAAGTGAGACTTCATTGTAGTGCAGATTTCCTTTGCAAGCTTGCTTGGTTGGCCAAAAAGGGCGTATGCGTTTTTTCCTGAATATATTCAGGAAAAAACGCATACGCCCTTTTTGGCCAAGTGCATCATTGTGGACGTTCTGCCTCTTTTCCTATGCTTTCAATGCAATTCCAGTCTACCTCCTGAAATCGGTTTCCTGCAATTCTGCCCCGCTTTCAAGTCCTCTTGGCAGCCTTACTTCAGTCTATTTTTGGACGATAGCTGTCATTTATAACTCTGCAGGTTTGTGAATTACAGTGCCCCTGAGCTCCTTTCTTCAACTCGCTTTCTTTTGAGCTGGCCGCAACACCGCAGGATGGCTTCAGGCCCTAATCTGGTTCCGGCATGGCACGCTGAGGCTTTGGTTATTTCCTCTTCTGGTGGGAAATGAGAGTTAAATTTGCCCGTCCAGACACCTGCAGCTAGCCTCTCATTGGTTCTCGCTATTCCTGTTCATCTTCCGCAGAAATTGCAAACTGGGCCAAACAGGAGGTTAAAGGGACTGACTCTCCAAGTCGGGAGAGTGTTAGTAAAGCGTCTGGAGTGTTGCACCCGAGTACCAGGGTAGGAAAACTGAGACATATTTGAACACGTCTCCCGTTCACATGGTTGATCATACTCTGGGTTCCACATGCATGTTTTAGCTGAAGGAAGAATACCTTAAACCTGGAGAGTGGAGACCCGTGGAATGGGTACCGTGCAATATGACTTCAAAGGGTCTTCATTTGCTCACCGAACCTCTCCAATCCTATCACTGCTGCATTTATGCCCCTGTACACACGCTTGATTCTCTTTTGGAGACATAGCAATCCATAGGTTTTAAGATACTTACTAGTCAGGTACATTCTTAGGCGTTTAATATGGGGTTTTGAGTCCATTTCGTTGAGCAAGGAGTAGCTCTTGTCTATTCCATATTTGGCTTAGGGAACTTTATCTGTGCTCATTTCAATCTCTGGTTTTATGCAGCACCCCAACTCACCTTTACCCTTAAGCAAGCATAAGTTGGTTTTCTAAATTTGAGACCCTGTTCTGTTTTGGAATGCAGTTCCTGTGTAGCCAAGTTTACATTCCGTGTATTAGTGATATCTTATGATGTTTCTTTTTCTGTGTGACTTATTTCAGTTAGAATCATCGTACCTGAATCCACTCATTATGCTGCTACGGGCCTGATGACATAGATTTCATTGCTGAGTGATACTGCATTGTACGTAAGTACCACAAGTTCTTTATCCATTTTTCACTTTCTGTGATATTGAACTTGTACGGTAAACGAGGTTCTTTTAAACGGAGGCGTCCCAAACTTTGGGGTGGCTGTGTCTTTTTGATTTTAATTTCCCTAAGCTATAGGACCATAAGTGGAAGTGCCCTAGGTTCTGTTGCTTTGTTTTTTAGATGTTTCAGGAAACACCATAAACTTCTCCTGAGTGTCTGTTGGCAATTTACATCCCGCCCATCAGCATAACAAGGCTCCCAGTTCTCCATGGCCTGTCCTGCCTTTCTGGATTTTACACTTTTTTCAGATGGCCCTTTTGACCGGGGGGAAGTGAGACTTCATTGTAGTGCAGATTTCCTTTGCAAGCTTGCTTGGTTGGCCAAAAAGGGCGTATGCGTTTTTTCCTGAATATATTCAGGAAAAAACGCATACGCCCTTTTTGGCCAAGTGCATCATTGTGGACGTTCTGCCTCTTTTCCTATGCTTTCAATGCAATTCCTGTCTACCTCCAGAAATCGGTTTCCTGCAATTCTGCCCCGCTTTCAAGTCCTCTTGGCAGCCTTACTTCAGTATATTTTTGGACGATAGCTGTCATTTATAACTCTGCAGGTTTGTGAATTACAGTGCCCCTGAGCTCCTTTCTTCAACTTGCTTTCTTGTGACCTGGCCGCAACACCGCAGGATGGCTTCAGGCCCTAATCTGGTTCCGGCACGGCACGCTGACCCTCTGGTTATTTCCTCTTTCTGGTGGGAAATGAGACTTAAATTTGCCCGTCCAGACACCTCCAGCTAGTCTCTCATTGGTTCTCGCTATTCCTGTTCATCTTCCGCAGAAATTGCAAACTGGGCCAAACAGGAGGTTAAAGGCGCTGACTCTCCAAGTGGGGAGAGTGTTAGTAAAGCGTCTGGAATGTTGCACCCGAGTACCAGGGGAGGAAAACTGAGACATATTTGAACACGTCTCCCGATCACATGGTTGATCATACTCTGGGTTCCACATGCATGTTTTAGCTGAAGGAAGAATACCTAAAACCTGGGTAGTTGAAACCCGTGGAATGGGTACCATGCAATATGACTTCAAAGGGTCTTCATTTGCTCACCGAACCTCTCCAATCCTATCACTGCTGCATTTATGCCCCTGTACACATGCTTGATTCTCTTTCGGAGACATAGCAATCCCTAGATTTTAAGATACTTACTAGTCAGGTACATTCTTAGGCGTTTAATATGCGGTGTTGAGTCCATTTCTTTGAGCAAGGAGTAGCTCTTGTCTATTCCATATTTGGCTTAAGGAACTTTATCTGTGCTCATTTCAATCTCTGGTTTTATGCAGCACCCCAACTCACCTTTACCCTTAAGCAAGCATAGGTTGGTTTTCTAAATTTGAGACCCTTTTCTGTTCTGTAATTCAGTTCCTGTGTAGCCAAGTTTACATTCCGTGTATTACTGATATCTTATGATGTTTCTTTTTCTGTGTGACTTATTTCAGTTAGAATCATCATACCTGAATCCACTCATTGTGCTACTAAGGGCCTGATGACACAGATTTCATTGCTGAGTGATATTGCTTTGTAAGTAAATACCACAACTTTTTTATCCATTTTTCACTTTCTGCGATGTTGAACTTGTACTGTAAACGAGGTTCTTGTAAACAGAGGCGTCCCAAACTTTGGGGTGGCTGTGTCTTTTTGATTTTAAATTCCCTAAGCTATAGGACCATAAGTGGCAGTGCCCTAGGCTCTGTTGCTTTGTTTTTTAGATGTTTCAGGAAACACCATACACTTCTCCCAAGTGGCTGTTGGCAATTTACATCCCGCCCATCAGCATAACAAGGCTCCCAGTTCTCCATGGCCTGTCCTGCCTTTCTGGATTTTACACTTTTTTCAGATGGCCCTTTTGACCGGGGGGAAGTGAGACTTCATTGTATTGCAGATTTCCTTTGCAAGCTTGCTTGGTTGGCCAAAAAGGGCGTATGCGTTTTTTCCTGAATATATTCAGGAAAAAACGCATACGCCCTTTTTGGCCAAGTGCATCATTGTGGACGTTCTGCCTCTTTTCCTATGCTTTCAATGCAATTCCAGTCTACCTCCTGAAATCGGTTTCCTGCAATTCTGCCCCGCTTTCAAGTCCTCTTGGCAGCCTTATTTCAGTCTATTTTTGGACGATAGCTGTCATTTATAACTCTGCAGGTTTGTGAATTACAGTGCCCCTGAGCTCCTTTCTTCAACTCGCTTTCTTGTGACCTGGCCGCAACACCGCAGGATGGCTTCAGGCCCTAATCTGGTTCTGGCCCGGCACGCTGAGCCTTTGGTTAATTCCTCTTCCTGGTGGGAAATGAGAGTTAAATTTGCCCGTCCAGACACCTGCAGCTAGCCTCTCATTGGTTCTCGCTATTCCTGTTCAGCTTCCGCAGAAATTGCAAACTGGGCCAAACAGGAGGTTAAAGGGACTGACTCTCCAAGTCGGGAGAGTGTTAGTAAAGCGTCTGGAGTGTTGCACCCGAGTACCAGGGTAGGAAAACTGAGACATATTTGAACACGTCTCCCGTTCACATGGTTGATCATACTCTGGGTTCCACATGCATGTTTTAGCTGAAGGAAGAATACATTAAAACTGGAGAGTTGAGACCCGTGGTATGGGTACCGTGCAATATGACTTCAAAGGGTCTTCATTTGCTCACCGAACCTCTCCAATCCTATCACTGCTGCATTTATGCCCTTGAACACATGCTTGATTCTCTTTCGGAGACATAGCAATCCATAGGTTTTAAGATACTTACTAGTCAGGTACATTCTTAGGCGTTTAATATGCGGTGTTGAGTCCATTTCGTTGAGCAAGGAGTAGCTCTTGTCTATTCCATATTTGACTTAAGGAACTTTATCTGTGCTCATTTCAATCTCTGGTTTTATGCAGCACCCCAACTCACCTTTACCCTTAAGCAAGCATAAGTTGGTTTTCTAAATTTGAGACCCTGTTCTGTTCTGTAATTCAGTTCCTGTGTAGCCAAGTTTACATTCCATGTATTACTGATATCTTATGATGTTTCTTTTTCTGTGTGACTTATTTCAGTTAGAATCATCATACCTGAATCCACTCATTGTGCTGCTAAGGGCCTGATGACACAGATTTCATTGCTGAGTGATATTGCTTTGTAAGTAAATACCACAACTTTTTTATCCATTTTTCACTTTCTGCGATGTTGAACTTGTACTGTAAACGAGGTTCTTGTTAACAGAGCCGTTCCAAACTTTGGGGTGGCTGTGTCTTTTTGATTTTAAATTCCCTAAGCTATAGGACCATAAGTGGAAGTGCCCTAGGTTCTGTTGCTTTGTTTTTTAGATGTTTCAGGAAACACCATACACTTCTCCCAAGTGTCTGTTGGAAATTTACATCCCGCCCATCAGCATAACAAGGCTCCCAGTTCTCCATGGCCTGTCCTGCCTTTCTGGATTTTACACTTTTTTCAGATGGCCCTTTTGACCGGGGGGAAGTGAGACTTCATTGTAGTGCAGATTTCCTTTGCAAGCTTGCTTGGTTGGCCAAAAAGGGCGTATGCGTTTTTTCCTGAATATATTCAGGAAAAAACGCATACGCCCTTTTTGGCCAAATGCATCATTGTGGACGTTCTGCCTCTTTTCCTATGCTTTCAATGCAATTCCAGTCTACCTCCTGAAATCGGTTTCCTGCAATTCTGCCCCGCTTTCAAGTCCTCTTGGCAGCCTTACTTCAGTCTATTTTTGGACGATAGCTGTCATTTATAACTCTGCAGGTTTGTGAATTACAGTGCCCCTGAGCTCCTTTCTTCAACTCGCTTTCTTGTGACCTGGCCGCAACACCGCAGGATGGCTTCAGGCCCTAATCTGGTTCCGGCACGGCACGCTGAGCCTCTGGTTATTTCCTCTTCCTGGTGGGAAATGAGACTTAAATTTGCCCGTCCAGACACCTCCAGCTAGTCTCTCATTGGTTCTCGCTATTCCTGTTCATCTTCCGCAGAAATTGCAAACTGGGCCAAACAGGAGGTTAAAGGCGCTGACTCTCCAAGTGGGGAGAGTGTTAGTAAAGCGTCTGGAATGTTGCACCCGAGTACCAGGGGAGGAAAACTGAGACATATTTGAACACGTCTCCCGATCACATGGTTGATCATACTCTGGGTTCCACATGCATGTTTTAGCTGAAGGAAGAATACCTAAAACCTGGGTAGTTGAAACCCGTGGAATGGGTACCATGCAATATGACTTCAAAGGGTCTTCATTTGCTCACCGAACCTCTCCAATCCTATCACTGCTGCGTTTATGCCCCTGTACACATGCTTGATTCTCTTTCGGAGACATAGCAATCCCTAGATTTTAAGATACTTACTAGTCAGGTACATTCTTAGGCGTTTAATATGCGGTGTTGAGTCCATTTCTTTGAGCAAGGAGTAGCTCTTGTCTATTCCATATTTGGCTTAAGGAACTTTATCTGTGCTCATTTCAATCTCTGGTTTTATGCAGTACCCCAACTCACCTTTACCCTTAAGCAAGCATAAGTTGGTTTTCTAAATTTGAGACCCTGTTCTGTTCTGTAATTCAGTTCCTGTGTAGCCAAGTTTACATTCCGTGTATTACTGATATCTTATGATGTTTCTTTTTCTGTGTGACTTATTTCAGTTAGAATCATCATACCTGAATCCACTCATTGTGCTACTAAGGGCCTGATGACACAGATTTCATTGCTGAGTGATATTGCTTTGTAAGTAAATACCACAACTTTTTTATCCATTTTTCACTTTCTGCGATGTTGAACTTGTACTGTAAACGAGGTTCTTGTAAACAGAGCCGTTCCAAACTTTGGGGTGGCTGTGTCTTTTTGATTTTAAATTCCCTAAGCTATAGGACCATAAGTGGAAGTGCCCTAGGCTCTGTTGCTTTGTTTTTTAGATGTTTCAGGAAACACCATACACTTCTCCCGAGTGGTTGTTGGCAATTTACATCCCGCCCTTCAGCATAACAAGGCTCCCAGTTTCCATGGCCTGTCCTGCCTTTCTGGATTTTACACTTTTTTCAGATGGCCCTTTTGACCGGGGGGAAGTGAGACTTCATTGTAGTGCAGATTTCCTTTGCAAGCTTGCTTGGTTGGCCAAAAAGGGCGTATGCGTTTTTTCCTGAATATATTCAGGAAAAAACGCATACGCCCTTTTTGGCCAAGTGCATCATTGTGGACGTTCTGCCTCTTTTCCTATGCTTTCAATGCAATTCCAGTCTACCTCCTGAAATCGGTTTCCTGCAATTCTGCCCCGCTTTCAAGTCCTCTTGGCAGCCTTACTTCAGTCTATTTTTGGACGATAGCTGTCATTTATAACTCTGCAGGTTTGTGAATTACAGTGCCCCTGAGCTCCTTTCTTCAACTCGCTTTCTTTTGAGCTGGCCGCAACACCGCAGGATGGCTTCAGGCCCTAATCTGGTTCCGGCACGGCACGCTGAGGCTTTGGTTATTTCCTCTTCCTGGTGGGAAATGAGTGTTAAATTTGCCTCTCCAGACACCTCCAGCTAGCCTCTCATTGGTTCTCGCTATTCCTGTTCAGCTTCCGCAGAAATTGCAAACTGGGCCAAACAGGAGGTTAAAGGGACTGACTCTCCAAGTCGGGAGAGTGTTAGTAAAGCGTCTGGAATGTTGCACCCGAGTACCAGGGGAGGAAAACTGAGACAGATTTGAACACGTCTCCCGATCACATGGTTGATCATACTCTAGGTTCCACATGCATGTTTTAGCTGAAGGAAGAATACCTTAAACCTGGGTAGTTGAAACCCGTGGAATGGGTACCATGCAATATGACTTCAAAGGGTCTTCATTTGCTCACCGAACCTCTCCAATCCTATCACTGCTGCGTTTATGCCCCTGTTCACATGCTTGATTCTCTTTCGGAGACATAGCAATCCATAGGTTTTAAGATACTTACTAGTCAGGTACATTCTTAGGCGTTTAATATGCGGTGTTGAGTCCATTTCGTTGAGCAAGGAGTAGCTCTTGTCTATTCCATATTTGACTTAAGGAACTTTATCTGTGCTCATTTCAATCTCTGGTTTTATGCAGCACCCCAACTCACCTTTACCCTTAAGCAAGCATAAGTTGGTTTTCTAAATTTGAGACCCTGTTCTGTTCTGTAATTCAGTTCCTGTGTAGCCAAGTTTACATTCCATGTATTACTGATATCTTATGATGTTTCTTTTTCTGTGTGACTTATTTCAGTTAGAATCATCATACCTGAATCCACTCATTGTGCTGCTAAGGGCCTGATGACACAGATTTCATTGCTGAGTGATATTGCTTTGTAAGTAAATACCACAACTTCTTTATCCATTTTTCACTTTCTGCGATGTTGAACTTGTACTGTAAACGAGGTTCTTGTAAACAGAGCCGTTCCAAACTTTGGGGTGGCTGTGTCTTTTTGATTTTAAATTTCCTAAGCTATAGGACCATAAGTGGAAGTGCCCTAGGTTCTGTTGCTTTGTTTTTTAGATGTTTCAGGAAACACCATACACTTCTCCCCAGTGTCTGTTGGCAATTTACATCCCGCCCATCAGCATAACAAGGCTCCCAGTTCTCCATGGCCTGTCCTGCCTTTCTGGATTTTACACTTTTTTCAGATGGCCCTTTTGACCGGGGGGAAGTGAGACTTCATTGTAGTGCAGATTTCCTTTGCAAGCTTGCTTGGTTGGCCAAAAAGGGCGTATGCGTTTTTTCCTGAATATATTCAGGAAAAAACGCATACGCCCTTTTTGGCCAAATGCATCATTGTGGACGTTCTGCCTCTTTTCCTATGCTTTCAATGCAATTCCAGTCTACCTCCTGAAATCGGTTTCCTGCAATTCTGCCCCGCTTTCAAGTCCTCTTGGCAGCCTTACTTCAGTCTATTTTTGGACGATAGCTGTCATTTATAACTCTGCAGGTTTGTGAATTACAGTGCCCCTGAGCTCCTTTCTTCAACTCGCTTTCTTGTGACCTGGCCGCAACACCGCAGGATGGCTTCAGGCCCTAATCTGGTTCCGGCACGGCACGCTGAGCCTCTGGTTATTTCCTCTTCCTGGTGGGAAATGAGACTTAAATTTGCCCGTCCAGACACCTCCAGCTAGTCTCTCATTGGTTCTCGCTATTCCTGTTCATCTTCCGCAGAAATTGCAAACTGGGCCAAACAGGAGGTTAAAGGCGCTGACTCTCCAAGTCGGGAGAGTGTTAGTAAAGCGTCTGGAATGTTGCACCCGAGTACCAGGGGAGGAAAACTGAGACATATTTGAACACGTCTCCCGATCACATGGTTGATCATACTCTGGGTTCCACATGCATGTTTTAGCTGAAGGAAGAATACCTAAAACCTGGGTAGTTGAAACCCGTGGAATGGGTACCATGCAATATGACTTCAAAGGGTCTTCATTTGCTCACCGAACTTCTCCAATCCTATCACTGCTGCGTTTATGCCCCTGTACACATGCTTGATTCTCTTTCGGAGACATAGCAATCCCTAGATTTTAAGATACTTACTAGTCAGGTACATTCTTAGGCGTTTAATATGCGGTGTTGAGTCCATTTCTTTGAGCAAGGAGTAGCTCTTGTCTATTCCATATTTGGCTTAAGGAACTTTATCTGTGCTCATTTCAATCTCTGGTTTTATGCAGTACCCCAACTCACCTTTACCCTTAAGCAAGCATAAGTTGGTTTTCTAAATTTGAGACCCTGTTCTGTTCTGTAATTCAGTTCCTGTGTAGCCAAGTTTACATTCCGTGTATTACTGATATCTTATGATGTTTCTTTTTCTGTGTGACTTATTTCAGTTAGAATCATCATACCTGAATCCACTCATTGTGCTACTAAGGGCCTGATGACACAGATTTCATTGCTGAGTGATATTGCTTTGTAAGTAAATACCACAACTTTTTTATCCATTTTTCACTTTCTGCGATGTTGAACTTGTACTGTAAACGAGGTTCTTGTAAACAGAGCCGTTCCAAACTTTGGGGTGGCTGTGTCTTTTTGATTTTAAATTCCCTAAGCTATAGGACCATAAGTGGAAGTGCCCTAGGCTCTGTTGCTTTGTTTTTTAGATGTTTCAGGAAGCACCATACACTTCTCCCGAGTGGTTGTTGGCAACTTACATCCCGCCCTTCAGCATAACAAGGCTCCCAGTTTCCATGGCCTGTCCTGCCTTTCTGGATTTTACACTTTTTTCAGATGGCCCTTTTGACCGGGGGGAAGTGAGACTTCATTGTAGTGCAGATTTCCTTTGCAAGCTTGCTTGGTTGGCCAAAAAGGGCGTATGCGTTTTTTCCTGAATATATTCAGGAAAAAACGCATACGCCCTTTTTGGCCAAGTGCATCATTGTGGACGTTCTGCCTCTTTTCCTATGCTTTCAATGCAATTCCAGTCTACCTCCTGAAATCGGTTTCCTGCAATTCTGCCCCGCTTTCAAGTCCTCTTGGCAGCCTTACTTCAGTCTATTTTTGGACGATAGCTGTCATTTATAACTCTGCAGGTTTGTGAATTACAGTGCCCCTGAGCTCCTTTCTTCAACTCGCTTTCTTTTGAGCTGGCCGCAACACCGCAGGATGGCTTCAGGCCCTAATCTGGTTCCGGCATGGCACGCTGAGGCTTTGGTTATTTCCTCTTCCTGGTGGGAAATGAGTGTTAAATTTGCCTCTCCAGACACCTCCAGCTAGCCTCTCATTGGTTCTCGCTATTCCTGTTCATCTTCCGCAGAAATTGCAAACTGGGCCAAACAGGAGGTTAAAGGCGCTGACTCTGCAAGTGGGGAGAGTGTTAGTAAAGCGTCTGGAATGTTGCACCCGAGTACCAGGGGAGGAAAACTGAGACATATTTGAACACGTCTCTCGTTCACATGGTTGATCATACTCTGCGTTCCACATGCATGTTTTAGCTGAAGGAAGAATACCTTAAACCTGGAGAGTTGAGACCCGTGTAATGGGTACCATGCAATATGACTTCAAAGGGTCTTCATTTGCTCACCGAACCTCTCCAATCCTATCACTGCTGCGTTTATGCCCCTGTACACACGCTTGATTCTCTTTCGGAGACATAGCAATCCATAGGTTTTAAGATACTTACTAGTCAGGTACATTCTTAGGCGTTTAATATGCGGTGTTGAGTCCATTTCGTTGAGCAAGGAGTAGCTCTTGTCTATTCCATATTTGGCTTAAGGAACTTTATCTGTGCTCATTTCAATCTCTGGTTTTATGCAGCACCCCAACTCACCTTTCCCCTTAAGCAAGCATAAGTTGGTTTTCTAAATTTGAGACCCTGTTGTGTTCTGTAATTCAGTTCCTGTGTAGCCAAGTTTACATTCCGTGTATTACTGATATCTTATGATGTTTCTTTTTCTGTGTGACTTATTTCAGTTAGAATCATCATACCCGAATCCACTCATTGTGCTGCTAAGGGCCTGATGACATAGATTTCATTGCTGAGTGATATTGCTTTGTAAGTAAATACCACAACTTCTTTATCCATTTTTCACTTTCTGCGATGTTGAACTTGTACTGTAAACGAGGTTCTTGTAAACAGAGCCGTTCCAAACTTTGGGGTGGCTGTGTGTTTTTGATTTTAATTTCCCTAAGCTATAGGACCATAAGTGGAAGTGCCCTAGGCTCTGTTGCTTTGTTTTTTAGTTGTTTCAGGAAACACCATGCACTTCTCCGGAGTGTCTGTTGGCAATTTACATCCCGCCCATCAGCATAACAAGGCTCCCAGTTCTCCATGGCCTGTCCTGCCTTTCTGGATTTTACACTTTTTTCAGATTGCCCTTTTGACCTGGGGGAAGTGAAACTTCATTGTAGTGCAGATTTCCTTTGCAAGCTTGCTTGGTTGGCCGAAAAGGGCGTATGCGTTTTTTCCTGAATATATTCAGGAAAAAACGCATACGCCCTTTTTGGCCAAGTGCATCATTGTGGACGTTCTGCCTCTTTTCCTATGCTTTCAATGCAATTCCAGTCTACCTCCTGAAATCGGTTTCCTGCAATTCTGCCCCGCTTTCAAGTCCTCTTGGCAGCCTTACTTCAGTCTATTTTTGGACGATAGCTGTCATTTATAACTCTGCAGGTTTGTGAATTACAGTGCCCCTGAGCTCCTTTCTTCAACTCGCTTTCTTGTGACCTGGCCGCAACACCGCAGGATGGCTTCAGGCCCTAATCTGGTTCCGGCCCGGCATGCTGAGCCTTTGGTTAATTCCTCTTCCTGGTGGGAAATGAGAGTTAAATTTGCCCGTCCAGACACCTGCAGCTAGCCTCTCATTGGTTCTCGCTATTCCTGTTCATCTTCCGCAGAAATTGCAAACTGGGCCAAACAGGAGGTTAAAGGGACTGACTCTCCAAGTCGGGAGAGTGTTAGTAAAGCGTCTGGAGTGTTGCACCCGAGTACCAGGGTAGGAAAACTGAGACATATTTGAACACGTCTCCCGTTCACATGGTTGATCATACTCTGGGTTCCACATGCATGTTTTAGCTGAAGGAAGAATACCTTAAACCTGGAGAGTGGAGACCCGTGGAATGGGTACCGTGCAATATGACTTCAAAGGGTCTTCATTTGCTCCCCGAACCTCTCCAATCCTATCACTGCTGCATTTATGCCCCTGTACACACGCTTGATTCTCTTTTGGAGACATAGCAATCCATAGGTTTTAAGATACTTACTAGTCAGGTACATTCTTAGGCGTTTAATATGGGGTTTTGAGTCCATTTCGTTGAGCAAGGAGTAGCTCTTGTCTATTCCATATTTGGCTTAAGGAACTTTATCTGTGCTCATTTCAATCTCTGGTTTTATGCAGCACCCCAACTCACCTTTACCCTTAAGCAAGCATAAGTTGGTTTTCTAAATTTGAGACCCTGTTCTGTTTTGGAATGCAGTTCCTGTGTAGCCAAGTTTACATTCCGTGTATTAGTGATATCTTATGATGTTTCTTTTTCTGTGTGACTTATTTCAGTTAGAATCATCGTACCTGAATCCACTCATTATGCTGCTACGGGCCTGATGACATAGATTTCATTGCTGAGTGATACTGCATTGTACGTAAGTACCACAAGTTCTTTATCCATTTTTCACTTTCTGTGATATTGAACTTGTACGGTAAACGAGGTTCTTTTAAACGGAGGCGTCCCAAACTTTGGGGTGGCTGTGTCTTTTTGATTTTAATTTCCCTAAGCTATAGGACCATAAGTGGAAGTGCCCTAGGTTCTGTTGCTTTGTTTTTTAGATGTTTCAGGAAACACCATAAACTTCTCCTGAGTGTCTGTTGGCAATTTACATCCCGCCCATCAGCATAACAAGGCTCCCAGTTCTCCATGGCCTGTCCTGCCTTTCTGGATTTTACACTTTTTTCAGATGGCCCTTTTGACCGGGGGGAAGTGAGACTTCATTGTAGTGCAGATTTCCTTTGCAAGCTTGCTTGGTTGGCCAAAAAGGGCGTATGCGTTTTTTCCTGAATATATTCAGGAAAAAACGCATACGCCCTTTTTGGCCAAGTGCATCATTGTGGACGTTCTGCCTCTTTTCCTATGCTTTCAATGCAATTCCAGTCTACCTCCTGAAATCGGTTTCCTGCAATTCTGCCCCGCTTTCAAGTCCTCTTGGCAGCCTTACTTCAGTCTATTTTTGGACGATAGCTGTCATTTATAACTCTGCAGGTTTGTGAATTACAGTGCCCCTGAGCTCCTTTCTTCAACTCGCTTTCTTGTGACCTGGCCGCAACACCGCAGGATGGCTTCAGGCCCTAATCTGGTTCTGGCCCGGCACGCTGAGCCTTTGGTTAATTCCTCTTCCTGGTGGGAAATGAGAGTTAAATTTGCCCGTCCAGACACCTGCAGCTAGCCTCTCATTGGTTCTCGCTATTCCTGTTCAGCTTCCGCAGAAATTGCAAACTGGGCCAAACAGGAGGTTAAAGGGACTGACTCTCCAAGTCGGGAGAGTGTTAGTAAAGCGTCTGGAGTGTTGCACCCGAGTACCAGGGTAGGAAAACTGAGACATATTTGAACACGTCTCCCGATCACATGGTTGATCATACTCTGGGTTCCACATGCATGTTTTAGCTGAAGGAAGAATACCTAAAACCTGGGTAGTTGAAACCCGTGGAATGGGTACCATGCAATATGACTTCAAAGGGTCTTCATTTGCTCACCGAACCTCTCCAATCCTATCACTGCTGCGTTTATGCCCCTGTACACATGCTTGATTCTCTTTCGGAGACATAGCAATCCCTAGATTTTAAGATACTTACTAGTCAGGTACATTCTTAGGCGTTTAATATGCGGTGTTGAGTCCATTTCTTTGAGCAAGGAGTAGCTCTTGTCTATTCCATATTTGGCTTAAGGAACTTTATCTGTGCTCATTTCAATCTCTGGTTTTATGCAGCACCCCAACTCACCTTTACCCTTAAGCAAGCATAGGTTGGTTTTCTAAATTTGAGACCCTTTTCTGTTCTGTAATTCAGTTCCTGTGTAGCCAAGTTTACATTCCGTGTATTACTGATATCTTATGATGTTTCTTTTTCTGTGTGACTTATTTCAGTTAGAATCATCATACCTGAATCCACTCATTGTGCTACTAAGGGCCTGATTACACAGATTTCATTGCTGAGTGATATTGCTTTGTAAGTAAATACCACAACTTTTTTATCCATTTTTCACTTTCTGCGATGTTGAACTTGTACTGTAAACGAGGTTCTTGTAAACAGAGCCGTTCCAAACTTTGGGGTGGCTGTGTCTTTTTGATTTTAAATTCCCTAAGCTATAGGACCATAAGTGGAAGTGCCCTAGGCTCTGTTGCTTTGTTTTTTAGATGTTTCAGGAAACACCATACACTTCTCCCGAGTGGTTGTTGGCAATTTACATCCCGCCCTTCAGCATAACAAGGCTCCCAGTTCTCCATGGCCTGTCCTGACTTTCTGGATTTTACACTTTTTTCAGATGGCCCTTTTGACCGGGGGGAAGTGAGACTTCATTGTAGTGCAGATTTCCTTTGCAAGTTTGCTTGGTTGGCCAAAAAGGGCGTATGCGTTTTTTCCTGAATATATTCAGGAAAAAACGCATACGCCCTTTTTGGCCAAGTGCATCATTGTGGACGTTCTGCCTCTTTTCCTATGCTTTCAATGCAATTCCAGTCTACCTCCTGAAATCGGTTTCCTGCAATTCTGCCCCGCTTTCAAGTCCTCTTGGCAGCCTTACTTCAGTCTATTTTTGGACGATAGCTGTCATTTATAACTCTGCAGGTTTGTGAATTACAGTGCCCCTGAGCTCCTTTCTTCAACTTGCTTTCTTGTGACCTGGCCGCAACACCGCAGGATGGCTTCAGGCCCTAATCTGGTTCCGGCACGGCACGCTGAGCCTCTGGTTATTTCCTCTTCCTGGTGGGAAATGAGAGTTAAATTTGCCCGTCCAGACACCTCCAGCTAGTCTCTCATTGGTTCTCGCTATTCCTGTTCATCTTCCGCAGAAATTGCAAACTGGGCCAAACAGGAGGTTAAAGGCGCTGACTCTCCAAGTGGGGAGAGTGTTAGTAAAGCGTCTGGAATGTTGCACCCGAGTACCAGGGGAGGAAAACTGAGACATATTTGAACACGTCTCCCGATCACATGGGTGATCATACTCTGGGTTCCACATGCATGTTTTAGCTGAAGGAAGAATACCTAAAACCTGGGTAGTTGAAACCCGTGGAATGGGTACCATGCAATATGACTTCAAAGGGTCTTCATTTGCTCACCGAACCTCTCCAATCCTATCACTGCTGCGTTTATGCCCCTGTACACATGCTTGATTCTCTTTCGGAGACATAGCAATCCCTAGGTTTTAAGATACTTACTAGTCAGGTACATTCTTAGGAGTTTAATATGGGGTGTTGAGTCCATTTCGTTGAGCAAGGAGTAGCTCTTGTCTATTCCATATTTGGCTTAAGGAACTTTATCTGTGCTCATTTCAATCTCTGGTTTTATGCACCACCCCAACTCACCTTTACCCTTAAGCAAGCATAAGTTGGTTTTCTAAATTTGAGACCCTGTTCTGTTCTGTAATTCAGTTCCTGTGTAGCCAAGTTTACATTCCGTGTATTACTGATATCTTATGATGTTTCTTTTTCTGTGTCACTTATTTCAGTTAGAATCATCATACCTGAATCCACTCATTGTGCTGCTAAGGGCCTGATGACACAGATTTCATTGCTGAGTGATATTGCTTTGTAAGTAAATACCACAACTTCTTTATCCATTTTTCACTTTCTGCGATGTTGAACTTGTACTGTAAACGAGGTTCTTGTAAACAGAGCCGTTCCAAACTTTGGGGTGGCTGTGTCTTTTTGATTTTAAATTCCCTAAGCTATAGGACCATAAGTGGAAGTGCCCTAGGTTCTGTTGCTTTGTTTTTTAGATGTTTCAGGAAACACCATACACTTCTCCCCAGTGTCTGTTGGCAATTTACATCCCGCCCATCAGCATAACAAGGCTCCCAGTTCTCCATGGCCTGTCCTGCCTTTCTGGATTTTACACTTTTTTCAGATGGCCCTTTTGACCGGGGGGAAGTGAGACTTCATTGTAGTGCAGATTTCCTTTGCAAGCTTGCTTGGTTGGCCAAAAAGGGCGTATGCGTTTTTTCCTGAATATATTCAGGAAAAAACGCATACGCCCTTTTTGGCCAAGTGCATCATTGTGGACGTTCTGCCTCTTTTCCTATGCTTTCAATGCAATTCCAGTCTACCTCCTGAAATCGGTTTCCTGCAATTCTGCCCCGCTTTCAAGTCCTCTTGGCAGCCTTACTTCAGTCTATTTTTGGACGATAGCTGTCATTTATAACTCTGCAGGTTTGTGAATTACAGTGCCCCTGAGCTCGTTTCTTCAACTCGCTTTCTTGTGACCTGGCCGCAACACCGCAGGATGGCTTCAGGCCCTAATCTGGTTCCAGCCCGGCATGCTGAGCCTTTGGTTAATTCCTCTTCCTGGTGGGAAATGAGAGTTAAATTTGCCCGTCCAGACACCTGCAGCTAGCCTCTCATTGGTTCTCGCTATTCCTGTTCATCTTCCGCAGAAATTGCAAACTGGGCCAAACAGGAGGTTAAAGGGACTGACTCTCCAAGTCGGGAGAGTGTTAGTAAAGCGTCTGGAATGTTGCACCCGAGTACCAGGGGAGGAAAACTGAGACATATTTGAACATGTCTCCCGATCACATGGTTGATCATACTCTAGGTTCCACATGCATGTTTTAGCTGAAGGAAGAATACCTTAAACCTGGGTAGTTGAAACCCGTGGAATGGGTACCATGCAATATGACTTCAAAGGGTCTTCATTTGCTCACCGAACCTCTCCAATCCTATCACTGCTGCGTTTATGCCCCTGTACACATGCTTGATTCTCTTTCGGAGACATAGCAATCCCTAGGTTTTAAGATACTTACTAGTCAGGTACATTCTTAGGAGTTTAATATGGGGTGTTGAGTCCATTTCGTTGAGCAAGGAGTAGCTCTTGTCTATTCCATATTTGGCTTAAGGAACTTTATCTGTGCTCATTTCAATCTCTGGTTTTATGCACCACCCCAACTCACCTTTACCCTTAAGCAAGCATAAGTTGGTTTTCTAAATTTGAGACCCTGTTCTGTTCTGTAATTCAGTTCCTGTGTAGCCAAGTTTACATTCCGTGTATTACTGATATCTTATGATGTTTCTTTTTCTGTGTCACTTATTTCAGTTAGAATCATCATACCTGAATCCACTCATTGTGCTGCTAAGGGCCTGATGACACAGATTTCATTGCTGAGTGATATTGCTTTGTAAGTAAATACCACAACTTTTTTATCCATTTTTCACTTTGTTCGATGTTGAACTTGTACTGTAAACGAGGTTCTTGTAAACAGAGCCGTTCGAAACATTGGGGTGGCTGTGTCTTTTTGATTTTAAATTCCCTAAGCTATAGGACCATAAGTGGAAGTGCCCTAGGCTCTGTTGCTTTGTTTTTTAGATGTTTCAGGAAACACCATACACTTCTCCCGAGTGTTTATTGGCAATTTACATCCCGCCCTTCAGCATAACAAGGCTCCCAGTTCTCCATGGCCTGTCCTGCCTTTCTGGATTTTACAGTTTTTTCAGATGGCCCTTTTGACCGGGGGGAAGTGAGACTTCATTGTAGTGCAGATTTCCTTTGCAAGCTTGCTTGGTTGGCCAAAAAGGGCGTATGCGTTTTTTCCTGAATATATTCAGGAAAAAACGCATACGCCCTTTTTGGCCAAGTGCATCATTGTGGACGTTCTGCCTCTTTTCCTATGCTTTCAATGCAATTCCAGTCTACCTCCTGAAATCGGTTTCCTGCAATTCTGCCCCGCTTTCAAGTCCTCTTGGCAGCCTTACTTCAGTCTATTTTTGGACGATAGCTGTCATTTATAAGTCTGCAGGTTTGTGAATTACAGTGCCCCTGAGCTCCTTTCTTCAACTCGCTTTCTTGTGACCTGGCCGCAACACCGCAGGATGGCTTCAGGCCCTAATCTGGTTCCGGCCCGGCACGCTGAGCCTTTGGTTAATTCCTCTTCCTGGTGGGAAATGAGAGTTAAATTTGCCCGTCCAGACACCTGCAGCTAGCCTCTCATTGGTTCTCGCTATTCCTGTTCAGCTTCCGCAGAAATTGCAAACTGGGCCAAACAGGAGGTTAAAGGGACTGACTCTCCAAGTCGGGAGAGTGTTAGTAAAGCGTCTGGAATGTTGCACCCGAGTACCAGGGGAGGAAAACTGAGACATATTTGAACACGTCTCCCGATCACATGGGTGATCATACTCTAGGTTCCACATGCATGTTTTAGCTGAAGGAAGAATACCTTAAACCTGGGTAGTTGAAACCCGTGGAATGGGTACCATGCAATATGACTTCAAAGGGTCTTCATTTGCTCACCGAACCTCTCCAATCCTATCACTGCTGCGTTTATGCCCCTGTACACATGCTTGATTCTCTTTCGGAGACATAGCAATCCATAGGTTTTAAGATACTTACTAGTCAGGTACATTCTTAGGCGTTTAATATGCGGTGTTGAGTCCATTTCGTTGAGCAAGGAGTAGCTCTTGTCTATTCCATATTTGGCTTAAGGAACTTTATCTGTGCTCATTTCAATCTCTGGTTTTATGCACCACCCCAACTCACCTTTACCCTTAAGCAAGCATAAGTTGGTTTTCTAAATTTGAGACCCTGTTCTGTTCTGTAATTCAGTTCCTGTGTAGCCAAGTTTACATTCCGTGTATTACTGATATCTTATGATGTTTCTTTTTCTGTGTGACTTATTTCAGTTAGAATCATCATACCTGAATCCACTCATTGTGCTGCTAAGGGCCTGATGACACAGATTTCATTGATTGGTGATATTGCTTTGTAAGTAAATACCACAACTTCTTTATCCATTTTTCACTTTCTGCGATGTTGAACTTGTACTGTAAACGAGGTTCTTGTAAACAGAGCCATTCCAAACTTTGGGGTGGCTGTGTCTTTTTGATTTTAATTTCCCTAAGCTATAGGACCATAAGTGGAAGTGCCCTGGGTTCTGTTGCTTTGTTTTTTAGATGTTTCAGGAAACACCATACACTTCTCCTGAGTGGTTGTTGACAATTTACATCCCGCCCATCAGCATAACAAGGCTCCCAGTTTTCCATGGCCTGTCCTGCCTTTCTGGATTTTACCCTTTTTTCAGATGGCCCTTTTGACAGGGGGGAAGTGAGACTTCATTGTAGTGCAGATTTCCTTTGCAAGCTTGCTTGGTTGGCCAAAAAGGGCGTATGCGTTTTTTCCTGAATATATTCAGGAAAAAACGCATACGCCCTTTTTGGCCAAGTGCATCATTGTGGACGTTCTGCCTCTTTTCCTATGCTTTCAATGCAATTCCAGTCTACCTCCTGAAATCGGTTTCCTGCAATTCTGCCCCGCTTTCAAGTCCTCTTGGCAGCCTTACTTCAGTCTATTTTTGGACGATAGCTGTCATTTGTAACTCTGCAGGTTTGTGAATTACAGTGCCCCTGAGCTCCTTTCTTCAACTCGCTTTCTTGTGACCTGGCCGCAACACCGCAGGATGGCTTCAGGCCCTAATCTGGTTCCGGCACGGCACGCTGAGCCTTTGGTTATTTCCTCTTCCTGGTGGGAAATGAGACTTAAATTTGCCCGTCCAGACACCTCCAGCTAGTCTCTCATTGGTTCTCGCTATTCCTGTTCATCTTCCGCAGAAATTGCAAACTGGGCCAAACAGGAGGTTAAAGGCGCTGACTCTCCAAGTGGGGAGAGTGTTAGTAAAGCGTCTGGAATGTTGCACCCGAGTACCAGGGTTGGAAAACTGAGACATATTTGAACACGTCTCCCGATCACATGGTTGATCATACTCTGGGTTCCACATGCATGTTTTAGCTGAAGGAAGAATACCTAAAACCTGGGTAGTTGAAACCCGTGGAATGGGTACCATGCAATATGACTTCAAAGGGTCTTCATTTGCTCACCGAACCTCTCCAATCCTATCACTGCTGCGTTTATGCCCCTGTACACATGCTTGATTCTCTTTCGGAGACATAGCAATCCCTAGATTTTAAGATACTTACTAGTCAGGTACATTCTTAGGCGTTTAATATGCGGTGTTGAGTCCATTTCTTTGAGCAAGGAGTAGCTCTTGTCTATTCCATATTTGGCTTAAGGAACTTTATCTGTGCTCATTTCAATCTCTGGTTTTATGCACCACCCCAACTCACCTTTACCCTTAAGCAAGCATAAGTTGGTTTTCTAAATTTGAGACCCTGTTCTGTTCTGTAATTCAGTTCCTGTGTAGCCAAGTTTACATTCCGTGTATTACTGATATCTTATGATGTTTCTTTTTCTGTGTCACTTATTTCAGTTAGAATCATCATACCTGAATCCACTCATTGTGCTGCTAAGGGCCTGATGACACAGATTTCATTGCTGAGTGATATTGCTTTGTAAGTAAATACCACAACTTCTTTATCCATTTTTCACTTTCTGCGATGTTGAACTTGTACTGTAAACGAGGTTCTTGTAAACAGAGCCGTTCCAAACTTTGGGGTGGCTGTGTCTTTTTGATTTTAAATTCCCTAAGCTATAGGACCATAAGTGGAAGTGCCCTAGGTTCTGTTGCTTTGTTTTTTAGATGTTTCAGGAAACACCATACACTTCTCCCCAGTGTCTGTTGGCAATTTACATCCCGCCCATCAGCATAACAAGGCTCCCAGTTCTCCATGGCCTGTCCTGCCTTTCTGGATTTTACACTTTTTTCAGATGGCCCTTTTGACCGGGGGGAAGTGAGACTTCATTGTAGTGCAGATTTCCTTTGCAAGCTTGCTTGGTTGGCCAAAAAGGGCGTATGCGTTTTTTCCTGAATATATTCAGGAAAAAACGCATACGCCCTTTTTGGCCAAGTGCATCATTGTGGACGTTCTGCCTCTTTTCCTATGCTTTCAATGCAATTCCAGTCTACCTCCTGAAATCGGTTTCCTGCAATTCTGCCCCGCTTTCAAGTCCTCTTGGCAGCCTTACTTCAGTCTATTTTTGGACGATAGCTGTCATTTATAACTCTGCAGGTTTGTGAATTACAGTGCCCCTGAGCTCCTTTCTTCAACTCGCTTTCTTGTGACCTGGCCGCAACACCGCAGGATGGCTTCAGGCCCTAATCTGGTTCCAGCCCGGCATGCTGAGCCTTTGGTTAATTCCTCTTCCTGGTGGGAAATGAGAGTTAAATTTGCCCGTCCAGACACCTGCAGCTAGCCTCTCATTGGTTCTCGCTATTCCTGTTCATCTTCCGCAGAAATTGCAAACTGGGCCAAACAGGAGGTTAAAGGGACTGACTCTCCAAGTCGGGAGAGTGTTAGTAAAGCGTCTGGAATGTTGCACCCGAGTACCAGGGGAGGAAAACTGAGACATATTTGAACATGTCTCCCGATCACATGGTTGATCATACTCTAGGTTCCACATGCATGTTTTAGCTGAAGGAAGAATACCTTAAACCTGGGTAGTTGAAACCCGTGGAATGGGTACCATGCAATATGACTTCAAAGGGTCTTCATTTGCTCACCGAACCTCTCCAATCCTATCACTGCTGCGTTTATGCCCCTGTACACATGCTTGATTCTCTTTCGGAGACATAGCAATCCCTAGGTTTTAAGATACTTACTAGTCAGGTACATTCTTAGGAGTTTAATATGGGGTGTTGAGTCCATTTCGTTGAGCAAGGAGTAGCTCTTGTCTATTCCATATTTGGCTTAAGGAACTTTATCTGTGCTCATTTCAATCTCTGGTTTTATGCACCACCCCAACTCACCTTTACCCTTAAGCAAGCATAAGTTGGTTTTCTAAATTTGAGACCCTGTTCTGTTCTGTAATTCAGTTCCTGTGTAGCCAAGTTTACATTCCGTGTATTACTGATATCTTATGATGTTTCTTTTTCTGTGTCACTTATTTCAGTTAGAATCATCATACCTGAATCCACTCATTGTGCTGCTAAGGGCCTGATGACACAGATTTCATTGCTGAGTGATATTGCTTTGTAAGTAAATACCACAACTTTTTTATCCATTTTTCACTTTCTGCGATGTTGAACTTGTACTGTAAACGAGGTTCTTGTAAACAGAGCCGTTCCAAACTTTGGGGTGGCTGTGTCTTTTTGATTTTAAATTCCCTAAGCTATAGGACCATAAGTGGAAGTGCCCTAGGCTCTGTTGCTTTGTTTTTTAGATGTTTCAGGAAACACCATACACTTCTCCCGAGTGTTTATTGGCAATTTACATCCCGCCCTTCAGCATAACAAGGCTCCCAGTTCTCCATGGCCTGTCCTGCCTTTCTGGATTTTACAGTTTTTTCAGATGGCCCTTTTGACCGGGGGGGAGTGAGACTTCATTGTAGTGCAGATTTCCTTTGCAAGCTTGCTTGGTTGGCCAAAAAGGGCGTATGCGTTTTTTCCTGAATATATTCAGGAAAAAACGCATACGCCCTTTTTGGCCAAGTGCATCATTGTGGACATTCTGCCTCTTTTCCTATGCTTTCAATGCAATTCCAGTCTACCTCCTGAAATCGGTTTCCTGCAATTCTGCCCCGCTTTCAAGTCCTCTTGGCAGCCTTACTTCAGTCTATTTTTGGACGATAGCTGTCATTTATAAGTCTGCAGGTTTGTGAATTACAGTGCCCCTGAGCTCCTTTCTTCAACTCGCTTTCTTGTGACCTGGCCGCAACACCGCAGGATGGCTTCAGGCCCTAATCTGGTTCCGGCCCGGCACGCTGAGCCTTTGGTTAATTCCTCTTCCTGGTGGGAAATGAGAGTTAAATTTGCCCGTCCAGACACCTGCAGCTAGCCTCTCATTGGTTCTCGCTATTCCTGTTCAGCTTCCGCAGAAATTGCAAACTGGGCCAAACAGGAGGTTAAAGGGACTGACTCTCCAAGTCGGGAGAGTGTTAGTAAAGCGTCTGGAATGTTGCACCCGAGTACCAGGGGAGGAAAACTGAGACATATTTGAACACGTCTCCCGATCACATGGGTGATCATACTCTAGGTTCCACATGCATGTTTTAGCTGAAGGAAGAATACCTTAAACCTGGGTAGTTGAAACCCGTGGAATGGGTACCATGCAATATGACTTCAAAGGGTCTTCATTTGCTCACCGAACCTCTCCAATCCTATCACTGCTGCGTTTATGCCCCTGTACACATGCTTGATTCTCTTTCGGAGACATAGCAATCCATAGGTTTTAAGATACTTACTAGTCAGGTACATTCTTAGGCGTTTAATATGCGGTGTTGAGTCCATTTCGTTGAGCAAGGAGTAGCTCTTGTCTATTCCATATTTGGCTTAAGGAACTTTATCTGTGCTCATTTCAATCTCTGGTTTTATGCAGCACCCCAACTCACCTTTACCCTTAAGCAAGCATAAGTTGGTTTTCTAAATTTGAGACCCTGTTCTGTTCTGTAATTCAGTTCCTGTGTAGCCAAGTTTACATTCCGTGTATTACTGATATCTTATGATGTTTCTTTTTCTGTGTGACTTATTTCAGTTAGAATTATCATACCTGAATCCACTCATTGTGCTGCTAAGGGCCTGATGACACAGATTTCATTGATTGGTGATATTGCTTTGTAAGTAAATACCACAACTTCTTTATCCATTTTTCACTTTCTGCGATGTTGAACTTGTACTGTAAACGAGGTTCTTGTAAACAGAGCCATTCCAAACTTTGGGGTGGCTGTGTCTTTTTGATTTTAATTTCCCTAAGCTATAGGACCATAAGTGGAAGTGCCCTGGGTTCTGTTGCTTTGTTTTTTAGATGTTTCAGGAAACACCATACACTTCTCCTGAGTGGTTGTTGACAATTTACATCCCGCCCATCAGCATAACAAGGCTCCCAGTTTTCCATGGCCTGTCCTGCCTTTCTGGATTTTACCCTTTTTTCAGATGGCCCTTTTGACAGAGGGGAAGTGAGACTTCATTGTAGTGCAGATTTCCTTTGCAAGCTTGCTTGGTTGGCCAAAAAGGGCGTATGCGTTTTTTCCTGAATATATTCAGGAAAAAACGCATACGCCCTTTTTGGCCAAGTGCATCATTGTGGACGTTCTGCCTCTTTTCCTATGCTTTCAATGCAATTCCAGTCTACCTCCTGAAATCGGTTTCCTGCAATTCTGCCCCGCTTTCAAGTCCTCTTGGCAGCCTTACTTCAGTCTATTTTTGGACGATAGCTGTCATTTGTAACTCTGCAGGTTTGTGAATTACAGTGCCCCTGAGCTCCTTTCTTCAACTCGCTTTCTTGTGACCTGGCCGCAACACCGCAGGATGGCTTCAGGCCCTAATCTGGTTCCGGCACGGCACGCTGAGCCTTTGGTTATTTCCTCTTCCTGGTGGGAAATGAGACTTAAATTTGCCCGTCCAGACACCTCCAGCTAGTCTCTCATTGGTTCTCGCTATTCCTGTTCATCTTCCGCAGAAATTGCAAACTGGGCCAAACAGGAGGTTAAAGGCGCTGACTCTCCAAGTGGGGAGAGTGTTAGTAAAGCGTCTGGAATGTTGCACCCGAGTACCAGGGGAGGAAAACTGAGACATATTTGAACACGTCTCCCGATCACATGGTTGATCATACTCTGGGTTCCACATGCATGTTTTAGCTGAAGGAAGAATACCTAAAACCTGGGTAGTTGAAACCCGTGGAATGGGTACCATGCAATATGACTTCAAAGGGTCTTCATTTGCTCACCGAACCTCTCCAATCCTATCACTGCTGCGTTTATGCCCCTGTACACATGCTTGATTCTCTTTCGGAGACATAGCAATCCCTAGATTTTAAGATACTTACTAGTCAGGTACATTCTTAGGCGTTTAATATGCGGTGTTGAGTCCATTTCTTTGAGCAAGGAGTAGCTCTTGTCTATTCCATATTTGGCTTAAGGAACTTTATCTGTGCTCATTTCAATCTCTGGTTTTATGCAGTACCCCAACTCACCTTTACCCTTAAGCAAGCATAAGTTGGTTTTCTAAATTTCAGACCCTGTTCTGTTCTGTAATTCAGTTCCTGTGTAGCCAAGTTTACATTCCGTGTATTACTGATATCTTATGATGTTTCTTTTTCTGTGTGACTTATTTCAGTTAGAATCATCATACCTGAATCCACTCATTGTGCTACTAAGGGCCTGATGACACAGATTTCATTGCTGAGTGATATTGCTTTGTAAGTAAATACCACAACTTTTTTATCCATTTTTCACTTTCTGCGATGTTGAACTTGTACTGTAAACGAGGTTCTTGTAAACAGAGCCGTTCCAAACTTTGGGGTGGCTGTGTCTTTTTGATTTTAAATTCCCTAAGCTATAGGACCATAAGTGGAAGTGCCCTAGGCTCTGTTGCTTTGTTTTTTAGATGTTTCAGGAAACACCATACACTTCTCCCCAGTGTCTGTTGGCAATTTACATCCCGCCCATCAGCATAACAAGGCTCCCAGTTCTCCATGGCCTGTCCTGCCTTTCTGGATTTTACACTTTTTTCAGATGGCCCTTTTGACCGGGGGGAAGTGAGACTTCATTGTAGTGCAGATTTCCTTTGCAAGCTTGCTTGGTTGGCCAAAAAGGGCGTATGCGTTTTTTCCTGAATATATTCAGGAAAAAACGCATACGCCCTTTTTGGCCAAGTGCATCATTGTGGACGTTCTGCCTCTTTTCCTATGCTTTCAATGCAATTCCAGTCTACCTCCTGAAATCGGTTTCCTGCAATTCTGCCCCGCTTTCAAGTCCTCTTGGCAGCCTTACTTCAGTCTATTTTTGGACGATAGCTGTCATTTATAACTCTGCAGGTTTGTGAATTACAGTGCCCCTGAGCTCCTTTCTTCAACTCGCTTTCTTTTGAGCTGGCCGCAACACCGCAGGATGGCTTCAGGCCCTAATCTGGTTCCGGCACGGCACGCTGAGGCTTTGGTTATTTCCTCTTCCTGGTGGGAAATGAGTGTTAAATTTGCCTCTCCAGACACCTCCAGCTAGCCTCTCATTGGTTCTCGCTATTCCTGTTCATCTTCCGCAGAAATTGCAAACTGGGCCAAACAGGAGGTTAAAGGCGCTGACTCTCCAAGTGGGGAGAGTGTTAGTAAAGCGTCTGGAATGTTGCACCCGAGTACCAGGGGAGGAAAACTGAGACATATTTGAACACGTCTCTCGTTCACATGGTTGATCATACTCTGCGTTCCACATGCATGTTTTAGCTGAAGGAAGAATACCTTAAACCTGGAGAGTTGAGACCCGTGTAATGGGTACCATGCAATATGACTTCAAAGGGTCTTCATTTGCTCACCGAACCTCTCCAATCCTATCACTGCTGCGTTTATGCCCCTGTACACACGCTTGATTCTCTTTCGGAGACATAGCAATCCATAGGTTTTAAGATACTTACTAGTCAGGTACATTCTTAGGCGTTTAATATGCGGTGTTGAGTCCATTTCGTTGAGCAAGGAGTAGCTCTTGTCTATTCCATATTTGGCTTAAGGAACTTTATCTGTGCTCATTTCAATCTCTGGTTTTATGCAGCACCCCAACTCACCTTTCCCCTTAAGCAAGCATAAGTTGGTTTTCTAAATTTGAGACCCTGTTGTGTTCTGTAATTCAGTTCCTGTGTAGCCAAGTTTACATTCCGTGTATTACTGATATCTTATGATGTTTCTTTTTCTGTGTGACTTATTTCAGTTAGAATCATCATACCTGAATCCACTCATTGTGCTGCTAAGGGCCTGATGACATAGATTTCATTGCTGAGTGATATTGCTTTGTAAGTAAATACCACAACTTCTTTATCCATTTTTCACTTTCTGCGATGTTGAACTTGTACTGTAAACGAAGTTCTTGTAAACAGAGGCGTCCCAAACTTTGGGGTGGCTGTGTCTTTTTGATTTTAATTTCCCTAAGCTATAGGACCATAAGTGGCAGTGCCCTAGGCTCTGTTGCTTTGTTTTTTAGATGTTTCAAGAAACACCATGCACTTCTCCGGAGTGTCTGTTGGCAATTTACATCCCGCCCATCAGCATAACAAGGCTCCCAGTTTTCCATGGCCTGTCCTGCCTTTCTGGATTTTACCCTTTTTTCAGATGGCCCTTTTGACAGGGGGGAAGTGAGACTTCATTGTAGTGCAGATTTCCTTTGCAAGCTTGCTTGGTTGGCCAAAAAGGGCGTATGCGTTTTTTCCTGAATATATTCAGGAAAAAACGCATACGCCCTTTTTGGCCAAGTGCATCATTGTGGACGTTCTGCCTCTTTTCCTATGCTTTCAATGCAATTCCAGTCTACCTCCTGAAATCGGTTTCCTGCAATTCTGCCCCGCTTTCAAGTCCTCTTGGCAGCCTTACTTCAGTATATTTTGGACGATAGCTGTCATTTATAACTCTGCAGGTTTGTGAATTACAGTGCCCCTGAGCTCCTTTCTTCAACTCGCTTTCTTGTGAGCTGGCCGCAACACCGCAGGATGGCTTCAGGCCCTAATCTGGTTCCGGCCCGGCATGCTGAGCCTTTGGTTAATTCCTCTTCCTGGTGGGAAATGAGAGTTAAATTTGCCCGTCCAGACACCTGCAGCTAGCCTCTCATTGGTTCTCGCTATTCCTGTTCATCTTCCGCAGAAATTGCAAACTGGGCCAAACAGGAGGTTAAAGGGACTGACTCTCCAAGTCGGGAGAGTGTTAGTAAAGCGTCTGGAGTGTTGCACCCGAGTACCAGGGTAGGAAAACTGAGACATATTTGAACACGTCTCCCGTTCACATGGTTGATCATACTCTGGGTTCCACATGCATGTTTTAGCTGAAGGAAGAATACCTTAAACCTGGAGAGTGGAGACCCGTGGAATGGGTACCGTGCAATATGACTTCAAAGGGTCTTCATTTGCTCACCGAACCTCTCCAATCCTATCACTGCTGCATTTATGCCCCTGTACACACGCTTGATTCTCTTTTGGAGACATAGCAATCCATAGGTTTTAAGATACTTACTAGTCAGGTACATTCTTAGGCGTTTAATATGGGGTTTTGAGTCCATTTCGTTGAGCAAGGAGTAGCTCTTGTCTATTCCATATTTGGCTTAAGGAACTTTATCTGTGCTCATTTCAATCTCTGGTTTTATGCAGCACCCCAACTCACCTTTACCCTTAAGCAAGCATAAGTTGGTTTTCTAAATTTGAGACCCTGTTTTGTTTTGGAATGCAGTTCCTGTGTAGCCAAGTTTACATTCCGTGTATTAGTGATATCTTATGATGTTTCTTTTTCTGTGTGACTTATTTCAGTTAGAATCATCGTACCTGAATCCACTCATTATGCTGCTACGGGCCTGATGACATAGATTTCATTGCTGAGTGATACTGCATTGTACGTAAGTACCACAAGTTCTTTATCCATTTTTCACTTTCTGTGATATTGAACTTGTACGGTAAACGAGGTTCTTTTAAACGGAGGCGTCCCAAACTTTGGGGTGGCTGTGTCTTTTTGATTTTAATTTCCCTAAGCTATAGGACCATAAGTGGAAGTGCCCTAGGTTCTGTTGCTTTGTTTTTTAGATGTTTCAGGAAACACCATACACTTCTCCTGAGTGTCTGTTGGCAATTTACATCCCGCCCATCAGCATAACAAGGCTCCCAGTTCTCCATGGCCTGTCCTGCCTTTCTGGATTTTACACTTTTTTCAGATGGCCCTTTTGACCGGGGGGAAGTGAGACTTCATTGTAGTGCAGATTTCCTTTGCAAGTTTGCTTGGTTGGCCAAAAAGGGCGTATGCGTTTTTTCCTGAATATATTCAGGAAAAAACGCATACGCCCTTTTTGGCCAAGTGCATCATTGTGGACGTTCTGCCTCTTTTCCTATGCTTTCAATGCAATTCCAGTCTACCTCCTGAAATCGGTTTCCTGCAATTCTGCCCCGCTTTCAAGTCCTCTTGGCAGCCTTACTTCAGTCTATTTTTGGACGATAGCTGTCATTTATAACTCTGCAGGTTTGTGAATTACAGTGCCCCTGAGCTCCTTTCTTCAACTTGCTTTCTTGTGACCTGGCCGCAACACCGCAGGATGGCTTCAGGCCCTAATCTGGTTCCGGCACGGCACGCTGAGCCTCTGGTTATTTCCTCTTCCTGGTGGGAAATGAGACTTAAATTTGCCCGTGCAGACACCTCCAGCTAGTCTCTCATTGGTTCTCGCTATTCCTGTTCATCTTCCGCAGAAATTGCAAACTGGGCCAAACAGGAGGTTAAAGGCGCTGACTCTCCAAGTGGGGAGAGTGTTAGTAAAGCGTCTGGAATGTTGCACCCGAGTACCAGGGGAGGAAAACTGAGCCATATTTGAACACGTCTCCCGATCACATGGTTGATCATACTCTGGGTTCCACATGCATGTTTTAGCTGAAGGAAGAATACCTAAAACCTGGGTAGTTGAAACCCGTGGAATGGGTACCATGCAATATGACTTCAAAGGGTCTTCATTTGCTCACCGAACCTCTCCAATCCTATCACTGCTGCATTTATGCCCCTGTACACATGCTTGATTCTCTTTCGGAGACATAGCAATCCCTAGATTTTAAGATACTTACTAGTCAGGTACATTCTTAGGCGTTTAATATGCGGTGTTGAGTCCATTTCTTTGAGCAAGGAGTAGCTCTTGTCTATTCCATATTTGGCTTAAGGAACTTTATCTGTGCTCATTTCAATCTCTGGTTTTATGCAGCACCCCAACTCACCTTTACCCTTAAGCAAGCATAAGTTGGTTTTCTAAATTTGAGACCCTGTTCTGTTCTATAATTCAGTTCCTGTGTAGCCAAGTTTACATTCCGTGTATTACTGATATCTTATGATGTTTCTTTTTCTGTGTGACTTATTTCAGTTAGAATCATCATACCTGAATCCACTCATTGTGCTACTAAGGGCCTGATGACACAGATTTCATTGCTGAGTGATATTGCTTTGTAAGTAAATACCACAACTTTTTTATCCATTTTTCACTTTCTGCGATGTTGAACTTGTACTGTAAACGAGGTTCTTGTAAACAGAGGCGTCCCAAACTTTGGGGTGGCTGTGTCTTTTTGATTTTAAATTCCCTAAGCTATAGGACCATAAGTGGCAGTGCCCTAGGCTCTGTTGCTTTGTTTTTTAGATGTTTCAGGAAACACCATACACTTCTCCCAAGTGGCTGTTGGCAATTTACATCCCGCCCATCAGCATAACAAGGCTCCCAGTTCTCCATGGCCTGTCCTGCCTTTCTGGATTTTACACTTTTTTCAGATGGCCCTTTTGACCGGGGGGAAGTGAGACTTCATTGTAGTGCAGATTTCCTTTGCAAGCTTGCTTGGTTGGCCAAAAAGGGCGTATGCGTTTTTTCCTGAATATATTCAGGAAAAAACGCATACGCCCTTTTTGGCCAAGTGCATCATTGTGGACGTTCTGCCTCTTTTCCTATGCTTTCAATGCAATTCCAGTCTACCTCCTGAAATCGGTTTCCTGCAATTCTGCCCCGCTTTCAAGTCCTCTTGGCAGCCTTACTTCAGTCTATTTTTGGACGATAGCTGTCATTTATAACTCTGCAGGTTTGTGAATTACAGTGCCCCTGAGCTCCTTTCTTCAACTCGCTTTCTTGTGACCTGGCCGCAACACCGCAGGATGGCTTCAGGCCCTAATCTGGTTCTGGCCCGGCACGCTGAGCCTTTGGTTAATTCCTCTTCCTGGTGGGAAATGAGAGTTAAATTTGCCCGTCCAGACACCTCCAGCTAGCCTCTCATTGGTTCTCGCTATTCCTGTTCATCTTCCGCAGAAATTGCAAACTGGGCCAAACAGGAGGTTAAAGGGACTGACTCTCCAAGTCGGGAGAGTGTTAGTAAAGCGTCTGGAGTGTTGCACCCGAGTACCAGGGTAGGAAAACTGAGACATATTTGAACACGTCTCCCGTTCACATGGTTGATCATACTCTGGGTTCCACATGCATGTTTTAGCTGAAGGAAGAATACCTTAAAACTGGAGAGTTGAGACCCGTGGAATGGGTACCGTGCAATATGACTTCAAAGGGTCTTCATTTGCTCACCGAACCTCTCCAATCCTATCACTGCTGCATTTATGCCCCTATACACACGCTTGATTCTCTTTTGGAGACATAGCAATCCATAGGTTTTAAGATACTTACTAGTCAGGTACATTCTTAGGCGTTTAATATGGGGTTTTGAGTCCATTTCGTTGAGCAAGGAGTAGCTCTTGTCTATTACATATTTGGCTTAAGGAACTTTATCTGTGCTCATTTCAATCTCTGGTTTTATGCAGCACCCCAACTCACCTTTACCCTTCAGCAAGCATAGGTTGGTTTTCTAAATTTGAGACCCTGTTCTGTTCTGTAATTCAGTTCCTGTGTAGCCAAGTTTACATTCCGTGTATTACTGATATCTTATGATGTTTCTTTTTCTGTGTGACTTATTTCAGTTAGAATCATCATACCTGAATCCACTCATTGTGCTACTAAGGGCCTGATGACACAGATTTCATTGCTGAGTGATATTGCTTTGTAAGTAAATACCACAACTTTTTTATCCATTTTTCACTTTCTGCGATGTTGAACTTGTACTGTAAACGAGGTTCTTGTAAACAGAGCCGTTCCAAACTTTGGGGTGGCTGTGTCTTTTTGATTTTAAATTCCCTAAGCTATAGGACCATAAGTGGAAGTGCCCTAGGCTCTGTTGCTTTGTTTTTTAGATGTTTCAGGAAACACCATACACTTCTCCCGAGTGGTTGTTGGCAATTTACATCCCGCCCTTCAGCATAACAAGGCTCCCAGTTCTCCATGGCCTGTCCTGCCTTTCTGGATTTTACACTTTTTTCAGATGGCCCTTTTGACCGGGGGGAAGTGAGACTTCATTGTAGTGCAGATTTCCTTTGCAAGTTTGCTTGGTTGGCCAAAAAGGGCGTATGCGTTTTTTCCTGAATATATTCAGGAAAAAACGCATACGCCCTTTTTGGCCAAGTGCATCATTGTGGACGTTCTGCCTCTTTTCCTATGCTTTCAATGCAATTCCAGTCTACCTCCTGAAATCGGTTTCCTGCAATTCTGCCCCGCTTTCAAGTCCTCTTGGCAGCCTTACTTCAGTCTATTTTTGGACGATAGCTGTCATTTATAACTCTGCAGGTTTGTGAATTACAGTGCCCCTGAGCTCCTTTCTTCAACTTGCTTTCTTGTGACCTGGCCGCAACACCGCAGGATGGCTTCAGGCCCTAATCTGGTTCCGGCACGGCACGCTGAGCCTCTGGTTATTTCCTCTTCCTGGTGGGAAATGAGAGTTAAATTTGCCCGTCCAGACACCTCCAGCTAGTCTCTCATTGGTTCTCGCTATTCCTGTTCATCTTCCGCAGAAATTGCAAACTGGGCCAAACAGGAGGTTAAAGGCGCTGACTCTCCAAGTGGGGAGAGTGTTAGTAAAGCGTCTGGAATGTTGCACCCGAGTACCAGGGGAGGAAAACTGAGACATATTTGAACACGTCTCCCGATCACATGGTTGATCATACTCTGGGTTCCACATGCATGTTTTAGCTGAAGGAAGAATACCTAAAACCTGGGTAGTTGAAACCCGTGGAATGGGTACCATGCAATATGACTTCAAAGGGTCTTCATTTGCTCACCGAACCTCTCCAATCCTATCACTGCTGCGTTTATGCCCCTGTACACATGCTTGATTCTCTTTCGGAGACATAGCAATCCCTAGATTTTAAGATACTTACTAGTCAGGTACATTCTTAGGCGTTTAATATGCGGTGTTGAGTCCATTTCTTTGAGCAAGGAGTAGCTCTTGTCTATTCCATATTTGGCTTAAGGAACTTTATCTGTGCTCATTTCAATCTCTGGTTTTATGCAGCACCCCAACTCACCTTTACCCTTAAGCAAGCATAGGTTGGTTTTCTAAATTTGAGACCCTGTTCTGTTCTGTAATTCAGTTCCTGTGTAGCCAAGTTTACATTCCGTGTATTACTGATATCTTATGATGTTTCTTTTTCTGTGTGACTTATTTCAGTTAGAATCATCATACCTGAATCCACTCATTGTGCTGCTAAGGGCCTGATTACACAGATTTCATTGCTGAGTGATATTGCTTTGTAAGTAAATACCACAACTTCTTTATCCATTTTTCACTTTCTGCGATGTTGAACTTGTACTGTAAACGAGGTTCTTGTAAACAGAGCCGTCCCAAACTTTGGGGTGGCTGTGTCTTTTTGATTTTAATTTCCCTAAGCTATAGGACCATAAGTGGAAGTGCCCTAGGCTCTGTTGCTTTGTTTTTTCGATGTTTCAGGAAACACCATACACTTCTCCCGAGTGTCTGTTGGCAATTTACATCCCGCCCATCAGCATAACAAGGCTCCCAGTTCTCCATGGCCTGTCCTGCCTTTCTGGATTTTACACTTTTTTCAGATGGCCCTTTTGACCGGGGGGAAGTGAGACTTCATTGTAGTGCAGATTTCCTTTGCAAGCTTGCTTGGTTGGCCAAAAAGGGCGTATGCGTTTTTTCCTGAATATATTCAGGAAAAAACGCATACGCCCTTTTTGGCCAAGTGCATCATTGTGGACGTTCTGCCTCTTTTCCTATGCTTTCAATGCAATTCCAGTCTACCTCCTGAAATCGGTTTCCTGCAATTCTGCCCCGCTTTCAAGTCCTCTTGGCAGCCTTACTTCAGTCTATTTTTGGACGATAGCTGTCATTTATAACTCTGCAGGTTTGTGAGTTACAGTGCCCCTGAGCTCCTTTCTTCAACTCGTTTTCTTGTGAGCTGGCTGCAACACCGCTGGATGGCTTCAGGCCCTAATCTGGTTCCGGCACGGCATGGTGAGCCTTTGGTTATTTCCTCTTTCTGGTGGGAAATGAGAGTTAAATTTGCCCGTCCAGACACCTCCAGCTAGTCTCTCATTGGTTCTCCCTATTCCTGTTCATCTTCCGCAGAAATTGCAAACTGGGCCAAACAGGAGGTTAAAGGTGCTGACTCTCCAAGTGGGGAGAGTGTTAGTAAAGCGTCTGGAATGTTGCACCCGAGTACCAGGGGAGGAAAACTGAGACATATTTGAACACGTCTCCCGTTCACACGGTTGATCATACTCTGGGTTCCACATGCATGTTTTAGCTGAAGGAAGAATACCTTAAACCTGGAGAGTTGAGACCCGTGTAATGGGTACCATGCAATATGACTTCAAAGGGTCTTCATTTGCTCACCGAACCTCTCCAATCCTATCACTGCTGCGTTTATGCCCCTGTACACACGCTTGATTCTCTTTTGGAGACATAGCAATCCATAGGTTTCAAGATACTTACTAGTCAGGTACATTCTTAGGCGTTTAATATGGGGTGTTGAGTCCATTTCGTTGAGCAAGGAGTAGCTCTTGTCTATTCCATATTTGGCTTAAGGAACTTTATCTGTGCTCATTTCAATCTCTGGTTTTATGCAGCACCCCAACTCACCTTCCCCCTTAAGCAAGCATAAGTTGGTTTTCTAAACTTGAGACACTGTTCTGTTTTGTAATTCAGTTCATGTGTAGCCAAGTTCACATTCTGTGTATTAGTGATACCTTATGATGTTTCTTTTCTGTGTGACTTATTTCAGTTCGAATCATCATACCTGAATCCACTCATTATGCTGCTACGGGCCTGATGACATAGATTTCATTGCTGAGTGATATTGCATTGTACGTAAGTACCACAAGTTCTTTATCCATTTTTCACTTTCTGCGATATTGAACTTGTACTGTAAACGAGGTTCTTGTAAACAGAGCCGTCCCAAACTTTGGGGTGGCTGTGTCTTTTTGATTTTAATTTCCCTAAGCTATAGGACCATAAGTGGAAGTGCCCTAGGTTCTGTTGCTTTGTTTTTTAGATGTTTCAGGAAACACCATACACTTCTCCAGAGTGGCTGTTGGCAATTTACATCCCGCCCATCAGCATAAGAAGGCTCCCAGTTCTCCATGTCCTGTCGTGCCTTTATGGATTTTACACTTTTTTCAGATGGCCCTTTTGACCAGGTGGAAATGAGACTTCATTGTAGTGCAGATTTCCTTTGCAAGCTTGCTTGGTTGGCCAAAAAGTGCGTATGCGTTTTTTCCTGAATATATTCAGGAAAAAACACATACGCCCTTTTTGGCCAAGTGCATCATTGTCGAGTTTCTGACTCTCTTCATATGCTTTCAATGCAATTCCAGTCTACCTCCTGAAATCGGTTTCCTGCAATTCTGCCTTGCTTTCAATGCCTCTTCATAGCCTTACCTCAATATATTTTTTAAAAATAGTTGGCCTTTATAACTCTGCAGGTTTTTGAATTGCAGTGGCCCTTAGCTCCATTTTTTAGCTCTTATTTTTGTGGTATTGCCCCATAACCACAGGATTCCTTGAAGCCCTATTTTTCTTCTGGGGCACCTGCTGTGCCTTTGGTTAATTCTTCTTACTGATATGATATTAGAGTGACATGTGCCCATTGAAACCGCTACAGCTAGTTTCTCACTGGTTCCCCCTATTCCCATTCATCCTCTGCACTAACTGCAGACTGTGCGATACCAGAACTTAAAGGCATTGACTCCATGTGGGGATGTTGTTAGTAAAGCGGCTGGAATGTCGATCCGGAGCCCCAGGAGAGGAAAAATGAGGTGCGTTTTAGAAACCTTTCCCGATCATATGGTATACCAGTCGCTGGGTTTCCCAAGCATGGTTTAGCTGTAGGAAGATTCCCTTCAACCTGGAGTGTTGGGACCCTTGGACTGAGTAGCATGAAGTATTGCATTAAACTTTCGGCAGTTGCTCACCAAAGCTCACCAATCCTGTCAGCCCCAAGTGTCCAGCCTTATGTCTTATCCAGCTGTGGGTTTATATGTGGTCAATCCAGGTTGCATCACAGCCCCTGAGCGAATTTTGTAAGAATTTTTCTCTCTTTCATTGTTTCAGCGTTTTGTTTTTAAAATTTATTTCTATAATGGGGTTTAGCTCCTTTTCACTGCTGTGTTTGTGCCGCTCTGCACACACTTGATTCCCTTATGGAGATATATCAATACATGGGTTTTAAGATTCTTATTCCTCAGATATATTTCTCTGCAGTGTATAGGGTGTGTTGAGGCCTGTTCATTGAGCAAGGTGTAGATCTTGTCTAATACCTATTTGGTTTATTGAACGGTATCTGTGCTAATTTCAAACTCTGGTTTTATGCATCACCCCACCTCTCCTTTCCCCTTAAGCTGACATAAGTGTGTTTTCTAAGTGTGAGACACTGTTCTGTTCTGTAATTCATTTCTTGTGCAGCCATATTTACCCTCCCTCTATAAGTGATATCTTATGATATGTTTCTTTTTCTGTTTGACTTATTTCAAGTAGTATTATCGGACCTAAATCCACTCTTTATCCTTCTACTAGCCTTATTACATTGATTTCATGGTGAAGAGATATTCCATTGTACATAAGTACCACATCTTCTTTATCATTGTTCTCTTTCCTGGGATATTTAAGGTGTACTGAAGTTGAGGTTCTTGTAAACAGAGTAGCCCTAAACTGTGGTGTGCTTGTGTCTTGTTGATTTTTAGACTTCCCTAGATATACTCCCATGATTGGAAGTGTCCTATGCTCTGTAGCTCTGTTTTTTAGATGATTTAGGAACCACCATACACTTCTCCAGAGTGGCTCTCGGCAGTTCACACACTGCCCATCAGCGTATAAAGGCTCCCTGTTCTCCATGGCCTGTCCTGCATTTCTGGTTTTTACAATTTTTTAGGATGGCCCTTTTGACCGGTGGGAAGTGAGACTTCTTTGTTGTGCACATTTGCATTGCTTGCTTGCTTCATTGCCCATAAAGTGCGTATGCGTTTTTTCCTGGATATAATCAGGAAAAAACGCATACGCCCTTTTGGGCCAACTGCATCATTGTCGAAATTCTGCTGCTTTTCATGTGCGTTAAAGACGAGTCCAATCTATCTCTTGAAATCTGTTTCTTGCAATTCTGTCTTGCATTCAGATCCTCTTCTTTGCCTTACCTCAACATATTTTTGGACGTTAGTTTTCATTTATAACTCTGCAGGTTTGTGAATTGCAGTGACCCTGAGCTCCATTGTTTAAGTTGCTCTTTTGTGAGCTGGCCTCAAACCCACAGGATTGCTTCAGGCCCTATTTTGGCTCTGGCGAGGCAGGCTGAGCCTTTCTTTAATTCTTATTCTTAATGGGAAATTAGAGTGATATGTGCCCGTCCAAACCCCTACAACTCTTCTCTCATTGGTTCCCCCTCTTCCCGTTCATCCTCCTCACAATTTGCAAAATGTGTGAAACAGAAGTTTAAATGTGCTGATTCTCCAAGTGGGGAGATTCTAAGTAGCGTGGCTGGAATGGTGAACAGGAGCACCAGGAGAGGATAAATGAGGTGCATTTTAGACACATCTCCCGATCACATGGTGTACAGTCCTCTGGGTTTTCCATGCATGTTTTAGCTGTAGGAAGATCCCTTGAACCTGCAGATTTGGGACCCATTGAATGGGTACCAGGTAGTATTACTTTAAAGGGTGTGCATTTCCTCACCCAACCTCACATTTCTCTTAGCGCAAACAGTTTCCAGCCTTATGTCTCATCCTGCTGTGGGTCTAGATGTGTTCAATCCATGTTGCATCACCGTCCCTGAGGAAAAGTTGTAAGAGGTTTTCTCTGTCTCTCTGTCGTTTATTTTTTTCAATTTATTACTATATTGGTTACAGCTGATTTTCAAAGCTCTGTTTCTTGCTGCTGTACATCCACTTGATTCGCGTACAGAGAGACATCAATAAATTCTTTTTCAGATTCTTACCAGTCGTATATATTCTTTTCCGGTGACTTGAGTGTGCTGAGTGCAGTTCTTTTAGCTACCGTGTAGGCCTTGTTGATTATCAGTTTGGTATTTGGAATGGTATCTTTGCTAATTTCAACCTCCTGGATGATGCCTCACCCCTCCCCACCTTTCCCGTTTAGCAGCCTTATGCGTGTTTTCTACATATTTGACTATGTTTTTGTTTTGTAATTTATTTCATGTGTAGCCATTTTGGATTCCACCTTTAAGTGATATCTTATGATATGTGTCTTTTTCTTTTTGAATTCTGTCACTTAGAATGATCATACGTAACTCCTCCGGAGTCGTTACAACTGGCCATATTTCATTGATTTCCAGGCTGAATAATATTCCACTCTACCTAAGTACCACATCTCTATCCATTTTTTCCCTCCAGAGACATTTAAGTTATATCCTAGTCGAGGATCTTTTAAACAGAGAGGGGGTAAACATTGGGGTGCCTGTGTCCTCTCGATTTTTGTTTTTCCCAAGATATACGCCCATGAGTGCAAGTGCCCTATGCTCTGTAGCTCATTTTTTAGATGCTTTAGTAAACACAATACACTTCTCCAGAATGGCCGTTGGCAATATACATTTCCACTATAAGTCTCACAGGGCTCCCTCTTCTCGTTGCCCTGTCCTGCATTTCTGTTGTTTACGCTTTATGAGGATGGCTCTTCTGACTGATGCGAAGTGATATCTTTTGTAGTATTGACTTCCAGTGCCCACCTGTTTGGTTGGCTAAAAAAGTGTATGCCCTTTTCTTGAATATATACAGAAAAGAACGCATACACCCTTTTTGGCCAACTGCAATGTTGGCAATGTTGGCAATGTTCAGCTCCTTTTCTTGTGCTTAATGGCGAGTCCTTTCTACCTCCTCAAATCCCTTTCCTGCCATTCTCCCTTGCTTACAAGTCCTTTTCTCTGACTTTCCTCAAGACATTTGTCAGTGATGGATATTTTCAACTCTGCAGTTTTGTGAATTTTACTGCCCCTGAGTTCCATTGTTCAACTCGTGTTTATGGGAACTGGCCACAAAGCAGCGGGATTTCCTCAAGCCCTATACTGTTTCCATGGGCAACCCTAGCCTTTGGTCAATTCGTCTTCCTGATTGGAAATTAGAGTGACATGTGCCTGTCTGAACACCTAGGACTTGTCTCTCATTGTTCCTCATCCTTCCGCTTCATCCTCTGGACAAATTCCAAACTGTATGCAACAGGATGTTGACAGTGCTGACATCTCCAAGTGGGGAGACTGTTAGTAAAGACGCTGGAGGGGTGAACCCGAGCACCAGGAGATGAGGAGATGAGATGCCTTTTCCAAACTCTTCCCGATCAGACGGTATACCATCCTCTGGGTGTGACAGACATGTTTTAGCAGTAGGAAGAGTCCCATTCATGTAAGGAGAACACCAGGGCTTTTTCAAAATCAGTGTCTCCCCGAAACCCAAACTGGGGAAGTTTTTAAGCTACGGCTACACATATGTTCATTAAGGGCCTTGGGGAGTAGGCAGAGTCCAAACTTTAGATGATTGAAGTCTTCAGGGTCAGAAGCACTCACCACCAGCTTCCCTTAGGCTACACTTTAACTGTCATTGATAGATGATGTCAATAAAAATATCTATTCTTTTTCAGATTATTTCCCCTTATAGGTTATTGCAAAATGTTGAGTGTAGTTCCCTGTGCTATACAGTAGTTCCTTGTTGATGATCTATTTTATACATAGCAGTGTGTATGTGTTCATTCCAAACTGTTAATTTATCCCTCCTCCCACCTTTCCCCTTTGGTAATAATAAATTATAAGATTTTATACTTCTCAGAAATGGGGGAGCTGAAAGAGAGGTATCATTTTCAATGGAAAAGCATTTAAAACAAGATTGAAGGTTTAACCAAGATTATTAGCTGTACATCCTTGGAAAGAAATCACTTCGTTTCTCTAATATTGACCTGACAAATAAGACAAACCTTTTCACTGAACTTGCTTATAAAAAGTGATGGAAATATCAAATGGAAGTGTTAAAAACATCTTATTTTACCCGAGCCTTATACACTGTTCTATGTTAACTACAGTTTGGCTCACACATCTGTTCATTGAGGTTACAATAGTCTCAATTTCTGTTATTGATCCTCCAGAGTGGACCCCAACAAGTGTCCCCCTGCCCAGTGTCATTGGGGCCAAGAGATCGAGACTGAGTTTGGTTCACAAGCAAAGGAAACTTTATATTTTGATCAGAGAATGGAGAGGTGAGAGCATGCACTACCCCGTGGGCTGTGGGCTGGGCTGCTGTGTAGAGATCCTGTCAGAGTCAGTGGGAGGGAGGGAGGCGGCGGAGCTCTCGAGGGCCAGGTTGGCTGTAGCTCAGGCTCTATATCGTGGAGTCTGCACTGGGCCCCAGGAGCTGAGGTGTCGACCCAGCCATTCTGCACTAGGAAATCTGGTCTGAAGTGCCGGGTGTAGAACCTCTGCATGCGGGACCCTAGGAGCACGTGAAATTAGACAAAGCACAAAGGATAAAAAAGGTTAGACTTGACTTTATTGCCCAGATTCTATTTTTATCTCCCAGGGATTTTTAATGGGCTTTGCTGGGGACAAACCCCTCCTCTGCCTTTTGTCCCGTTCCTCATTCTTGGAGTGCTGAGGGTGCAGACCCTTCTTCTGTAACTGCTGAGTGCTGAGTTGGGAGCCCTCATACCCTGGGGCGAGGGTCAGAGCTTCTCCCCAGCAGCCTCCCGGTGACGTTGATTGTCCCCAGGACCCCTGCCTCCCTGCTCGTCCACCTGAGCACCAGCATTGGAAGTGTTATAGATTCTAATGACCTTTAAGGGTCCAGGAAAGAGATGTGCAGAGACGCTGTGGGGGCCGGTTTCACCCCGCCCCACATTTGTTCGGCCACCTTAGGCTGACCGTCTCTGCCAGCCTAGATGCTCTGACCAGTAGTCTGCGCTTTCTTCAGTTAGGCCCCTGAATTAACGTACAAACAGCACCAGGTGTCAGAGCCCTGCCCGCTCAACTCCCAGACAGTCCAGGGTCAGTGGTGATCAAGGACCATGATGGCTACTGAGTCAACAGCCTTTTGAAGTAAACAGGAGTCCAGCCGGTCTTATTGGCCACCATCATCACGGTGTCTGTAGGCTTTTCTATGGTGACAGTGTGGTATACTGTTCCCCCGCCAAGATTATTAGCTCCCCTCTGGGTGCAGTAAGTCCTGCAAGCAGTAGTCTACTCTTTTGGGACACACTCTTGTTGTTTTATGAGAGAAACTCCAGGTCAAGTGATGTTCACACGAGTCGTCATGGTGCCCTGTTGCCCCCGGTTATCTCTCTGGATGTTGGAGTTGGAGGGCCTCCTCACTCGAGGTCGGTGTGCCCACGGAGCGAACCCTGCAACTTCAGGGCATGGTTGGTGGTTAGGATCACCACGTGGGGTCCTTTTCCCTTAGGAGGGAGGTGGCCTTTTGGGCTGCTGATTTCCAGGTTTTTAGATACCGCCAGTATCTTGGCCAGATGTGGCAGTGGGCCAAGCCCCTTAGTGACCGTAGTTTATCCTACCTGGATGGCATTCTTGCATTGTTCCATTTCAAGTGGTCCCAGTTTTTGCACTAATTCTCCAATGGCGATTCACCTTTCACCGGGAATGTAAAGGTCAAAGGGTTTAGCTAAATTAGGGAGTTCCAGGGCAAGGGTCTGAATTGACTGCTCTTTCCATTCTTGAAAGGCCACTTCTGGATTCTATTCAAAAGGATCATCATCTTTTCCTTTCAGTGTTTCATATAGAGGCCCAGCTAGTAGACTGTAGTTAGGGATCCAGAAGCAGCAAACCCTGGCCTCCCCAGGAACCCCTAAGCTGTCTTCTAGTTTTAGAAAGGGGTAAGGCTGAAAATGGTTTCTTCCCTTTCCTGGGATGGGCTTCTCTGACCTTCTGTGAGAATGAAGCCCAGGCAGGTCACCGCAGTCTGTGATATTTGAGCTTTTTCTTGGACAACTTCTATCCTTTATTGGCTTGGTAGTTCAGAGGCCTCCTTAGTAGGGCTGGTGATCAGAATGTCGTCTGCATATTGAAGGAGGGTTTCCTTTTCCAGAGGTAGAACTTTTAGGTCTTTAGCTAAGCTTTCCCCAAAGATGGTGTGGGAATTTTTGCACCCTTGGGGCCAGACGGCCCGGAAGTATTGTTTTAGTTGTATGTTGAGTCCTGCCACTCACAAGCCAAAATTTCTTGTGACTCTGGGACTAATGGAATACAAAAGAAGGCATCATTGAAGACTAATACAGAATACCATGTCCTGGTGGTTGGTAGAATGACCAGCAGGGTGTAGGAATTAGGAGCAACTGGAGGTATATCCTCGGTGGCTTCACTGACTGTCCTGACATCCTTTACCAGGTCCCCAGCAGCCCATGGGGCTCTCGTGGTCAGACCAATCCCAGAATATGGAGCTCACCTGGGCAGGTACCCCACCCCCACCCCAGCCCACGGGGCTCTCGTGGTCAGGCCCCTCCCAGGATACAGAGCTACCCTTGCAGGTACCGTGGCAGGGCTGGGCACACAGGAACCGTGCACATAGCCCTCATTGCAGAGCACCCCCAGCTCACCTGTCGCTCAGAGCTGACACAGAGCACCTCAGAGCAGGACTTGAACTAACAAACAGCAGCTGCGACAGGTCTGTGACCCTGGGCATCACTCCGTGAGGCCTCCCTCCACCTGGTCTTCCAGAGACTTCCACTGCACCCGGGGCACCAGGCCTCTGTCTCCAACCACCACCCACCCCTCCTCTGCCTGACTCCTGGGTTCCTCTCATTAGGAGAGGGTTTTCTTGAAGTTGTCTCCCACTCATGGGCCAGATAAAATGATTAGAAAACAAGCCAAAGCTGCAGCCCCTTGTCTATCCTGACTCTCAGGAGCCCACACCTGTTCCTTGGACCTGGCCGGTTCAGCAAGTTCCATTTTCTGCAACTGTGAGCCCCTGAGGGGTGATGATTGGCTGACCTGGGCAGCCTTACCGTGCCGGCCAGCCCTCCCCAGGTGTGCCTGGGTTGAGATCAATATAAATACCACTCCAGGCAGCAAGAGCCCCTGCAGCCGTGCCTGACGCCATTTTCTCTGCCCTGTCAGCAGTCTCGGGGCTGGGCTGGTGGGAGGGAGTGAGAGGCCACGGCTTTGTGGGTGGCCCAGTGTGAGTGGGGCTCTGCTGGACTTTCTGCAGCAGTTGCCAGGCTGCCACCTGCTAAAGAAGAGGATGTGTCACCCATACCTGCTGCTGGAATTTCTCCCTGGGCAGAGGTGAGGAAGGAAAAAAGCAGTGGGGGCAGGGACAGGACGGGTATCTCAGGCAGGGAAATGGAAATCTTCCAGAAGAGCACCCAGGGCCAGGACCATCCTGGCTGGCCTGCAGGCACCAAGTCGGCCGGCATGCTGTCACTCGTGTGGCTCTATGGCCCTTCCTCTAGGCTTTCAAGTCCTTGTATATATTCAGGTGTTTTACCTGGGACGGGTGGGAATAGTTCAGCAGCAACTGGCCTGGGGCTCAGCTCACGTTTACTCACAGATGCCTCGGCACGGTGCCCCAGCTTTGCAATGAGGACGCTTGTTGCGTGGGGGCTGCTGGCTGAATGGGAGACGATTCCCCACCACTGACCAACTTCAGAATTGTTTACAACTGGAGCAAGTGCCCTGATACGGTTTTCCTCTGTGGAACTGGTGGGTTCTGTGTTTTTTTTCTCTTTTTCGTTTTTGGTTCAAGGTAGATTTTATTCCTCTTTTTTGTATTTACAGATATAAGCATGGAAATAATTTATTCATATAAATACATGTATGTGCAGGGAATAATTGTTTTTTCTGTTTTATTTTTTAAATTTTACTTCTTTTTAATTTTGAATTTTATTTTATATTTTTATACAGCAGGTTCTTATTGGTTATCTATTTTATACATATAAATGTATACATGCCAATCCCAGTCTCTCAACTCCTCCCACCACCACCCCCCCAACAGCTTTCCCCCCTTGTTGTCCATACGTTTGTTGTCTACATCTGTTGCTCTGTTTATGCCTTGCAAAATGGTTAATCTGTACAGTTTTTCTAGGTTCCACATATATGCATGAATATACAAGATTTGTTTTTCTCTTTCTGACTTACTTCACTCTGTATGACAGTCTCTAGATCCATCGACGTCTCTACAAATGACCCAATTTCATTCCTTTTCATGGCTTAGTAATATTCCATTTTATATATGTACCACAGCTTTATGCATTCGTCTGTCTGTGGGCATTTAGGTTGCTTCCATTACCTCGATATTGTAAATAGTGATGCAATGAACATTGCGGTGAATGACTCATTTTGATTTATGGTTTTGTCTGGGTATATGTCCAGTACTGGGATTGCTGTATCATATGGTAATTCTATTGTTAGTTTCTTAAGAAATTCCATATTGTTCTCCATAATGACTGTATCAATTTATATTCCCAACAATAGTGGAAGAGGGTTCCTTTTCTCCACACCCTTTCCAGCATTTTTTGTTTGTAGATTTTCAATGATGCCTATTCTACCAGGTGTGAGGTGATACCTCATTGTTGAATCCATTTCGTTGAGCAAGGGGTAGCTCTTGTCTATTACATATTTGGCTTATGGAACGGTATCTGTGCTAATTTCAAACTCTGCTTTTATGCAGCACCCCAACTCACCTTCCCCCTTAAGCAGGCATAAGTTGGTTTTCTAAACTTGAGACCCTGTTCTGTTTTGTAATTCAGTTCATGTGTAGCCAAGTTCACATTCCGTGTATTAGTGATACCTTATGATGTTTCTTTTTCTGTGTGACTTATTTCACTTAGAATCATCGTGCCTCAATCCACTCATTATGCTGGTACAGGCCTGGTGACATAGATTTCATTGCTGAGTGGTATTCTGTTGTACAGAAGTACCGCAACTTCTTTATCCATTATTTGCTCTCTGGGATATTTAACTTGTGCCGTAGAAGAGATTCCTGTAAAAAGAGCCGTCCCAAATTTTGGGGTTGCTGTGTCTTTTTGATATTAATTTCCCTAAGCTATAGGACCATAAGTGGAAGTGCCCTAGGCTCTGTTGCTTTGTTTTTTACATGTTTCAGGAAACACCATACACTTCTCCCGAGTGTCTGTTGGCAATTTACATCCCGCCCATCAGCATAACAAGGCTCCCAGTTCTCCATGGCCTGTCCTGCCTTTCTGGATTTTACACTTTATTCTGATGGCCCTTTTGACCGGGGGGAAGTGAGACTTCATTGTAGTGCAGATTTCCTTTGCAAGCTTGCTTGGTTGGCCAAAAAGGGCGTATGCGTTTTTTCCTGAATATATTCAGGAAAAAACGCATATGCCCTTTTGGCCAAGTGCATCATTGTGGACGTTCTGCCTCTTTTCCTACGCTTTCAATGCAATTCCAGTCTACCTCCTGAAATCGATATCCTGCAATTCTGCCCCGCTTTCAAGTCCTCTTGGCAGCCTTACTTCAGTATATTTTTGGACGATAGCTGTCATTTATAACTCTGCAGGTTTGTGAATTACAGAGCCCCTGAGCTCCTTTCTTCAACTCACTTTCTTGTGAGCTGGCCGCAACACTGCAGGATGGCTTCAGGCCCTAATCTGTTTCCGCCACGGCACGCTGAGCCTTTGGTTAATTCCTCTTCCTAGTGGGAAATGAGAGTTAAATTTGCCCGTCCAGACACCTCCAGCTAGTCTCTCATTGGTTCTCCCTATTCCTGTTCATCTTCCGCAGAAATTGCAAACTGGGCCAAACAGGAGGTTAAAGGCACTGACTGTCCAAGTCGGGAGAGTGTTAGTAAAGCGTCTGGAATGTTGCACCCGAGTACCAGGGTATGAAAACTGAGACATATTTGAACACGTCTCCCGATCACACGGTTGATCATACTCTGGGTTCCACATGCATGTTTTAGCTGAAGGAAGAATACCTTAAACCTGGAGAGTTGAGACCCATGGAATGGGTACCATGCAATATGACTTCAAAGGGTCTTCATTTGCTCACCGAACCTCTCCAATCCTATCACTGCTGCATTTATGCCCCACTACACACGCTTGATTCTCTTTCGGAGACATAGCAATCCCTAGGTTTTAAGATACTTACTAGTCAGGTACATTCTTAGGCGTTTAATATGGGGTGTTGAGTCCATTTCGTTGAGCAAGGAGTAGCTCTTGTCTATTCCATATTTGGCTTAAGGAACTTTATCTGTGCTCATTTCAATCTCTGGTTTTATGCAGCACCCCAACTCACCTTTACCCTTAAGCAAGCAGAAGTTGCTTTTCTAAATTTGAGACACTGTTCTGTTTTGGAATTCAGTTCCTGTGTAGCCAAGTTTACATTCCATGTATTAGTGATATCTTTTGATGTTTCTTTTTCTGTGTGACTTATTTCAGTTAGAATCATCGTACCTGAATCCACTCATTATGCTGCTACGGGCCTGATGACATAGATTTCATTGCTGAGTGATATTGCATTGTACGTAAGTACCACAAGTTCTTTATCCATTTTTCACTTTCTGTGATATTGAACTTGTACGGTAAACGAGGTTCTTGTAAACATAGGCGTCCCAAACATTGGGGTGGCTGTGTCTTTTTGATTTTAATTTCCCTAAGCTATAGGACCATAAGTGGCAGTGCCCTAGGCTCTGTTGCTTTGTTTTTTAGATGTTTCAGGAAACACCATACACTTCTCCCGAGTGTCTGTTGGCAATTTACATCCCGCCCATCAGCATAACAAGGCTCCCAGTCCTCCATGGCCTGTCCTGCCTTTCTGGATTTTACACTTTTTTCAGATGGCCCTTTTGACCGGGGGGAAGTGAGACTTCATTGTAGTGCAGATTTCCTTTGCAAGCTTGCTTGGTTGGCCAAAAAGGGCGTATGCGTTTTTTCCTGAATATATTCAGGAAAAAACGCATACGCACTTTTTGGCCAAGTGCATCATTGTGGACGTTCTGCCTCTTTTCCTATGCTTTCAATGCAATTCCAGTCTACCTCCTGAAATCGGTTTCCTGCAATTCTGCCCCGCTTTCAAGTCCTCTTGGCAGCCTTACTTCAGTATATTTTTGGACGATAGCTGTCATTTATAACTCTGCAGGTTTGTGAATTACAGTGCCCCTGAGCTCCTTTCTTCAACTCGCTTTCTTGTGACCTGGCCGCAACACCGCAGGATGGCTTCAGGCCCTAATCTGGTTCCGGCATGGCACGCTGAGCCTTTGGTTAATTCCTCTTCCTGGTTGGAAATTAGAGTTAAATTTGCCAATCCAGACACCTCCCGCTTGTCTCTCATTGGTTCTCCCTATTCCTGTACATCTTCCGCAGAAATTGCAAACTGGGCCAAACAGGAGGTTAAAGGCACTGACTCTCCAAGTGGGGAGAGTGTTAGTAAAGCGTCTGGAATGTTGCACCGAAGTACCAGGGGATGAAAACTGAGACATATTTGAACATGTCTCCCGATCACACGGTTGATCATACTCTGGGTTCCACATGCATGTTTTAGCTGAAGAAAGAATACCTTAAACCTGGAGAGTTGAGACCCGTGGAATGGGTACCATGCAATATGACTTCAAAGGGTCTTCATTTGCTCACCGAATCTCTCCAATCCTATCACTGCTGCGTTTATGACCCTTGTACACATGCTTGATTCTCTTTTGGAGACATAGCAATCCATAGGTTTTACGATACTTACTAGTCAGTTATATTCTTAGGCGTTTAATATGGGGTGTGGAGTCCATTTCGTTGAGCAACGAGTAGCTCTTGTCTATTCCATATTTGGCTTAAGGAACTTTTTCTTTGCTCATTTCAGTCTCTGGTTTTATGCAGCACCCCAACTCACCTTTCCACTTAAGCAAGCATAAGTTGGTTTTCTAAATTTGAGACCCTGTTCTGTTTTGTAATTCAGTTCCTCTGTAGCCAAGTTTAAATTCCATGTATTAGTGATATTTTTTGATGTTTCTTTTTCTGTTAGACTTATTTCAGTTAGAATCACCATACCCGAATCCACTCATTATGCTGCTACGGGCCTGGTGACATAGATTTCATTGCTGAGTGATATTGCTTTGTACATGAGTACCACAAATTCTTTATCCATTTTTCACTTTCTGTGATATTGAACTTGTACGGTAAACGAGGTTCTTGTAAACAGAGGCGTCCCAAACTTTGGGGTGGCTGTGTCTTTTTGATTTTCATTTCCCTAAGCTATAGGACCATAAGTGGAAGTGCACTAGGCTCTGTTGCTTTGTTTTTTAGATGTTTCAGGAAACACCATACACTTCTCCGGAGTGGCTGTTGGCAATTTACATCCCACCCATCAGCATAACAAGGCTCCCAGTTCTCCATGGCCTGTTGCCTTTCTGGATTTTACACTTTTTTCAGATGGCACTTTTGACCGGGGGGAAGTGAGACTTCATTGTAGTGCAGATTTCCTTTGCAAGCTTGCTTGGTTGGCCAAAAAGGGCGTATGCGTTTTTTCCTGAATATATTCAGGAAAAAACGCATACGCCCTTTTTGGCCAAGTGCATCATTGTGGATGTTCTGCCTCTTTTCCTATGCTTTCAATGCAATTCCAGTCTACCTCCTGAAATCGGTTTCCTGCAATTCTGCCCCACTTTCAAGTCCTCTTGGCAGCCTTACTTCAGTCTATTTTTGGACGATAGCTGTCATTTATAACTCTGCTGGTTTGTCAATTGCAGTGTCCCTGAGCTCCTTTCTTCAACTCGCTTTCTTGTGAGCTGGCCGCAACACCGCAGGATGGCTTCAGGCCCTAATCTGGTTCCGGCCCGGCATGCTGAGCCTTTGGTTAATTCCTCTTCCTGGTGGGAAATGAGAGTTAAATTTGCCCGTCCAGACACCTCCAGCTAGCCTCTCATTGGTTCTCGCTATTCCTGTTCATCTTCCGCAGAAATTGCAAACTGGGCCAAACAGGAAGTTAAAGGGACTGACTCTCCAAGTCGGGAGAGTGCTAGTAAAGCGTCTGGAATGTTGCACCCGAGTACCAGGGGAGGAAAACTGAGACATATTTGAACACGTCTCCCGTTCACATGGTTGATCATACTCTGGGTTCCACATGCATGTTTTAGCTGAAGGAAGAATACCTTAAACCTGGAGAGTTGAGACCCGTGTAATGGGTACCATGCAATATGACTTCAAAGGGTCTTCATTTGCTCACCGAACCTCTCCAATCCTATCACTGCTGCGTTTATGCCCCTGTACACATGCTTTATTCTCTTTCGGAGACATAGCAATCTATAGGTTTTATGATACTTACTAGTCAGGTACATTCTTAGGCGTTTAATATGCGGTGTTGAGTCCATTTCGTTGAGCAAGGAGTAGCTCTTGTCTATTCCATATTTGGCTTAAGGAACTTTATCTGTGCTCATTTCAATCTCTGGTTTTATGCAGCACCCCAACTCACCTTTCCCCTTAAGCAAGCATAAGTTGGTTTTCTAAATTTGAGACCCTGTTCTGTTTCGGAATGCAGTTCCTGTGTAGCCAAGTTTACATTCCGTGTATTAGTGATATCTTATGATGTTTCTTTTTCTGTGTGACTTATTTCAGTTAGAATCATCGTACCTGAATCCACTCATTATGCTGCTACGGGCCTGATGACATAGATTTCATTGCTGAGTGATACTGCATTGTACGTAAGTACCACAAGTTCTTTATCCATTTTTCACTTTCTGTGATATTGAACTTGTACAGTAAACGAGGTTCTTGTAAACAGAGGCGTCACAAACTTTGGGCTGGCTGTGTCTTTTTGATTTTAATTTCCCGAAGCTATAGGACCATAAGTGGAAGTGCCCTAGGCTCTGTTGCTTTGTTTTTTAGATGTTTCAGGAAACACCATACACTTCTCCTGAGTGTCTGTTGGCAATTTACATCCCGCCCATCAGCATAACAAGGCTCCCAGTTCTCAATGCCTGTTGCCTTTCTGGATTTTACACTTTTTTCAGATGTCCCTTTTGACCGGGGGGAAGTGAGACTTCATTGTAGTGCCGATTTCCTTTACAAGCTTGCTTGGTTGGCCAAAAAGGGCCTATGCGTTTTTTCCTGAATATATTCAGGAAAAAACGCATACGCCCTTTTTGGCCAAGTGCATCATTGTGGACGTTCTGCCTCTTTTCCTATGCTTTCAATGCAATTCCAGTCTACCTCCTGAAATCGGTTTCCTGCAATTCTGCCCCGCTTTCAAGTCCTCTTGCCAGCCTTACTTCAGTCTATTTTTGGACGATACCTCTCATTTATAACTCTGCAGGTTTGTGAATTACAGTGCCCCTGAGCTCCTTTCTTCAACTCGCTTTCTTGTGACCTGGCCGCAACACCGCAGGATGGCTTCAGGCCCTAATCTGGTTCCGGCCCGGCATGCTGAGCCTTTGGTTAATTCCCCTTCCTGGTGGGAAATGAGACTTAAATTTGCCCGTCCAGACACCTCCAGCTAGCCTCTCATTGGTTCTCGCTATTCCTGTTCATCTTCCGCAGAAATTGCAAACTGGGCCAAACAGGAGGTTAAAGGGACTGACTCTCCAAGTCGGGAGAGTGTTAGTAAAGCGTCTGGAATGTTGCACCTGAGTACCATGGTACGAAAACTGAGACATATTTGAACACGTCTCCCGTTCACACGGTTGATCATACTCTGGGTTCCACATGCATGTTTTAGCTGAAGGAAGAATACCTTAAACCTGGAGAGCTGAGACCCGTGTAATGGGTACCATGCAATATGACTTCAAAGGGTCTTCATTTGCTCACCGAACCTCTCCAATCCTATCACTGCTGCGTTTATGCCCCTGTACACACGCTTGATTCTCTTTTGGAGACATAGCAATCCATAGGTTTTAAGATACTTACTAGTCAGGTACATTCTTAGGCGTTTAATATGGGGTTTTGTGTCCATTTTGTTGAGCAAGGAGTAGCTCTTGTCTATTCCATATTTGGCTTAAGGAACTTTATCTGTTCTCATTTCAATCTCTGGTTTTATGCAGCACCCCAACTCACCTTTCCCCTTAAGCAAGCATAAGTTGGTTTTCTAAATTTGAGACCCTGTTCTGTTTTGGAATGCAGTTCCTGTGTAGCCAACTTTACATTCCGTGTATTAGTGATATCTTATGATGTTTCTTTTTCTGTGTGACTTATTTCAGTTAGAATCATCGTACCTGAATCCACTCATTATGCTGCTACGGGCCTGATGACATAGATTTCATTGCTGAGTGATACTGCATTGTACGTAAGTACCACAAGTTCTTTATCCATTTTTCACTTTCTGTGATATTGAACTTGTACGGTAAACGAGGTTCTTGTAAACAGAGGCGTCGCAAACTTTGGGGTGGCTGTGTCTTTTTGATTTTAATTTCCCTAAGCTATAGGACCATAAGTGGAAGTGCCCTAGGCTCTGTTGCTTTGTTTTTTAGATGTTTCAGGAAACACCATACACTTCTCCTGAGTGTCTGTTGGCAATTTACATCCCGCCCATCAGCATAACAAGGCTCCCAGTTCTCAATGCCTGTTGCCTTTCTGGATTTTACACTTTTTTCAGATGTCCCTTTTGACCGCGGGGAAGTGAGACTTCATTGTAGTGCCGATTTCCTTTGCAAGCCTGCTTGGTTGGCCAAAAAGGGCGAATGCGTTTTTTCCTGAATATATTCAGGAAAAAACGCATACGCCCTTTTTGGCCAAGTGCATCATTGTGGACGTTCTGCCTCTTTTCCTATGCTTTCAATGCAATTCCAGTCTACCTCCTGAAATCGGTTTCCTGCAATTCTGCCCCGCTTTCAAGTCCTCTTGGCAGCCTTACTTCAGTCTATTTTTGGACGATACCTCTCATTTATAACTCTGCAGGTTTGTGAATTACAGTGCCCCTGAGCTCCTTTCTTCAACTCGCTTTCTTGTGACCTGGCCGCAACACCGCAGGATGGCTTCAGGCCCTAATCTGGTTCCGGCCCGGCATGCTGAGCCTTTGGTTAATTCCCCTTCCTGGTGGGAAATGAGACTTAAATTTGCCCGTCCAGACACCTCCAGCTAGCCTCTCATTGGTTCTCGCTATTCCTGTTCATCTTCCGCAGAAATTGCAAACTGGGCCAAACAGGAGGTTAAAGGGACTGACTCTCCAAGTCGGGAGAGTGTTAGTAAAGCGTCTGGAATGTTGCACCTGAGTACCAGGGTACGAAAACTGAGACATATTTGAACACGTCTCCCGTTCACATGGTTGATCATATTCTGGGTTCCACATGCATGTTTTAGCTGAAGGAAGAATACCTTAAACCTGGAGAGCTGAGACCCGTGTAATGGGTACCATGCAATATGACTTCAAAGGGTCTTCATTTGCTCACCGAACCTCTCCAATCCTATCACTGCTGCGTTTATGCCCCTGTACACACGCTTGATTCTCTTTTGGAGACATAGCAATCCATAGGTTTTAAGATACTTACTAGTCAGGTACATTCTTAGGCATTTAATATGGGGTTTTGTGTCCATTTTGTTGAGCAAGGAGTAGCTCTTGTCTATTCCATATTTGGCTTAAGGAACTTTATCTGTTCTCATTTCAATCTCTGGTTTTATGCAGCACCCCAACTCACCTTTCCCCTTAAGCAAGCATAAGTTGGTTTTCTAAATTTGAGACCCTGTTCTGTTTTGGAATGCAGTTCCTGTGTAGCCAAGTTTACATTCCGTGTATTAGTGATATCTTATGATGTTTCTTTTTCTGTGTGACTTATTTCAGTTAGAATCATCGTACCTGAATCCACTCATTATGCTGCTACGGGCCTGATGACATAGATTTCATTGCTGAGTGATACTGCATTGTACGTAAGTACCACAAGTTCTTTATCCATTTTTCACTTTCTGTGATATTGAACTTGTACGGTAAACGAGGTTCTTGTAAAAGGAGGCGTCCCAAACTTTGGGGTGGCTGTGTCTTTTTGATTTTAATTTCCCTAAGCTATAGGACCATAAGTGGAAGTGCCCTAGGCTCTGTTGCTTTGTTTTTTAGATGTTTCAGGAAACACCATACACTTCTCCTGAGTGTCTGTTGGCAATTTACATCCCGCCCATCAGCATAACAAGGCTCCCAGTTCTCCATGGCCTGTCCTGCCTTTCTGGATTTTACACTTTTTTCAGATGGCCCATTTGACCGGGGGGAAGTGAGACTTCATTGTAGTGCAGATTTCCTTTGCAAGCTTGCTTGGTTGGCCAAAAAGGGCGTATGCGTTTTTTCCTGAATATATTCAGGAAAAAACGCATACGCCCTTTTTGGCCAAGTGCATCATTGTGGACGTTCTGCCTCTTTTCCTATGCTTTCAATGCAATTCCAGTCTACCTCCTGAAATCGGTTTCCTGCAATTCTGCCCCGCTTTCAAGTCCTCTTGGCAGCCTTACTTCAGTCTATTTTTGGACGATAGCTCTCATTTATAACTCTGCAGGTTTGTGAATTACAGTGCCCCTGAGCTCGTTTCTTCAACTCGCTTTCTTGTGACCTGGCCGCAACACCGCAGGATGGCTTCAGGCCCTAATCTTGTTCCGGCACGGCACGCTGAGCCTTTGGTTATTTCCTCTTCCTGGTGGGAAATGAGAGTTAAATTTGCCCAACCAGACACCTCCAGCTATTCTTTCATTGGTTCTCGCTATTCCTGTTCATCTTCCGCAGAAATTGCAAACTGGGCCAAACAGGAGGTTAAAGGGACTGACTCTCCAAGTCGGGAGAGTGTTAGAAAAGCGTCTGGAATGTTGCACCCGAGTACCAGGGTACGAAAACTGAGACATATTTGAACACGTCTCCCGATCACATGGTTGATCATACTTGGGTTCCACATGCATGTTTTAGCTGAAGGAAGAATACCTTAAACCTGGGTAGTTGAAACCCGTGGAATGGGTACCATGCAATATGACTTCAAAGGGTCTTCATTTGCTCAAGAACCTCTCCAATCCTATCACTGCTGCGTTTATGCCCCTGTACACATGCTTGATTCTCTTTCGGAGACATAGCAATCCATAGGTTTTAAGATACTTACTAGTCAGGTACATTCTTAGGCGTTTAATATGCGGTGTTGAGTCCATTTCGTTGAGCAAGGAGTAGCTCTTGTCTATTCCATATTTGGCTTAAGGAACTTTATCTGTGCTCATTTCAATCTCTGGTTTTATGCAGCACCCCAACTCACCTTTCCCCTTAAGCAAGCATAAGTTGGTTTTCTAAATTTGAGACCCTGTTCTGTTCTGTAATTCAGTTCCTGTGTAGCCAAGTTTACATTCCGTGTATTACTGATATCTTATGATGTTTCTTTTTCTGTGTGACTTATTTCAGTTAGAATCATCATACGTGAATCCACTCATTGTGCTGCTAAGGGCCTGATGACATAGATTTCATTGCTGAGTGATATTGCTTTGTAAGTAAATACCACAACTTCTTTATCCATTTTTCACTTTCTGCGATGTTGAACTTGTACTGTAAACGAAGTTCTTGTAAACAGAGGCATCCCAAACTTTGGGGTGGCTGTGTCTTTTTGATTTTAATTTCCCTAAGCTATAGGACCATAAGTGGCAGTGCCCTAGGCTCTGTTGCTTTGTTTTTTAGATGTTTAAGGAAACACCATACACTTCTCCCGAGTGTCTGTTGGCAATTTACATCCCGCCCATCAGCATAACAAGGCTCCCAGTTCTCCATGGCTTGTCCTGCCTTTCTGGATTTTACCCTTTTTTCAGATGGCCCTTTTGACCGGGGGGAAGTGAGACTTCATTGTAGTGCAGATTTCCTTTGCAAGCTTGCTTGGTTGGCCAAAAAGTGCGTATGCGTTTTTTCCTGAATATATTCAGGAAAAAACGCATACGCCCTTTTTGGCCAAGTGCATCATTGTGGACGTTCTGCCTCTTTTCCTATGCTTTCAATGCAATTCCAGTCTACCTCCTGAAATCGGTTTCCTGCAATTCTGCCCCGCTTTCAAGTCCTCTCGGCAGCCTTACTTCAGTCTATTTTTGGACGATAGCTGTCATTTATAACTCTGCAGGTTTGTGAATTACAGTGCCCCTGAGCTCCTTTCTTCAACTCGCTTTCTTTTGAGCTGGCCGCAACACCGCAGGATGGCTTCAGGCCCTAATCTGGTTCCGGTACGGCATGCTGAGCCTTTGGTTATTTCCTCTTCCTGGTGGGAAATGAGAGTTAAATTTGCCCGTCCAGACACCTCCAGCTAGTCTCTCATTGGTTCTCGCTATTCCTGTTCATCTTCCGCAGAAATTGCAAACTGTGCCAAACAGGAGGTTAAAGGCGCTGACTCTGCAAGTGGGGAGAGTGTTAGTAAAGCGTCTGGAATGTTGCACCCGAGGACCAGGGTACGAAAACTGAGACATATTTGAACACGTCTCCCGTTCACATGGTTGATCATACTCTGGGTTCCACATGCATGTTTTAGCTGAAGGAAGAATACCTAAAACCTGGGTAGTTGAAACCCGTGGAATGGGTACCATGCAATATGACTTCAAAGGGTCTTCATTTGCTCACGAACCTCTCCAATCCTATCACTGCTGCGTTTATGCCCCTGTACACATGCTTGATTCTCTTTCGGAGACATAGCAATCCATAGGTTTTAAGATACTTACTAGTCAGGTACATTCTTAGGCGTTTAATATGCGGTGTTGAGTCCATTTCGTTGAGCAAGGAGTAGCTCTTGTCTATTCCATATTTGGCTTAAGGAACTTTATCTGTGCTCATTTCAATCTCTGGTTTTATGCAGCACCCCAACTCACCTTTACCCTTAAGCAAGCATAAGTTGGTTTTCTAAATTTGAGACCCTGTTCTGTTCTGTAATTCAGTTCCTGTGTAGCCAAGTTTACATTCCGTGTATTACTGATATCTTATGATGTTTCTTTTTCTGTGTGACTTATTTCAGTTAGAATCATCATACCTGAATCCACTCATTGTGCTGCTAAGGCCCTGATGACATAGATTTCATTGCTGAGTGATATTGCTTTGTAAGTAAATACCACAACTTCTTTATCCATTTTTCACTTTCTGCGATGTTGAACTTGTACTGTAAACGAAGTTCTTGTAAACAGAGGCATCCCAAACTTTGGGGTGGCTGTGTCTTTTTGATTTTAATTTCCCTAAGCTATAGGACCATAAGTGGCAGTGCCCTAGGCTCTGTTGCTTTGTTTTTTAGATGTTTAAGGAAACACCATACACTTCTCCCGAGTGTCTGTTGGCAATTTACATCCCGCCCATCAGCATAACAAGGCTCCCAGTTCTCCATGGCTTGTCCTGCCTTTCTGGATTTTACCCTTTTTTCAGATGGCCCTTTTGACCGGGGGGAAGTGAGACTTCATTGTAGTGCAGATTTCCTTTGCAAGCTTGCTTGGTTGGCCAAAAAGGGCGTATGCGTTTTTTCCTGAATATATTCAGGAAAAAACGCATACGCCCTTTTTGGCCAAGTGCATCATTGTGGACGTTCTGCCTCTTTTCCTATGCTTTCAATGCAATTCCAGTCTACCTCCTGAAATCGGTTTCCTGCAATTCTGCCCCGCTTTCAAGTCCTCTCGGCAGCCTTACTTCAGTCTATTTTTGGACGATAGCTGTCATTTATAACTCTGCAGGTTTGTGAATTACAGTGCCCCTGAGCTCCTTTCTTCAACTCGCTTTCTTTTGAGCTGGCCGCAACACCGCAGGATGGCTTCAGGCCCTAATCTGGTTCCGGCCCGGCACGCTGAGCCTTTGGTTAATTCCTCTTCCTGGTGGGAAATGAGAGTTAAATTTGCCCGTCCAGACACCTGCAGCTAGCCTCTCATTGGTTCTCGCTATTCCTGTTCATCTTCCACAGAAATTGCAAACTGGGCCAAACACGAGGTTAAAGGGACTGACTCTCCAAGTCGGGAGAGTGTTAGTAAAGCGTCTGGAATGTTGCACCCGAGTACCAGGGGAGGAAAACTGAGACATATTTGAACACGTCTCCCGTTCACATGGTTGATCATACTCTGGGTTCCACATGCATGTTTTAGCTAAAGAAAGAATACCTGAAACCTGGAGAGTTGAGACCCGTGGAATGGGTACCATGCAATATGACTTCAAAGGGTCTTCATTTGCTCACCGAACCTCTCCAATCTTATCACTGCTGCGTTTATGCCCCTGTACACACGCTTGATTCTCTTTTGGAGACATAGCAATCCATAGGTTTTAAGATACTTACTAGTCAGGTACATTCTTAGGCGTTTAATATGGGGTTTTGAGTCCATTTCGTTGAGCAAGGAGTAGCTCTTGTCTATTCCATATTTGGCTTAAGGAACTTTATCTGTGCTCATTTCAATCTCTGGTTTTATGCAGCACCCCAACTCACCTTTCCCCTTAAGCAAGCATAAGTTGGTTTTCTAAATTTGAGACCCTGTTCTGTTTTGGAATGCAGTTCCTGTGTAGCCAAGTTTACATTCCGTGTATTAGTGATATCTTATGATGTTTCTTTTTCTGTGTGACTTATTTCAGTTAGACTCATCATACCTGAATCCACTCATTGTGCTGCTAAGGGCCTGATGACACAGATTCCATTGCTGAGTGATATTGCTTTGTAAGTAAATACCACAACTTCTTTATCCATTTTTCACTTTCTGCGATGTTGAACTTGTACTGTAAACGAGGTTCTTGTAAACAGAGCCGTTCCAAACTTTGGGGTGGCTGTTTCTTTTTCATTTTAATTTCCGTAATCTATAGGACCATAAGTGGAAGTGCCCTAGGTTCTGTTGCTGTGTTTTTTAGTTGTTTCAGGAAACACCATACACTTCCCCCAAGTGGTTCTTGGCAATTTACATCCCGCCCATCAGCATAACAAGGCTCCCAGTTCTCCATGGCCTGTCCTGCCTTTCTGGATTTTACACTTTTTTCAGATGGCCCTTTTGACCGGGGGGAAGTGAGACTTCATTGTAGTGCAGATTTCCTTTGCAAGCTTGCTTGGTTGGCCAAAAAGGGCGTATGCGTTTTTTCCTGAATATATTCAGGAAAAAACGCATACGCCCTTTTTGGCCAAGTGCATCATTGTGGACCTTCTGCCTCTTTTCCTATGCTTTCAATGCAATTCCAGTCTACCTCCTGAAATCGGTTTCCTGCAATTCTGCCCCGCTTTCAAGTCCTCTTGGCAGCCTTACTTCAGTCTATTTTTGGACGATAGCTCTCATTTATAACTCTGCAGGTTTGTGAATTACAGTGCCCCTGAGCTCGTTTCTTCAACTCGCTTTTTGTGACCTGGCCGCAACACCGCAGGATGGCTTCAGGCCCTAATCTGGTTCCGGCACGGCACGCTGAGCCTTTGGTTATTTCCTCTTCCTGGTGGGAAATGAGAGTTAAATTTGCCCGTCCAGACACCTCCAGCTAGTCTCTCATTGGTTCTCGCTATTCCTGTTCATCTTCCAAGAAATTGCAAACTGGGTCAAACAGGAGGTTAAAGGGACTGACTCTCCAAGTCGGGAGAGTGTTAGTAAAGCGTCTGGAATGTTGCACCCGAGTACCAGGGTACGAAAACTGAGACATATTTGAACACGTCTCCCGATCACATGGTTGATCATACTCTAGGTTTCACATGCATGTTTTAGCTGAAGGAAGAATACCTTAAACCTGGGTAGGTGAAACCCGTGGAATGGGTACCATGCAATATGACTTCAGAGGGTCTTCATTTGCTCACCGAACCTCTCCAATCCTATCACTGCTGCGTTTATGCCCCTGTACACATGCTTGATTCTCTTTCGGAGACATAGCAATCCATAGGTTTTACGATACTTACTAGTCAGGTACATTCTTAGGCGTTTAATATGCGGTGTTGAGTCCATTTCGTTGAGCAAGGAGTAGCTCTTGTCTATTCCATATTGGGCTTAAGGAACTTTATCTGTGCTCATTTCAATCTCTGGTTTTATGCAGCACCCCAACTCACCTTTCCCCTTAAGCAAGCATAAGTTGGTTTTCTAAATTTGAGACCCTGTTCTGTTCTGTAATTCAGTTCCTGTGTAGCCAAGTTTACATTCCGTGTATTACTGATATCTTATGATGTTTCTTTTTCTGTGTGACTTATTTCAGTTAGAATCATCATACCTGAATCCACTCATTGTGCTGCTAAGGCCCTGATGACATAGATTTCATTGCTGAGTGATATTGCTTTGTAAGTAAATACCACAACTTCTTTATCCATTTTTCACTTTCTGCGATGTTGAACTTGTACTGTAAACGAGGTTCTTGTAAACAGAGGCGTCCCAAACTTTGGGGTGGCTGTGTCTTTTTGATTTTAATTTCCCTAAGCTATAGGACCATAAGTGGCAGTGCCCTAGGCTCTGTTGCTTTGTTTTTTAGATGTTTCAGGAAACACCATACACTTCTCCTGAGTGTCTGTTTGTAATTTACATCCCGCCCATCAGCATAACAAGGCTCCCAGTTCTCCATGGCCTGTCCTGCCTTTCTGGATTTTACACTTTTTTCAGATGGCCCTTTTGACCGGGGGGAAGTGAGACTTCATTGTAGTGCAGATTTCCTTTGCAAGCTTGCTTGGTTGGCTAAAAAGGGCGTATGCGTTTTTTCCTGAATATATTCAGGAAAAAACGCATACGCCCTTTTTGGCCAAGTGCATCATTGTGGACGTTCTGCCTCTTTTCCTATGCTTTCAATGCAATTCCAGTCTACCTCCTGAAATCGGTTTCCTGCAATTCTGCCCCGCTTTCAAGTCCTCTTGGCAGCCTTACTTCAGTGTATTTTTGGACGATAGCTGTCATTTATAACTCTGCAGGTTTGTGAATTACAGTGCCCCTGAGCTCCTTTCTTCAACTCGCTTTCTTGTGACCTGGCCGCAACACCGCAGGATGTCTTCAGGCCCTAAACTGGTTCCGGCACGGCACGCTGAGCCTTTGGTTAATTCCTCTTCCTGGTGGGAAATGAGAGTTAAATTTGCCCATCCAGACACCTCCAGCTAGTCTCTCATTGGTTCTCGCTATTCCTGTTCATCTTCCACAGAAATTGCAAACTAGGCCAAACAGGAGGTTAAAGGGACTGACTCTCCAAGTGGGGAGAGTGTTAGTAAAGCGTCTGGAATGTTGCACCAGAGTACCAGGGTACGAAAACTGAGACATATTTGAACACGTCTCCCGATCACATGGTTGATCATACTCTAGGTTCCACATGCATGTTTTAGCTGAAGGAAGAATACCTTAAACCTGGGTAGTTGAAACCCGTGGAATGGGTACCATGCAATATGACTTCAAAGGGTCTTCATTTGCTCACGAACCTCTCCAATCCTATCACTGCTGCGTTTATGCCCCTGTACACATGCTTGATTCTCTTTCGGAGACATAGCAATCCATAGGTTTTAAGATACTTACTAGTCAGGTACATTCTTAGGCGTTTAATATGCGGTGTTGAGTCCATTTCGTTGAGCAAGGAGTAGCTCTTGTCTATTCCATATTTGGCTTAAGGAACTTTATCTGTGCTCATTTCAATCTCTGGTTTTATGCAGCACCCCAACTCACCTTTCCCCTTAAGCAAGCATAAGTTGGTTTTCTAAATTTGAGACCCTGTTCTGTTCTGTAATTCAGTTCCTGTGTAGCCAAGTTTACATTCCGTGTATTACTGATATCTTATGATGTTTCTTTTTCTGTGTGACTTATTTCAGTTAGAATCATCATACCTGAATCCACTCATTGTGCTGCTAAGGGCCTGATGACATAGATTTCATTGCTGAGTGATATTGCTTTGTAAGTAAATACCACAACTTCTTTATCCATTTTTCACTTTCTGCGATGTTGAACTTGTACTGTAAACGAAGTTCTTGTAAACAGAGGCATCCCAAACTTTGGGGTGGCTGTGTCTTTTTGATTTTAATTTCCCTAAGCTATAGGACCATAAGTGGCAGTGCGCTAGGCTCTGTTGCTTTGTTTTTTAGATGTTTCAGGAAACACCATACACTTCTCCCGAGTGTCTGTTGGCAATTTACATCCCGCCCATCAGCATAACAAGGCTCCCAGTTCTCCATGGCCTGTCCTGCCTTTCTGGATTTTACACTTTTTTCAGATGGCCCTTTTGACCGGGGGGAAGTGAGACTTCATTGTAGTGCAGATTTCCTTTGCAAGCTTGCTTGGTTGGCCAAAAAGGGCGTATGCGTTTTTTCCTGAATATATTCAGGAAAAAACGCATACGCCCTTTTTGGCCAAGTGCATCATTGTGGACGTTCTGCCTCTTTTCCTATGCTTTCAATGCAATTCCAGTCTACCTCCTGAAATCGGTTTCCTGCAATTCTGCCCCGCTTTCAAGTCCTCTTGGCAGCCTTACTTCAGTCTATTTTTGGACGATAGCTGTCATTTATAACTCTGCAGGTTTGTGAATTACAGTGCCCCTGAGCTCCTTTCTTCAACTCGCTTTCTTTTGAGCTGGCCGCAACACCGCAGGATGGCTTCAGGCCCTAATCTGGTTCCGGTACGGCACGCTGAGCCTTTGGTAATTTCCTCTTCCTGCTGGGAAATGAGAGTTAAATTTGCCCGTCCAGACACCTCCAGCTAGCCTCTCATTGGTTCTTGCTATTCCTGTTCATCTTCCGCAGAAATTGCAAACTGGGCCAAACAGGAGGTTAAAGGGACTGACTCTCCAAGTCGGGAGAGTGTTAGTAAAGCGTCTGGAATGTTGCACCCGAGTACCAGGGTACGAAAACTGACATATTTGAACACGTCTCCCGATCACATGGTTGATCATACTCTAGGTTCCACATGCATGTTTTAGCTGAAGGAAGAATACCTTAACCCTGGGTAGTTGAAACTCGTGGAATGGGTACCATGCAATATGACTTCAAAGGGTCTTCATTTGCTCACCGAACATCTCCAATCCTATCACTGCTGCGTTTATGCCCCTGTACACATGCTTGATTCTCTTTCGGAGACATAGCAATCCATAGGTTTTAAGATACTTACTAGTCAGGTACATTCTTAGGCTTTTAATATGCGGTGTTGAGTCCATTTCGTTGAGCAAGGCGTAGCTCTTGTCTATTCCATATTTGACTTAAGGGACTTTATCTGTGCTCATTTCAATCTCTGGTTTTATGCAGCACCCCAACTCACCTTTACCCTTAAGCAAGCATAAGTTGGTTTTCTAAATTTGAGACCCTGTTCTGGTTTGGAATGCAGTTCCTGTGTAGCCAAGTTTACATTCCGTGTATTAGTGATATCTTATGATGTTTCTTTTTCTGTGTGACTTATTTCAGTTAGAATCATCGTACCTGAATCCACTCATTATGCTGCTACAGGCCTGATGACATAGATTTCATTGCTGAGTGATACTGCATTGTACGTAAGTACCACATGTTCTTTATCCATTTTTCACTTTCTGTGATATTGAACTTGTATGGTAAACGAGGTTCTTATAAACGGAGGCGTCCCAAACTTTGGGGTGGCTGTGTCTTTTTGATTTTAATTTCCCTAAGCTATAGGACCATAAGTGGAAGTGCCCTAGGTTCTGTTGCTTTGTTTTTTAGATGTTTCAGGAAACACCATACACTTCTCCCGAGTGGTTGTTGGCAATTTACATCCCGCCCATCAGCATAACAAGGCTCCCAGTTCTCCATGGCCTGTCCTGCCTTTCTGGATTTTACACTTTTTTCAGATGGCCCTTTTGACCGGGGGGAAGTGAGACTTCATTGTAGTGCAGATTTCCTTTGCAAGCTTGCTTGGTTGGCCAAAAAGGGCGTATGCGTTTTTTCCTGAATATATTCAGGAAAAAACGCATACGCCCTTTTTGGCCAAGTGCATCATTGTGGACGTTCTGCCTCTATTCCTATGCTTTCAATGCAATTCCAGTCTACCTCCTGAAATCGGTTTCCTGCAATTCTGCCCCGCTTTCAAGTCCTCTTGGCAGCCTTACTTCAGTCTATTTTTGGACGATAGCTGTCATTTATAACTCTGCAGGTTTGTGAATTACAGTGCCCCTGAGCTCCTTTCTTCAACTCGCTTTCTTGTGACCTGGCCGCAACACCGCAGGATGGCTTCAGGCCCTAATCTGGTTCCGGCCCGGCATGCTGAGCCTTTGGTTAATTCCTCTTCCTGGTGGGAAATGAGAGTTAAATTTGCCCGTCCAGACACCTGCAGCTAGCCTCTCATTGGTTCTCGCTATTCCTGTTCATCTTCCGCAGAAACTGCAAACTGGGCCAAACAGGAGGTTAAAGGCGCTGACTCTCCAAGTGGGGAGAGTGTTAGTAAAGCGTCTGGAATGTTGCACCCGAGTACCAGGGGAGGAAAACTGAGACATATTTGAACACGTCTCCCGTTCACATGGTTGATCATACTTGTGTTCCACATGCATGTTTTAGCTGAAGGAAGAATACCTTAAACCTGGAGAGTTGAGACCCGTGTAATGCGTACCATGCAATATGACTTCAAAGGGTCTTCATTTGCTCACCGAACCTCTCCAATCCTATCACTGCTGCGTTTATGCCCCTGTACACATGCTTGATTCTCTTTTGGAGACATAGCAATCCATAGGTTTTCCGATACTTACTAGTCAGGTACATTCTTAGGCGTTTAATATGCGGTGTTGAGTCCATTTCGTTGAGCAAGGAGTAGCTCTTGTCTATTCCATATTTGACTTAAGGAACTTTATCTGTGCTCATTTCAATCTCTGGTTTTATGCAGCACCCCAACTCACCTTTACCCTTAAGCAAGCATAAGTTGGTTTTCTAAATTTGAGACCCTGTTCTGTTCTGTAATTCAGTTCCTGTGTAGCCAAGTTTACATTCCGTGTATTACTGATATCTTATGATGTTTCTTTTCTGTGTGACTTATTTCAGTTAGAATCATCATACCTGAATCCACTCATTGTGCTGCTATGGGCCTGATGACACAGATTTCATTGCTGAGTGATATTGCTTTGTAAGTAAATACCACAATTCCTTTATCCATTTTTCACTTTCTGCGATGTTGAACATGTACTGTAAACGAGGTTCTTGTAAACAGAGCCGTTCGAAAGTTTGGGGTGGCTGTGTCTTTTTGATTTTAATTTCCCTAAGCTATAGGACCATAAGTGGAAGTGCCCTAGGCTCTGTTGCTTTGTTTTTTAGATGTTTCAGGAAACACCATACACTTCTCCCGAGTGGTTGTTGGCAATTTACATCCCGCCCATCAGCATAACAAGGCTCCCAGTTCTCCATGGCCTGTCTTGCCTTTCTGGATTTTACACTTTTTTCAGATGGCCCTTTTGACCGGGGGGAAGTGAGACTTCATTGTAGTGCAGATTTCCTTTGCAAGCTTGCTTGGTTGGCCAAAAAGGGCGTATGCGTTTTTTCCTGAATATATTCAGGAAAAAACGCATACGCCCTTTTTGGCCAAGTGCATCATTGTGGACGTTCTGCCTCTTTTCCTATGCTTTCAATGCAATTCCAGTCTACCTCCTGAAATCGGTTTCCTGCAATTCTGCCCCGCTTTCAAGTCCTCTTGGCAGCCTTACTTCAGTCTATTTTTGGACGATAGCTGTCATTTATAAGTCTGCAGGTTTGTGAATTACAGTGCCCCTGAGCTCCTTTCTTCAACTCGCTTTCTTTTGAGCTGGCCGCAACACCGCAGGATGGCTTCAGGCCCTAATCTGGTTCTGGCACGGCACGCTGAGCCTTTGGTTAATTCCTCTTCCTGGTGGGAAATGAGAGTTAAATTTGCCCGTCCAGACACCTCCAGCTACTCTCTCATTGGTTCTCGCTATTCCTGTTCATCTTCCGCAGAAATTGCAAACTGGGCCAAACAGGAGGTTAAAGGGACTGACTCTCCAAGTGGGGAGAGTGTTAGTAAAGCGTCTGGAATGTTGCACCCGAGTACCAGGGGAGTAAAACTGAGACATATTTGAACACTTCTCCCGATCACATGGTTGATCATACTCTAGGTTCCACATGCATGTTTTAGCTGAAGGAAGAATACCTTAAACCTGGGTATTTGAAACCCGTGGAATGGGTACCATGCAATATGACTTCAAAGGGTCTTCATTTGCTCACCGAACATCTCCAATCCTATCACTGCTGCGTTTATGCCCCTGTACACACGCTTGATTCTCTTTCGGAGACATAGCAATCCATAGGTTTTAAGATACTTACTAGTCAGGTACATTCTTAGGCGTTTAATATGCGGTGTTGAGTCCATTTCGTTGAGCAAGGAGTAGCTCTTGTCTATTCCATATTTGGCTTAAGGAACTTTATCTGTGCTCATTTCAATCTCTGGTTTTATGCAGCACCCCAACTCACCTTTCCCCTTAAGCAAGCATAAGTTGGTTTTCTAAATTTGAGACCCTGTTCTGGTTTGGAATGCAGTTCCTGTGTAGCCAAGTTTACATTCAGTGTATTACTGATATCTTATGATGTTTCTTTTTCTGTGTGACTTACTTCAGTTAGAATCATCATACCTGAATCCACTCATTGTGCTGCTAAGGGCCTGATGACACAGATTTCATTGCTGAGTGATATTTCTTTGTAAGTAAATACCACAACTTCTTTATCCATTTTTCACTTTCTGCGATGTTGAACTTGTACTGTAAACGAGGTTCTTGTAAACAGAGCCGTTCCAAACTTTGGGGTGGCTGTGTCTTTTTGATTTTAATTTCCCTAAGCTATAGGACCATAAGTGGAAGTGCCCTAGGTTCTGTTGCTTTGTTTTTTAGATGTTTCAGGAAACACCATACACTTCTCCCGAGTGGTTGTTGGCAATTTACATCCCGCCCATCAGCAGAACAAGGCTCCCAGTTCTCCATGGCCTGTCCTGCCTTTCTGGATTTTACACTTTTTTCAGATGGCCCTTTTGACCGGGGGGAAGTGAGACTTCATTGTAGTGCAGATTTCCTTTGCAAGCTTGCTTGGTTGGCCAAAAAGGGCGTATGCGTTTTTTCCTGAATATATTCAGGAAAAAACGCATACGCCCTTTTTGGCCAAGTGCATCATTGTGGACGTTCTGCCTCTTTTCCTATGCTTTCAATGCAATTCCAGTCTACCTCCTGAAATCGGTTTCCTGCAATTCTGCCCCACTTTCAAGTCCTCTTGGCAGCCTTACTTCAGTCTATTTTTGGACGATAGCTGTCATTTATAACTCTGCAGGTTTGTGAGTTACAGTGCCCCTGAGCTCCTTTCTTCAACTCGCTTTCTTTTGAGCTGGCCGCAACACCGCAGGATGGCTTCAGGCCCTAATCTGGTTCCGGTACGGCACGCTGAGCCTTTGGTTATTTCCACTTCCTGGTGGGAAATGAGAGTTAAATTTGCCCGTCCAGACACCTCCAGCTAGCCTCTCATTGGTTCTCGCTATTCCTGTTCATCTTCCGCAGAAATTGCAAACTGGGCCAAACAGGAGGTTAAAGGCGCTGACTCTCCAAGTGGGGTGAGTGTTAGTAAAGCATCTGGAATGTTGCACCCGAGTACCAGGGGAGGAAAACTGAGACACATTTGAACACGTCTCCCGTTCACATGGTTGATCATACTTGGGTTCCACATGCATGTTTTAGCTGAAGGAAGAATACCTTAAACCTGGAGAGTTAAGACCCGTGTAATGGATACCATGCAATATGACTTCAAAGGGTCTTCATTTGCTCACCGAACCTCTCCAATCCTATCACTGCTGCGTTTATGCCCCTGTACACATGCTTGATTCTCTTTCGGAGACATCGCAATCCATAGGTTTTAAGATACTTACTAGTCAGGTACATTCTTAGGGGTTTAATATGGGGTTTTGAGTCCATTTCGTTGAGCAAGGAGTAGCTCTTGTCTATTCCATATTTGGCTTAAGGAACTTTATCTGTGCTCATTTCAATCTCTGGTTTTATGCAGCACCCCAACTCACCTTTCCCCTTAAGCAAGCATAAGTTGGTTTTCTAAATTTGAGACCCTGTTGTGTTCTGTAATTCAGTTCCTGTGTAGCCAAGTTTACATTCCATGTATTACTGATATCTTATGATGTTTCTTTTTCTGTGTGACTTATTTCAGTTAGAATCATCGTACCTGAATCCACTCATTGTGATGCTAAGGGCCTGATGACACAGATTTCATTGCTGAGTGATATTGCTTTGTAAGTAAATACCACAACTTCTTTATCCATTTTTCACTTTCTGCGATGTTGAACTTGTACTGTAAACGAGTTACTTGTAAACAGAGCCGTTCCAAACTTTGGGGTGGCTGTGTCTTTTTGATTTTAATTTCCGTAAGCTATAGGACCATAAGTGGAAGTGCCCTAGGTTCTGTTGCTTTGTTTTTTAGATGTTTCAGGAAACACCATACACTTCTCCTTAGTGTCTGTTGGTAATTTACATCCCGCCCATCAGCATAACAAGGCTCCCAGTTCTCCATGGCCTGTCCTGCCTTTCTGGATTTTACACTTTTTTCAGATAGCCCTTTTGACCGGGGGGAAGTGAGACTTCATTGTAGTGCAGATTTCCTTTGCAAGCTTGCTTGGTTGGCCAAAAAGGGCGTATGCGTTTTTTCCTGAATATATTCAGGAAAAAACGCATACGCCCTTTTTGGCCAAGTGCATCATTGTGGACGTTCTGCCTCTTTTCCTGTGCTTTCAATGCAAATCCAGTCTACCTCCTGAAATTGGTTTCCTGCAATTCTGCCCCACTTTCAAGTCCTCTTGGCAGCCTTACTTCAGTCTATTTTTGGACGATAGCTGTCATTTATAACTCTGCAGGTTTGTGAATTACAGTGCCCCTGAGCTCCTTTCTTCAACTCGCTTTCTTGTGACCTGGCAGCAACACCGCAGGATGGCTTCAGGCCCTAATCTGGTTCTGGTACGGCACGCTGAGCCTTTGGTTATTTCCTCTTCCTGGTGGGAAATGAGAGTTAAATTTGCCCGTCCAGACACCTCCAGCTAGCCTCTCATTGGTTCTCGCTATTCCTGTTCATCTTCCGCAGAAATTGCAAACTGTGCCAAACAGGAGGTTAAAGGCGCTGACTCTCCAAGTGGAGAGAGTGTTAGTAAAGCGTCTGGAATGTTGCACCCGAGTACCAGGGTACGAAAACTGAGACATATTTGAACACGTCTCCCTATCACATGGTTGATCATACTCTAGGTTCCACATGCATGTTTTAGCTGAAGGAACAATACCTTACACCTGGGTAGTTGAAACCCGTGGAATGGGTACCATGCAATATGACTTCAAAGGGTCTTCATTTGCTCACGAAACTCTGCAATCCTATCACTGCTGCATTTATGCCCCTGTACACATGCTTGATTCTCTTTCGGAGAAATAGCAATCCATAGGTTTTAAGATACTTACTAGTCAGGTACATTCTTAGGCGTTTAATATGCGGTGTTGAGTCCATTTCGTTGAGCAAGGAGTAGCTCTTGTCTATTCCATATTTGGCTTAAGGAACTTTATCTGTGCTCATTTCAATCTCTGGTTTTATGCAGAACCCCAACTCACCTTTCCCCTTAAGCAAGCATAAGTTGGTTTTCTAAATTTGAGACCCTGTTCTGTTCTGTAATTCAGTTCCTGTGTAGCCAAGTTTACATTCCATGTATTACTGATATCTTATGATGTTTCTTTTTCTGTGTGACTTATTTCAGTTAGAATCATCATACCTGAATCCACTCATTGTGATGCTAAGGGCCTGATGACACAGATTTCATTGCTGAGTGATATTGCTTTGTAAGTAAATACCACAACTTCTTTATCCATTTTTCACTTTCTTCGATGTTGAACTTGTACTGTAAACGAGTTTCTTGTAAACAGAGCCGTTCCAAACTTTGGGGTGGCTGTGTCTTTTTGATTTTAATTTCCCTAAGCTATAGGACCATAAGTGGAAGTGCCCTAGGTTCTGTTGCTTTGTTTTTTAGATGTTTCAGGAAACACCATACACTTCTCCCGAGTGTCTGTTGGCAATTTACATCCCGCCCATCAGCATAACAAGGCTCCCAGTTCTCCATGGCCTGTCCTGCCTTTCTGGATTTTACACTTTTTTGAGATGGCCCTTTTGACCGGGGGGAAGTGAGACTTCATTGTAGTGCAGATTTCCTTTGCAAGCTTGCTTGGTTGGCCAAAAAGGGCGTATGCGTTTTTTCCTGAATATATTCAGGAAAAAACGCATACGCCCTTTTTGGCCAAGTGCATCATTGTGGACGTTCTGCCTCTTTTCCTATGCTTTCAATGCAATTCCAGTCTACCTCCTGAAATCGGTTTCCTGCAATTCTGCCCCGCTTTCAAGTCCTCTTGGCAGGCTTACTTCAGTCTATTTTTGGACGATAGCTGTCATTTATAACTCTGCAGGTTTGTGAATTACAGTGCCCCTGAGCTCCTTTCTTCAACTCGCTTTCTTTTGAGCTGGCCGCAACACCGCAGGATGTCTTCAGGCCCTAATCTGGTTCCGGTACGGCACGCTGAGCCTTTGGTTATTTCCTCTTCCTGGTGGGAAATGAGAGTTAAATTTGCCCGTCCAGACACCTCCAGCTAGCCTCTCATTGGTTCTCGCTATTCCTGTTCATCTTCCACAGAAATTGCAAACTGGGCCAAACAGGAGGTTAAAGGCCCTGACTCTCCAAGTGGGGAGAGTGTTAGTAAAGCATCTGGAATGTTGCACCCGAGTACCAGGGTACGAAAACTGAGACATATTTGAACACGTCTCCCGATCACATGGTTGATCATACTCTAGGTTCCACATGCATGTTTTAGCTGAAGGAAGAATACCTTAAACCTGGGTAGTTGAAACCCGTGGAATGGGTACCATGCAATATGACTTCAAAGGGTCTTCATTTGCTCACCGAACCTCTCCAATCCTATCACTGCTGCGTTTATGCCCCTGTACACATGCTTGATTCTCTTTCGGAGACATAGCAATCCATAGGTTTTAAGATACTTACTAGTCAGGTACATTCTTAGGCGTTTAATATGCGGTGTTGAGTCCATTTCGTTGAGCAAGGAGTAGCTCTTGTCTATTCCATATTTGGCTTAAGGAACTTTATCTGTGCTCATTTCAATCTCTGGTTTTATGCAGCACCCCAACTCACCTTTACCCTTAAGCAAGCATAAGTTGGTTTTCTAAATTTGAGAACCTGTTCTGTTCTGTCATTCAGTTCCTGTGTAGCCAAGTTTACAATCCGTGTATTAGTGATATCTTATGATGTTTCTTTTTCTGTGTGACTTATTTCAGTTAGAATCATCATACCTGAATCCACTCATTGTGCTACTAAGGGCCTGATGACACAGATTTCATTGCTGAGTGATATTGCTTTGTAAGTAAATACCACAACTTCTTTATCCATTTTTCACTTTCTGCGATGTTGAACTTGTACTGTAAACGAGTTACTTGTAAACAGAGCCGTTCCAAACTTTGGGGTGGCTGTGTCTTTTTGATTTTAATTTCCGTAAGCTATAGGACCATAAGTGGAAGTGCCCTAGGTTCTGTTGCTTTGTTTTTTAGATGTTTCAGGAAACACCATACACTTCTCCTTAGTGTCTGTTGGTAATTTACATCCCGCCCATCAGCATAACAAGGCTCCCAGTTCTCCATGGCCTGTCCTGCCTTTCTGGATTTTACACTTTTTTCAGATAGCCCTTTTGACCGGGGGGAAGTGAGACTTCATTGTAGTGCAGATTTCCTTTGCAAGCTTGCTTGGTTGGCCAAAAAGGGCGTATGCGTTTTTTCCTGAATATATTCAGGAAAAAACGCATACGCCCTTTTTGGCCAAGTGCATCATTGTGGACGTTCTGCCTCTTTTCCTGTGCTTTCAATGCAAATCCAGTCTACCTCCTGAAATTGGTTTCCTGCAATTCTGCCCCGCTTTCAAGTCCTCTTGGCAGCCTTACTTCAGTCTATTTTTGGACGATAGCTGTCATTTATAACTCTGCAGGTTTGTGAATTACAGTGCCCCTGAGCTCCTTTCTTCAACTCGCTTTCTTTTGAGCTGGCCGCAACACCGCAGGATGGCTTCAGGCCCTAATCTGGTTCTGGTACGGCACGCTGAGCCTTTGGTTATTTCCTCTTCCTGGTGGGAAATGAGAGTTAAATTTGCCCGTCCAGACACCTCCAGCTAGCCTCTCATTGGTTCTCGCTATTCCTGTTCATCTTCCGCAGAAATTGCAAACTGTGCCAAACAGGAGGTTAAAGGCGCTGACTCTCCAAGTGGAGAGAGTGTTAGTAAAGCGTCTGGAATGTTGCACCCGAGTACCAGGGTACGAAAACTGAGACATATTTGAACACGTCTCCCTATCACATGGTTGATCATACTCTAGGTTCCACATGCATGTTTTAGCTGAAGGAACAATACCTTACACCTGGGTAGTTGAAACCCGTGGAATGGGTACCATGCAATATGACTTCAAAGGGTCTTCATTTGCTCACGAAACTCTGCAATCCTATCACTGCTGCATTTATGCCCCTGTACACATGCTTGATTCTCTTTCGGAGAAATAGCAATCCATAGGTTTTAAGATACTTACTAGTCAGGTACATTCTTAGGCGTTTAATATGCGGTGTTGAGTCCATTTCGTTGAGCAAGGAGTAGCTCTTGTCTATTCCATATTTGGCTTAAGGAACTTTATCTGTGCTCATTTCAATCTCTGGTTTTATGCAGAACCCCAACTCACCTTTCCCCTTAAGCAAGCATAAGTTGGTTTTCTAAATTTGAGACCCTGTTCTGTTCTGTAATTCAGTTCCTGTGTAGCCAAGTTTACATTCCATGTATTACTGATATCTTATGATGTTTCTTTTTCTGTGTGACTTATTTCAGTTAGAATCATCATACCTGAATCCACTCATTGTGATGCTAAGGGCCTGATGACACAGATTTCATTGCTGAGTGATATTGCTTTGTAAGTAAATACCACAACTTCTTTATCCATTTTTCACTTTCTTCGATGTTGAACTTGTACTGTAAACGAGTTTCTTGTAAACAGAGCCGTTCCAAACTTTGGGGTGGCTGTGTCTTTTTGATTTTAATTTCCCTAAGCTATAGGACCATAAGTGGAAGTGCCCTAGGTTCTGTTGCTTTGTTTTTTAGATGTTTCAGGAAACACCATACACTTCTCCCGAGTGTCTGTTGGCAATTTACATCCCGCCCATCAGCATAACAAGGCTCCCAGTTCTCCATGGCCTGTCCTGCCTTTCTGGATTTTACACTTTTTTCAGATGGCCCTTTTGACCGGGGGGAAGTGAGACTTCATTGTAGTGCAGATTTCCTTTGCAAGCTTGCTTGGTTGGCCAAAAAGGGCGTATGCGTTTTTTCCTGAATATATTCAGGAAAAAACGCATACGCCCTTTTTGGCCAAGTGCATCATTGTGGACGTTCTGCCTCTTTTCCTATGCTTTCAATGCAATTCCAGTCTACCTCCTGAAATCGGTTTCCTGCAATTCTGCCCCGCTTTCAAGTCCTCTTGGCAGGCTTACTTCAGTCTATTTTTGGACGATAGCTGTCATTTATAACTCTGCAGGTTTGTGAATTACAGTGCCCCTGAGCTCCTTTCTTCAACTCGCTTTCTTTTGAGCTGGCCGCAACACCGCAGGATGTCTTCAGGCCCTAATCTGGTTCCGGTACGGCACGCTGAGCCTTTGGTTATTTCCTCTTCCTGGTGGGAAATGAGAGTTAAATTTGCCCGTCCAGACACCTCCAGCTAGCCTCTCATTGGTTCTCGCTATTCCTGTTCATCTTCCACAGAAATTGCAAACTGGGCCAAACAGGAGGTTAAAGGCCCTGACTCTCCAAGTGGGGAGAGTGTTAGTAAAGCATCTGGAATGTTGCACCCGAGTACCAGGGTACGAAAACTGAGACATATTTGAACACGTCTCCCGATCACATGGTTGATCATACTCTAGGTTCCACATGCATGTTTTAGCTGAAGGAAGAATACCTTAAACCTGGGTAGTTGAAACCCGTGGAATGGGTACCATGCAATATGACTTCAAAGGGTCTTCATTTGCTCACCGAACCTCTCCAATCCTATCACTGCTGCGTTTATGCCCCTGTACACATGCTTGATTCTCTTTCGGAGACATAGCAATCCATAGGTTTTAAGATACTTACTAGTCAGGTACATTCTTAGGCGTTTAATATGCGGTGTTGAGTCCATTTCGTTGAGCAAGGAGTAGCTCTTGTCTATTCCATATTTGGCTTAAGGAACTTTATCTGTGCTCATTTCAATCTCTGGTTTTATGCAGCACCCCAACTCACCTTTACCCTTAAGCAAGCATAAGTTGGTTTTCTAAATTTGAGAACCTGTTCTGTTCTGTCATTCAGTTCCTGTGTAGCCAAGTTTACAATCCGTGTATTAGTGATATCTTATGATGTTTCTTTTTCTGTGTGACTTATTTCAGTTAGAATCATCATACCTGAATCCACTCATTGTGCTGCTAAGGGCCTGATGACACAGATTTCATTGCTGAGTGATATTGCTTTGTAAGTAAATACCACAACTTCTTTATCCATTTTTCACTTTCTGCGATGTTGAACTTGTACTGTAAACGAGGTTCTTGTAAACAGAGCCGTTCCAAACTTTGGGGTGGCTGTGTCTTTTTGATTTTAATTTCCCTAAGCTATAGGACCATAAGTGGCAGTGCCCTAGGCTCTGTTGCTTTGTTTTTTAGATGTTTAAGGAAACACCATACACTTCTCCCGAGTGTCTGTTGGCAATTTACATCCCGCCCATCAGTATAACAAGGCTCCCAGTTCTCCATGGCCTGTCCTGCCTTTCTGGATTTTACACTTTTTTCAGATGGCCCTTTTGACCGGGGGGAAGTGAGACTTCATTGTAGTGCAGATTTCCTTTGCAAGCTTGCTTGGTTGGCCAAAAAGGGCGTATGCGTTTTTTCCTGAATATATTCAGGAAAAAACGCATACGCCCTTTTTGGCCAAGTGCATCATTGTGGACGTTCTGCCTCTTTTCCTATGCTTTCAATGCAATTCCAGTCTACCTCCTGAAATCGGTTTCCTGCAATTCTGCCCCGCTTTCAAGTCCTCTTGGCAGCCTTACTTCAGTCTATTTTTGGATGATAGCTGTCATTTATAACTCTGCAGGTTTGTGAATTACAGTGCCCCTGAGCTCCTTTCTTCAACTCGCTTTCTTTTGAGCTGGCCGCAACACCGCAGGATGGCTTCAGGCCCTAATCTGGTTCCAGTACGGCACGCTGAGCCTTTGGTTAATTCCTCTTCCTGGTGGGAAATGAGAGTTAAATTTGCCCGTCCAGACACCTCCAGCTAGTCTCTCATTGGTTCTCGCTATTCCTGTTCATCTTCCACAGAAATTGCAAACTGGGCCAAACAGGAAGTTAAAGGGACTGACTCTCCAAGTGGGGAGAGTGTTAGTAAAGCGTCTGGAATGTTGCACCCGAGTACCAGGGGAGGAAAACTGAGACATATTTGAACACGTCTCCCGTTCACATGGTTGATCATACTTGGGTTCCACATGCATGTTTTAGCTGAAGGAAGAATACCTTAAACCTGTGTTTTTGAAACCCGTGGAATGGGTACCATGCAATATGACTTCAAAGGGTCTTCATTTGCTCACCGAACCTCTCCAATCCTATCACTGCTGCGTTTATGCCCCTGTACACATGCTTGATTCTCTTTCGGAGACATAGCAATCCATAGGTTTTAAGATACTTACTAGTCAGGTACATTCTTAGGCGTTTAATATGGGGTGTTGAGTCCATTTCGTTGAGCAAGGAGTAGCTCTTGTCTATTCCATATTTGGCTTAAGGAACTTTATCTGTGCTCATTTCAATCTCTGGGTTTATGCACCACCCCAACTCACCTTTACCCTTAAGCAAGCATAAGTTGGTTTTCTAAATTTGAGACCCTGTTCTGTTCTGTAATTCAGTTCCTGTGTAGCCAAGTTTACATTCCGTGTATTACTGATATCTTATGATGTTTCTTTTTCTGTGTGACTTATTTCAGTTAGAATCATCATACCTGAATCCACTCATTGTGCTGCTAAGGGCCTGATGACATAGATTTCATTGCTGAGTGATATTGCTTTATAAGTAAATACCACAACTTCTTTATCCATTTTTCACTTTCTGCGATGTTGAACTTGTACTGTAAACGAGGTTCTTGTAAACAGAGGCGTCCCAAACTTTGGGGTGGCTGTGTCTTTTTGATTTTAATTTCCCTAAGCTATAGGACCATAAGTGGAAGTGCCCTAGGCTCTGTTGCTTTGTTTTTTAGATGTTTCAGGAAACACCATACACTTCTCCCGAGTGTCTGTTGGCAATTTACATCCCGCCCATCAGCATAACAAGGCTCCCAGTTCTCCATGGCCTGTCCTGCCTTTCTGGATTTTACACTTTTTTCAGATGGCCCTTTTGACCCGGGGGAAGTGAGACTTCATTGTAGTGCAGATTTCCTTTGCAAGCTTGCTTGGTTGGCCAAAAAGGGCGTATGCGTTTTTTCCTGAATATATTCAGGAAAAAACACATACGCCCTTTTTGGCCAAGTGCATCATTGTGGACGTTCTGCCTCTTTTCCTATGCTTTCAATGCAATTCCAGTCTACCTCCTGAAATCGGTTTCCTGCAATTCTGCCCCGCTTTCAAGTCCTCTTGGCAGCCTTACTTCAGTGTATTTTTGGAGGATAGCTGTCATTTATAACTCTGCAGGTTTGTGAATTACAGTGCCCCTGAGCTCCTTTCTTCAACTCGCTTTCTTTTGAGCTGGCCGCAACACCGCAGGATGTCTTCAGGCCCTAATCTGGTTCCGGTACGGCACGCTGAGCCTTTGGTTATTTCCTCTTCCTGGTGGGAAATGAGAGTTAAATTTGCCCGTCCAGACACCTCCAGCTAGCCTCTCATTGGTTCTCGCTATTCCTGTTCATCTTCCACAGAAATTGCAAACTGTGCCAAACAGGAGGTTAAAGGCGCTGACTCTCCAAGTGGGGAGAGTGTTAGTAAAGCGTCTGGAATGTTGCACCCGAGTACCAGGGTACGAAAACTGAGACATATTTGAACACGTCTCCCGATCACATGGTTGATCATACTCTAGGTTCCACATGCATGTTTTAGCTGAAGGAAGAATACCTTAAACCTGGGTAGTTGAAACCCGTGGAATGGGTACCATGCAATATGACTTCAAAGGGTCTTCATTTGCTCACCGAACCTCTCCAATCCTATCACTGCTGCGTTTATGCCCCTGTACACATGCTTGATTCTCTTTCGGAGACATAGCAATCCATAGGTTTTAAGATACTTACTAGTCAGGTACATTCTTAGGCGTTTAATATGCGGTGTTGAGTCCATTTCGTTGAGCAAGGAGTAGCTCTTGTCTATACCATATTTGGCTTAAGGAACTTTATCTGTGCTCATTTCAATCTCTGGTTTTATGCAGCACCCCAACTCACCTTTACCCTTAAGCAAGCATATGTTGGTTTTCTAAATCTGAGAACCTGTTCTGTTCTGTCATTCAGTTCCTGTGTAGCCAAGTTTACAATCCGTGTATTAGTGATATCTTATGATGTTTCTTTTTCTGTGTGACTTATTTCAGTTAGAATCATCATACCTGAATCCACTCATTGTGCTGCTAAGGGCCTGATGACACAGATTTCATTGCTGAGTGATATTGCTTTGTAAGTAAATACCACAACTTCTTTATCCATTTTTCACTTTCTGCGATGTTGAACTTGTACTGTAAACGAGGTTCTTGTAAACAGAGCCGTTCCAAACTTTGGGGTGGCTGTGTCTTTTTGATTTTAATTTCCCTAAGCTATAGGACCATAAGTGGCAGTGCCCTAGGCTCTGTTGCTTTGTTTTTTAGATGTTTAAGGAAACACCATACACTTCTCCCGAGTGTCTGTTGGCAATTTACATCCCGCCCATCAGTATAACAAGGCTCCCAGTTCTCCATGGCCTGTCCTGCCTTTCTGGATTTTACACTTTTTTCAGATGGCCCTTTTGACCGGGGGGAAGTGAGACTTCATTGTAGTGCAGATTTCCTTTGCAAGCTTGCTTGGTTGGCCAAAAAGGGCGTATGCGTTTTTTCCTGAATATATTCAGGAAAAAACGCATACGCCCTTTTTGGCCAAGTGCATCATTCTGGACATTCTGCCTCTTTTCCTATGCTTTCAATGCAATTCCAGTCTACCTCCTGAAATCGGTTTCCTGCAATTCTGCCCCGCTTTCAAGTCCTCTTGGCAGCCTTACTTCAGTCTATTTATGGACGATAGCTGTCATTTATAACTCTGCAGGTTTGTGAATTACAGTGCCCCTGAGCTCCTTTCTTCAACTCGCTTTCTTTTGAGCTGGCCGCAACACCGCAGGATGGCTTCAGGCCCTAATCTGGTTCCAGTACGGCATGCTGAGCCTTTGGTTAATTCCTCTTCCTGGTGGGAAATGAGAGTTAAATTTGCCCGTCCAGACACCTCCAGCTAGTCTCTCATTGGTTCTCGCTATTCCTGTTCATCTTCCACAGAAATTGCAAACTGGGCCAAACAGGAAGTTAAAGGGACTGACTCTCCAAGTGGGGAGAGTGTTAGTAAAGCGTCTGGAATGTTGCACCCGAGTACCAGGGGAGGAAAACTGAGACATATTTGAACACGTCTCCCGTTCACATGGTTGATCATACTTGGGTTCCACATGCATGTTTTAGCTGAAGGAAGAATACCTTAAATCTGTGTATTTGAAACCCGTGGAATGGGTACCATGCAATATGACTTCAAAGGGTCTTCATTTGCTCACCGAACCTCTCCAATCCTATCACTGCTGCTTTTATGCCCCTGTACACATGCTTGATTCTCTTTCGGAGACATAGCAATCCCTAGGTTTTAAGATACTTACTAGTCAGGTACATTCTTAGGCGTTTAATATGGGGTGTTGAGTCCATTTCGTTGAGCAAGGAGTAGCTCTTGTCTATTCCATATTTGAATTAAGGAACTTTATCTGTGCTCATTTCAATCTCTGGTTTTATGCAGCACCCCAACTCACCTTTCCCCTTAAGCAAGCATAAGTTGGTTTTCTAAATTTGAGACCCTGTTCTGTTCTGTAATTCAGTTCCTGTGTAGCCAAGTTTACATTCTGTGTATTACTGATATCTTATGATGTTTCTTTTTCTGTGTCACTTATTTCAGTTAGAATCATCATACCTGAATCCACTCATTGTGCTGCTAAGGGCCTGATGACACAGATTTCATTGCTGAGTGATATTGCTTTGTAAGTAAATACCACAACTTTTTTATCCATTTTTCACTTTCTTCGATGTTGAACTTGTACTGTAAACGAGGTTCTTGTAAACAGAGCCATTCGAAACTTTGGGGTGGCTGTGTCTTTTTGATTTTAAATTCCCTAAGCTATAGGACCATAAGTGGAAGTGCCCTAGGCTCTGTTGCTTTGTTTTTTAGATGTTTCAGGAAATACCATACACTTCTCCCGAGTGTTTATTGGCAATTTACATCCCGCCCTTCAGCATAACAAGGCTCCCAGTTCTCCATGGCCTGTCCTGCCTTTCTGGATTTTACACTTTTTTCAGATGGCCCTTTTGACCGGGGGGAAGTGAGACTTCATTGTAGTGCAGATTTCCTTTGCAAGCTTGCTTGGTTGGCCAAAAAGGGCGTATGCGTTTTTTCCTGAATATATTCAGGAAAAAACGCATACGCCCTTTTTGGCCAAGAGCATCATTGTGGACGTTCTGCCTCTTTTCCTATGCTTTCAATGCAATTCCAGTCTACCTCCTGAAATCGGTTTCCTGCAATTCTGCCCCGCTTTCAAGTCCTCTTGGCAGCCTTACTTCAGTCTATTTTTGGACGATAGCTGTCATTTATAAGTCTGCAGGTTTGTGAATTACAGTGCCCCTGAGCTCCTTTCTTCAACTCGCTTTCTTGTGACCTGGCCGCAACACCGCAGGATGGCTTCAGGCCCTAATCTGGTTCCGGCCCGGCATGCTGAGCCTTTGGTTAATTCCTCTTCCTGGTGGGAAATGAGAGGTAAATTTGCACGTCCAGACACCTGCAGCTAGCCTCTCATTGGTTCTCGCTATTCCTGTTCATCTTCCGCAGAAATTGCAAACTGGGCCAAACAGGAGGTTAAAGGGACTGACTCTCCAAGTCGGGAGAGTGTTAGTAAAGCGTCTGGAATGTTGCACCCGAGTACCAGGGGAGGAAAACTGAGACATATTTGAACACGTCTCCCGATCACATGGTTGATCATACTCTAGGTTCCACATGCATGTTTTAGCTGAAGGAAGAATACCTTAAACCTGGGTAGTTGAAACCCGTGGAATGGGTACCATGCAATATGACTTCAAAGGGTCTTCATTTGCTCACCGAACCTCTCCAATCCTATCACTGCTGCATTTATGCCCCTGTACACATGCTTGATTCTCTTTCGGAGACATAGCAATCCATAGGTTTTAAGATACTTACTAGTCAGGTACATTCTTAGGCGTTTAATATGCGGTGTTGAGTCCATTTCGTTGAGCAAGGAGTAGCTCTTGTCTATTCCATATTTGACTTAAGGAACTTTATCTGTGCTCATTTCAATCTCTGGTTTTATGCAGCACCCCAACTCACCTTTACCCTTAAGCAAGCATAAGTTGGTTTTCTAAATTTGAGACCCTGTTCTGTTCTGTAATTCAGTTCCTGTGTAGCCAAGTTTACATTCCGTGTATTACTGATATCTTATGATGTTTCTTTTTCTGTGTGACTTATTTCAGTTAGAATCATCATACCTGAATCCACTCATTGTGCTGCTAAGGGCCTGATTACACAGATTTCATTGATTGGTGATATTGCTTTGTAAGTAAATACCACAACTTCTTTATCCATTTTTCACTTTCTGCGATGTTGAGCTTGTACTGTAAACGAGGTTCTTGTAAACAGAGCCGTTCCAAACTTTGGGGTGGCTGTGTCTTTTTGATTTTAATTTCCCTAAGCTATAGGACCATAAGTGGAAGTGCCCTAGGTTCTGTTGCTTTGTTTTTTAGATGTTTCAGGAAACACCATACACTTCTCCTGAGTGGTTGTTGACAATTTACATCCCGCCCATCAGCATAACAAGGCTCCCAGTTTTCCATGGCCTGTCCTGCCTTTCTGGATTTTACACTTTTTTCAGATGGCCCTTTTGACCGGGGGGAAGTGAGACTTCATTGTAGTGCAGATTTCCTTTGCAAGCTTGCTTGGTTGGCCAAAAAGGGCGTATGCGTTTTTTCCTGAATATATTCAGGAAAAAACGCATACGCCCTTTTTGGCCAAGTGCATCATTGTGGACGTTCTGCCTCTTTTCCTATGCTTTCAATGCAATTCCAGTCTACCTCCTGAAATCGGTTTCCTGCAATTCTGCCCCGCTTTCAAGTCCTCTTGGCAGCCTTACTTCAGTCTATTTTTGGACGATAGCTGTCATTTGTAACTCTGCAGGTTTGTGAATTACAGTGCCCCTGAGCTCCTTTCTTCAACTCGCCTTCTTGTGACCTGGCCGCAACACCACAGGATGGCTTCAGGCCCTAATCTGGTTCCGGCACGGCACGCTGAGCCTTTGGTTATTTCTTCTTCCTGGTGGGAAATGAGAGTTAAATTTGCCCGCCCAGACACCTCCAGCTAGTCTCTCATTGGTTCTCGCTATTCCTGTTCATCTTCCGCAGAAATTGCAAACTGTGCCAAACAGGAGGTTAAAGGCGCTGACTCTCCAAGTGGGGAGAGTGTTAGTAAAGTGTCTGGAATGTTGCACGCGAGTACCAGTGGAGGAAAGCTGAGCCATATTTGAACACGTCTCCCGTTCACATGGTTGATCATACTTGGGTTCCACATGCATGTTTTAGCTGAAGGAAGAATACCTTAAACCTGGAGAGTTAAGACCCGTGGAATGGGTACCATGCAATATGACTTCAAAGGGTCTTCATTTGCTCACCGAACCTCTCCAATCCTATCACTGCTGCGTTTATGCCCCTGTACACATGCTTGATTCTCTTTCGGAGACATAGCAATCCATAGGTTTTAAGATACTTACTAGTCAGGTACATTCTTAGGCGTTTAATATGCGGTGTTGAGTCCATTTCGTTGAGCAAGGAGTAGCTCTTGTCTATTCCATATTTGACTTAAGGAACTTTATCTGTGCTCATTTCAATCTCTGGTTTTATGCAGCACCCCAACTCACCTTTACCCTTAAGCAAGCATAAGTTGGTTTTCTAAATTTGAGACCCTGTTCTGTTCTGTAATTCAGTTCCTGTGTAGCCAAGTTTACATTCCATGTATTACTGATATCTTATGATGTTTCTTTTTCTGTGTGACTTATTTCAGTTAGAATCATCATACCTGAATCCACTCATTGTGCTGCTAAGGGCCTGATGACACAGGTTTCATTGCTGAGTGATATTGCTTTGTAAGTAAATACCACAACTTCTTTATCCATTTTTCACTTTCTGCGATGTTGAACTTGTACTGTAAACGAGGTTCTTGTAAACAGAGCCGTTCCAAACTTTGGGGTGGCTGTGTCTTTTTGATTTTAAATTCCCTAAGCTATAGGACCATAAGTGGAAGTGCCCTAGGCTCTGTTGCTTTGTTTTTTTGATGTTTCAGGAAACACCATCCACTTCTCCCGAGTGTCTGTTGGCAATTTACATCCCGCCCATCAGCATAACAAGGCTCCCAGTTCTCCATGGCCTGTCCTGCCTTTCTGGATTTTACACTTTTTTCAGATGGCCCTTTTGACCGGGGGGAAGTGAGACTTCATTGTAGTGCAGATTTCCTTTGCAAGCTTGCTTGGTTGGCCAAAAAGGGCGTATGCGTTTTTTCCTGAATATATTCAGGAAAAAACGCATACGCCCTTTTTGGCCAAGTGCATCATTGTGGACGTTCTGCCTCTTTTCCTATGCTTTCAATGCAATTCCAGTCTACCTCCTGAAATCGGTTTCCTGCAATTCTGCCCCGCTTTCAAGTCCTCTTGGCAGCCTTACTTCAGTCTATTTTTGGACGATAGCTGTCATTTATAACTCTGCAGGTTTGTGAATTACAGTGCCCCTGAGCTCCTTTCTTCAACTCGCTTTCTTGTGACCTGGCCGCAACACCGCAGGATGGCTTCAGGCCCTAATCTGGTTCTGGCCCGGCATGCAGAGCCCTTGGTTAATTCCTCTTCCTGGTGGGAAATGAGAGTTAAATTTGCCCGTCCAGACACCTGCAGCTAGCCTCTCATTGGTTCTCGCTATTCCTGTTCATCTTCCGCAGAAATTGCAAACTGGGCCAAACAGGAGGTTAAAGGGACTGACTCTCCAAGTGGGGAGAGTGTTAGTAAAGCGTCTGGAGTGTTGCACCCGAGTACCAGGGTAGGAAAACTGAGACATATTTGAACACGTCTCCCGTTCACATGGTTGATCATACTCTGGGTTCCACATGCATGTTTTAGCTGAAGGAAGAATACCTTAAACCTGGAGAGTTGAGACCCGTGGAATGGGTACCGTGCAATATGACTTCAAAGGGTCTTCATTTGCTCACCGAACCTCTCCAATCCTATCACTGCTGCATTTATGCCCCTGTACACACGCTTGATTCTCTTTTGGAGACATAGCAATCCATAGGTTTTAAGATACTTACTAGTCAGGTACATTCTTAGGCGTTTAATATGGGGTTTTGAGTCCATTTCGTTGAGCAAGGAGTAGCTCTTGTCTATTCCATATTTGGCTTAAGGAACTTTATCTGTGCTCATTTCAATCTCTGGTTTTATGCAGCACCCCAACTCACCTTTCCCCTTAAGCAAGCATAAGTTGGTTTTCTAAATTTGAGACCCTGTTCTGTTTTGGAATGCAGTTCCTGTGTAGCCAAGTTTACATTCCGTGTATTAGTGATATCTTATGATGTTTCTTTTTCTGTGTGACTTATTTCAGTTAGAATCATCGTACCTGAATCCACTCATTATGCTGCTACGGGCCTGATGACATAGATTTCATTGCTGAGTGATACTGCATTGTACGTAAGTACCACAAGTTCTTTATCCATTTTTCACTTTCTGTGATATTGAACTTGTATGGTAAACGAGGTTCTTGTAAACGGAGGCGTCCCAAACTTTGGGGTGGCTGTGTCTTTTTGATTTTAATTTCCCTAAGCTATAGGACCATAAGTGGCAGTGCCATAGGCTCTGTTGCTTTGTTTTTTAGATGTTTCAGGAAACACCATACACTTCTCCTGAGTGTCTGTTGGCAATTTACATCCCGCCCATCAGCATAACAAGGCTCCCAGTTCTCCATGGCCTGTCCTGCCTTTCTGGATTTTACACTTTTTTCAGATGGCCCTTTTGACCGGGGGGAAGTGAGACTTCATTGTAGTGCAGATTTCCTTTGCAAGTTTGCTTGGTTGGCCAAAAAGGGCGTATGCGTTTTTTCCTGAATATATTCAGGAAAAAACGCATACGCCCTTTTTGGCCAAGTGCATCATTGTGGACGTTCTGCCTCTTTTCCTATGCTTTCAATGCAATTCCAGTCTACCTCCTGAAATCGGTTTCCTGCAATTCTGCCCCGCTTTCAAGTCCTCTTGGCAGCCTTACTTCAGTCTATTTTTGGACGATAGCTGTCATTTATAACTCTGCAGGTTTGTGAATTACAGTGCCCCTGAGCTCCTTTCTTCAACTCGCTTTCTTTTGAGCTGGCCGCAACACCGCAGGATGGCTTCAGGCCCTAATCTGATTCCGGCATGGCACGCTCAGCCTTTGGTTATTTCCTCTTCCTGGTGGGAAATGAGAGTTAAATTTGCCCGTCCAGACACCTCCAGCTAGTCTCTCATTGATTCTCGCTATTCCTGTTCATCTTCCACAGAAATTGCAAACTGGGCCAAACAGGAGGTTAAAGGGACTGACTCTCCAAGTCGGGAGAGTGTTAGTAAAGCATCTGGAATGTTACACCCGAGTACCAGGGTACGAAAACTGAGACATATTTGAACACGTCTCCCGATCACATGGTTGATCATACTCTGGGTTCCACATGCATCTTTTAGCTGAAGGAAGAATACCTTAAACCTGGAGAGTTGAGACCCGTGGAATGGGTACCGTGCAATATGACTTCAAAGGGTTTTCATTTGCTCACCGAACCTCTCCAATCCTATCACTGCTGCATTTATGCCCCTGTACACACGCTTGATTCTCTTTTGGAGACATAGCAATCCATAGGTTTTAAGATACTTACTAGTCAGGTACATTCTTAGGCGTTTAATATGGGGTTTTGAGTCCATTTCGTTGAGCAAGGAGTAGCTCTTGTCTATTCCATATTTGGCTTAAGGAACTTTATCTGTGCTCATTTCAATCTCTGGTTTTATGCAGCACCCCAACTCACCTTTCCCCTTAAGCAAGCATAAGTTGGTTTTCTAAATTTGAGACCCTGTTCTGTTTTGGAATGCAGTTCCTGTATAGCCAAGTTTACATTCCGTGTATTACTGATATCTTATGATGTTTCTTTTTCTGTGTGACTTATTTCAGTTAGAATCATCGTACCTGAATCCACTCATTGTGCTGCTAAGGGCCTGATGACATAGATTTCATTGCTGAGTGATATTGCTTTGTAAGTAAATACCACAACTTCTTTATCCATTTTTCACTTTCTGCGATGTTGAACTTGTACTGTAAACGAGGTTCTTGTAAACAGAGGCGTCCCAAACTTTGGGGTGGCTGTGTCTTTTTGATTTTAATTTCCCTAAGCTATAGGACCATAAGTGGAAGTGCCCTAGGCTCTGTTGCTTTGTTTTTTTGATGTTTCAGGAAACACCATCCACTTCTCCCGAGTGTCTGTTGGCAATTTACATCCCGCCCATCAGCATAACAAGGCTCCCAGTTCTCCATGGCCTGTCCTGCCTTTCTGGATTTTACACTTTTTTCAGATGGCCCTTTTGACCGGGGGGAAGTGAGACTTCATTGTAGTGCAGATTTCCTTTGCAAGCTTGCTTGGTTGGCCAAAAAGGGCGTATGCGTTTTTTCCTGAATATATTCAGGAAAAAACGCATACGCCCTTTTTGGCCAAGTGCATCATTGTGGACGTTCTGCCTCTTTTCCTATGCTTTCAATGCAATTCCCGTCTACCTCCTGAAATCGGTTTCCTGCAATTCTGCCCCGCTTTCAAGTCCTCTTGGCAGCCTTACTTCAGTCTATTTTTGGACGATAGCTGTCATTTATAACTCTGCAGGTTTGTGAATTACAGTGCCCCTGAGCTCCTTTCTTCAACTCGCTTTCTTGTGACCTGGCCGCAACACCGCAGGATGGCTTCAGGCCCTAATCTGGTTCCGGCCCGGCATGCAGAGCCCTTGGTTAATTCCTCTTCCTGGTGGGAAATGAGAGTTAAATTTGCCCGTCCAGACACCTGCAGCTAGCCTCTCATTGGTTCTCGCTATTCCTGTTCATCTTCCGCAGAAATTGCAAACTGGGCCAAACAGGAGGTTAAAGGGACTGACTCTCCAAGTGGGGAGAGTGTTAGTAAAGCGTCTGGAGTGTTGCACCCGAGTACCAGGGTAGGAAAACTGAGACATATTTGAACACGTCTCCCGTTCACATGGTTGATCATACTCTGGGTTCCACATGCATGTTTTAGCTGAAGGAAGAATACCTTAAACCTGGAGAGTTGAGACCCGTGGAATGGGTACCGTGCAATATGACTTCAAAGGGTCTTCATTTGCTCACCGAACCTCTCCAATCCTATCACTGCTGCATTTATGCCCCTGTACACACGCTTGATTCTCTTTTGGAGACATAGCAATCCATAGGTTTTAAGATACTTACTAGTCAGGTACATTCTTAGGCGTTTAATATGGGGTTTTGAGTCCATTTCGTTGAGCAAGGAGTAGCTCTTGTCTATTCCATATTTGGCTTAAGGAACTTTATCTGTGCTCATTTCAATCTCTGGTTTTATGCAGCACCCCAACTCACCTTTCCCCTTAAGCAAGCATAAGTTGGTTTTCTAAATTTGAGACCCTGTTCTGTTTTGGAATGCAGTTCCTGTGTAGCCAAGTTTACATTCCGTGTATTAGTGATATCTTATGATGTTTCTTTTTCTGTGTGACTTATTTCAGTTAGAATCATCGTACCTGAATCCACTCATTATGCTGCTACGGGCCTGATGACATAGATTTCATTGCTGAGTGATACTGCATTGTACGTAAGTACCACAAGTTCTTTATCCATTTTTCACTTTCTGTGATATTGAACTTGTATGGTAAACGAGGTTCTTGTAAACGGAGGCGTCCCAAACTTTGGGGTGGCTGTGTCTTTTTGATTTTAATTTCCCTAAGCTATAGGACCATAAGTGGCAGTGCCATAGGCTCTGTTGCTTTGTTTTTTAGATGTTTCAGGAAACACCATACACTTCTCCTGAGTGTCTGTTGGCAATTTACATCCCGCCCATCAGCATAACAAGGCTCCCAGTTCTCCATGGCCTGTCCTGCCTTTCTGGATTTTACACTTTTTTCAGATGGCCCTTTTGACCGGGGGGAAGTGAGACTTCATTGTAGTGCAGATTTCCTTTGCAAGTTTGCTTGGTTGGCCAAAAAGGGCGTATGCGTTTTTTCCTGAATATATTCAGGAAAAAACGCATACGCCCTTTTTGGCCAAGTGCATCATTGTGGACGTTCTGCCTCTTTTCCTATGCTTTCAATGCAATTCCAGTCTACCTCCTGAAATCGGTTTCCTGCAATTCTGCCCCGCTTTCAAGTCCTCTTGGCAGCCTTACTTCAGTCTATTTTTGGACGATAGCTGTCATTTATAACTCTGCAGGTTTGTGAATTACAGTGCCCCTGAGCTCCTTTCTTCAACTCGCTTTCTTTTGAGCTGGCCGCAACACCGCAGGATGGCTTCAGGCCCTAATCTGATTCCGGCATGGCACGCTCAGCCTTTGGTTATTTCCTCTTCCTGGTGGGAAATGAGAGTTAAATTTGCCCATCCAGACACCTCCAGCTAGTCTCTCATTGATTCTCGCTATTCCTGTTCATCTTCCACAGAAATTGCAAACTGGGCCAAACAGGAGGTTAAAGGGACTGACTCTCCAAGTCGGGAGAGTGTTAGTAAAGCATCTGGAATGTTACACCCGAGTACCAGGGTACGAAAACTGAGACATATTTGAACACGTCTCCCGATCACATGGTTGATCATACTCTGGGTTCCACATGCATCTTTTAGCTGAAGGAAGAATACCTTAAACCTGGAGAGTTGAGACCCGTGGAATGGGTACCGTGCAATATGACTTCAAAGGGTTTTCATTTGCTCACCGAACCTCTCCAATCCTATCACTGCTGCATTTATGCCCCTGTACACACGCTTGATTCTCTTTTGGAGACATAGCAATCCATAGGTTTTAAGATACTTACTAGTCAGGTACATTCTTAGGCGTTTAATATGGGGTTTTGAGTCCATTTCGTTGAGCAAGGAGTAGCTCTTGTCTATTCCATATTTGGCTTAAGGAACTTTATCTGTGCTCATTTCAATCTCTGGTTTTATGCAGCACCCCAACTCACCTTTCCCCTTAAGCAAGCATAAGTTGGTTTTCTAAATTTGAGACCCTGTTCTGTTTTGGAATGCAGTTCCTGTATAGCCAAGTTTACATTCCGTGTATTACTGATATCTTATGATGTTTCTTTTTCTGTGTGACTTATTTCAGTTAGAATCATCGTACCTGAATCCACTCATTGTGCTGCTAAGGGCCTGATGACATAGATTTCATTGCTGAGTGATATTGCTTTGTAAGTAAATACCACAACTTCTTTATCCATTTTTCACTTTCTGCGATGTTGAACTTGTACTGTAAACGAGGTTCTTGTAAACAGAGGCGTCCCAAACTTTGGGGTGGCTGTGTCTTTTTGATTTTAATTTCCCTAAGCTATAGGACCATAAGTGGAAGTGCCCTAGGCTCTGTTGCTTTGTTTTTTTGATGTTTCAGGAAACACCATCCACTTCTCCCGAGTGTCTGTTGGCAATTTACATCCCGCCCATCAGCATAACAAGGCTCCCAGTTCTCCATGGCCTGTCCTGCCTTTCTGGATTTTACACTTTTTTCAGATGGCCCTTTTGACCGGGGGGAAGTGAGACTTCATTGTAGTGCAGATTTCCTTTGCAAGCTTGCTTGGTTGGCCAAAAAGGGCGTATGCGTTTTTTCCTGAATATATTCAGGAAAAAACGCATACGCCCTTTTTGGCCAAGTGCATCATTGTGGACGTTCTGCCTCTTTTCCTATGCTTTCAATGCAATTCCAGTCTACCTCCTGAAATCGGTTTCCTGCAATTCTGCCCCGCTTTCAAGTCCTCTTGGCAGCCTTACTTCAGTCTATTTTTGGACGATAGCTGTCATTTATAACTCTGCAGGTTTGTGAATTACAGTGCCCCTGAGCTCCTTTCTTCAACTCGCTTTCTTTTGAGCTGGCCGCAACACCGCAGGATGGCTTCAGGCCCTAATCTGGTTCCGGCATGGCATGCTGAGGCTTTGGTTATTTCCTCTTCCTGGTGGGAAATGAGTGTTAAATTTGCCTGTCCAGACACCTCCAGCTAGCCTCTCATTGGTTCTCGCTATTCCTGTTCATCTTCCGCAGAAATTGCAAACTGGGCCAAACAGGAGGTTAAAGGCGCTGACTCTCCAAGTGGGGAGAGTGTTAGTAAAGCGTCTGGAATGTTGCACCCGAGTACCAGGGGAGGAAAACTGAGACATATTTGTACACGTCTCTCGTTCACATGGTTGATCATACTCTGGGTTCCACATGCATGTTTTAGCTGAAGGAAGAATACCTTAAACCTGGAGAGTTGAGACCCGTGTAATGGGTACCGTGCAATATGACTTCAAAGGGTCTTCATTTGCTCACCGAACCTCTCCAATCCTATCACTGCTGCGTTTATGCCCCTGTACACACGCTTGATTCTCTTTCGGAGACATAGCAATCCATAGGTTTTAAGATACTTACTAGTCAGGTACATTCTTAGGCGTTTAATATGCGGTGTTGAGTCCATTTCGTTGAGCAAGGAGTAGCTCTTGTCTATTCCATATTTGGCTTAAGGAACTTTATCTGTGCTCATTTCAATCTCTGGTTTTATGCAGCACCCCAACTCACCTTTACCCTTAAGCAAGCATAAGTTGGTTTTCTAAATTTGAGACCCTGTTCTGTTCTGTAATTCAGTTCCTGTGTAGCCAAGTTTACATTCCGTGTATTACTGATATCTTATGATGTTTCTTTTTCTGTGTGACTTATTTCAGTTAGAATCATCATACCTGAATCCACTCATTGTGCTGCTAAGGGCCTGATGACATAGATTTCATTGCTGAGTGATATTGCTTTGTAAGTAAATACCACAACTTCTTTATCCATTTTTCACTTTCTGCGATGTTGAACTTGTACGGTAAACGAGGTTCTTTTAAATGGAGGCGTCCCAAACTTTGGGGTGGCTGTGTCTTTTTGATTTTAATTTCCCTAAGCTATAGGACCATAAGTGGAAGTGCCCTAGGCTCTGTTGCTTTGTTTTTTAGATGTTTCAGGAAACACCATACACTTATCCTGAGTGTCTGTTGGCAATTTACATCCCGCCCATCAGCATAACAAGGCTCCCAGTTCTCCATGGCCTGTCCTGCCTTTCTGGATTTTACACTTTTTTCAGATGGCCCTTTTGACCGGGGGGAAGTGAGACTTCATTGTAGTGCAGATTTCCTTTGCAAGTTTGCTTGGTTGGCCAAAAAGGGCGTATGCGTTTTTTCCTGAATATATTCAGGAAAAAACGCATACGCCCTTTTTGGCCAAGTGCATCATTGTGGACGTTCTGCCTCTTTTCCTATGCTTTCAATGCAATTCCAGTCTACCTCCTGAAATCGGTTTCCTGCAATTCTGCCCCGCTTTCAAGTCCTCTTGGCAGCCTTACTTCAGTCTATTTTTGGACGATAGCTGTCATTTATAACTCTGCAGGTTTGTGAATTACAGTGCCCCTGAGCTCCTTTCTTCAACTTGCTTTCTTGTGACCTGGCCGCAACACCGCAGGATGGCTTCAGGCCCTAATCTGGTTCCGGCACGGCACGCTGACCCTCTGGTTATTTCCTCTTCCTGGTGGGAAATGAGACTTAAATTTGCCCGTCCAGACACCTCCAGCTAGTCTCTCATTGATTCTCGCTATTCCTGTTCATCTTCCGCAGAAATTGCAAACTGGGCCAAACAGGAGGTTAAAGGCGCTGACTCTCCAAGTGGGGAGAGTGTTAGTAAAGCGTCTGGAATGTTGCACCCGAGTACCAGGGGAGGAAAACTGAGACATATTTGAACATGTCTCCCGATCACATGGTTGATCATACTCTGGGTTCCACATGCATGTTTTAGCTGAAGGAAGAATACCTAAAACCTGGGTAGTTGAAACCCGTGGAATGGGTACCATGCAATATGACTTCAAAGGGTCTTCATTTGCTCACCGAACCTCTCCAATCCTATCACTGCTGCGTTTATGCCCCTGTACACATGCTTGATTCTCTTTCGGAGACATAGCAATCCCTAGATTTTAAGATACTTACTAGTCAGGTACATTCTTAGGCGTTTAATATGCGGTGTTGAGTCCATTTCTTTGAGCAAGGAGTAGCTCTTGTCTATTCCATATTTGGCTTAAGGAACTTTATCTGTGCTCATTTCAATCTCTGGTTTTATGCAGCACCCCAACTCACCTTTACCCTTAAGCAAGCATAGGTTGGTTTTCTAAATTTGAGACCCTGTTCTGTTCTATAATTCAGTTCCTGTGTAGCCAAGTTTACATTCCGTGTATTACTGATATCTTATGATGTTTCTTTTTCTGTGTCACTTATTTCAGTTAGAATCATCATACCTGAATCCACTCATTGTGCTACTAAGGGCCTGATGACACAGATTTCATTGCTGAGTGATATTGCTTTGTAAGTAAATACCACAACTTCTTTATCCATTTTTCACTTTCTGCGATGTTGAACTTGTACTGTAAACGAGGTTCTTGTAAACAGAGGCGTCCCAAACTTTGGGGTGGCTGTGTCTTTTTGATTTTAATTTCCCTAAGCTATAGGACCATAAGTGGAAGTGCCCTAGGCTCTGTTGCTTTGTTTTTTAGATGTTTCAGGAAACACCATACACTTATCCTGAGTGTCTGTTGGCAATTTACATCCCGCCCATCAGCATAACAAGGCTCCCAGTTCTCCATGGCCTGTCCTGCCTTTCTGGATTTTACACTTTTTTCAGATGGCCCTTTTGACCGGGGGGAAGTGAGACTTCATTGTAGTGCAGATTTCCTTTGCAAGTTTGCTTGGTTGGCCAAAAAGGGCGTATGCGTTTTTTCCTGAATATATTCAGGAAAAAACGCATACGCCCTTTTTGGCCAAGTGCATCATTGTGGACGTTCTGCCTCTTTTCCTATGCTTTCAATGCAATTCCAGTCTACCTCCTGAAATCGGTTTCCTGCAATTCTGCCCCGCTTTCAAGTCCTCTTGGCAGCCTTACTTCAGTCTATTTTTGGACGATAGCTGTCATTTATAACTCTGCAGGTTTGTGAATTACAGTGCCCCTGAGCTCCTTTCTTCAACTTGCTTTCTTGTGACCTGGCCGCAACACCGCAGGATGGCTTCAGGCCCTAATCTGGTTCCGGCACGGCACGCTGACCCTCTGGTTATTTCCTCTTCCTGGTGGGAAATGAGACTTAAATTTGCCCGTCCAGACACCTCCAGCTAGTCTCTCATTGGTTCTCGCTATTCCTGTTCATCTTCCGCAGAAATTGCAAACTGGGCCAAACAGGAGGTTAAAGGCGCTGACTCTCCAAGTGGGGAGAGTGTTAGTAAAGCGTCTGGAATGTTGCACCCGAGTACCAGGGGAGGAAAACTGAGACATATTTGAACACGTCTCCCGATCACATGGTTGATCATACTCTGGGTTCCACATGCATGTTTTAGCTGAAGGAAGAATACCTAAAACCTGGGTAGTTGAAACCCGTGGAATGGGTACCATGCAATATGACTTCAAAGGGTCTTCATTTGCTCACCGAACCTCTCCAATCCTATCACTGCTGCGTTTATGCCCCTGTACACATGCTTGATTCTCTTTCGGAGACATAGCAATCCCTAGATTTTAAGATACTTACTAGTCAGGTACATTCTTAGGCGTTTAATATGCGGTGTTGAGTCCATTTCTTTGAGCAAGGAGTAGCTCTTGTCTATTCCATATTTGGCTTAAGGAACTTTATCTGTGCTCATTTCAATCTCTGGTTTTATGCAGCACCCCAACTCACCTTTACCCTTAAGCAAGCATAGGTTGGTTTTCTAAATTTGAGACCCTGTTCTGTTCTATAATTCAGTTCCTGTGTAGCCAAGTTTACATTCCGTGTATTACTGATATCTTATGATGTTTCTTTTTCTGTGTGACTTATTTCAGTTAGAATCATCATACCTGAATCCACTCATTGTGCTACTAAGGGCCTGATGACACAGATTTCATTGCTGAGTGATATTGCTTTGTAAGTAAATACCACAACTTCTTTATCCATTTTTCACTTTCTGCGATGTTGAACTTGTACTGTAAACGAGGTTCTTGTAAACAGAGGCGTCCCAAACTTTGGGGTGGCTGTGTCTTTTTGATTTTAATTTCCCTAAGCTATAGGACCATAAGTGGAAGTGCCCTAGGCTCTGTTGCTTTGTTTTTTTGATGTTTCAGGAAACACCATCCACTTCTCCCGAGTGTCTGTTGGCAATTTACATCCCGCCCATCAGCATAACAAGGCTCCCAGTTCTCCATGGCCTGTCCTGCCTTTCTGGATTTTACACTTTTTTCAGATGGCCCTTTTGACCGGGGGGAAGTGAGACTTCATTGTAGTGCAGATTTCCTTTGCAAGCTTGCTTGGTTGGCCAAAAAGGGCGTATGCGTTTTTTCCTGAATATATTCAGGAAAAAACGCATACGCCCTTTTTGGCCAAGTGCATCATTGTGGACGTTCTGCCTCTTTTCCTATGCTTTCAATGCAATTCCCGTCTACCTCCTGAAATCGGTTTCCTGCAATTCTGCCCCGCTTTCAAGTCCTCTTGGCAGCCTTACTTCAGTCTATTTTTGGACGATAGCTGTCATTTATAACTCTGCAGGTTTGTGAATTACAGTGCCCCTGAGCTCCTTTCTTCAACTCGCTTTCTTGTGACCTGGCCGCAACACCGCAGGATGGCTTCAGGCCCTAATCTGGTTCCGGCCTGGCATGCAGAGCCCTTGGTTAATTCCTCTTCCTGGTGGGAAATGAGAGTTAAATTTGCCCGTCCAGACACCTGCAGCTAGCCTCTCATTGGTTCTCGCTATTCCTGTTCATCTTCCGCAGAAATTGCAAACTGGGCCAAACAGGAGGTTAAAGGGACTGACTCTCCAAGTGGGGAGAGTGTTAGTAAAGCGTCTGGAATGTTGCACCCGAGTACCAGGGGAGGAAAACTGAGACATATTTGAACACGTCTCCCGATCACATGGTTGATCATACTCTGGGTTCCACATGCATGTTTTAGCTGAAGGAAGAATACCTAAAACCTGGGTAGTTGAAACCCGTGGAATGGGTACCATGCAATATGACTTCAAAGGGTCTTCATTTGCTCACCGAACCTCTCCAATCCTATCACTGCTGCGTTTATGCCCCTGTACACATGCTTGATTCTCTTTCGGAGACATAGCAATCCCTAGATTTTAAGATACTTACTAGTCAGGTACATTCTTAGGCGTTTAATATGCGGTGTTGAGTCCATTTCTTTAAGCAAGGAGTAGCTCTTGTCTATTCCATATTTGGCTTAAGGAACTTTATCTGTGCTCATTTCAATCTCTGGTTTTATGCAGCACCCCAACTCACCTTTACCCTTAAGCAAGCATAGGTTGGTTTTCTAAATTTGAGACCCTGTTCTGTTCTATAATTCAGTTCCTGTGTAGCCAAGTTTACATTCCGTGTATTACTGATATCTTATGATGTTTCTTTTTCTGTGTGACTTATTTCAGTTAGAATCATCATACCTGAATCCACTCATTGTGCTACTAAGGGCCTGATGACACAGATTTCATTGCTGAGTGATATTGCTTTGTAAGTAAATACCACAACTTCTTTATCCATTTTTCACTTTCTGCGATGTTGAACTTGTACTGTAAACGAGGTTCTTGTAAACAGAGGCGTCCCAAACTTTGGGGTGGCTGTGTCTTTTTGATTTTAAATTCCCTAAGCTATAGGACCATAAGTGGCAGTGCCCTAGGCTCTGTTGCTTTGTTTTTTAGATGTTTCAGGAAACACCATACACTTCTCCCGAATGGCTGTTGGCAATTTACATCCCGCCCATCAGCATAACAAGGCTCCCAGTTCTCCATGGCCTGTCCTACCTTTCTGGATTTTACACTTTTTTCAGATGGCCCTTTTGACCGGGGGGAAGTGAGACTTCATTGTAGTGCAGATTTCCTTTGCAAGCTTGCTTGGTTGGCCAAAAAGGGCGTATGCGTTTTTTCCTGAATATATTCAGGAAAAAACGCATACGCCCTTTTTGGCCAAGTGCATCATTGTGGACGTTCTGCCTCTTTTCCTATGCTTTCAGTGCAATTCCAGTCTACCTCCTGAAATCGGTTTCCTGCAATTCTGCCCCGCTTTCAAGTCCTCTTGGCAGACTTACTTCAGTCTATTTTTGGACGATAGCTGTCATTTATAACTCTGCAGGTTTGTGAATTACAGTGCCCCTGAGCTCCTTTCTTCAACTCGCTTTCTTGTGACCTGGCCGCAACACCGCAGGATGGCTTCAGGCCCTAATCTGGTTCCGGCCCGGCATGCTGAGCCTTTGGTTAATTCCTCTTCCTGGTGGGAAATGAGAGTTAAATTTGCCCGTCCAGACACCTCCAGCTAGCCTCTCATTGGTTCTCGCTATTCCTGTTCATCTTCCGCAGAAATTGCAAACTGGGCCAAACAGGAGGTTAAAGGGACTGACTCTCCAAGTCGGGAGAGTGTTAGTAAAGCGTCTGGAGTGTTGCACCCGAGTACCAGGGTAGGAAAACTGAGACATATTTGAACACGTCTCCCGTTCACATGGTTGATCATACTCTGGGTTCCACATGCATGTTTTAGCTGAAGGAAGAATACCTTAAACCTGGAGAGTTGAGACCCGTGGAATGGGTACCGTGCAATATGACTTCAAAGGGTCTTCATTTGCTCACCGAACCTCTCCAATCCTATCACTGCTGCATTTATGCCCCTGTACACACGCTTGATTCTCTTTTGGAGACATAGCAATCCATAGGTTTTAAGATACTTACTAGTCAGGTACATTCTTAGGCGTTTAATATGGGGTTTTGAGTCCATTTCGTTGAGCAAGGAGTAGCTCTTGTCTATTCCATATTTGGCTTAAGGAACTTTATCTGTGCTCATTTCAATCTCTGGTTTTATGCAGCACCCCAACTCACCTTTCCCCTTAAGCAAGCATAAGTTGGTTTTCTAAATTTGAGACCCTGTTCTGTTTTGGAATGCAGTTCCTGTGTAGCCAAGTTTACATTCCGTGTATTAGTGATATCTTATGATGTTTCTTTTTCTGTGTGACTTATTTCAGTTAGAATCATCGTACCTGAATCCACTCATTATGCTGCTACGGGCCTGATGACATAGATTTCATTGCTGAGTGATACTGCATTGTACGTAAGTACCACAAGTTCTTTATCCATTTTTCACTTTCTGTGATATTGAACTTGTATGGTAAACGAGGTTCTTGTAAACGGAGGCGTCCCAAACTTTGGGGTGGCTGTGTCTTTTTGATTTTAATTTCCCTAAGCTATAGGACCATAAGTGGCAGTGCCATAGGCTCTGTTGCTTTGTTTTTTAGATGTTTCAGGAAACACCATACACTTCTCCTGAGTGTCTGTTGGCAATTTACATCCCGCCCATCAGCATAACAAGGCTCCCAGTTCTCCATGGCCTGTCCTGCCTTTCTGGATTTTACACTTTTTTCAGATGGCCCTTTTGACCGGGGGGAAGTGAGACTTCATTGTAGTGCAGATTTCCTTTGCAAGTTTGCTTGGTTGGCCAAAAAGGGCGTATGCGTTTTTTCCTGAATATATTCAGGAAAAAACGCATACGCCCTTTTTGGCCAAGTGCATCATTGTGGACGTTCTGCCTCTTTTCCTATGCTTTCAATGCAATTCCAGTCTACCTCCTGAAATCGGTTTCCTGCAATTCTGCCCCGCTTTCAAGTCCTCTTGGCAGCCTTACTTCAGTCTATTTTTGGACGATAGCTGTCATTTATAACTCTGCAGGTTTGTGAATTACAGTGCCCCTGAGCTCCTTTCTTCAACTCGCTTTCTTTTGAGCTGGCCGCAACACCGCAGGATGGCTTCAGGCCCTAATCTGATTCCGGCATGGCACGCTCAGCCTTTGGTTATTTCCTCTTCCTGGTGGGAAATGAGAGTTAAATTTGCCCATCCAGACACCTCCAGCTAGTCTCTCATTGATTCTCGCTATTCCTGTTCATCTTCCACAGAAATTGCAAACTGGGCCAAACAGGAGGTTAAAGGGACTGACTCTCCAAGTCGGGAGAGTGTTAGTAAAGCATCTGGAATGTTACACCCGAGTACCAGGGTACGAAAACTGAGACATATTTGAACACGTCTCCCGATCACATGGTTGATCATACTCTGGGTTCCACATGCATCTTTTAGCTGAAGGAAGAATACCTTAAACCTGGAGAGTTGAGACCCGTGGAATGGGTACCGTGCAATATGACTTCAAAGGGTTTTCATTTGCTCACCGAACCTCTCCAATCCTATCACTGCTGCATTTATGCCCCTGTACACACGCTTGATTCTCTTTTGGAGACATAGCAATCCATAGGTTTTAAGATACTTACTAGTCAGGTACATTCTTAGGCGTTTAATATGGGGTTTTGAGTCCATTTCGTTGAGCAAGGAGTAGCTCTTGTCTATTCCATATTTGGCTTAAGGAACTTTATCTGTGCTCATTTCAATCTCTGGTTTTATGCAGCACCCCAACTCACCTTTCCCCTTAAGCAAGCATAAGTTGGTTTTCTAAATTTGAGACCCTGTTCTGTTTTGGAATGCAGTTCCTGTATAGCCAAGTTTACATTCCGTGTATTACTGATATCTTATGATGTTTCTTTTTCTGTGTGACTTATTTCAGTTAGAATCATCGTACCTGAATCCACTCATTGTGCTGCTAAGGGCCTGATGACATAGATTTCATTGCTGAGTGATATTGCTTTGTAAGTAAATACCACAACTTCTTTATCCATTTTTCACTTTCTGCGATGTTGAACTTGTACTGTAAACGAGGTTCTTGTAAACAGAGGCGTCCCAAACTTTGGGGTGGCTGTGTCTTTTTGATTTTAATTTCCCTAAGCTATAGGACCATAAGTGGAAGTGCCCTAGGCTCTGTTGCTTTGTTTTTTTGATGTTTCAGGAAACACCATCCACTTCTCCCGAGTGTCTGTTGGCAATTTACATCCCGCCCATCAGCATAACAAGGCTCCCAGTTCTCCATGGCCTGTCCTGCCTTTCTGGATTTTACACTTTTTTCAGATGGCCCTTTTGACCGGGGGGAAGTGAGACTTCATTGTAGTGCAGATTTCCTTTGCAAGCTTGCTTGGTTGGCCAAAAAGGGCGTATGCGTTTTTTCCTGAATATATTCAGGAAAAAACGCATACGCCCTTTTTGGCCAAGTGCATCATTGTGGACGTTCTGCCTCTTTTCCTATGCTTTCAATGCAATTCCCGTCTACCTCCTGAAATCGGTTTCCTGCAATTCTGCCCCGCTTTCAAGTCCTCTTGGCAGCCTTACTTCAGTCTATTTTTGGACGATAGCTGTCATTTATAACTCTGCAGGTTTGTGAATTACAGTGCCCCTGAGCTCCTTTCTTCAACTCGCTTTCTTGTGACCTGGCCGCAACACCGCAGGATGGCTTCAGGCCCTAATCTGGTTCCGGCCTGGCATGCAGAGCCCTTGGTTAATTCCTCTTCCTGGTGGGAAATGAGAGTTAAATTTGCCCGTCCAGACACCTGCAGCTAGCCTCTCATTGGTTCTCGCTATTCCTGTTCATCTTCCGCAGAAATTGCAAACTGGGCCAAACAGGAGGTTAAAGGGACTGACTCTCCAAGTGGGGAGAGTGTTAGTAAAGCGTCTGGAATGTTGCACCCAAGTACCAGGGGAGGAAAACTGAGACATATTTGAACACGTCTCCCGATCACATGGTTGATCATACTCTAGGTTCCACATGCATGTTTTAGCTGAAGGAAGAATACCTTAAACCTGGGTAGTTGAAACCCGTGGAATGGGTACCATGCAATATGACTTCAAAGGGTCTTCATTTGCTCACGAACCTCTCCAATCCTATCACTGCTGCGTTTATGCCCCTGTACACATGCTTGATTCTCTTTCGGAGACATAGCAATCCATAGGTTTTAAGATACTTACTAGTCAGGTACATTCTTAGGCGTTTAATATGGGGTGTTGAGTCCATTTGGTTGAGCAAGGAGTAGCTCTTGTCTATTCCATATTTGGCTTAAGGAACTTTATCTGTGCTCATTTCAATCTCTGGTTTTATGCAGCACCCCAACTCACCTTTCCCCTTAAGCAAGCATAAGTTGGTTTTCTAAATTTGAGACCCTGTTCTGTTCTGTAATTCAGTTCCTGTGTAGCCAAGTTTACATTCCATGTATTACTGATATCTTATGATGTTTCTTTTTCTGTGTGACTTATTTCAGTTAGAATCATCATACCTGAATCCACTCATTGTGCTGCTAAGGGCCTGATGACACAGATTTCATTGCTGAGTGATATTGCTTTGTAAGTAAATACCACAACTTCTTTATCCATTTTTCACTTTCTGCGATGTTGAACTTGTACTGTAAACCAGGTTCTTGTAAACAGAGCCGTTCCAAACTTTGGGGTGGCTGTGTCTTTTTGATTTTAATTTCCCTAAGCTATAGGACCATAAGTGGAAGTGCCCTAGGCTCTGTTGCTTTGTTTTTTAGATGTTTCAGGAAACACCATACACTTCTCCCGAGTGTCTGTTGGCAATTTACATCCCGCCCATCAGCATAACAAGGCTCCCAGTTCTCCATGGCCTGTCCTGCCTTTCTGGATTTTACACTTTTTTCAGATGGCCCTTTTGACCGGGGGGAAGTGAGACTTCATTGTAGTGCAGATTTCCTTTGCAAGCTTGCTTGGTTGGCCAAAAAGGGCGTATGCGTTTTTTCCTGAATATATTCAGGAAAAAATGCATACGCCCTTTTTGGCCAAGTGCATCATTGTGGACGTTCTGCCTCTTTTCCTATGCTTTCAATGCAATTCCAGTCTACCTCCTGAAATCGGTTTCCTGCAATTCTGCCCCGCTTTCAAGTCCTCTTGGCAGCCTTACTTCAGTCTATTTTTGGACGATAGCTGTCATTTATAACTCTGCAGGTTTGTGAATTACAGTGCCCCTGAGCTCCTTTCTTCAACTCGCTTTTTTGTGAGCTGGCCGAAACACCGCAGGATGGCTTCAGGCCCTAATCTGGTTCCGGCACGGCACGCTGAGCCTTTGGTTATTTCCTCTTCCTGGTGGGAAATGAGAGTTAAATTTGCCCGTCCAGACACCTCCAGCTAGTCTCTCATTGGTTCTCGCTATTCCTGTTCATCTTCCGCAGAAATTGCAAACTGGGCCAAACAGGAGGTTAAAGGGACTGACTCTCCAAGTCGGGAGAGTGTTAGTAAAGTGTCTGGAATGTTGCACCCGAGTACCAGGGTACGAAAACTGAGACATATTTGAACACTTCTCTCGATCACATGGTTGATCATACTCTAGGTTCCACATGCATGTTTTAGCTGAAGGAAGAATACCTTAAACCTGGGTAGTTGAAACCCGTGGAATGGGTACCATGCAATATGACTTCAAAGGGTCTTCATTTGCTCACCGAACATCTCCAATCCTATCACTGCTGCGTTTATGCCCCTGTACACATGCTTGATTCTCTTTCGGAGACATAGCAATCCATAGGTTTTAAGATACTTACTAGTCAGGTACATTCTTAGGCGTTTAATATGGGGTTTTGAGTCCATTTCGTTGAGCAAGGAGTAGCTCTTGTCTATTCCATATTTGGCTTAAGGAATTTTATCTGTGCTCATTTCAATCTCTGGTTTTATGCAGCACCCCAACTCACCTTTCCCCTTAAGCAAGCATAAGTTGGTTTTCTAAATTTGAGACCCTGTTCTGTTTTGGAATGCAGTTCCTGTATAGCCAAGTTTACATTCCGTGTATTAGTGATATCTTATGATGTTTCTTTTTCTGTGTGACTTATTTCAGTTAGAATCATCGTACCTGAATCCACTCATTGTGCTGCTAAGGGCCTGATGACATAGATTTCATTGCTGAGTGATATTGCTTTGTAAGTAAATACCACAACTTCTTTATCCATTTTTCACTTTCTGCGATGTTGAACTTGTACTGTAAACGAGGTTCTTGTAAACAGAGGCGTCCCAAACTTTGGGGTGGCTGTGTCTTTTTGATTTTAATTTCCCTAAGCTATAGGACCATAAGTGGAAGTGCCCTAGGCTCTGTTGCTTTGTTTTTTAGATGTTTCAGGAAACACCATCCACTTCTCCCGAGTGTCTGTTGGCAATTTACATCCCGCCCATCAGCATAACAAGGCTCCCAGTTCTCCATGGCCTGTCCTGCCTTTCTGGATTTTACACTTTTTTCAGATGGCCCTTTTGACCGGGGGGAAGTGAGACTTCATTGTAGTGCAGATTTCCTTTGCAAGCTTGCTTGGTTGGCCAAAAAGGGCGTATGCGTTTTTTCCTGAATATATTCAGGAAAAAACGCATACGCCCTTTTTGGCCAAGTGCATCATTGTGGACGTTCTGCCTCTTTTCCTATGCTTTCAATGCAATTCCCGTCTACCTCCTGAAATCGGTTTCCTGCAATTCTGCCCCGCTTTCAAGTCCTCTTGGCAGCCTTACTTCAGTCTATTTTTGGACGATAGCTGTCATTTATAACTCTGCAGGTTTGTGAATTACAGTGCCCCTGAGCTCCTTTCTTCAACTCGCTTTCTTGTGACCTGGCCGCAACACCGCAGGATGGCTTCAGGCCCTAATCTGGTTCCGGCCTGGCATGCAGAGCCCTTGGTTAATTCCTCTTCCTGGTGGGAAATGAGAGTTAAATTTGCCCGTCCAGACACCTGCAGCTAGCCTCTCATTGGTTCTCACTATTCCTGTTCATCTTCCGCAGAAATTGCAAACTGGGCCAAACAGGAGGTTAAAGGGACTGACTCTCCAAGTCGGGAGAGTGTTAGTAAAGCGTCTGGAATGTTGCACCCGAGTACCAGGGGAGGAAAACTGAGACATATTTGAACACGTCTCCCGATCACATGGTTGATCATACTCTAGGTTCCACATGCATGTTTTAGCTGAAGGAAGAATACCTTAAACCTGGGTAGTTGAAACCCGTGGAATGGGTACCATGCAATATGACTTCAAAGGGTCTTCATTTGCTCACCGAACCTCTCCAATCCTATCACTGCTGCGTTTATGCCCCTGTACACATGCTTGATTCTCTTTCGGAGACATAGCAATCCATAGGTTTTAAGATACTTACTAGTCAGGTACATTCTTAGGCGTTTAATATGGGGTGTTGAGTCCATTTGGTTGAGCAAGGAGTAGCTCTTGTCTATTCCATATTTGGCTTAAGGAACTTTATCTGTGCTCATTTCAATCTCTGGTTTTATGCAGCACCCCAACTCACCTTTACCCTTAAGCAAGCATAAGTTGGTTTTCTAAATTTGAGACCCTGTTCTGTTCTGTAATTCAGTTCCTGTGTAGCCAAGTTTACATTCCATGTATTACTGATATCTTATGATGTTTCTTTTTCTGTGTGACTTATTACAGTTAGAATCATCATACCTGAATCCACTCATTGTGCTGCTAAGGGCCTGATGACACAGATTTCATTGCTGAGTGATATTGCTTTGTAAGTAAATACCACAACTTCTTTATCCATTTTTCACTTTCTGCGATGTTGAACTTGTACTGTAAACCAGGTTCTTGTAAACAGAGCCGTTCCAAACTTTGGGGTGGCTGTGTCTTTTTGATTTTAATTTCCCTAAGCTATAGGACCATAAGTGGAAGTGCCCTAGGTTCTGTTGCTTTGTTTTTTAGATGTTTCAGGAAACACCATACACTTCTCCCGAATGGCTGTTGGCAATTTACATCCCGCCCATCAGCATAACAAGGCTCCCAGTTCTCCATGGCCTGTCCTGCCTTTCTGGATTTTACACTTTTTTCAGATGGCCCTTTTGACCGGGGGGAATGAGACTTCATTGTAGTGCAGATTTCCTTTGCAAGCTTGCTTGGTTGGCCAAAAAGGGCGTATGCGTTTTTTCCTGAATATATTCAGGAAAAAACGCATACGCCCTTTTTGGCCAAGTGCATCATTGTGGACGTTCTGCCTCTTTTCCTATGCTTTCAATGCAATTCCAGTCTACCTCCTGAAATCGGTTTCCTGCAATTCTGCCCCGCTTTCAAGTCCTCTTGGCAGCCTTACTTCAGTCTATTTTTGGACGATAGCTGTCATTTATAACTCTGCAGGTTTGTGAATTACAGTGCCCCTGATCTCCTTTCTTCAACTCGCTTTTTTGTGAGCTGGCCGCAACACCGCAGGATGGCTTCAGTCCCTAATCTGGTTCCGGCACGGCACGCTGAGCCTTTGGTTATTTCCTCTTCCTGGTGGGAAATGAGAGTTAAATTTGCCCGTCCAGACACCTCCAGCTAGTCTCTCATTGGTTCTCGCTATTCCTGTTCATCTTCCGCAGAAATTGCAAACTGGGCCAAACAGGAGGTTAAAGGGACTGACTCTCCAAGTCGGGAGAGTGTTAGTAAAGTGTCTGGAATGTTGCACCCGAGTACCAGGGTACGAAAACTGAGACATATTTGAACACTTCTCCCGATCACATGGTTGATCATACTCTAGGTTCCACATGCATGTTTTAGCTGAAGGAAGAATACCTTAAACCTGGGTAGTTGAAACCCGTGGAATGGGTACCATGCAATATGACTTCAAAGGGTCTTCATTTGCTCACCGAACATCTCCAATCCTATCACTGCTGCGTTTATGCCCCTGTACACATGCTTGATTCTCTTTCGGAGACATAGCAATCCATAGGTTTTAAGATACTTACTAGTCAGGTACATTCTTAGGCGTTTAATATGCGGTGTTGAGTCCATTTCGTTGAGCATGGAGTAGCTCTTGTCTATTCCATATTTGACTTAAGGAACTTTATCTGTGCTCATTTCAATCTCTGGTTTTATGCAGCATCCCAACTCACCTTTACCCTTAAGCAAGCATAAGTTGGTTTTCTAAATTTGAGACCCTGTTCTGTTTTGGAATGCAGTTCCTGTGTAGCCAACTTTACATTCCGTGTATTACTGATATCTTATGATGTTTCTTTTTCTGTGTGACTTATTTCAGTTAGAATCATCGTACCTGAATCCACTCATTATGCTGCTACGGGCCTGATGACATAGATTTCATTGCTGAGTGATACTGCATTGTACGTAAGTACCACAAGTTCTTTATCCATTTTTCACTTTCTGTGATATTGAACTTGTATGGTAAACGAGGTTCTTGTAAAAGGAGGCGTCCCAAACTTTGGGGTGGCTGTGTCTTTTTGATTTTAATTTCCCTAAGCTATAGGACCATAAGTGGAAGTGCCCTAGGCTCTGTTGCTTTGTTTTTTAGATGTTTCAGGAAACACCATACACTTCTCCAGAGTGGTTGTTGGCAATTTACATTCCGCCCTTCAGCATAACAAGGCTCCCAGTTCTCCATGGCCTGTCCTGCCTTTCTGGAATTTACACTTTTTTCAGATGGCCCTTTTGACCAGGGGGAAGTGAGACTTCATTGTAGTGCAGATTTGACCAGGGGGAAGTGAGACTTCATTGTAGTGCAGTGAGACTTCATTGTAGTGCAGATTTCCTTTGCAAGAATATATTCATTGTAGTGCAGATTTCCTTTGCAAGAATATATTCAGGAAAAAACGCATACGCCCTTTTTGGCCAAGTGCATCATTGTGGACGTTCTGCCTCTTTTCCTATGCTTTCAATGCAATTCCAGTCTACCTCCTGAAATCGGTTTCCTGCAATTCTGCCCCGCTTTCAAGTCCTCTTGGCAGCCTTACTTCAGTCTATTTTTGGACGATAGCTGTCATTTATAACTCTGCAGGTTTGTGAATTACAGTGCCCCTGAGCTCCTTTCTTCAACTCGCTTTCTTTTGAGCTGGCCGCAACACCGCAGGATGGCTTCAGGCCCTAATCTGATTCCGGCATGGCACGCTCAGCCTTTGGTTATTTCCTCTTCCTGGTGGGAAATGAGAGTTAAATTTGCCCGTCCAGACACCTGCAGCTAGCCTCTCATTGGTTCTCGCTATTCCTGTTCATCTTCCGCAGAAATTGCAAACTGGGCCAAACAGGAGGTTAAAGGCGCTGACTCTCCAAGTGGGGAGAGTGTTAGTAAAGCATCTGGAATGTTGCACCCGAGTACCAGGGGAGGAAAACTGAGACATATTTGAACACGTCTCTCGTTCACATGGTTGACCTTACTTGGGTTCCACATGCATGTTTTAGCTGAAGGAAGAATACCTTAAACCTGGAGAGTTGAGACCCGTGTAATGGGTACCATGCAATATGACTTCAAAGGGTCTTCATTTGCTCACCGAACATCTCCAATCCTATCACTGCTGCGTTTATGCCCCTGTACACAGGCTTGATTCTCTTTCGGAGACATAGCAATCCATAGGTTTTAAGATAATTACTAGTCAGGTACATTCTTAGGCGTTTAATATGCGGTGTTGAGTCCATTTCTTTGAGCAAGGAGTAGCTCTTGTCTATTCCATATTTGGCTTAAGGAACTTTATCTGTGCTCATTTCAATCTCTGGTTTCATGCAGCACCCCAACTCACCTTTCCCCTTAAGCAAGCATAAGTTGATTTTCTAAATTTGAGACCCAGTTCTGTTCTGTAATTCAGTTCCTGTGTAGCCAAGTATACATTCCGTGTATTACTGATATCTTATGATGTTTCTTTTTCTGTGTGACTTATTTCAGTTAGAATCATCATACCTGAATCCACTCATTGTGCTGCTAAGGGCCTGATGACATAGATTTCATTGCTGAGTGATATTGCTTTGTAAGTAAATACCACAACTTCTTTATCCATTTTTCACTTTCTGCGATGTTGAACTTGTACTGTAAACGAGGTTCTTGTAAACAGAGGCGTCCCAAACTTTGGGGTGGCTGTGTCTTTTTGATTTTAATTTCCCTAAGCTATAGGACCATAAGTGGCAGTGCCCTAGGCTCTGTTGCTTTGTTTTTTAGATGTTTCAGGAAACACCATCCACTTCTCCCGAGTGTCTGTTGGCAATTTACATCCCGCCCATCAGCATAACAAGGCTCCCAGTTCTCCATGGCCTGTCCTGCCTTTCTGGATTTTACACTTTTTTCAGATGGCCCTTTTGACCGGGGGGAAGTGAGACTTCATTGTAGTGCAGATTTCCTTTGCAAGCTTGCTTGATTGGCCAAAAAGGGCGTATGCGTTGTTTCCTGAATATATTCAGGAAAAAACGCATACGCCCTTTTTGGCCAAGTGCATCATTGTGGACGTTCTGCCTCTTTTCCTATGCTTTCAATGCAATTCCAGTCTACCTCCTGAAATCGGTTTCCTGCAATTCTGCCCCGCTTTCAAGTCCTCTTGACAGCCTTACTTCAGTCTATTTTTGGACGATAGCTGTCATTTATAACTCTGCAGGTTTGTGAATTACAGTGCCCCTGAGCTCCTTTCTTCAACTCGCTTTCTTGTGACCTGGCCGCAACACCGCAGGATGGCTTCAGGCCCTAATCTGGTTCCGGCCTGGCATGCAGAGCCCTTGGTTAATTCCTCTTCCTGGTGGGAAATGAGAGTTAAATTTGCCCGTCCAGACACCTGCAGCTAGCCTCTCATTGGTTCTCACTATTCCTGTTCATCTTCCGCAGAAATTGCAAACTGGGCCAAACAGGAGGTTAAAGGGACTGACTCTCCAAGTGGGGAGAGTGTTAGTAAAGCGTCTGGAATGTTGCACCCAAGTACCAGGGGAGGAAAACTGAGACATATTTGAACACGTCTCCCGATCACATGGTTGATCATACTCTAGGTTCCATATGCATGTTTTAGCTGAAGGAAGAATACCTTAAACCTGGGTAGTTGAAACCCGTGGAATGGGTACCATGCAATATGACTTCAAAGGGTCTTCATTTGCTCACGAACCTCTCCAATCCTATCACTGCTGCGTTTATGCCCCTGTACACATGTTTGATTCTCTTCCGGAGACATAGCAATCCATAGGTTTTAAGATACTTACTAGTCAGGTACATTCTTAGGCGTTTAATATGGGGTGTTGAGTCCATTTGGTTGAGCAAGGAGTAGCTCTTGTCTATTCCATATTTGGCTTAAGGAACTTTATCTGTGCTCATTTCAATCTCTGGTTTTATGCAGCACCCCAACTCACCTTTACCCTTAAGCAAGCATAAGTTGGTTTTCTAAATTTGAGACCCTGTTCTGTTCTGTAATTCAGTTCCTGTGTAGCCAAGTTTACATTCCATGTATTACTGATATCTTATGATGTTTCTTTTTCTGTGTGACTTATTTCAGTTAGAATCATCATACCTGAATCCACTCATTGTGCTGCTAAGGGCCTGATGACACAGATTTCATTGCTGAGTGATATTGCTTTGTAAGTAAATACCACAACTTCTTTATCCATTTTTCACTTTCTGCGATGTTGAACTTGTACTGTAAACCAGGTTCTTGTAAACAGAGCCGTTCCAAATTTTGGGGTGGCTGTGTCTTTTTGATTTTAATTTCCCTAAGCTATAGGACCATAAGTGGAAGTGCCCTAGGTTCTGTTGCTTTGTTTTTTAGATGTTTCAGGAAACACCATACACTTCTCCCGAGTGGTTGTTGGCAATTTACATCCCACCCATCAGCATAACAAGGCTCCCAGTTCTCCATGGCCTGTCCTGCCTTTCTGGATTTTACACTTTTTTCAGATGGCCCTTTTGACCGGGGGAATGAGACTTCATTGTAGTGCAGATTTCCTTTGCAAGCTTGCTTGGTTGGCCAAAAAGGGCGTATGCGTTTTTTCCTGAATATATTCAGGAAAAAACGCATACGCCCTTTTTGGCCAAGTGCATCATTGTGGACGTTCTGCCTCTTTTCCTATGCTTTCAATGCAATTCCAGTCTACCTCCTGAAATCGGTTTCCTGCAATTCTGCCCCGCTTTCAAGTCCTCTTGGCAGCCTTACTTCAGTCTATTTTTGGACGATAGCTGTCATTTATAACTCTGCAGGTTTGTGAATTACAGTGCCCCTGAGCTCCTTTCTTCAACTCGCTTTTTTGTGAGCTGGCCGCAACACCGCAGGATGGCTTCAGGCCCTAATCTGGTTCCGGCACGGCACGCTGAGCCTTTGGTTAATTCCTCTTCCTGGTGGGAAATGAGAGTTAAATTTGCCCGTCCAGACACCTCCAGCTAGTCTCTCATTGGTTCTCGCTATTCCTGTTCATCTTCCGCAGAAATTGCAAACTGGGCCAAACAGGAGGTTAAAGGGACTGACTCTCCAAGTCGGGAGAGTGTTAGTAAAGTGTCTGGAATGTTGCACCCGAGTACCAGGGTACGAAAACTGAGACATATTTGAACACTTCTCCCGATCACATGGTTGATCATACTCTAGGTTCCACATGCATGTTTTAGCTGAAGGAAGAATACCTTAAACCTGGGTAGTTGAAACCCGTGGAATGGGTACCATGCAATATGACTTCAAAGGGTCTTCATTTGCTCACCGAACATCTCCAATCCTATCACTGCTGCGTTTATGCCCCTGTACACATGCTTGATTCTCTTTCGGAGACATAGCAATCCATAGGTTTTAAGATACTTACTAGTCAGGTACATTCTTAGGCGTTTAATATGGGGTTTTGAGTCCATTTCGTTGAGCAAGGAGTAGCTCTTGTCTATTCCATATTTGGCTTAAGGAATTTTATCTGTGCTCATTTCAATCTCTGGTTTTATGCAGCACCCCAACTCACCTTTCCCCTTAAGCAAGCATAAGTTGGTTTTCTAAATTTGAGACCCTGTTCTGTTTTGGAATGCAGTTCCTGTATAGCCAAGTTTACATTCCGTGTATTAGTGATATCTTATGATGTTTCTTTTTCTGTGTGACTTATTTCAGTTAGAATCATCGTACCTGAATCCACTCATTGTGCTGCTAAGGGCCTGATGACATAGATTTCATTGCTGAGTGATATTGCTTTGTAAGTAAATACCACAACTTCTTTATCCATTTTTCACTTTCTGCGATGTTGAACTTGTACTGTAAACGAGGTTCTTGTAAACAGAGGCGTCCCAAACTTTGGGGTGGCTGTGTCTTTTTGATTTTAATTTCCCTAAGCTATAGGACCATAAGTGGAAGTGCCCTAGGCTCTGTTGCTTTGTTTTTTAGATGTTTCAGGAAACACCATCCACTTATCCCGAGTGTCTGTTGGCAATTTACATCCCGCCCATCAGCATAACAAGGCTCCCAGTTCTCCATGGCCTGTCCTGCCTTTCTGGATTTTACACTTTTTTCAGATGGCCCTTTTGACCGGGGGGAAGTGAGACTTCATTGTAGTGCAGATTTCCTTTGCAAGCTTGCTTGGTTGGCCAAAAAGGGCATATGCGTTTTTTCCTGAATATATTCAGGAAAAAACGCATACGCCCTTTTTGGCCAAGTGCATCATTGTGGACGTTCTGCCTCTTTTCCTATGCTTTCAATGCAATTCCCGTCTACCTCCTGAAATCGGTTTCCTGCAATTCTGCCCCGCTTTCAAGTCCTCTTGGCAGCCTTACTTCAGTCTATTTTTGGACGATAGCTGTCATTTATAACTCTGCAGGTTTGTGAATTACAGTGCCCCTGAGCTCCTTTCTTCAACTCGCTTTCTTGTGACCTGGCCGCAACACCGCAGGATGGCTTCAGGCCCTAATCTGGTTCCGGCCTGGCATGCAGAGCCCTTGGTTAATTCCTCTTCCTGGTGGGAAATGAGAGTTAAATTTGCCCGTCCAGACACCTCCAGCTAGTCTCTCATTGGTTCTCGCTATTCCTGTTCATCTTCCGCAGAAATTGCAAACTGGGCCAAACAGGAGGTTAAAGGGACTGACTCTCCAAGTCGGGAGAGTGTTAGTAAAGTGTCTGGAATGTTGCACCCGAGTACCAGGGTACGAAAACTGAGACATATTTGAACACTTCTCCCGATCACATGGTTGATCATACTCTAGGTTCCACATGCATGTTTTAGCTGAAGGAAGAATACCTTAAACCTGGGTAGTTGAAACCCGTGGAATGGGTACCATGCAATATGACTTCAAAGGGTCTTCATTTGCTCACCGAACATCTCCAATCCTATCACTGCTGCGTTTATGCCCCTGTACACATGCTTGATTCTCTTTCGGAGACATAGCAATCCATAGGTTTTAAGATACTTACTAGTCAGGTACATTCTTAGGCGTTTAATATGGGGTTTTGAGTCCATTTCGTTGAGCAAGGAGTAGCTCTTGTCTATTCCATATTTGGCTTAAGGAATTTTATCTGTGCTCATTTCAATCTCTGGTTTTATGCAGCACCCCAACTCACCTTTCCCCTTAAGCAAGCATAAGTTGGTTTTCTAAATTTGAGACCCTGTTCTGTTTTGGAATGCAGTTCCTGTATAGCCAAGTTTACATTCCGTGTATTAGTGATATCTTATGATGTTTCTTTTTCTGTGTGACTTATTTCAGTTAGAATCATCGTACCTGAATCCACTCATTGTGCTGCTAAGGGCCTGATGACATAGATTTCATTGCTGAGTGATATTGCTTTGTAAGTAAATACCACAACTTCTTTATCCATTTTTCACTTTCTGCGATGTTGAACTTGTACTGTAAACGAGGTTCTTGTAAACAGAGGCGTCCCAAACTTTGGGGTGGCTGTGTCTTTTTGATTTTAATTTCCCTAAGCTATAGGACCATAAGTGGAAGTGCCCTAGGCTCTGTTGCTTTGTTTTTTAGATGTTTCAGGAAACACCATCCACTTCTCCCGAGTGTCTGTTGGCAATTTACATCCCGCCCATCAGCATAACAAGGCTCCCAGTTCTCCATGGCCTGTCCTGCCTTTCTGGATTTTACACTTTTTTCAGATGGCCCTTTTGACCGGGGGGAAGTGAGACTTCATTGTAGTGCAGATTTCCTTTGCAAGCTTGCTTGGTTGGCCAAAAAGGGCGTATGCGTTTTTTCCTGAATATATTCAGGAAAAAACGCATACGCCCTTTTTGGCCAAGTGCATCATTGTGGACGTTCTGCCTCTTTTCCTATGCTTTCAATGCAATTCCCGTCTACCTCCTGAAATCGGTTTCCTGCAATTCTGCCCCGCTTTCAAGTCCTCTTGGCAGCCTTACTTCAGTCTATTTTTGGACGATAGCTGTCATTTATAACTCTGCAGGTTTGTGAATTACAGTGCCCCTGAGCTCCTTTCTTCAACTCGCTTTCTTGTGACCTGGCCGCAACACCGCAGGATGGCTTCAGGCCCTAATCTGGTTCCGGCCTGGCATGCAGAGCCCTTGGTTAATTCCTCTTCCTGGTGGGAAATGAGAGTTAAATTTGCCCGTCCAGACACCTGCAGCTAGCCTCTCATTGGTTCTCACTATTCCTGTTCATCTTCCGCAGAAATTGCAAACTGGGCCAAACAGGAGGTTAAAGGGACTGACTCTCCAAGTCGGGAGAGTGTTAGTAAAGCGTCTGGAATGTTGCACCCGAGTACCAGGGGAGGAAAACTGAGACATATTTGAACACGTCTCCCGATCACATGGTTGATCATACTCTAGGTTCCACATGCATGTTTTAGCTGAAGGAAGAATACCTTAAACCTGGGTAGTTGAAACCCGTGGAATGGGTACCATGCAATATGACTTCAAAGGGTCTTCATTTGCTCACCGAACCTCTCCAATCCTATCACTGCTGCGTTTATGCCCCTGTACACATGCTTGATTCTCTTTCGGAGACATAGCAATCCATAGGTTTTAAGATACTTACTAGTCAGGTACATTCTTAGGCGTTTAATATGGGGTGTTGAGTCCATTTGGTTGAGCAAGGAGTAGCTCTTGTCTATTCCATATTTGGCTTAAGGAACTTTATCTGTGCTCATTTCAATCTCTGGTTTTATGCAGCACCCCAACTCACCTTTACCCTTAAGCAAGCATAAGTTGGTTTTCTAAATTTGAGACCCTGTTCTGTTTTGGAATGCAGTTCCTGTGTAGCCAAGTTTACATTCCGTGTATTAGTGATATCTTATGATGTTTCTTTTTCTGTGTGACTTATTTCAGTTAGAATCATCGTACCTGAATCCACTCATTATGCTGCTACGGGCCTGATGACATAGATTTCATTGCTGAGTGATACTGCATTGTACGTAAGTACCACAAGTTCTTTATCCATTTTTCACTTTCTGTGATATTGAACTTGTATGGTAAACGAGGTTCTTGTAAACGGAGGCGTCCCAAACTTTGGGGTGGCTGTGTCTTTTTGATTTTAATTTCCCTAAGCTATAGGACCATAAGTGGCAGTGCCATAGGCTCTGTTGCTTTGTTTTTTAGATGTTTCAGGAAACACCATACACTTCTCCTGAGTGTCTGTTGGCAATTTACATCCCGCCCATCAGCATAACAAGGCTCCCAGTTCTCCATGGCCTGTCCTGCCTTTCTGGATTTTACACTTTTTTCAGATGGACCTTTTGACCGGGGAGAAGTGAGACTTCATTGTAGTGCAGATTTCCTTTGCAAGTTTGCTTGGTTGGCCAAAAAGGGCGTATGCGTTTTTTCCTGAATATATTCAGGAAAAAACGCATACGCCCTTTTTGGCCAAGTGCATCATTGTGGACGTTCTGCCTCTTTTCCTATGCTTTCAATGCAATTCCAGTCTACCTCCTGAAATCGGTTTCCTGCAATTCTGCCCCGCTTTCAAGTCCTCTTGGCAGCCTTACTTCAGTCTATTTTTGGACGATAGCTGTCATTTATAACTCTGCAGGTTTGTGAATTACAGTGCCCCTGAGCTCCTTTCTTCAACTTGCTTTCTTGTGACCTGGCCGCAACACCGCAGGATGCCTTCAGGCCCTAATCTGGTTCCGGCACGGCACGCTGAGCCTCTGGTTATTTCCTCTTCCTGGTGGGAAATGAGAGTTAAATTTGCCCGTCCAGACACCTCCAGCTAGTCTCTCATTGGTTCTCGCTATTCCTGTTCATCTTCCGCAGAAATTGCAAACTGGGCCAAACAGGAGGTTAAAGGCGCTGACTCTCCAAGTGGGGAGAGTGTTAGAAAAGCGTCTGGAATGTTGCACCCGAGTACCAGGGGAGGAAAACTGAGACATATTTGAACACGTCTCCCGATCACATGGTTGATCATACTCTGGGTTCCACATGCATGTTTTAGCTGAAGGAAGAATACCTAAAACCTGGGTAGTTGAAACCCGTGGAATGGGTACCATGCAATATGACTTCAAAGGGTCTTCATTTGCTCACCGAACCTCTCCAATCCTATCACTGCTGCGTTTATGCCCCTGTACACATGCTTGATTCTCTTTTGGAGACATAGCAATCCCTAGATTTTAAGATACTTACTAGTCAGGTACATACTTAGGCGTTTAATATGCGGTGTTGAGTCCATTTCTTTGAGCAAGGAGTAGCTCTTGTCTATTCCATATTTGGCTTAAGGAACTTTATCTGTGCTCATTTCAATCTCTGGTTTTATGCAGCACCCCAACTCACCTTTACCCTTAAGCAAGCATAAGTTGGTTTTCTAAATTTGAGACCCTGTTCTGTTCTGTAATTCAGTTCCTGTGTAGCCAAGTTTACATTCCGTGTATTACTGATATCTTATGATGTTTCTTTTTCTGTGTGACTTATTTCAGTTAGAATCATCATACCTGAATCCACTCATTGTGCTACTAAGGGCCTCATGACACAGATTTCATTGCTGAGTGATATTGCTTTGTAAGTAAATACCACAACTTCTTTATCCATTTTTCACTTTCTGCGATGTTGAACTTGTACTGTAAACGAGGTTCTTGTAAACAGAGCCGTTCCAAACTTTGGGGTGGCTGTGTCTTTTTGATTTTAAATTCCCTAAGCTATAGGACCATAAGTGGAAGTGCCCTAGGCTCTGTTGCTTTGTTTTTTAGATGTTTCAGGAAACACCATACACTTCTCCAGAGTGGTTGTTGGCAATTTACATTCCGCCCTTCAGCATAACAAGGCTCCCAGTTCTCCATGGCCTGTCCTGCCTTTCTGGAATTTACACTTTTTTCAGATGGCCCTTTTGACCAGGGGGAAGTGAGACTTCATTGTAGTGCAGATTTGACCAGGGAGAAGTGAGACTTCATTGTAGTGCAGTGAGACTTCATTGTAGTGCAGATTTCCTTTGCAAGAATATATTCATTGTAGTGCAGATTTCCTTTGCAAGAATATATTCAGGAAAAAACGCATACGCCCTTTTTGGCCAAGTGCATCATTGTGGACGTTCTGCCTCTTTTCCTATGCTTTCAATGCAATTCCAGTCTACCTCCTGAAATCGGTTTCCTGCAATTCTGCCCCGCTTTCAAGTCCTCTTGGCAGCCTTACTTCAGTCTATTTTTGGACGATAGCTGTCATTTATAACTCTGCAGGTTTGTGAATTACAGTGCCCCTGAGCTCCTTTCTTCAACTCGCTTTCTTTTGAGCTGGCCGCAACACCGCAGGATGGCTTCAGGCCCTAATCTGATTCCGGCATGGCACGCTCAGCCTTTGGTTATTTCCTCTTCCTGGTGGGAAATGAGAGTTAAATTTGCCCGTCCAGACACCTCCAGCTAGCCTCTCATTGGTTCTCGCTATTCCTGTTCATCTTCCGCAGAAATTGCAAACTGGGCCAAACAGGAGGTTAAAGGCGCTGACTCTCCAAGTGGGGAGAGTGTTAGTAAAGCATCTGGAATGTTGCACCCGAGTACCAGGGGAGGAAAACTGAGACATATTTGAACACGTCTCTCGTTCACATGGTTGACCTTACTTGGGTTCCACATGCATGTTTTAGCTGAAGGAAGAATACCTTAAACCTGGAGAGTTGAGACCCGTGTAATGGGTACCGTGCAATATGACTTCAAAGGGTCTTCATTTGCTCACCGAACCTCTCCAATCCTATCACTGCTGCATTTATGCCCCTGTACACACGCTTGATTTTCTTTTGGAGACATAGCAATCCATAGGTTTTAAGATACTTACTAGTCAGGTACATTCTTAGGCGTTTAATATGGGGTTTTGAGTCCATTTCGTTGAGCAAGGAGTAGCTCTTGTCTATTCCATATTTGGCTTAAGGAACTTTATCTGTGCTCATTTCTATCTCTGGTTTTATGCAGCACCCCAACTCACCTTTCCCCTTAAGCAAGCATAAGTTGGTTTTCTAAATTTGAGACCCTGTTCTGTTTTGGAATGCAGTTCCTGTATAGCCAAGTTTACATTCCGTGTATTAGTGATATCTTATGATGTTTCTTTTTCTGTGTGACTTATTTCAGTTAGAATCATCGTACCTGAATCCACTCATTGTGCTGCTAAGGGCCTGATGACATAGATTTCATTGCTGAGTGATATTGCTTTGTAAGTAAATACCACAACTTCTTTATCCATTTTTCACTTTCTGCGATGTTGAACTTGTACTGTAAACGAGGTTCTTGTAAACAGAGGCGTCCCAAACTTTGGGGTGGCTGTGTCTTTTTGATTTTAATTTCCCTAAGCTATAGGACCATAAGTGGCAGTGCCCTAGGCTCTGTTGCTTTGTTTTTTAGATGTTTCAGGAAACACCATACACTTCTCCCGAGTGTCTGTTGGCAATTTACATCCCGCCCATCAGCATAACAAGGCTCCCAGTTCTCCATGGCCTGTCCTGCCTTTCTGGATTTTACACTTTTTTCAGATGGCCCTTTTGACCGGGGGGAAGTGAGACTTCATTGTAGTGCAGATTTCCTTTGCAAGCTTGTTTGATTGGCCAAAAAGGGCGTATGCGTTTTTTCCTGAATATATTCAGGAAAAAACGCATACGCCCTTTTTGGCCAAGTGCATCATTGTGGACGTTCTGCCTCTTTTCCTATGCTTTCAATGCAATTCCAGTCTACCTCCTGAAATCGGTTTCCTGCAATTCTGCCCCGCTTTCAAGTCCTCTTGGCAGCCTTACTTCAGTCTATTTTTGGACGATAGCTGTCATTTATAACTCTGCAGGTTTGTGAATTACAGTGCCCCTGAGCTCCTTTCTTCAACTCGCTTTCTTGTGACCTGGCCGCAACACCGCAGGATGGCTTCAGGCCCTAATCTGGTTCTGGCACGGCACGCTGAGCCTTTGGTTAATTCCTCTTCCTGGTGGGAAATGAGAGTTAAATTTGCCCATCCAGACACCTCCAGCTAGTCTCTCATTGATTCTCGCTCTTCCTGTTCATCTTCCGCAGAAATTGCAAACTGGGCCAAACAGGAGGTTAAAGGCGCTGACTCTCCAAGTGGAGAGAGTGTTAGTAAAGCGTCTGGAATGTTGCACCCAAGTACCAGGGGAGGAAAACTGAGACATATTTGAACACGTCTCCCGATCACATGGTTGATCATACTCTAGGTTCCATATGCATGTTTTAGCTGAAGGAAGAATACCTTAAACCTGGGTAGTTGAAACCCGTGGAATGGGTACCATGCAATATGACTTCAAAGGGTCTTCATTTGCTCACGAACCTCTCCAATCCTATCACTGCTGCGTTTATGCCCCTGTACACATGCTTGATTCTCTTCCGGAGACATAGCAATCCCTAGGTTTTAAGATACTTACTAGTCAGGTACATTCTTAGGCGTTTAATATGGGGTGTTGAGTCCATTTGGTTGAGCAAGGAGTAGCTCTTGTCTATTCCATATTTGGCTTAAGGAACTTTATCTGTGCTCATTTCAATCTCTGGTTTTATGCAGCACCCCAACTCACCTTTACCCTTAAGCAAGCATAGGTTGGTTTTCTAAATTTGAGACCCTGTTCTGTTCTGTAATTCAGTTCCTGTGTAGCCAAGTTTACATTCCATGTATTACTGATATCTTATGATGTTTCTTTTTCTGTGTGACTTATTTCAGTTAGAATCATCATACCTGAATCCACTCATTGTGCTGCTAAGGGCCTGATGACACAGATTTCATTGCTGAGTGATATTGCTTTGTAAGTAAATACCACAACTTCTTTATCCATTTTTCACTTTCTGCGATGTTGAACTTGTACTGTAAACCAGGTTCTTGTAAACAGAGCCGTTCCAAACTTTGGGGTGGCTGTGTCTTTTTGATTTTAATTTCCCTAAGCTATAGGACCATAAGTGGAAGTGCCCTAGGTTCTGTTGCTTTGTTTTTTAGATGTTTCAGGAAACACCATACACTTCTCCCGAGTGGTTGTTGGCAATTTACATCCCGCCCATCAGCATAACAAGGCTCCCAGTTCTCCATGGCCTGTCCTGCCTTTCTGGATTTTACACTTTTTTCAGATGGCCCTTTTGACCGGGGGGAATGAGACTTCATTGTAGTGCAGATTTCCTTTGCAAGCTTGCTTGGTTGGCCAAAAAGGGCGTATGCGTTTTTTCCTGAATATATTCAGGAAAAAACGCATACGCCCTTTTTGGCCAAGTGCATCATTGTGGACGTTCTGCCTCTTTTCCTATGCTTTCAATGCAATTCCAGTCTACCTCCTGAAATCGGTTTCCTGCAATTCTGCCCCGCTTTCAAGTCCTCTTGGCAGCCTTACTTCAGTCTATTTTTGGACGATAGCTGTCATTTATAACTCTGCAGGTTTGTGAATTACAGTGCCCCTGAGCTCCTTTCTTCAACTCGCTTTTTTGTGAGCTGGCCGCAACACCGCAGGATGGCTTCAGGCCCTAATCTGGTTCCGGCACGGCACGCTGAGCCTTTGGTTATTTCCTCTTCCTGGTGGGAAATGAGAGTTAAATTTGCCCGTCCAGACACCTCCAGCTAGTCTCTCATTGGTTCTCGCTATTCCTGTTCATCTTCCGCAGAAATTGCAAACTGGGCCAAACAGGAGGTTAAAGGGACTGACTCTCCAAGTCGGGAGAGTGTTAGTAAAGTGTCTGGAATGTTGCACCCGAGTACCAGGGTACGAAAACTGAGACATATTTGAACACTTCTCCCGATCACATGGTTGATCATACTCTAGGTTCCACATGCATGTTTTAGCTGAAGGAAGAATACCTTAAACCTGGGTAGTTGAAACCCGTGGAATGGGTACCATGCAATATGACTTCAAAGGGTCTTCATTTGCTCACCGAACATCTCCAATCCTATCACTGCTGCGTTTATGCCCCTGTACACATGCTTGATTCTCTTTCGGAGACATAGCAATCCATAGGTTTTAAGATACTTACTAGTCAGGTACATTCTTAGGCGTTTAATATGGGGTTTTGAGTCCATTTCGTTGAGCAAGGAGTAGCTCTTGTCTATTCCATATTTGGCTTAAGGAATTTTATCTGTGCTCATTTCAATCTCTGGTTTTATGCAGCACCCCAACTCACCTTTCCCCTTAAGCAAGCATAAGTTGGTTTTCTAAATTTGAGACCCTGTTCTGTTTTGGAATGCAGTTCCTGTATAGCCAAGTTTACATTCCGTGTATTAGTGATATCTTATGATGTTTCTTTTTCTGTGTGACTTATTTCAGTTAGAATCATCGTACCTGAATCCACTCATTGTGCTGCTAAGGGCCTGATGACATAGATTTCATTGCTGAGTGATATTGCTTTGTAAGTAAATACCACAACTTCTTTATCCATTTTTCACTTTCTGCGATGTTGAACTTGTACTGTAAACGAGGTTCTTGTAAACAGAGGCGTCCCAAACTTTGGGGTGGCTGTGTCTTTTTGATTTTAATTTCCCTAAGCTATAGGACCATAAGTGGAAGTGCCCTAGGCTCTGTTGCTTTGTTTTTTAGATGTTTCAGGAAACACCATCCACTTCTCCCGAGTGTCTGTTGGCAATTTACATCCCGCCCATCAGCATAACAAGGCTCCCAGTTCTCCATGGCCTGTCCTGCCTTTCTGGATTTTACACTTTTTTCAGATGGCCCTTTTGACCGGGGGGAAGTGAGACTTCATTGTAGTGCAGATTTCCTTTGCAAGCTTGCTTGGTTGGCCAAAAAGGGCGTATGCGTTTTTTCCTGAATATATTCAGGAAAAAACGCATACGCCCTTTTTGGCCAAGTGCATCATTGTGGACGTTCTGCCTCTTTTCCTATGCTTTCAATGCAATTCCCGTCTACCTCCTGAAATCGGTTTCCTGCAATTCTGCCCCGCTTTCAAGTCCTCTTGGCAGCCTTACTTCAGTCTATTTTTGGACGATAGCTGTCATTTATAACTCTGCAGGTTTGTGAATTACAGTGCCCCTGAGCTCCTTTCTTCAACTCGCTTTCTTGTGACCTGGCCGCAACACCGCAGGATGGCTTCAGGCCCTAATCTGGTTCCGGCCTGGCATGCAGAGCCCTTGGTTAATTCCTCTTCCTGGTGGGAAATGAGAGTTAAATTTGCCCGTCCAGACACCTGCAGCTAGCCTCTCATTGGTTCTCACTATTCCTGTTCATCTTCCGCAGAAATTGCAAACTGGGCCAAACAGGAGGTTAAAGGGACTGACTCTCCAAGTCGGGAGAGTGTTAGTAAAGCATCTGGAATGTTGCACCCGAGTACCAGGGGAGGAAAACTGAGACATATTTGAACACGTCTCCCGATCACATGGTTGATCATACTCTAGGTTCCACATGCATGTTTTAGCTGAAGGAAGAATACCTTAAACCTGGGTAGTTGAAACCCGTGGAATGGGTACCATGCAATATGACTTCAAAGGGTCTTCATTTGCTCACCGAACCTCTCCAATCCTATCACTGCTGCGTTTATGCCCCTGTACACATGCTTGATTCTCTTTCGGAGACATAGCAATCCATAGGTTTTAAGATACTTACTAGTCAGGTACATTCTTAGGCGTTTAATATGGGGTGTTGAGTCCATTTGGTTGAGCAAGGAGTAGCTCTTGTCTATTCCATATTTGGCTTAAGGAACTTTATCTGTGCTCATTTCAATCTCTGGTTTTATGCAGCACCCCAACTCACCTTTACCCTTAAGCAAGCATAAGTTGGTTTTCTAAATTTGAGACCCTGTTCTGTTCTGTAATTCAGTTCCTGTGTAGCCAAGTTTACATTCCATGTATTACTGATATCTTATGATGTTTCTTTTTCTGTGTGACTTATTTCAGTTAGAATCATCATACCTGAATCCACTCATTGTGCTGCTAAGGGCCTGATGACACAGATTTCATTGCTGAGTGATATTGCTTTGTAAGTAAATACCACAACTTCTTTATCCATTTTTCACTTTCTGCGATGTTGAACTTGTACTGTAAACCAGGTTCTTGTAAACAGAGCCGTTCCAAACTTTGGGGTGGCTGTGTCTTTTTGATTTTAATTTCCCTAAGCTATAGGACCATAAGTGGAAGTGCCCTAGGTTCTGTTGCTTTGTTTTTTAGATGTTTCAGGAAACACCATACACTTCTCCCGAGTGGTTGTTGGCAATTTACATCCCACCCATCAGCATAACAAGGCTCCCAGTTCTCCATGGCCTGTCCTGCCTTTCTGGATTTTACACTTTTTTCAGATTGCCCTTTTGACCGGGGGGAATGAGACTTCATTGTAGTGCAGATTTCCTTTGCAAGCTTGCTTGGTTGGCCAAAAAGGGCGTATGCGTTTTTTCCTGAATATATTCAGGAAAAAATGCATACGCCCTTTTTGGCCAAGTGCATCATTGTGGACGTTCTGCCTCTTTTCCTATGCTTTCAATGCAATTCCAGTCTACCTCCTGAAATCGGTTTCCTGCAATTCTGCCCCGCTTTCAAGTCCTCTTGGCAGCCTTACTTCAGTCTATTTTTGGACGATAGCTGTCATTTATAACTCTGCAGGTTTGTGAATTACAGTGCCCCTGAGCTCCTTTCTTCAACTCGCTTTTTTGTGAGCTGGCCGCAACACCGCAGGATGGCTTCAGTCCCTAATCTGGTTCCGGCACGGCACGCTGAGCCTTTGGTTATTTCCTCTTCCTGGTGGGAAATGAGAGTTAAATTTGCCCGTCCAGACACCTCCAGCTAGTCTCTCATTGGTTCTCGCTATTCCTGTTCATCTTCCGCAGAAATTGCAAACTGGGCCAAACAGGAGGTTAAAGGGACTGACTCTCCAAGTCGGGAGAGTGTTAGTAAAGTGTCTGGAATGTTGCACCCGAGTACCAGGGTACGAAAACTGAGACATATTTGAACACTTCTCCCGATCACATGGTTGATCATACTCTAGGTTCCACATGCATGTTTTAGCTGAAGGAAGAATACCTTAAACCTGGGTAGTTGAAACCCGTGGAATGGGTACCATGCAATATGACTTCAAAGGGTCTTCATTTGCTCACCGAACATCTCCAATCCTATCACTGCTGCGTTTATGCCCCTGTACACATGCTTGATTCTCTTTCGGAGACATAGCAATCCATAGGTTTTAAGATACTTACTAGTCAGGTACATTCTTAGGCGTTTAATATGCGGTGTTGAGTCCATTTCGTTGAGCAAGGAGTAGCTCTTGTCTATTCCATATTTGACTTAAGGAACTTTATCTGTGCTCATTTCAATCTCTGGTTTTATGCAGCATCCCAACTCACCTTTACCCTTAAGCAAGCATAAGTTGGTTATCTAAATTTGAGACCCTGTTCTGTTCTGTAATTCAGTAAATGTGTAGCCAAGTTTACATTCCGTGTATTACTGATATCTTATGATGTTTCTTTTTCTGTGTGACTTATTTCAGTTAGAATCATCATACCTGAATCCACTCATTGTGCTGCTAAGGGCCTGATGACACAGATTTCATTGCTGAGTTATATTGCTTTGTAAGTAAATACCACAACTTCTTTATCCATTTTTCACTTTCTGTGATGTTGAACTTGTACTGTAAACGAGGTTCTTGTAAACAGAGGCGTCCCAAACTTTGGGGTGGCTGTGTCTTTTTGATTTTAATTTCCCTAAGCTATAGGACCATAAGTGGCAGTGCCCTAGGCTCTGTTGCTTTGTTTTTTAGATGTTTCAGGAAACACCATACACTTCTCCCGAGTGTTTATTGGCAATTTACATCCCGCCCTTCAGCATAACAAGGCTCCCAGTTCTCCATGGCCTGTCCTGCCTTTCTGGATTTTACACTTTTTTCAGATGGCCCTTTTGACCGGGGGGAAGTGAGACTTCATTGTAGTGCAGATTTCCTTTGCAAGCTTGCTTGGTTGGCCAAAAAGGGCGTATGCGTTTTTTCCTGAATATATTCAGGAAAAAACGCATACGCCCTTTTTGGCCAAGTGCATCATTGTGGACGTTCTGCCTCTTTTCCTATGCTTTCAATGCAATTCCAGTCTACCTCCTGAAATCGGTTTCCTGCAATTCTGCCCCGCTTTCAAGTCCTCTTGGCAGCCTTACTTCAGTCTATTTTTGGACGATAGCTGTCATTTATAACTCTGCAGGTTTGTGAATTACAGTGCCCCTGAGCTCCTTTCTTCAACTCGCTTTCTTGTGACCTGGCAGCAACACCGCAGGATGGCTTCAGGCCCTAATCTGGTTCCGGCCCGGCATGCTGAGCCTTTGGTTAATTCCTCTTCCTGGTGGGAAATGAGAGTTAAATTTGCCTGTCTAGACACCTGCAGCTAGCCTCTCATTGGTTCTCGCTATTCCTGTTCAGCTTCCGCAGAAATTGCAAACTGGGCCAAACAGGAGGTTAAAGGGACTGACTCTCCAAGTCGGGAGAGTGTTAGTAAAGCGTCTGGAATGTTGCACCCGAGTACCAGGGGAGGAAAACTGAGACAGATTTGAACACGTCTCCCGATCACATGGTTGATCATACTCTAGGTTCCACATGCATGTTTTAGCTGAAGGAAGAATACCTTAAACCTGGGTAGTTGAAACCCGTGGAATGGGTACCATGCAATATGACTTCAAAGGGTCTTCATTTGCTCACCGAACCTCTCCAATCCTATCACTGCTGCGTTTATGCCCCTGTACACATGCTTGATTCTCTTTCGGAGACATAGCAATCCATAGGTTTTAAGATACTTACTAGTCAGGTACATTCTTAGGCGTTTAATATGCGGTGTTGAGTCCATTTCGTTGAGCAAGGAGTAGCTCTTGTCTATTCCATATTTGACTTAAGGAACTTTATCTGTGCTCATTTCAATCTCTGGTTTTATGCAGCACCCCAACTCACCTTTACCCTTAAGCAAGCATAAGTTGGTTTTCTAAATTTGAGACCCTGTTCTGTTCTGTAATTCAGTTCCTGTGTAGCCAAGTTTACATTCCATGTATTACTGATATCTTATGATGTTTCTTTTTCTGTGTGACTTATTTCAGTTAGAATCATCATACCTGAATCCACTCATTGTGCTGCTAAGGGCCTGATGACACAGATTTCATTGCTGAGTGATATTGCTTTGTAAGTAAATACCACAACTTCTTTATCCATTTTTCACTTTCTGCGATGTTGAACTTGTACTGTAAACGAGGTTCTTGTAAACAGAGCCGTTCCAAACTTTGGGGTGGCTGTGTCTTTTTGATTTTAAATTCCCTAAGCTATAGGACCATAAGTGGAAGTGCCCTAGGTTCTGTTGCTTTGTTTTTTAGATGTTTCAGGAAACACCATACACTTCTCCCCAGTGTCTGTTGGCAATTTACATCCCGCCCATCAGCATAACAAGGCTCCCAGTTCTCCATGGCCTGTCCTGCCTTTCTGGATTTTACACTTTTTTCAGATGGCCCTTTTGACCGGGGGGAAGTGAGACTTCATTGTAGTGCAGATTTCCTTTGCAAGCTTGCTTGGTTGGCCAAAAAGGGCGTATGCGTTTTTTCCTGAATATATTCAGGAAAAAACGCATACGCCCTTTTTGGCCAAATGCATCATTGTGGACGTTCTGCCTCTTTTCCTATGCTTTCAATGCAATTCCAGTCTACCTCCTGAAATCGGTTTCCTGCAATTCTGCCCCGCTTTCAAGTCCTCTTGGCAGCCTTACTTCAGTCTATTTTTGGACGATAGCTGTCATTTATAACTCTGCAGGTTTGTGAATTACAGTGCCCCTGAGCTCCTTTCTTCAACTCGCTTTCTTGTGACCTGGCCGCAACACCGCAGGATGGCTTCAGGCCCTAATCTGGTTCCGGCCCGGCATGCTGAGCCTTTGGTTAATTCCTCTTCCTGGTGGGAAATGAGAGTTAAATTTGCCCGTCCAGACACCTGCAGCTAGCCTCTCATTGGTTCTCGCTATTCCTGTTCAGCTTCCGCAGAAATTGCAAACTGGGCCAAACAGGAGGTTAAAGGGACTGACTCTCCAAGTCGGGAGAGTGTTAGTAAAGCGTCTGGAATGTTGCACCCGAGTACCAGGGGAGGAAAACTGAGACATATTTGAACACGTCTCCCGATCACATGGTTGATCATACTCTAGGTTCCACATGCATGTTTTAGCTGAAGGAAGAATACCTTAAACCTGGGTAGTTGAAACCCGTGGAATGGGTACCATGCAATATGACTTCAAAGGGTCTTCATTTGCTCACCGAACCTCTCCAATCCTATCACTGCTGCGTTTATGCCCCTGTACACATGCTTGATTCTCTTTCGGAGACATAGCAATCCCTAGGTTTTAAGATACTTACTAGTCAGGTACATTCTTAGGAGTTTAATATGGGGTGTTGAGTCCATTTCGTTGAGCAAGGAGTAGCTCTTGTCTATTCCATATTTGGCTTAAGGAACTTTATCTGTGCTCATTTCAATCTCTGGTTTTATGCAGCACCCCAACTCACCTTTACCCTTAAGCAAGCATAAGTTGGTTTTCTAAATTTGAGACCCTGTTCTGTTCTGTAATTCAGTTCCTGTGTAGCCAAGTTTACATTCCGTGTATTAGTGATATCTTATGATGTTTCTTTTTCTGTGTCACTTATTTCAGTTAGAATCATCATACCTGAATCCACTCATTGTGCTGCTAAGGGCCTGATGACACAGATTTCATTGCTGAGTGATATTGCTTTGTAAGTAAATACCACAACTTTTTTATCCATTTTTCACTTTCTGCGATGTTGAACTTGTACTGTAAACGAGGTTCTTGTAAACACAGCTGTTCGAAACTTTGGGGTGGCTGTGTCTTTTTGATTTTAAATTCCCTAAGCTATAGGACCATAAGTGGAAGTGCCCTAGGCTCTGTTGCTTTGTTTTTTAGATGTTTCAGGAAACACCATACACTTCTCCCGAGTGTTTATTGGCAATTTACATCCCGCCCTTCAGCATAACAAGGCTCCCAGTTCTCCATGGCCTGTCCTGCCTTTCTGGATTTTACACTTTTTTCAGATGGCCCTTTTGACCGGGGGGAAGTGAGACTTCATTGTAGTGCAGATTTCCTTTGCAAGCTTGCTTGGTTGGCCAAAAAGGGCGTATGCGTTTTTTCCTGAATATATTCAGGAAAAAACGCATACGCCCTTTTTGGCCAAGTGCATCATTGTGGACGTTCTGCCTCTTTTCCTATGCTTTCAATGCAATTCCAGTCTACCTCCTGAAATCGGTTTCCTGCAATTCTGCCCCGCTTTCAAGTCCTCTTGGCAGCCTTACTTCAGTCTATTTTTGGACGATAGCTGTCATTTATAACTCTGCAGGTTTGTGAATTACAGTGCCCCTGAGCTCCTTTCTTCAACTCGCTTTCTTGTGACCTGGCCGCAACACCGCAGGATGGCTTCAGGCCCTAATCTGGTTCCAGCCCGGCATGCTGAGCCTTTGGTTAATTCCTCTTCCTGGTGGGAAATGAGAGTTAAATTTGCCCGTCCAGACACCTGCAGCTAGCCTCTCATTGGTTCTCGCTATTCCTGTTCAGCTTCCGCAGAAATTGCAAACTGGGCCAAACAGGAGGTTAAAGGCGCTGACTCTCCAAGTGGGGAGAGTGTTAGTAAAGCGTCTGGAATGTTGCACGCGAGTACCAGTGGAGGAAAGCTGAGCCATATTTGAACACGTCTCCCGTTCACATGGTTGATCATACTTGGGTTCCACATGCATGTTTTAGCTGAAGGAAGAATACCTTAAACCTGGAGAGTTAAGACCCGTGGAATGGGTACCATGCAATATGACTTCAAAGGGTCTTCATTTGCTCACCGAACCTCTCCAATCCTATCACTGCTGCGTTTATGCCCCTGTACACATGCTTGATTCTCTTTCGGAGACATAGCAATCCATAGGTTTTAAGACACTTACTAGTCAGGTACATTCTTAGGCGTTTAATATGCGGTGTTGAGTCCATTTCGTTGAGCAAGGAGTAGCTCTTGTCTATTCCATATTTGACTTAAGGAACTTTATCTGTGCTCATTTCAATCTCTGGTTTTATGCAGCACCCCAACTCACCTTTACCCTTAAGCAAGCATAAGTTGGTTTTCTAAATTTGAGACCCTGTTCTGTTCTGTAATTCAGTTCCTGTGTAGCCAAGTTTACATTCCATGTATTACTGATATCTTATGATGTTTCTTTTTCTGTGTGACTTATTTCAGTTAGAATCATCATACCTGAATCCACTCATTGTGCTGCTAAGGGCCTGATGACACAGATTTCATTGCTGAGTGATATTGCTTTGTAAGTAAATACCACAACTTCTTTATCCATTTTTCACTTTCTGTGATGTTGAACTTGTACTGTAAACGAGGTTCTTGTAAACAGAGCCGTTCCAAACTTTGGGGTGGCTGTGTCTTTTTGATTTTAAATTCCCTAAGCTATAGGACCATAAGTGGAAGTGCCCTAGGTTCTGTTGCTTTGTTTTTTAGATGTTTCAGGAAACACCATACACTTCTCCCCAGTGTCTGTTGGCAATTTACATCCCGCCCATCAGCATAACAAGGCTCCCAGTTCTCCATGGCCTGTCCTGCCTTTCTGGATTTTACACTTTTTTCAGATGGCCCTTTTGACCGGGGGGAAGTGAGACTTCATTGTAGTGCAGATTTCCTTTGCAAGCTTGCTTGGTTGGCCAAAAAGGGCGTATGCGTTTTTTCCTGAATATATTCAGGAAAAAACGCATACGCCCTTTTTGGCCAAGTGCATCATTGTGGACGTTCTGCCTCTTTTCCTATGCTTTCAATGCAATTCCAGTCTACCTCCTGAAATCGGTTTCCTGCAATTCTGCCCCGCTTTCAAGTCCTCTTGGCAGCCTTACTTCAGTCTATTTTTGGACGATAGCTGTCATTTATAACTCTGCAGGTTTGTGAATTACAGTGCCCCTGAGCTCCTTTCTTCAACTCGCTTTCTTGTGACCTGGCCGCAACACCGCAGGATGGCTTCAGGCCCTAATCTGGTTCCGGCCCGGCATGCTGAGCCTTTGGTTAATTCCTCTTCCTGGTGGGAAATGAGAGTTAAATTTGCCCGTCCAGACACCTGCAGCTAGCCTCTCATTGGTTCTCGCTATTCCTGTTCAGCTTCCGCAGAAATTGCAAACTGGGCCAAACAGGAGGTTAAAGGGACTGACTCTCCAAGTCGGGAGAGTGTTAGTAAAGCGTCTGGAATGTTGCACCCGAGTACCAGGGGAGGAAAACTGAGACATATTTGAACACGTCTCCCGATCACATGGTTGATCATACTCTGGGTTCCACATGCATGTTTTAGCTGAAGGAAGAATACCTTAAACCTGGGTAGTTGAAACCCGTGGAATGGGTACCATGCAATATGACTTCAAAGGGTCTTCATTTGCTCACCGAACCTCTCCAATCCTATCACTGCTGCGTTTATGCCCCTGTACACATGCTTGATTCTCTTTCGGAGACATAGCAATCCCTAGGTTTAAAGATACTTACTAGTCAGGTACATTCTTAGGAGTTTAATATGGGGTGTTGAGTCCATTTCGTTGAGCAAGGAGTAGCTCTTGTCTATTCCATATTTGGCTTAAGGAACTTTATCTGTGCTCATTTCAATCTCTGGTTTTATGCACCACCCCAACTCACCTTTACCCTTAAGCAAGCATAAGTTGGTTTTCTAAATTTGAGACCCTGTTCTGTTCTGTAATTCAGTTCCTGTGTAGCCAAGTTTACATTCCGTGTATTACTGATATCTTATGATGTTTCTTTTTCTGTGTCACTTATTTCAGTTAGAATCATCATACCTGAATCCACTCATTGTGCTGCTAAGGGCCTGATGACACAGATTTCATTGCTGAGTGATATTGCTTTGTAAGTAAATACCACAACTTCTTTATCCATTTTTCACTTTCTGCGATGTTGAACTTGTACTGTAAACGAGGTTCTTGTAAACAGAGCCGTTCCAAACTTTGGGGTGGCTGTGTCTTTTTGATTTTAAATTCCCTAAGCTATAGGACCATAAGTGGAAGTGCCCTAGGTTCTGTTGCTTTGTTTTTTAGATGTTTCAGGAAACACCATACACTTCTCCCCAGTGTCTGTTGGCAATTTACATCCCGCCCATCAGCATAACAAGGCTCCCAGTTCTCCATGGCCTGTCCTGCCTTTCTGGATTTTACACTTTTTTCAGATGGCCCTTTTGACCGGGGGGAAGTGAGACTTCATTGTAGTGCAGATTTCCTTTGCAAGCTTGCTTGGTTGGCCAAAAAGGGCGTATGCGTTTTTTCCTGAATATATTCAGGAAAAAACGCATACGCCCTTTTTGGCCAAGTGCATCATTGTGGACGTTCTGCCTCTTTTCCTATGCTTGCAATGCAATTCCAGTCTACCTCCTGAAATCGGTTTCCTGCAATTCTGCCCCGCTTTCAAGTCCTCTTGGCAGCCTTACTTCAGTCTATTTTTGGACGATAGCTGTCATTTATAACTCTGCAGGTTTGTGAATTACAGTGCCCCTGAGCTCCTTTCTTCAACTCGCTTTCTTGTGACCTGGCCGCAACACCGCAGGATGGCTTCAGGCCCTAATCTGGTTCCAGCCCGGCATGCTGAGCCTTTGGTTAATTCCTCTTCCTGGTGGGAAATGAGAGTTAAATTTGCCCGTCCAGACACCTGCAGCTAGCCTCTCATTGGTTCTCGCTATTCCTGTTCAGCTTCCGCAGAAATTGCAAACTGGGCCAAACAGGAGGTTAAAGGGACTGACTCTCTAAGTCGGGAGAGTGTTAGTAAAGCGTCTGGAATGTTGCACCCGAGTACCAGGGGAGGAAAACTGAGACATATTTGAACACGTCTCCCGATCACATGGTTGATCATACTCTAGGTTCCACATGCATGTTTTAGCTGAAGGAAGAATACCTTAAACCTGGGTAGTTGAAACCCGTGGAATGGGTACCATGCAATATGACTTCAAAGGGTCTTCATTTGCTCACCGAACCTCTCCAATCCTATCACTGCTGCGTTTATGCCCCTGTACACATGCTTGATTCTCTTTCGGAGACATAGCAATCCCTAGGTTTTAAGATACTTACTAGTCAGGTACATTCTTAGGAGTTTAATATGGGGTGTTGAGTCCATTTCGTTGAGCAAGGAGTAGCTCTTGTCTATTCCATATTTGGCTTAAGGAACTTTATCTGTGCTCATTTCAATCTCTGGTTTTATGCACCACCCCAACTCACCTTTACCCTTAAGCAAGCATAAGTTGGTTTTCTAAATTTGAGACCCTGTTCTGTTCTGTAATTCAGTTCCTGTGTAGCCAAGTATACATTCCGTGTATTACTGATATCTTATGATGTTTCTTTTTCTGTGTCACTTATTTCAGTTAGAATCATCATACCTGAATCCACTCATTGTGCTGCTAAGGGCCTGATGACACAGATTTCATTGCTGAGTGATATTGCTTTGTAAGTAAATACCACAACTTTTTTATACATTTTTCACTTTCTTCGATGTTGAACTTGTACTGTAAACGAGGTTCTTGTAAACAGAGCCGTTCGAAACATTGGGGTGGCTGTGTCTTTTTGATTTTAAATTCCCTAAGCTATAGGACCATAAGTGGAAGTGCCCTAAGCTCTGTTGCTTTGTTTTTTAGATGTTTCAGGAAACACCATACACTTCTCCCGAGTGTTTATTGGCAATTTACATCCCGCCCTTCAGCATAACAAGGCTCCCAGTTCTCCATGGCCTGTCCTGCCTTTCTGGATTTTACAGTTTTTTCAGATGGCCCTTTTGACCGGGGGGAAGTGAGACTTCATTGTAGTGCAGATTTCCTTTGCAAGCTTGCTTGGTTGGCCAAAAAGGGCGTATGCGTTTTTTCCTGAATATATTCAGGAAAAAACGCATACGCCCTTTTTGGCCAAGTGCATCATTGTGGACGTTCTGCCTCTTTTCCTATGCTTTCAATGCAATTCCAGTCTACCTCCTGAAATCGGTTTCCTGCAATTCTGCCCCGCTTTCAAGTCCTCTTGGCAGCCTTACTTCAGTCTATTTTTGGACGATAGCTGTCATTTATAAGTCTGCAGGTTTGTGAATTACAGTGCCCCTGAGCTCCTTTCTTCAACTCGCTTTCTTGTGAACTGGCCGCAACACCGCAAGATGGCTTCAGGCCCTAATCTGGTTCCGGCCCGGCATGCTGAGCCTTTGGTTAATTCCTCTTCCTGGTGGGAAATGAGAGTTAAATTTGCCCGTCCAGACACCTGCAGCTAGCCTCTCATTGGTTCTCGCTATTCCTGTTCAGCTTCCGCAGAAATTGCAAACTGGGCCAAACAGGAGGTTAAAGGCGCTGACTCTCCAAGTGGGGAGAGTGTTAGTAAAGCGTCTGGAATGTTGCACGCGAGTACCAGTGGAGGAAAGCTGAGCCATATTTGAACACGTCTCCCGTTCACATGGTTGATCATACTTGGGTTCCACATGCATGTTTTAGCTGAAGGAAGAATACCTTAAACCTGGAGAGTTAAGACCCGTGGAATGGGTACCATGCAATATGACTTCAAAGGGTCTTCATTTGCTCACCGAACCTCTCCAATCCTATCACTGCTGCGTTTATGCCCCTGTACACATGCTTGATTCTCTTTCGGAGACATAGCAATCCATAGGTTTTAAGATACTTACTAGTCAGGTACATTCTTAGGAGTTTAATATGCGGTGTTGAGTCCATTTCGTTGAGCAAGGAGTAGCTCTTGTCTATTCCATATTTGACTTAAGGAACTTTATCTGTGCTCATTTCAATCTCTGGTTTTATGCAGCACCCCAACTCACCTTTACCCTTAAGCAAGCATAAGTTGGTTTTCTAAATTTGAGACCCTGTTCTGTTCTGTAATTCAGTTCCTGTGTAGCCAAGTTTACATTCCATGTATTACTGATATCTTATGATGTTTCTTTTTCTGTGTGACTTATTTCAGTTAGAATCATCATATCTGAATCCACTCATTGTGCTGCTAAGGGCCTGATGACACAGATTTCATTGCTGAGTGATATTGCTTTGTAAGTAAATACCACAACTTCTTTATCCATTTTTCACTTTCTGCGATGTTGAACTTGTACTGTAAACGAGGTTCTTGTAAACAGAGCCGTTCCAAACTTTGGGGTGGCTGTGTCTTTTTGATTTTGAATTCCCTAAGCTATAGGACCATAAGTGGAAGTGCCCTAGGTTCTGTTGCTTTGTTTTTTAGATGTTTCAGGAAACACCATACACTTCTCCCCAGTGTCTGTTGGCAATTTACATCCCGCCCATCAGCATAACAAGGCTCCCAGTTCTCCATGGCCTGTCCTGCCTTTCTGGATTTTACACTTTTTTCAGATGGCCCTTTTGACCGGGGGGAAGTGAGACTTCATTGTAGTGCAGATTTCCTTTGCAAGCTTGCTTGGTTGGCCAAAAAGGGCGTATGCGTTTTTTCCTGAATATATTCAGGAAAAAACGCATACGCCCTTTTTGGCCAAGTGCATCATTGTGGACGTTCTGCCTCTTTTCCTATGCTTTCAATGCAATTCCAGTCTACCTCCTGAAATCGGTTTCCTGCAATTCTGCCCCGCTTTCAAGTCCTCTTGGCAGCCTTACTTCAGTCTATTTTTGGACGATAGCTGTCATTTATAACTCTGCAGGTTTGTGAATTACAGTGCCCCTGAGCTCCTTTCTTCAACTCGCTTTCTTGTGACCTGGCCGCAACACTGCAGGATGGCTTCAGGCCCTAATCTGGTTCCAGCCCGGCATGCTGAGCCTTTGGTTAATTCCTCTTCCTGGTGGGAAATGAGAGTTAAATTTGCCCGTCCAGACACCTGCAGCTAGCCTCTCATTGGTTCTCGCTATTCCTGTTCAGCTTCCGCAGAAATTGCAAACTGGGCCAAACAGGAGGTTAAAGGGACTGACTCTCCAAGTCGGGAGAGTGTTAGTAAAGCGTCTGGTATGTTGCACCCGAGTACCAGGGGAGGAAAACTGAGACATATTTGAACACGTCTCCCGATCACATGGGTGATCATACTCTAGGTTCCACATGCATGTTTTAGCTGAAGGAAGAATACCTTAAACCTGGGTAGTTGAAACCCGTGGAATGGGTACCATGCAATATGACTTCAAAGGGTCTTCATTTGCTCACCGAACCTCTCCAATCCTATCACTGCTGCGTTTATGCCCCTGTACACATGCTTGATTCTCTTTCGGAGACATAGCAATCCCTAGGTTTTAAGATACTTACTAGTCAGGTACATTCTTAGGAGTTTAATATGGGGTGTTGAGTCCATTTCGTTGAGCAAGGAGTAGCTCTTGTCTATTCCATATTTGGCTTAAGGAACTTTATCTGTGCTCATTTCAATCTCTGGTTTTATGCACCACCCCAACTCACCTTTACCCTTAAGCAAGCATAAGTTGGTTTTCTAAATTTGAGACCCTGTTCTGTTCTGTAATTCAGTTCCTGTGTAGCCAAGTTTACATTCCGTGTATTACTGATATCTTATGATGTTTCTTTTTCTGTGTCACTTATTTCAGTTAGAATCATCATACCTGAATCCACTCATTGTGCTGCTAAGGGCCTGATGACACAGATTTCATTGCTGAGTGATATTGCTTTGTAAGTAAATACCACAACTTCTTTATCCATTTTTCACTTTCTGCGATGTTGAACTTGTACTGTAAACGAGGTTCTTGTAAACAGAGCCGTTCCAAACTTTGGGGTGGCTGTGTCTTTTTGATTTTAAATTCCCTAAGCTATAGGACCATAAGTGGAAGTGCCCTAGGTTCTGTTGCTTTGTTTTTTAGATGTTTCAGGAAACACCATACACTTCTCCCCAGTGTCTGTTGGCAATTTACATCCCGCCCATCAGCATAACAAGGCTCCCAGTTCTCCATGGCCTGTCCTGCCTTTCTGGATTTTACACTTTTTTCAGATGGCCCTTTTGACCGGGGGGAAGTGAGACTTCATTGTAGTGCAGATTTCCTTTGCAAGCTTGCTTGGTTGGCCAAAAAGGGCGTATGCGTTTTTTCCTGAATATATTCAGGAAAAAACGCATACGCCCTTTTTGGCCAAGTGCATCATTGTGGACGTTCTGCCTCTTTTCCTATGCTTTCAATGCAATTCCAGTCTACCTCCTGAAATCGGTTTCCTGCAATTCTGCCCCGCTTTCAAGTCCTCTTGGCAGCCTTACTTCAGTCTATTTTTGGACGATAGCTGTCATTTATAAGTCTGCAGGTTTGTGAATTACAGTGCCCCTGAGCTCCTTTCTTCAACTCGCTTTCTTGTGACCTGGCCGCAACACCGCAGGATGGCTTCAGGCCCTAATCTGGTTCCGGCCCGGCATGCTGAGCCTTTGGTTAATTCCTCTTCCTGGTGGGAAATGAGAGTTAAATTTGCCCGTCCAGACACCTGCAGCTAGCCTCTCATTGGTTCTCGCTATTCCTGTTCAGCTTCTGCAGAAATTGCAAACTGGGCCAAACAGGAGGTTAAAGGGACTGACTCTCCAAGTCGGGAGAGTGTTAGTAAAGCGTCTGGAATGTTGCACCCGAGTACCAGGGGAGGAAAACTGAGACATATTTGAACACGTCTCCCGATCACATGGGTGATCATACTCTAGGTTCCACATGCATGTTTTAGCTGAAGGAAGAATACCTTAAACCTGGGTAGTTGAAACCCGTGGAATGGGTACCATGCAATATGACTTCAAAGGGTCTTCATTTGCTCACCGAACCTCTCCAATCCTATCACTGCTGCGTTTATGCCCCTGTACACATGCTTGATTCTCTTTCGGAGACATAGCAATCCCTAGGTTTTAAGATACTTACTAGTCAGGTACATTCTTAGGAGTTTAATATGGGGTGTTGAGTCCATTTCGTTGAGCAAGGAGTAGCTCTTGTCTATTCCATATTTGGCTTAAGGAACTTTATCTGTGCTCATTTCAATCTCTGGTTTTATGCACCACCCCAACTCACCTTTACCCTTAAGCAAGCATAAGTTGGTTTTCTAAATTTGAGACCCTGTTCTGTTCTGTAATTCAGTTCCTGTGTAGCCAAGTATACATTCCGTGTATTACTGATATCTTATGATGTTTCTTTTTCTGTGTGACTTATTTCAGTTAGAATCATCATACCTGAATCCACTCATTGTGCTGCTAAGGGCCTGATGACACAGATTTCATTGCTGAGTGATATTGCTTTGTAAGTAAATACCACAACTTTTTTATACATTTTCCACTTTCTTCGATGTTGAACTTGTACTGTAAACGAGGTTCTTGTAAACAGAGCCGTTCGAAACATTGGGGTGGCTGTGTCTTTTTGATTTTAAATTCCCTAAGCTATAGGACCATAAGTGGAAGTGCCCTAAGCTCTGTTGCTTTGTTTTTTAGATGTTTCAGGAAACACCATACACTTCTCCCGAGTGTTTATTGGCAATTTACATCCCGCCCTTCAGCATAACAAGGCTCCCAGTTCTCCATGGCCTGTCCTGCCTTTCTGGATTTTACAGTTTTTTCAGATGGCCCTTTTGACCGGGGGGAAGTGAGACTTCATTGTAGTGCAGATTTCCTTTGCAAGTTTGCTTGGTTGGCCAAAAAGGGCGTATGCGTTTTTTCCTGAATATATTCAGGAAAAAACGCATACGCCCTTTTTGGCCAAGTGCATCATTGTGGACGTTCTGCCTCTTTTCCTATGCTTTCAATGCAATTCCAGTCTACCTCCTGAAATCGGTTTCCTGCAATTCTGCCCCGCTTTCAAGTCCTCTTGGCAGCCTTACTTCAGTCTATTTTTGGACGATAGTTGTCATTTATAAGTCTGCAGGTTTGTGAATTACAGTGCCCCTGAGCTCCTTTCTTCAACTCGCTTTCTTGTGAACTGGCCGCAACACCGCAAGATGGCTTCAGGCCCTAATCTGGTTCCGGCCCGGCATGCTGAGCCTTTGGTTAATTCCTCTTCCTGGTGGGAAATGAGAGTTAAATTTGCCCGTCCAGACACCTGCAGCTAGCCTCTCATTGGTTCTCGCTATTCCTGTTCTGCTTCCGCAGAAATTGCAAACTGGGCCAAACAGGAGGTTAAAGGCGCTGACTCTCCAAGTGGGGAGAGTGTTAGTAAAGCGTCTGGAATGTTGCACGCGAGTACCAGTGGAGGAAAGCTGAGCCATATTTGAACACGTCTCCCGTTCACATGGTTGATCATAATTGGGTTCCACATGCATGTTTTAGCTGAAGGAAGAATACCTTAAACCTTGAGAGTTAAGACCCGTGGAATGGGTACCATGCAATATGACTTCAAAGGGTCTTCATTTGCTCACCGAACCTCTCCAATCCTATCACTGCTGCGTTTATGCCCCTGTACACATGCTTGATTCTCTTTCGGAGACATAGCAATCCATAGGTTTTAAGATACTTACTAGTCAGGTACATTCTTAGGAGTTTAATATGCGGTGTTGAGTCCATTTCGTTGAGCAAGGAGTAGCTCTTGTCTATTCCATATTTGACTTAAGGAACTTTATCTGTGCTCATTTCAATCTCTGGTTTTATGCAGCACCCCAACTCACCTTTACCCTTAAGCAAGCATAAGTTGGTTTTCTAAATTTGAGACCCTGTTCTGTTCTGTAATTCAGTTCCTGTGTAGCCAAGTTTACATTCCATGTATTACTGATATCTTATGATGTTTCTTTTTCTGTGTGACTTATTTCAGTTAGAATCATCATATCTGAATCCACTCATTGTGCTGCTAAGGGCCTGATGACACAGATTTCATTGCTGAGTGATATTGCTTTGTAAGTAAATACCACAACTTCTTTATCCATTTTTCACTTTCTGCGATGTTGAACTTGTACTGTAAACGAGGTTCTTGTAAACAGAGCCGTTCCAAACTTTGGGGTGGCTGTGTCTTTTTGATTTTAAATTCCCTAAGCTATAGGACCATAAGTGGAAGTGCCCTAGGTTCTGTTGCTTTGTTTTTTAGATGTTTCAGGAAACACCATACACTTGTCCCCAGTGTCTGTTGGCAATTTACATCCCGCCCATCAGCATAACAAGGCTCCCAGTTCTCCATGGCCTGTCCTGCCTTTCTGGATTTTACACTTTTTTCAGATGGCCCTTTTGACCGGGGGGAAGTGAGACTTCATTGTAGTGCAGATTTCCTTTGCAAGCTTGCTTGGTTGGCCAAAAAGGGCGTATGCGTTTTTTCCTGAATATATTCAGGAAAAAACGCATACGCCCTTTTTGGCCAAGTGCATCATTGTGGACGTTCTGCCTCTTTTCCTATGCTTTCAATGCAATTCCAGTCTACCTCCTGAAATCGGTTTCCTGCAATTCTGCCCCGCTTTCAAGTCCTCTTGGCAGCCTTACTTCAGTCTATTTTTGGACGATAGCTGTCATTTATAACTCTGCAGGTTTGTGAATTACAGTGCCCCTGAGCTCCTTTCTTCAACTCGCTTTCTTGTGACCTGGCCGCAACACCGCAGGATGGCTTCAGGCCCTAATCTGGTTCCAGCCCGGCATGCTGAGCCTTTGGTTAATTCCTCTTCCTGGTGGGAAATGAGAGTTAAATTTGCCCGTCCAGACACCTGCAGCTAGCCTCTCATTGGTTCTCACTATTCCTGTTCAGCTTCCGCAGAAATTGCAAACTGGGCCAAACAGGAGGTTAAAGGGACTGACTCTCCAAGTCGGGAGAGTGTTAGTAAAGCGTCTGGAATGTTGCACCCGAGTACCAGGGGAGGAAAACTGAGACATATTTGAACACGTCTCCCGATCACATGGTTGATCATACTCTAGGTTCCACATGCATGTTTTAGCTGAAGGAAGAATACCTTAAACCTGGGTAGTTGAAACCCGTGGAATGGGTACCATGCAATATGACTTCAAAGGGTCTTCATTTGCTCACCGAACCTCTCCAATCCTATCACTGCTGCGTTTATGCCCCTGTACACATGCTTGATTCTCTTTCGGAGACATAGCAATCCCTAGGTTTTAAGATACTTACTAGTCAGGTACATTCTTAGGAGTTTAATATGGGGTGTTGAGTCCATTTCGTTGAGCAAGGAGTAGCTCTTGTCTATTCCATATTTGGCTTAAGGAACTTTATCTGTGCTCATTTCAATCTCTGGTTTTATGCAGCACCCCAACTCACCTTTCCCCTTAAGCAAGCATAAGTTGGTTTTCTAAATTTGAGACCCTGTTCTGTTCTGTAATTCAGTTCCTGTGTAGCCAAGTTTACATTCCGTGTATTACTGATATCTTATGATGTTTCTTTTTCTGTGTCACTTATTTCAGTTAGAATCATCATACCTGAATCCACTCATTGTGCTGCTAAGGGCCTGATGACACAGATTTCATTGCTGAGTGATATTGCTTTGTAAGTAAATACCACAACTTCTTTATCCATTTTTCACTTTCTGCGATGTTGAACTTGTACTGTAAACGAGGTTCTTGTAAACAGAGCCGTTCCAAACTTTGGGGTGGCTGTGTCTTTTTGATTTTAAATTCCCTAAGCTATAGGACCATAAGTGGAAGTGCCCTAGGTTCTGTTGCTTTGTTTTTTAGATGTTTCAGGAAACACCATACACTTCTCCCCAGTGTCTGTTGGCAATTTACATCCCGCCCATCAGCATAACAAGGCTCCCAGTTCTCCATGGCCTGTCCTGCCTTTCTGGATTTTACACTTTTTTCAGATGGCCCTTTTGACCGGGGGGAAGTGAGACTTCATTGTAGTGCAGATTTCCTTTGCAAGCTTGCTTGGTTGGCCAAAAAGGGCGTATGCGTTTTTTCCTGAATATATTCAGGAAAAAACGCATACGCCCTTTTTGGCCAAGTGCATCATTGTGGACGTTCTGCCTCTTTTCCTATGCTTTCAATGCAATTCCAGTCTACCTCCTGAAATCGGTTTCCTGCAATTCTGCCCCACTTTCAAGTCCTCTTGGCAGCCTTACTTCAGTCTATTTTTGGACGATAGCTGTCATTTATAACTCTGCAGGTTTGTGAATTACAGTGCCCCTGAGCTCCTTTCTTCAACTCGCTTTCTTGTGACCTGGTCGCAACACCACAGGATGGCTTCAGGCCCTAATCTGGTTCCAGCCCGGCATGCTGAGCCTTTGGTTAATTCCTCTTCCTGGTGGGAAATGAGAGTTAAATTTGCCCGTCCAGACACCTGCAGCTAGCCTCTCATTGGTTCTCGCTATTCCTGTTCATCTTCCGCAGAAATTGCAAACTGGGCCAAACAGGAGGTTAAAGGGACTGACTCTCCAAGTCGGGAGAGTGTTAGTAAAGCGTCTGGAATGTTGCACCCGAGTACCAGGGGAGGAAAACTGAGACATATTTGAACATGTCTCCCGATCACATGGTTGATCATACTCTAGGTTCCACATGCATGTTTTAGCTGAAGGAAGAATACCTTAAACCTGGGTAGTTGAAACCCGTGGAATGGGTACCATGCAATATGACTTCAAAGGGTCTTCATTTGCTCACCGAACCTCTCCAATCCTATCACTGCTGCGTTTATGCCCCTGTACACATGCTTGATTCTCTTTCGGAGACATAGCAATCCCTAGGTTTTAAGATACTTACTAGTCAGGTACATTCTTAGGAGTTTAATATGGGGTGTTGAGTCCATTTCGTTGAGCAAGGAGTAGCTCTTGTCTATTCCATATTTGGCTTAAGGAACTTTATCTGTGCTCATTTCAATCTCTGGTTTTATGCACCACCCCAACTCACCTTTACCCTTAAGCAAGCATAAGTTGGTTTTCTAAATTTGAGACCCTGTTCTGTTCTGTAATTCAGTTCCTGTGTAGCCAAGTTTACATTCCGTGTATTACTGATATCTTATGATGTTTCTTTTTCTGTGTCACTTATTTCAGTTAGAATCATCATACCTGAATCCACTCATTGTGCTGCTAAGGGCCTGATGACACAGATTTCATTGCTGAGTGATATTGCTTTGTAAGTAAATACCACAACTTCTTTATCCATTTTTCACTTTCTGCGATGTTGAACTTGTACTGTAAACGAGGTTCTTGTAAACAGAGCCGTTCCAAACTTTGGGGTGGCTGTGTCTTTTTGATTTTAAATTCCCTAAGCTATAGGACCATAAGTGGAAGTGCCCTAGGTTCTGTTGCTTTGTTTTTTAGATGTTTCAGGAAACACCATACACTTCTCCCCAGTGTCTGTTGGCAATTTACATCCCGCCCATCAGCATAACAAGGCTCCCAGTTCTCCATGGCCTGTCCTGCCTTTCTGGATTTTACACTTTTTTCAGATGGCCCTTTTGACCGGGGGGAAGTGAGACTTCATTGTAGTGCAGATTTCCTTTGCAAGCTTGCTTGGTTGGCCAAAAAGGGCGTATGCGTTTTTTCCTGAATATATTCAGGAAAAAACGCATACGCCCTTTTTGGCCAAGTGCATCATTGTGGACGTTCTGCCTCTTTTCCTATGCTTTCAATGCAATTCCAGTCTACCTCCTGAAATCGGTTTCCTGCAATTCTGCCCCACTTTCAAGTCCTCTTGGCAGCCTTACTTCAGTCTATTTTTGGACGATAGCTGTCATTTATAACTCTGCAGGTTTGTGAATTACAGTGCCCCTGAGCTCCTTTCTTCAACTCGCTTTCTTGTGACCTGGCCGCAACACCACAGGATGGCTTCAGGCCCTAATCTGGTTCCAGCCCGGCATGCTGAGCCTTTGGTTAATTCCTCTTCCTGGTGGGAAATGAGAGTTAAATTTGCCCGTCCAGACACCTGCAGCTAGCCTCTCATTGGTTCTCGCTATTCCTGTTCAGCTTCCGCAGAAATTGCAAACTGGGCCAAACAGGAGGTTAAAGGGACTGACTCTCTAAGTCGGGAGAGTGTTAGTAAAGCGTCTGGAATGTTGCACCCGAGTACCAGGGGAGGAAAACTGAGACATATTTGAACACGTCTCCCGATCACATGGTTGATCATACTCTAGGTTCCACATGCATGTTTTAGCTGAAGGAAGAATACCTTAAACCTGGGTAGTTGAAACCCGTGGAATGGGTACCATGCAATATGACTTCAAAGGGTCTTCATTTGCTCACCGAACCTCTCCAATCCTATCACTGCTGCGTTTATGCCCCTGTACACATGCTTGATTCTCTTTCGGAGACATAGCAATCCCTAGGTTTTAAGATACTTACTAGTCAGGTACATTCTTAGGAGTTTAATATGGGGTGTTGAGTCCATTTCGTTGAGCAAGGAGTAGCTCTTGTCTATTCCATATTTGGCTTAAGGAACTTTATCTGTGCTCATTTCAATCTCTGGTTTTATGCACCACCCCAACTCACCTTTACCCTTAAGCAAGCATAAGTTGGTTTTCTAAATTTGAGACCCTGTTCTGTTCTGTAATTCAGTTCCTGTGTAGCCAAGTATACATTCCGTGTATTACTGATATCTTATGATGTTTCTTTTTCTGTGTCACTTATTTCAGTTAGAATCATCATACCTGAATCCACTCATTGTGCTGCTAAGGGCCTGATGACACAGATTTCATTGCTGAGTGATATTGCTTTGTAAGTAAATACCACAACTTTTTTATACATTTTTCACTTTCTTCGATGTTGAACTTGTACTGTAAATGAGGTTCTTGTAAACAGAGCCGTTCGAAACATTGGGGTGGCTGTGTCTTTTTGATTTTAAATTCCCTAAGCTATAGGACCATAAGTGGAAGTGCCCTAAGCTCTGTTGCTTTGTTTTTTAGATGTTTCAGGAAACACCATACACTTCTCCCGAGTGTTTATTGGCAATTTACATCCCGCCCTTCAGCATAACAAGGCTCCCAGTTCTCCATGGCCTGTCCTGCCTTTCTGGATTTTACAGTTTTTTCAGATGTCCCTTTTGACCGGGGGGACGTGAGACTTCATTGTAGTGCAGATTTCCTTTGCAAGCTTGCTTGGTTGGCCAAAAAGGGCGTATGCGTTTTTTCCTGAATATATTCAGGAAAAAACGCATACGCCCTTTTTGGCCAAGTGCATCATTGTGGACGTTCTGCCTCTTTTCCTATGCTTTCAATGCAATTCCAGTCTACCTCCTGAAATCGGTTTCCTGCAATTCTGCCCCGCTTTCAAGTCCTCTTGGCAGCCTTACTTCAGTCTATTTTTGGACGATAGCTGTCATTTATAAGTCTGCAGGTTTGTGAATTACAGTGCCCCTGAGCTCCTTTCTTCAACTCGCTTTCTTGTGAACTGGCCGCAACACCGCAAGATGGCTTCAGGCCCTAATCTGGTTCCGGCCCGGCATGCTGAGCCTTTGGTTAATTCCTCTTCCTGGTGGGAAATGAGAGTTAAATTTGCCCGTCCAGACACCTGCAGCTAGCCTCTCATTGGTTCTCGCTATTCCTGTTCAGCTTCCGCAGAAATTGCAAACTGGGCCAAACAGGAGGTTAAAGGCGCTGACTCTCCAAGTGGGGAGAGTGTTAGTAAAGCGTCTGGAATGTTGCACGCGAGTACCAGTGGAGGAAAGCTGAGCCATATTTGAACACGTCTCCCGTTCACATGGTTGATCATACTTGGGTTCCACATGCATGTTTTAGCTGAAGGAAGAATACCTTAAACCTGGAGAGTTAAGACCCGTGGAATGGGTACCATGCAATATGACTTCAAAGGGTCTTCATTTGCTCACCGAACCTCTCCAATCCTATCACTGCTGCGTTTATGCCCCTGTACACACGCTTGATTCTCTTTTGGAGACATAGCAATCCATAGGTTTTAAGATACTTACTAGTCAGGTACATTCTTAGGAGTTTAATATGCGGTGTTGAGTCCATTTCGTTGAGCAAGGAGTAGCTCTTGTCTATTCCATATTTGACTTAAGGAACTTTATCTGTGCTCATTTCAATCTCTGGTTTTATGCACCACCCCAACTCACCTTTACCCTTAAGCAAGCATAAGTTGGTTTTCTAAATTTGAGACCCTGTTCTGTTCTGTAATTCAGTTCCTGTGTAGCCAAGTTTACATTCCATGTATTACTGATATCTTATGATGTTTCTTTTTCTGTGTCACTTATTTCAGTTAGAATCATCATACCTGAATCCACTCATTGTGCTGCTAAGCGCCTGATGACACAGATTTCATTGCTGAGTGATATTGCTTTGTAAGTAAATACCACAACTTCTTTATCCATTTTTCACTTTCTGCGATGTTGAACTTGTACTGTAAACGAGGTTCTTGTAAACAGAGCCGTTCCAAACTTTGGGGTGGCTGTGTCTTTTTGATTTTAAATTCCCTAAGCTATAGGACCATAAGTGGAAGTGCCCTAGGTTCTGTTGCTTTGTTTTTTAGATGTTTCAGGAAACACCATACACTTCTCCCCAGTGTCTGTTGGCAATTTACATCCCGCCCATCAGCATAACAAGGCTCCCAGTTCTCCATGGCCTGTCCTGCCTTTCTGGATTTTACACTTTTTTCAGATGGCCCTTTTGACCGGGGGGAAGTGAGACTTCATTGTAGTGCAGATTTCCTTTGCAAGCTTGCTTGGTTGGCCAAAAAGGGCGTATGCGTTTTTTCCTGAATATATTCAGGAAAAAACGCATACGCCCTTTTTGGCCAAGTGCATCATTGTGGACGTTCTGCCTCTTTTCCTATGCTTTCAATGCAATTCCAGTCTACCTCCTGAAATCGGTTTCCTGCAATTCTGCCCCGCTTTCAAGTCCTCTTGGCAGCCTTACTTCAGTCTATTTTTGGACGATAGCTGTCATTTATAACTCTGCAGGTTTGTGAATTACAGTGCCCCTGAGCTCCTTTCTTCAACTCGCTTTCTTGTGACCTGGCCGCAACACCGCAGGATGGCTTCAGGCCCTAATCTGGTTCCAGCCCGGCATGCTGAGCCTTTGGTTAATTCCTCTTCCTGGTGGGAAATGAGAGTTAAATTTGCCCGTCCAGACACCTGCAGCTAGCCTCTCATTGGTTCTCGCTATTCCTGTTCAGCTTCCGCAGAAATTGCAAACTGGGCCAAACAGGAGTTTAAAGGGACTGACTCTCCAAGTCGGGAGAGTGTTAGTAAAGCGTCTGGAATGTTGCACCCGAGTACCAGGGGAGGAAAACTGAGACATATTTGAACACGTCTCCCGATCACATGGTTGATCATACTCTAGGTTCCACATGCATGTTTTAGCTGAAGGAAGAATACCTTAAACCTGGGTAGTTGAAACCCGTGGAATGGGTACCATGCAATATGACTTCAAAGGGTCTTCATTTGCTCACCGAACCTCTCCAATCCTATCACTGCTGCGTTTATGCCCCTGTACACATGCTTGATTCTCTTTCGGAGACATAGCAATCCCTAGGTTTTAAGATACTTACTAGTCAGGTACATTCTTAGGAGTTTAATATGGGGTGTTGAGTCCATTTCGTTGAGCACGGAATAGCTCTTGTCTATTCCATATTTGGCTTAAGGAACTTTATCTGTGCTCATTTCAATCTCTGGTTTTATGCACCACCCTAACTCACCTTTACCCTTAAGCAAGCATAAGTTGGTTTTCTAAATTTGAGACCCTGTTCTGTTCTGTAATTCAGTTCCTGTGTAGCCAAGTTTACATTCCGTGTATTACTGATATCTTATGATGTTTCTTTTTCTGTGTCACTTATTTCAGTTAGAATCATCATACCTGAATCCACTCATTGTGCTGCTAAGGGCCTGATGACACAGATTTCATTGCTGAGTGATATTGCTTTGTAAGTAAATACCACAACTTCTTTATCCATTTTTCACTTTCTGCAATGTTGAACTTGTACTGTAAACGAGGTTCTTGTAAACAGAGCCGTTCCAAACTTTGGGGTGGCTGTGTCTTTTTGATTTTAAATTCCCTAAGATATAGGACCATAAGTGGAAGTGCCCTAGGTTCTGTTGCTTTGTTTTTTAGATGTTTCAGGAAACACCATACACTTCTCCCCAGTGTCTGTTGGCAATTTACATCCCGCCCATCAGCATAACAAGGCTCCCAGTTCTCCATGGCCTGTCCTGCCTTTCTGGATTTTACACTTTTTTCAGATGGCCCTTTTGACCGGGGGGAAGTGAGACTTCATTGTAGTGCAGATTTCCTTTGCAAGCTTGCTTGGTTGGCCAAAAAGGGCGTATGCGTTTTTTCCTGAATATATTCAGGAAAAAACGCATACGCCCTTTTTGGCCAAGTGCATCATTGTGGACGTTCTGCCTCTTTTCCTATGCTTTCAATGCAATTCCAGTCTACCTCCTGAAATCGGTTTCCTGCAATTCTGCCCCGCTTTCAAGTCCTCTTGGCAGCCTTACTTCAGTCTATTTTTGGACGATAGCTGTCATTTATAACTCTGCAGGTTTGTGAATTACAGTGCCCCTGAGCTCCTTTCTTCAACTCGCTTTCTTGTGACCTGGCCGCAACACCGCAGGATGGCTTCAGGCCCTAATCTGGTTCCGGCCCGGCATGCTGAGCCTTTGGTTAATTCCTCTTCCTGGTGGGAAATGAGAGTTAAATTTGCCCGTCCAGACACCTGCAGCTAGCCTCTCATTGCTTCTCGCTATTCCTGTTCATCTTCCGCAGAAATTGCAAACTGGGCCAAACAGGAGGTTAAAGGGACTGACTCTCCAAGTCGGGAGAGTGTTAGTAAAGCGTCTGGAATGTTGCACCCGAGTACCAGGGGAGGAAAACTGAGACATATTTGAACATGTCTCCCGATCACATGGTTGATCATACTCTAGGTTCCACATGCATGTTTTAGCTGAAGGAAGAATACCTTAAACCTGGGTAGTTGAAACCCGTGGAATGGGTACCATGCAATATGACTTCAAAGGGTCTTCATTTGCTCACCGAACCTCTCCAATCCTATCACTGCTGCGTTTATGCCCCTGTACACATGCTTGATTCTCTTTCGGAGACATAGCAATCCCTAGGTTTTAAGATACTTACTAGTCAGGTACATTCTTAGGAGTTTAATATGGGGTGTTGAGTCCATTTCGTTGAGCAAGGAGTAGCTCTTGTCTATTCCATATTTGGCTTAAGGAACTTTATCTGTGCTCATTTCAATCTCTGGTTTTATGCACCACCCCAACTCACCTTTACCCTTAAGCAAGCATAAGTTGGTTTTCTAAATTTGAGACCCTGTTCTGTTCTGTAATTCAGTTCCTGTGTAGCCAAGTTTACATTCCGTGTATTACTGATATCTTATGATGTTTCTTTTTCTGTGTCACTTATTTCAGTTAGAATCATCATACCTGAATCCACTCATTGTGCTGCTAAGGGCCTGATGACACAGATTTCATTGCTGAGTGATATTGCTTTGTAAGTAAATACCACAACTTTTTTATCCATTTTCCACTTTCTTCGATGTTGAACTTGTACTGTAAACGAGGTTCTTGTAAACAGAGCCGTTCGAAACATTGGGGTGGCTGTGTCTTTTTGATTTTAAATTCCCTAAGCTATAGGACCATAAGTGGAAGTGCCCTAGGCTCTGTTGCTTTGTTTTTTAGATGTTTCAGGAAACACCATACACTTCTCCCGAGTGTTTATTGGCAATTTACATCCCGCCCTTCAGCATAACAAGGCTCCCAGTTCTCCATGGCCTGTCCTGCCTTTCTGGATTTTACAGTTTTTTCAGATGGCCCTTTTGACCGGGGGGAAGTGAGACTTCATTGTAGTGCAGATTTCCTTTGCAAGCTTGCTTGGTTGGCCAAAAAGGGCGTATGCGTTTTTTCCTGAATATATTCAGGAAAAAACGCATACGCCCTTTTTGGCCAAGTGCATCATTGTGGACGTTCTGCCTCTTTTCCTATGCTTTCAATGCAATTCCAGTCTACCTCCTGAAATCGGTTTCCTGCAATTCTGCCCCGCTTTCAAGTCCTCTTGGCAGCCTTACTTCAGTCTATTTTTGGACGATAGCTGTCATTTATAAGTCTGCAGGTTTGTGAATTACAGTGCCCCTGAGCTCCTTTCTTCAACTCGCTTTCTTGTGACCTGGCCGCAACACCGCAGGATGGCTTCAGGCCCTAATCTGGTTCCGGCCCGGCATGCTGAGCCTTTGGTTAATTCCTCTTCCTGGTGGGAAATGAGAGTTAAATTTGCCCGTCCAGACACCTGCAGCTAGCCTCTCATTGGTTCTCGCTATTCCTGTTCAGCTTCTGCAGAAATTGCAAACTGGGCCAAACAGGAGGTTAAAGGGACTGACTCTCCAAGTCGGGAGAGTGTTAGTAAAGCGTCTGGAATGTTGCACCCGAGTACCAGGGGAGGAAAACTGAGACATATTTGAACACGTCTCCCGATCACATGGGTGATCATACTCTAGGTTCCACATGCATGTTTTAGCTGAAGGAAGAATACCTTAAACCTGGGTAGTTGAAACCCGTGGAATGGGTACCATGCAATATGACTTCAAAGGGTCTTCATTTGCTCACCGAACCTCTCCAATCCTATCACTGCTGCGTTTATGCCCCTGTACACATGCTTGATTCTCTTTCGGAGACATAGCAATCCCTAGGTTTTAAGATACTTACTAGTCAGGTACATTCTTAGGAGTTTAATATGGGGTGTTGAGTCCATTTCGTTGAGCAAGGAGTAGCTCTTGTCTATTCCATATTTGGCTTAAGGAACTTTATCTGTGCTCATTTCAATCTCTGGTTTTATGCACCACCCCAATACACCTTTACCCTTAAGCAAGCATAAGTTGGTTTTCTAAATTTGAGACCCTGTTCTGTTCTGTAATTCAGTTCCTGTGTAGCCAAGTATACATTCCGTGTATTACTGATATCTTATGATGTTTCTTTTTCTGTGTCACTTATTTCAGTTAGAATCATCATACCTGAATCCACTCATTGTGCTGCTAAGGGCCTGATGACACAGATTTCATTGCTGAGTGATATTGCTTTGTAAGTAAATTCCACAACTTTTTTATATTTTTTTCACTTTCTTCGATGTTGAACTTGTACTGTAAATGAGGTTCTTGTAAACAGAGCTGTTCGAAACATTGGGGTGGCTGTGTCTTTTTGATTTTAAATTCCCTAAGCTATAGGACCATAAGTGGAAGTGCCCTAAGCTCTGTTGCTTTGTTTTTTAGATGTTTCAGGAAACACCATACACTTCTCCCGAGTGTTTATTGGCAATTTACATCCCGCCCTTCAGCATAACAAGGCTCCCAGTTCTCCATGGCCTGTCCTGCCTTTCTGGATTTTACAGTTTTTTCAGATGGCCCTTTTGACCGGGGGGAAGTGAGACTTCATTGTAGTGCAGATTTCCTTTGCAAGCTTGCTTGGTTGGCCAAAAAGGGCGTATGCGTTTTTTCCTGAATATATTCAGGAAAAAACGCATACGCCCTTTTTGGCCAAGTGCATCATTGTGGACGTTCTGCCTCTTTTCCTATGCTTTCAATGCAATTCCAGTCTACCTCCTGAAATCGGTTTCCTGCAATTCTGCCCCGCTTTCAAGTCCTCTTGGCAGCCTTACTTCAGTCTATTTTTGGACGATAGCTGTCATTTATAACTCTGCAGGTTTGTGAATTACAGTGCCCCTGAGCTCCTTTCTTCAACTCGCTTTCTTGTGACCTGGCCGCAACACCGCAGGATGGCTTCAGGCCCTAATCTGGTTCCGGCCCGGCATGCTGAGCCTTTGGTTAATTCCTCTTCCTGGTGGGAAATGAGAGTTAAATTTGCCCGTCCAGACACCTGCAGCTAGCCTCTCATTGGTTCTCGCTATTCCTGTTCAGCTTCCGCAGAAATTGCAAACTGGGCCAAACAGGAGGTTAAAGGCGCTGACTCTCCAAGTGGGGAGAGTGTTAGTAAAGCGTCTGGAATGTTGCACACGAGTACCAGTGGAGGAAAGCTGAGCCATATTTGAACACGTCTCCCGTTCACATGGTTGATCATACTTGGGTTCCACATGCATGTTTTAGCTGAAGGAAGAATACCTTAAACCTGGAGAGTTAAGACCCGTGGAATGGGTACCATGCAATATGACTTCAAAGGGTCTTCATTTGCTCACCGAACCTCTCCAATCCTATCACTGCTGCGTTTATGCCCCTGTACACATGCTTGATTCTCTTTCGGAGACATAGCAATCCATAGGTTTTAAGATACTTACTAGTCAGGTACATTCTTAGGAGTTTAATATGCGGTGTTGAGTCCATTTCGTTGAGCAAGGAGTAGCTCTTGTCTATTCCATATTTGACTTAAGGAACTTTATCTGTGCTCATTTCAATCTCTGGTTTTATGCAGCACCCCAACTCACCTTTACCCTTAAGCAAGCATAAGTTGGTTTTCTAAATTTGAGACCCTGTTCTGTTCTGTAATTCAGTTCCTGTGTAGCCAAGTTTACATTCCATGTATTACTGATATCTTATGATGTTTCTTTTTCTGTGTGACTTATTTCAGTTAGAATCATCATATCTGAATCCACTCATTGTGCTGCTAAGGGCCTGATGACACAGATTTCATTGCTGAGTGATATTGCTTTGTAAGTAAATACCACAACTTCTTTATCCATTTTTCACTTTCTGCGATGTTGAACTTGTACTGTAAACGAGGTTCTTGTAAACAGAGCCGTTCCAAACTTTGGGGTGGCTGTGTCTTTTTGATTTTAAATTCCCTAAGCTATAGGACCATAAGTGGAAGTGCCCTAGGTTCTGTTGCTTTGTTTTTTAGATGTTTCAGGAAACACCATACACTTCTCCCCAGTGTCTGTTGGCAATTTACATCCCGCCCATCAGCATAACAAGGCTCCCAGTTCTCCATGGCCTGTCCTGCCTTTCTGGATTTTACACTTTTTTCAGATGGCCCTTTTGACCGGGGGGAAGTGAGACTTCATTGTAGTGCAGATTTCCTTTGCAAGCTTGCTTGGTTGGCCAAAAAGGGCGTATGCGTTTTTTCCTGAATATATTCAGGAAAAAACGCATACGCCCTTTTTGGCCAAGTGCATCATTGTGGACGTTCTGCCTCTTTTCCTATGCTTTCAATGCAATTCCAGTCTACCTCCTGAAATCGGTTTCCTGCAATTCTGCCCCGCTTTCAAGTCCTCTTGGCAGCCTTACTTCAGTCTATTTTTGGACGATAGCTGTCATTTATAACTCTGCAGGTTTGTGAATTACAGTGCCCCTGAGCTCCTTTCTTCAACTCGCTTTCTTGTGACCTGGCCGCAACACCGCAGGATGGCTTCAGGCCCTAATCTGGTTCCAGCCCGGCATGCTGAGCCTTTGGTTAATTCCTCTTCCTGGTGGGAAATGAGAGTTAAATTTGCCCGTCCAGACACCTGCAGCTAGCCTCTCATTGGTTCTCGCTATTCCTGTTCAGCTTCCGCAGAAATTGCAAACTGGGCCAAACAGGAGGTTAAAGGGACTGACTCTCCAAGTCGGGAGAGTGTTAGTAAAGCGTCTGGAATGTTGCACCCGAGTACCAGGGGAGGAAAACTGAGACATATTTGAACACGTCTCCCGATCACATGGTTGATCATACTCTAGGTTCCACATGCATGTTTTAGCTGAAGGAAGAATACCTTAAACCTGGGTAGTTGAAACCCGTGGAATGGGTACCATGCAATATGACTTCAAAGGGTCTTCATTTGCTCACCGAACCTCTCCAATCCTATCACTGCTGCGTTTATGCCCCTGTACACATGCTTGATTCTCTTTCGGAGACATAGCAATCCCTAGGTTTTAAGATACTTACTAGTCAGGTACATTCTTAGGAGTTTAATATGGGGTGTTGAGTCCATTTCGTTGAGCAAGGAGTAGCTCTTGTCTATTCCATATTTGGCTTAAGGAACTTTATCTGTGCTCATTTCAATCTCTGGTTTTATGCACCACCCCAACTCACCTTTACCCTTAAGCAAGCATAAGTTGGTTTTCTAAATTTGAGACCCTGTTCTGTTCTGTAATTCAGTTCCTGTGTAGCCAAGTTTACATTCCGTGTATTACTGATATCTTATGATGTTTCTTTTTCTGTGTCACTTATTTCAGTTAGAATCATCATACCTGAATCCACTCATTGTGCTGCTAAGGGCCTGATGACACAGATTTCATTGCTGAGTGATATTGCTTTGTAAGTAAATACCACAACTTCTTTATCCATTTTTCACTTTCTGCGATGTTGAACTTGTACTGTAAACGAGGTTCTTGTAAACAGAGCCGTTCCAAACTTTGGGGTGGCTGTGTCTTTTTGATTTTAAATTCCCTAAGCTATAGGACCATAAGTGGAAGTGCCCTAGTTTCTGTTGCTTTGTTTTTTAGATGTTTCAGGAAACACCATACACTTCTCCCCAGTGTCTGTTGGCAATTTACATCCCGCCCATCAGCATAACAAGGCTCCCAGTTCTCCATGGCCTGTCCTGCCTTTCTGGATTTTACACTTTTTTCAGATGGCCCTTTTGACCGGGGGGAAGTGAGACTTCATTGTAGTGCAGATTTCCTTTGCAAGCTTGCTTGGTTGGCCAAAAAGGGCGTATGCGTTTTTTCCTGAATATATTCAGGAAAAAACGCATACGCCCTTTTTGGCCAAGTGCATCATTGTGGACGTTCTGCCTCTTTTCCTATGCTTTCAATGCAATTCCAGTCTACCTCCTGAAATCGGTTTCCTGCAATTCTGCCCCGCTTTCAAGTCCTCTTGGCAGCCTTACTTCAGTCTATTTTTGGACGATAGCTGTCATTTATAACTCTGCAGGTTTGTGAATTACAGTGCCCCTGAGCTCCTTTCTTCAACTCGCTTTCTTGTGACCTGGCCGCAACACCGCAGGATGGCTTCAGGCCCTAATCTGGTTCCGGCCCGGCATGCTGAGCCTTTGGTTAATTCCTCTTCCTGGTGGGAAATGAGAGTTAAATTTGCCCGTCCAGACACCTGCAGCTAGCCTCTCATTGGTTCTCGCTATTCCTGTTCATCTTCCGCAGAAATTGCAAACTGGGCCAAACAGGAGGTTAAAGGGACTGACTCTCCAAGTCGGGAGAGTGTTAGTAAAGCGTCTGGAATGTTGCACCCGAGTACCAGGGAAGGAAAACTGAGACATATTTGAACATGTCTCCCGATCACATGGTTGATCATACTCTAGGTTCCACATGCATGTTTTACCTGAAGGAAGAATACCTTAAACCTGGGTAGTTGAAAACCGTGGAATGGGTACCATGCAATATGACTTCAAAGGGTCTTCATTTGCTCACCGAACCTCTCCAATCCTATCACTGCTGCGTTTATGCCCCTGTACACATGCTTGATTCTCTTTCGGAGACATAGCAATCCCTAGGTTTTAAGATACTTACTAGTCAGGTACATTCTTAGGAGTTTAATATGGGGTGTTGAGTCCATTTCGTTGAGCAAGGAGTAGCTCTTGTCTATTCCATATTTGGCTTAAGGAACTTTATCTGTGCTCATTTCAATCTCTGGTTTTATGCACCACCCCAACTCACCTTTACCCTTAAGCAAGCATAAGTTGGTTTTCTAAATTTGAGACCCTGTTCTGTTCTGTAATTCAGTTCCTGTGTAGCCAAGTTTACATTCCGTGTATTACTGATATCTTATGATGTTTCTTTTTCTGTGTGACTTATTTCAGTTAGAATCATCATACCTGAATCCATTCATTGTGCTGCTAAGGGCCTGATGACACAGATTTCATTGATTGGTGATATTGCTTTGTAAGTAAATACCACAACTTCTTTATCCATTTTTCACTTTCTGCGATGTTGAACTTGTACTGTAAACGAGGTTCTTGTAAACAGAGCCGTTCCAAACTTTGGGGTGGCTGTGTCTTTTTGATTTTAATTTCCCTAAGCTATAGGACCATAAGTGGAAGTGCCCTAGGTTCTGTTGCTTTGTTTTTTAGATGTTTCAGGAAACACCATACACTTCTCCTGAGTGGTTGTTGACAATTTACATCCCGCCCATCAGCATAACAAGGCTCCCAGTTTTCCATGGCCTGTCCTGCCTTTCTGGATTTTACCCTTTTTTCAGATGGCCCTTTTGACAGGGGGGAAGTGAGACTTCATTGTAGTGCAGATTTCCTTTGCAAGCTTGCTTGGTTGGCCAAAAAGGGCGTATGCGTTTTTTCCTGAATATATTCAGGAAAAAACGCATATGCCCTTTTTGGCCAAGTGCATCATTGTGGACGTTCTGCCTCTTTTCCTATGCTTTCAATGCAATTCCAGTCTACCTCCTGAAATCGGTTTCCTGCAATTCTGCCCCGCTTTCAAGTCCTCTTGGCAGCCTTACTTCAGTCTATTTTTGGACGATAGCTGTCATTTGTAACTCTGCAGGTTTGTGAATTACAGTGCCCCTGAGCTCCTTTCTTCAACTCGCTTTCTTGTGACCTGGCCGCAACACCGCAGGATGGCTTCAGGCCCTAATCTGGTTCCGGCACGGCACGCTGAGCCTTTGGTTATTTCCTCTTCCTGGTGGGAAATGAGAGTTAAATTTGCCCGTCCAGACACCTCCAGCTAGTCTCTCATTGGTTCTCGCTATTCCTGTTCATCTTCCGCAGAAATTGCAAACTGTGCCAAACAGGAGGTTAAAGGCGCGGACTCTCCAAGTGGGGAGAGTGTTAGTAAAGCGTCTGGAATGTTGCACGCGAGTACCAGTGGAGGAAAGCTGAGCCATATTTGAACACGTCTCCCGTTCACATGGTTGATCATACTTGGGTTCCACATGCATGTTTTAGCTGAAGGAAGAATACCTTAAACCTGGAGAGTTGAGACCCGTGGAATGGGTACCATGCAATATGACTTCAAAGGGTCTTCATTTGCTCACCGAACCTCTCCAATCCTATCACTGCTGCGTTTATGCCCCTGTACACATGCTTGATTCTCTTTCGGAGACATAGCAATCCATAGGTTTTAAGATACTTACTAGTCAGGTACATTCTTAGGCGTTTAATATGCGGTGTTGAGTCCATTTCTTTGAGCAAGGAGTAGCTCTTGTCTATTCCATATTTGACTTAAGGAACTTTATCTGTGCTCATTTCAATCTCTGGTTTTATGCAGCACCCCAACTCACCTTTACCCTTAAGCAAGCATAAGTTGGTTTTCTAAATTTGAGACCCTGTTCTGTTCTGTAATTCAGTTCCTGTGTAGCCAAGTTTACATTCCATGTATTACTGATATCTTATGATGTTTCTTTTTCTGTGTGACTTATTTCAGTTAGAATCATCATACCTGAATCCACTCATTGTGCTGCTAAGGGCCTAATGACACAGATTTCATTGCTGAGTGATATTGCTTTGTAAGTAAATACCACAACTTCTTTATCCATTTTTCACTTTCTGCGATGTTGAACTTGTACTGTAAACGAGGTTCTTGTTAACAGAGCCGTTCCAAACTTTGGGGTGGCTGTGTCTTTTTGATTTTAAATTCCCTAAGCTATAGGACCATAAGTGGAAGTGCCCTAGGTTCTGTTGCTTTGTTTTTTAGATGTTTCAGGAAACACCATACACTTCTCCCCAGTGTCTGTTGGCAATTTACATCCCGCCCATCAGCATAACAAGGCTCCCAGTTCTCCATGGCCTGTCCTGCCTTTCTGGATTTTACACTTTTTTCAGATGGCCCTTTTGACCGGGGGGAAGTGAGACTTCATTGTAGTGCAGATTTCCTTTGCAAGCTTGCTTGGTTGGCCAAAAAGGGCGTATGCGTTTTTTCCTGAATATATTCAGGAAAAAACGCATACGCCCTTTTTGGCCAAATGCATCATTGTGGACGTTCTGCCTCTTTTCCTATGCTTTCAATGCAATTCCAGTCTACCTCCTGAAATCGGTTTCCTGCAATTCTGCCCCGCTTTCAAGTCCTCTTGGCAGCCTTACTTCAGTCTATTTTTGGACGATAGCTGTCATTTATAACTCTGCAGGTTTGTGAATTACAGTGCCCCTGAGCTCCTTTCTTCAACTCGCTTTCTTGTGACCTGGCCGCAACACCGCAGGATGGCTTCAGGCCCTAATCTGGTTCCGGCACGGCACGCTGAGGCTTTGGTTATTTCCTCTTCCTGGTGGGAAATGAGTGTTAAATTTGCCTCTCCAGACACCTCCAGCTAGCCTCTCATTGGTTCTCGCTATTCCTGTTCATCTTCCGCAGAAATTGCAAACTGGGCCAAACAGGAGGTTAAAGGCGCTGACTCTCCAAGTGGGGAGAGTGTTAGTAAAGCGTCTGGAATGTTGCACCCGAGTACCAGGGGAGGAAAACTGAGACATATTTGAACACGTCTCTCGTTCACATGGTTGATCATACTCTGCGTTCCACATGCATGTTTTAGCTGAAGGAAGAATACCTTAAACCTGGAGAGTTGAGAACCGTGTAATGGGTACCATGCAATATGACTTCAAAGGGTCTTCATTTGCTCACCGAACCTCTCCAATCCTATCACTGCTGCGTTTATGCCCCTGTACACACGCTTGATTCTCTTTCGGAGACATAGCAATCCATAGGTTTTAAGATACTTACTAGTCAGGTACATTCTTAGGCGTTTAATATGCGGTGTTGAGTCCATTTCGTTGAGCAAGGAGTAGCTCTTGTCTATTCCATATTTGGCTTAAGGAACTTTATCTGTGCTCATTTCAATCTCTGGTTTTATGCAGCACCCCAACTCACCTTTCCCCTTAAGCAAGCATAAGTTGGTTTTCTAAATTTGAGACCCTGTTGTGTTCTGTAATTCAGTTCCTGTGTAGCCAAGTTTACATTCCGTGTATTACTGATATCTTATGATGTTTCTTTTTCTGTGTGACTTATTTCAGTTAGAATCATCATACCCGAATCCACTCATTGTGCTGCTAAGGGCCTGATGACATAGATTTCATTGCTGAGTGATATTGCTTTGTAAGTAAATACCACAACTTCTTTATCCATTTTTCACTTTCTGCGATGTTGAACTTGTACTGTAAACGAGGTTCTTGTAAACAGAGCCGTTCCAAACTTTGGGGTGGCTGTGTCTTTTTGATTTTAATTTCCCTAAGCTATAGGACCATAAGTGGAAGTGCCCTAGGCTCTGTTGCTTTGTTTTTTAGTTGTTTCAGGAAACACCATGCACTTCTCCGGAGTGTCTGTTGGCAATTTACATCCCGCCCATCAGCATAACAAGGCTCCCAGTTCTCCATGGCCTGTCCTGCCTTTCTGGATTTTAAACTTTTTTCAGATTGCCCTTTTGACCGGGGGGAAGTGCAACTTCATTGTAGTGCAGATTTCCTTTGCAAGCTTGCTTGGTTGGCCGAAAAGGGCGTATGCGTTTTTTCCTGAATATATTCAGGAAAAAACGCATACGCCCTTTTTGGCCAAGTGCATCATTGTGGACGTTCTGCCTCTTTTCCTATGCTTTCAATGCAATTCCAGTCTACCTCCTGAAATCGGTTTCCTGCAATTCTGCCCCGCTTTCAAGTCCTCTTGGCAGCCTTACTTCAGTCTATTTTTGGACGATAGCTGTCATTTATAACTCTGCAGGTTTGTGAATTACAGTGCCCCTGAGCTCCTTTCTTCAACTCGCTTTCTTGTGACCTGGCCGCAACACCGCAGGATGGCTTCAGGCCCTAATCTGGTTCCGGCCCGGCATGCTGAGCCTTTGGTTAATTCCTCTTCCTGGTGGGAAATGAGAGTTAAATTTGCCCGTCCAGACACCTGCAGCTAGCCTCTCATTGGTTCTCGCTATTCCTGTTCAGCTTCCGCAGAAATTGCAAACTGGGCCAAACAGGAGGTTAAAGGGACTGACTCTCCAAGTCGGGAGAGTGTTAGTAAAGCGTCTGGAGTGTTGCACCCGAGTACCAGGGTAGGAAAACTGAGACATATTTGAACACGTCTCCCGTTCACATGGTTGATCATACTCTGGGTTCCACATGCATGTTTTAGCTGAAGGAAGAATACCTTAAACCTGGAGAGTGGAGACCCGTGGAATGGGTACCGTGTAATATGACTTCAAAGGGTCTTCATTTGCTCCCCGAACCTCTCCAATCCTATCACTGCTGCATTTATGCCCCTGTACACACGCTTGATTCTCTTTTGGAGACATAGCAATCCATAGGTTTTAAGATACTTACTAGTCAGGTACATTCTTAGGCGTTTAATATGGGGTTTTGAGTCCATTTCGTTGAGCAAGGAGTAGCTCTTGTCTATTCCATATTTGGCTTAAGGAACTTTATCTGTGCTCATTTCAATCTCTGGTTTTATGCAGCACCCCAACTCACCTTTACCCTTAAGCAAGCATAAGTTGGTTTTCTAAATTTGAGACCCTGTTCTGTTTTGGAATGCAGTTCCTGTGTAGCCAAGTTTACATTCCGTGTATTAGTGATATCTTATGATGTTTCTTTTTCTGTGTGACTTATTTCAGTTAGAATCATCATACCTGAATCCACTCATTGTGCTACTAAGGGCCTGATGACACAGATTTCATTGCTGAGTGATATTGCTTTGTAAGTAAATACCACAACTTTTTTATACATTTTCCACTTTCTTCGATGTTGAACTTGTACTGTAAACGAGGTTCTTGTAAACAGAGCCGTTCGAAACATTGGGGTGGCTGTGTCTTTTTGATTTTAAATTCCCTAAGCTATAGGACCATAAGTGGAAGTGCCCTAAGCTCTGTTGCTTTGTTTTTTAGATGTTTCAGGAAACACCATACACTTCTCCCGAGTGTTTATTGGCAATTTACATCCCGCCCTTCAGCATAACAAGGCTCCCAGTTCTCCATGGCCTGTCCTGCCTTTCTGGATTTTACAGTTTTTTCAGATGGCCCTTTTGACCGGGGGGAAGTGAGACTTCATTGTAGTGCAGATTTCCTTTGCAAGTTTGCTTGGTTGGCCAAAAAGGGCGTATGCGTTTTTTCCTGAATATATTCAGGAAAAAACGCATACGCCCTTTTTGGCCAAGTGCATCATTGTGGACGTTCTGCCTCTTTTCCTATGCTTTCAATGCAATTCCAGTCTACCTCCTGAAATCGGTTTCCTGCAATTCTGCCCCGCTTTCAAGTCCTCTTGGCAGCCTTACTTCAGTCTATTTTTGGACGATAGTTGTCATTTATAAGTCTGCAGGTTTGTGAATTACAGTGCCCCTGAGCTCCTTTCTTCAACTCGCTTTCTTGTGAACTGGCCGCAACACCGCAAGATGGCTTCAGGCCCTAATCTGGTTCCGGCCCGGCATGCTGAGCCTTTGGTTAATTCCTCTTCCTGGTGGGAAATGAGAGTTAAATTTGCCCGTCCAGACACCTGCAGCTAGCCTCTCATTGGTTCTCGCTATTCCTGTTCTGCTTCCGCAGAAATTGCAAACTGGGCCAAACAGGAGGTTAAAGGCGCTGACTCTCCAAGTGGGGAGAGTGTTAGTAAAGCGTCTGGAATGTTGCACGCGAGTACCAGTGGAGGAAAGCTGAGCCATATTTGAACACGTCTCCCGTTCACATGGTTGATCATAATTGGGTTCCACATGCATGTTTTAGCTGAAGGAAGAATACCTTAAACCTTGAGAGTTAAGACCCGTGGAATGGGTACCATGCAATATGACTTCAAAGGGTCTTCATTTGCTCACCGAACCTCTCCAATCCTATCACTGCTGCGTTTATGCCCCTGTACACATGCTTGATTCTCTTTCGGAGACATAGCAATCCATAGGTTTTAAGATACTTACTAGTCAGGTACATTCTTAGGAGTTTAATATGCGGTGTTGAGTCCATTTCGTTGAGCAAGGAGTAGCTCTTGTCTATTCCATATTTGACTTAAGGAACTTTATCTGTGCTCATTTCAATCTCTGGTTTTATGCAGCACCCCAACTCACCTTTACCCTTAAGCAAGCATAAGTTGGTTTTCTAAATTTGAGACCCTGTTCTGTTCTGTAATTCAGTTCCTGTGTAGCCAAGTTTACATTCCATGTATTACTGATATCTTATGATGTTTCTTTTTCTGTGTGACTTATTTCAGTTAGAATCATCATATCTGAATCCACTCATTGTGCTGCTAAGGGCCTGATGACACAGATTTCATTGCTGAGTGATATTGCTTTGTAAGTAAATACCACAACTTCTTTATCCATTTTTCACTTTCTGCGATGTTGAACTTGTACTGTAAACGAGGTTCTTGTAAACAGAGCCGTTCCAAACTTTGGGGTGGCTGTGTCTTTTTGATTTTAAATTCCCTAAGCTATAGGACCATAAGTGGAAGTGCCCTAGGTTCTGTTGCTTTGTTTTTTAGATGTTTCAGGAAACACCATACACTTGTCCCCAGTGTCTGTTGGCAATTTACATCCCGCCCATCAGCATAACAAGGCTCCCAGTTCTCCATGGCCTGTCCTGCCTTTCTGGATTTTACACTTTTTTCAGATGGCCCTTTTGACCGGGGGGAAGTGAGACTTCATTGTAGTGCAGATTTCCTTTGCAAGCTTGCTTGGTTGGCCAAAAAGGGCGTATGCGTTTTTTCCTGAATATATTCAGGAAAAAACGCATACGCCCTTTTTGGCCAAGTGCATCATTGTGGACGTTCTGCCTCTTTTCCTATGCTTTCAATGCAATTCCAGTCTACCTCCTGAAATCGGTTTCCTGCAATTCTGCCCCGCTTTCAAGTCCTCTTGGCAGCCTTACTTCAGTCTATTTTTGGACGATAGCTGTCATTTATAACTCTGCAGGTTTGTGAATTACAGTGCCCCTGAGCTCCTTTCTTCAACTCGCTTTCTTGTGACCTGGCCGCAACACCGCAGGATGGCTTCAGGCCCTAATCTGGTTCCAGCCCGGCATGCTGAGCCTTTGGTTAATTCCTCTTCCTGGTGGGAAATGAGAGTTAAATTTGCCCGTCCAGACACCTGCAGCTAGCCTCTCATTGGTTCTCACTATTCCTGTTCAGCTTCCGCAGAAATTGCAAACTGGGCCAAACAGGAGGTTAAAGGGACTGACTCTCCAAGTCGGGAGAGTGTTAGTAAAGCGTCTGGAATGTTGCACCCGAGTACCAGGGGAGGAAAACTGAGACATATTTGAACACGTCTCCCGATCACATGGTTGATCATACTCTAGGTTCCACATGCATGTTTTAGCTGAAGGAAGAATACCTTAAACCTGGGTAGTTGAAACCCGTGGAATGGGTACCATGCAATATGACTTCAAAGGGTCTTCATTTGCTCACCGAACCTCTCCAATCCTATCACTGCTGCGTTTATGCCCCTGTACACATGCTTGATTCTCTTTCGGAGACATAGCAATCCCTAGGTTTTAAGATACTTACTAGTCAGGTACATTCTTAGGAGTTTAATATGGGGTGTTGAGTCCATTTCGTTGAGCAAGGAGTAGCTCTTGTCTATTCCATATTTGGCTTAAGGAACTTTATCTGTGCTCATTTCAATCTCTGGTTTTATGCAGCACCCCAACTCACCTTTCCCCTTAAGCAAGCATAAGTTGGTTTTCTAAATTTGAGACCCTGTTCTGTTCTGTAATTCAGTTCCTGTGTAGCCAAGTTTACATTCCGTGTATTACTGATATCTTATGATGTTTCTTTTTCTGTGTCACTTATTTCAGTTAGAATCATCATACCTGAATCCACTCATTGTGCTGCTAAGGGCCTGATGACACAGATTTCATTGCTGAGTGATATTGCTTTGTAAGTAAATACCACAACTTCTTTATCCATTTTTCACTTTCTGCGATGTTGAACTTGTACTGTAAACGAGGTTCTTGTAAACAGAGCCGTTCCAAACTTTGGGGTGGCTGTGTCTTTTTGATTTTAAATTCCCTAAGCTATAGGACCATAAGTGGAAGTGCCCTAGGTTCTGTTGCTTTGTTTTTTAGATGTTTCAGGAAACACCATACACTTCTCCCCAGTGTCTGTTGGCAATTTACATCCCGCCCATCAGCATAACAAGGCTCCCAGTTCTCCATGGCCTGTCCTGCCTTTCTGGATTTTACACTTTTTTCAGATGGCCCTTTTGACCGGGGGGAAGTGAGACTTCATTGTAGTGCAGATTTCCTTTGCAAGCTTGCTTGGTTGGCCAAAAAGGGCGTATGCGTTTTTTCCTGAATATATTCAGGAAAAAACGCATACGCCCTTTTTGGCCAAGTGCATCATTGTGGACGTTCTGCCTCTTTTCCTATGCTTTCAATGCAATTCCAGTCTACCTCCTGAAATCGGTTTCCTGCAATTCTGCCCCACTTTCAAGTCCTCTTGGCAGCCTTACTTCAGTCTATTTTTGGACGATAGCTGTCATTTATAACTCTGCAGGTTTGTGAATTACAGTGCCCCTGAGCTCCTTTCTTCAACTCGCTTTCTTGTGACCTGGTCGCAACACCACAGGATGGCTTCAGGCCCTAATCTGGTTCCAGCCCGGCATGCTGAGCCTTTGGTTAATTCCTCTTCCTGGTGGGAAATGAGAGTTAAATTTGCCCGTCCAGACACCTGCAGCTAGCCTCTCATTGGTTCTCGCTATTCCTGTTCATCTTCCGCAGAAATTGCAAACTGGGCCAAACAGGAGGTTAAAGGGACTGACTCTCCAAGTCGGGAGAGTGTTAGTAAAGCGTCTGGAATGTTGCACCCGAGTACCAGGGGAGGAAAACTGAGACATATTTGAACATGTCTCCCGATCACATGGTTGATCATACTCTAGGTTCCACATGCATGTTTTAGCTGAAGGAAGAATACCTTAAACCTGGGTAGTTGAAACCCGTGGAATGGGTACCATGCAATATGACTTCAAAGGGTCTTCATTTGCTCACCGAACCTCTCCAATCCTATCACTGCTGCGTTTATGCCCCTGTACACATGCTTGATTCTCTTTCGGAGACATAGCAATCCCTAGGTTTTAAGATACTTACTAGTCAGGTACATTCTTAGGAGTTTAATATGGGGTGTTGAGTCCATTTCGTTGAGCAAGGAGTAGCTCTTGTCTATTCCATATTTGGCTTAAGGAACTTTATCTGTGCTCATTTCAATCTCTGGTTTTATGCACCACCCCAACTCACCTTTACCCTTAAGCAAGCATAAGTTGGTTTTCTAAATTTGAGACCCTGTTCTGTTCTGTAATTCAGTTCCTGTGTAGCCAAGTTTACATTCCGTGTATTACTGATATCTTATGATGTTTCTTTTTCTGTGTCACTTATTTCAGTTAGAATCATCATACCTGAATCCACTCATTGTGCTGCTAAGGGCCTGATGACACAGATTTCATTGCTGAGTGATATTGCTTTGTAAGTAAATACCACAACTTCTTTATCCATTTTTCACTTTCTGCGATGTTGAACTTGTACTGTAAACGAGGTTCTTGTAAACAGAGCCGTTCCAAACTTTGGGGTGGCTGTGTCTTTTTGATTTTAAATTCCCTAAGCTATAGGACCATAAGTGGAAGTGCCCTAGGTTCTGTTGCTTTGTTTTTTAGATGTTTCAGGAAACACCATACACTTCTCCCCAGTGTCTGTTGGCAATTTACATCCCGCCCATCAGCATAACAAGGCTCCCAGTTCTCCATGGCCTGTCCTGCCTTTCTGGATTTTACACTTTTTTCAGATGGCCCTTTTGACCGGGGGGAAGTGAGACTTCATTGTAGTGCAGATTTCCTTTGCAAGCTTGCTTGGTTGGCCAAAAAGGGCGTATGCGTTTTTTCCTGAATATATTCAGGAAAAAACGCATACGCCCTTTTTGGCCAAGTGCATCATTGTGGACGTTCTGCCTCTTTTCCTATGCTTTCAATGCAATTCCAGTCTACCTCCTGAAATCGGTTTCCTGCAATTCTGCCCCACTTTCAAGTCCTCTTGGCAGCCTTACTTCAGTCTATTTTTGGACGATAGCTGTCATTTATAACTCTGCAGGTTTGTGAATTACAGTGCCCCTGAGCTCCTTTCTTCAACTCGCTTTCTTGTGACCTGGCCGCAACACCACAGGATGGCTTCAGGCCCTAATCTGGTTCCAGCCCGGCATGCTGAGCCTTTGGTTAATTCCTCTTCCTGGTGGGAAATGAGAGTTAAATTTGCCCGTCCAGACACCTGCAGCTAGCCTCTCATTGGTTCTCGCTATTCCTGTTCAGCTTCCGCAGAAATTGCAAACTGGGCCAAACAGGAGGTTAAAGGGACTGACTCTCTAAGTCGGGAGAGTGTTAGTAAAGCGTCTGGAATGTTGCACCCGAGTACCAGGGGAGGAAAACTGAGACATATTTGAACACGTCTCCCGATCACATGGTTGATCATACTCTAGGTTCCACATGCATGTTTTAGCTGAAGGAAGAATACCTTAAACCTGGGTAGTTGAAACCCGTGGAATGGGTACCATGCAATATGACTTCAAAGGGTCTTCATTTGCTCACCGAACCTCTCCAATCCTATCACTGCTGCGTTTATGCCCCTGTACACATGCTTGATTCTCTTTCGGAGACATAGCAATCCCTAGGTTTTAAGATACTTACTAGTCAGGTACATTCTTAGGAGTTTAATATGGGGTGTTGAGTCCATTTCGTTGAGCAAGGAGTAGCTCTTGTCTATTCCATATTTGGCTTAAGGAACTTTATCTGTGCTCATTTCAATCTCTGGTTTTATGCACCACCCCAACTCACCTTTACCCTTAAGCAAGCATAAGTTGGTTTTCTAAATTTGAGACCCTGTTCTGTTCTGTAATTCAGTTCCTGTGTAGCCAAGTATACATTCCGTGTATTACTGATATCTTATGATGTTTCTTTTTCTGTGTCACTTATTTCAGTTAGAATCATCATACCTGAATCCACTCATTGTGCTGCTAAGGGCCTGATGACACAGATTTCATTGCTGAGTGATATTGCTTTGTAAGTAAATACCACAACTTTTTTATACATTTTTCACTTTCTTCGATGTTGAACTTGTACTGTAAATGAGGTTCTTGTAAACAGAGCCGTTCGAAACATTGGGGTGGCTGTGTCTTTTTGATTTTAAATTCCCTAAGCTATAGGACCATAAGTGGAAGTGCCCTAAGCTCTGTTGCTTTGTTTTTTAGATGTTTCAGGAAACACCATACACTTCTCCCGAGTGTTTATTGGCAATTTACATCCCGCCCTTCAGCATAACAAGGCTCCCAGTTCTCCATGGCCTGTCCTGCCTTTCTGGATTTTACAGTTTTTTCAGATGGCCCTTTTGACCGGGGGGAAGTGAGACTTCATTGTAGTGCAGATTTCCTTTGCAAGCTTGCTTGGTTGGCCAAAAAGGGCGTATGCGTTTTTTCCTGAATATATTCAGGAAAAAACGCATACGCCCTTTTTGGCCAAGTGCATCATTGTGGACGTTCTGCCTCTTTTCCTATGCTTTCAATGCAATTCCAGTCTACCTCCTGAAATCGGTTTCCTGCAATTCTGCCCCGCTTTCAAGTCCTCTTGGCAGCCTTACTTCAGTCTATTTTTGGACGATAGCTGTCATTTATAAGTCTGCAGGTTTGTGAATTACAGTGCCCCTGAGCTCCTTTCTTCAACTCGCTTTCTTGTGAACTGGCCGCAACACCGCAAGATGGCTTCAGGCCCTAATCTGGTTCCGGCCCGGCATGCTGAGCCTTTGGTTAATTCCTCTTCCTGGTGGGAAATGAGAGTTAAATTTGCCCGTCCAGACACCTGCAGCTAGCCTCTCATTGGTTCTCGCTATTCCTGTTCAGCTTCCGCAGAAATTGCAAACTGGGCCAAACAGGAGGTTAAAGGCGCTGACTCTCCAAGTGGGGAGAGTGTTAGTAAAGCGTCTGGAATGTTGCACGCGAGTACCAGTGGAGGAAAGCTGAGCCATATTTGAACACGTCTCCCGTTCACATGGTTGATCATACTTGGGTTCCACATGCATGTTTTAGCTGAAGGAAGAATACCTTAAACCTGGAGAGTTAAGACCCGTGGAATGGGTACCATGCAATATGACTTCAAAGGGTCTTCATTTGCTCACCGAACCTCTCCAATCCTATCACTGCTGCGTTTATGCCCCTGTACACACGCTTGATTCTCTTTTGGAGACATAGCAATCCATAGGTTTTAAGATACTTACTAGTCAGGTACATTCTTAGGAGTTTAATATGCGGTGTTGAGTCCATTTCGTTGAGCAAGGAGTAGCTCTTGTCTATTCCATATTTGACTTAAGGAACTTTATCTGTGCTCATTTCAATCTCTGGTTTTATGCACCACCCCAACTCACCTTTACCCTTAAGCAAGCATAAGTTGGTTTTCTAAATTTGAGACCCTGTTCTGTTCTGTAATTCAGTTCCTGTGTAGCCAAGTTTACATTCCATGTATTACTGATATCTTATGATGTTTCTTTTTCTGTGTCACTTATTTCAGTTAGAATCATCATACCTGAATCCACTCATTGTGCTGCTAAGCGCCTGATGACACAGATTTCATTGCTGAGTGATATTGCTTTGTAAGTAAATACCACAACTTCTTTATCCATTTTTCACTTTCTGCGATGTTGAACTTGTACTGTAAACGAGGTTCTTGTAAACAGAGCCGTTCCAAACTTTGGGGTGGCTGTGTCTTTTTGATTTTAAATTCCCTAAGCTATAGGACCATAAGTGGAAGTGCCCTAGGTTCTGTTGCTTTGTTTTTTAGATGTTTCAGGAAACACCATACACTTCTCCCCAGTGTCTGTTGGCAATTTACATCCCGCCCATCAGCATAACAAGGCTCCCAGTTCTCCATGGCCTGTCCTGCCTTTCTGGATTTTACACTTTTTTCAGATGGCCCTTTTGACCGGGGGGAAGTGAGACTTCATTGTAGTGCAGATTTCCTTTGCAAGCTTGCTTGGTTGGCCAAAAAGGGCGTATGCGTTTTTTCCTGAATATATTCAGGAAAAAACGCATACGCCCTTTTTGGCCAAGTGCATCATTGTGGACGTTCTGCCTCTTTTCCTATGCTTTCAATGCAATTCCAGTCTACCTCCTGAAATCGGTTTCCTGCAATTCTGCCCCGCTTTCAAGTCCTCTTGGCAGCCTTACTTCAGTCTATTTTTGGACGATAGCTGTCATTTATAACTCTGCAGGTTTGTGAATTACAGTGCCCCTGAGCTCCTTTCTTCAACTCGCTTTCTTGTGACCTGGCCGCAACACCGCAGGATGGCTTCAGGCCCTAATCTGGTTCCAGCCCGGCATGCTGAGCCTTTGGTTAATTCCTCTTCCTGGTGGGAAATGAGAGTTAAATTTGCCCGTCCAGACACCTGCAGCTAGCCTCTCATTGGTTCTCGCTATTCCTGTTCAGCTTCCGCAGAAATTGCAAACTGGGCCAAACAGGAGTTTAAAGGGACTGACTCTCCAAGTCGGGAGAGTGTTAGTAAAGCGTCTGGAATGTTGCACCCGAGTACCAGGGGAGGAAAACTGAGACATATTTGAACACGTCTCCCGATCACATGGTTGATCATACTCTAGGTTCCACATGCATGTTTTAGCTGAAGGAAGAATACCTTAAACCTGGGTAGTTGAAACCCGTGGAATGGGTACCATGCAATATGACTTCAAAGGGTCTTCATTTGCTCACCGAACCTCTCCAATCCTATCACTGCTGCGTTTATGCCCCTGTACACATGCTTGATTCTCTTTCGGAGACATAGCAATCCCTAGGTTTTAAGATACTTACTAGTCAGGTACATTCTTAGGAGTTTAATATGGGGTGTTGAGTCCATTTCGTTGAGCACGGAATAGCTCTTGTCTATTCCATATTTGGCTTAAGGAACTTTATCTGTGCTCATTTCAATCTCTGGTTTTATGCACCACCCTAACTCACCTTTACCCTTAAGCAAGCATAAGTTGGTTTTCTAAATTTGAGACCCTGTTCTGTTCTGTAATTCAGTTCCTGTGTAGCCAAGTTTACATTCCGTGTATTACTGATATCTTATGATGTTTCTTTTTCTGTGTCACTTATTTCAGTTAGAATCATCATACCTGAATCCACTCATTGTGCTGCTAAGGGCCTGATGACACAGATTTCATTGCTGAGTGATATTGCTTTGTAAGTAAATACCACAACTTCTTTATCCATTTTTCACTTTCTGCAATGTTGAACTTGTACTGTAAACGAGGTTCTTGTAAACAGAGCCGTTCCAAACTTTGGGGTGGCTGTGTCTTTTTGATTTTAAATTCCCTAAGATATAGGACCATAAGTGGAAGTGCCCTAGGTTCTGTTGCTTTGTTTTTTAGATGTTTCAGGAAACACCATACACTTCTCCCCAGTGTCTGTTGGCAATTTACATCCCGCCCATCAGCATAACAAGGCTCCCAGTTCTCCATGGCCTGTCCTGCCTTTCTGGATTTTACACTTTTTTCAGATGGCCCTTTTGACCGGGGGGAAGTGAGACTTCATTGTAGTGCAGATTTCCTTTGCAAGCTTGCTTGGTTGGCCAAAAAGGGCGTATGCGTTTTTTCCTGAATATATTCAGGAAAAAACGCATACGCCCTTTTTGGCCAAGTGCATCATTGTGGACGTTCTGCCTCTTTTCCTATGCTTTCAATGCAATTCCAGTCTACCTCCTGAAATCGGTTTCCTGCAATTCTGCCCCGCTTTCAAGTCCTCTTGGCAGCCTTACTTCAGTCTATTTTTGGACGATAGCTGTCATTTATAACTCTGCAGGTTTGTGAATTACAGTGCCCCTGAGCTCCTTTCTTCAACTCGCTTTCTTGTGACCTGGCCGCAACACCGCAGGATGGCTTCAGGCCCTAATCTGGTTCCGGCCCGGCATGCTGAGCCTTTGGTTAATTCCTCTTCCTGGTGGGAAATGAGAGTTAAATTTGCCCGTCCAGACACCTGCAGCTAGCCTCTCATTGCTTCTCGCTATTCCTGTTCATCTTCCGCAGAAATTGCAAACTGGGCCAAACAGGAGGTTAAAGGGACTGACTCTCCAAGTCGGGAGAGTGTTAGTAAAGCGTCTGGAATGTTGCACCCGAGTACCAGGGGAGGAAAACTGAGACATATTTGAACATGTCTCCCGATCACATGGTTGATCATACTCTAGGTTCCACATGCATGTTTTAGCTGAAGGAAGAATACCTTAAACCTGGGTAGTTGAAACCCGTGGAATGGGTACCATGCAATATGACTTCAAAGGGTCTTCATTTGCTCACCGAACCTCTCCAATCCTATCACTGCTGCGTTTATGCCCCTGTACACATGCTTGATTCTCTTTCGGAGACATAGCAATCCCTAGGTTTTAAGATACTTACTAGTCAGGTACATTCTTAGGAGTTTAATATGGGGTGTTGAGTCCATTTCGTTGAGCAAGGAGTAGCTCTTGTCTATTCCATATTTGGCTTAAGGAACTTTATCTGTGCTCATTTCAATCTCTGGTTTTATGCACCACCCCAACTCACCTTTACCCTTAAGCAAGCATAAGTTGGTTTTCTAAATTTGAGACCCTGTTCTGTTCTGTAATTCAGTTCCTGTGTAGCCAAGTTTACATTCCGTGTATTACTGATATCTTATGATGTTTCTTTTTCTGTGTCACTTATTTCAGTTAGAATCATCATACCTGAATCCACTCATTGTGCTGCTAAGGGCCTGATGACACAGATTTCATTGCTGAGTGATATTGCTTTGTAAGTAAATACCACAACTTTTTTATCCATTTTCCACTTTCTTCGATGTTGAACTTGTACTGTAAACGAGGTTCTTGTAAACAGAGCCGTTCGAAACATTGGGGTGGCTGTGTCTTTTTGATTTTAAATTCCCTAAGCTATAGGACCATAAGTGGAAGTGCCCTAGGCTCTGTTGCTTTGTTTTTTAGATGTTTCAGGAAACACCATACACTTCTCCCGAGTGTTTATTGGCAATTTACATCCCGCCCTTCAGCATAACAAGGCTCCCAGTTCTCCATGGCCTGTCCTGCCTTTCTGGATTTTACACTTTTTTCAGATGGCCCTTTTGACCGGGGGGAAGTGAGACTTCATTGTAGTGCAGATTTCCTTTGCAAGCTTGCTTGGTTGGCCAAAAAGGGCGTATGCGTTTTTTCCTGAATATATTCAGGAAAAAACGCATACGCCCTTTTTGGCCAAGTGCATCATTGTGGACGTTCTGCCTCTTTTCCTATGCTTTCAATGCAATTCCAGTCTACCTCCTGAAATCGGTTTCCTGCAATTCTGCCCCGCTTTCAAGTCCTCTTGGCAGCCTTACTTCAGTCTATTTTTGGACGATAGCTGTCATTTATAAGTCTGCAGGTTTGTGAATTACAGTGCCCCTGAGCTCCTTTCTTCAACTCGCTTTCTTGTGACCTGGCCGCAACACCGCAGGATGGCTTCAGGGCCTAATCTGGTTCCGGCCCGGCATGCTGAGCCTTTGGTTAATTCCTCTTCCTGGTGGGAAATGAGAGTTAAATTTGCCCGTCCAGACACCTGCAGCTAGCCTCTCATTGGTTCTCGCTATTCCTGTTCAGCTTCCGCAGAAATTGCAAACTGGGCCAAACAGGAGGTTAAAGGGACTGACTCTCCAAGTCGGGAGAGTGTTAGTAAAGCGTCTGGAATGTTGCACCCGAGTACCAGGGGAGGAAAACTGAGACATATTTGAACACGTCTCCCGATCACATGGGTGATCATACTCTAGGTTCCACATGCATGTTTTAGCTGAAGGAAGAATACCTTAAACCTGGGTAGTTGAAACCCGTGGAATGGGTACCATGCAATATGACTTCAAAGGGTCTTCATTTGCTCACCGAACCTCTCCAATCCTATCACTGCTGCGTTTATGCCCCTGTACACATGCTTGATTCTCTTTCGGAGACATAGCAATCCCTAGGTTTTAAGATACTTACTAGTCAGGTACATTCTTAGGAGTTTAATATGGGGTGTTGAGTCCATTTCGTTGAGCAAGGAGTAGCTCTTGTCTATTCCATATTTGGCTTAAGGAACTTTATCTGTGCTCATTTCAATCTCTGGTTTTATGCACCACCCCAATACACCTTTACCCTTAAGCAAGCATAAGTTGGTTTTCTAAATTTGAGACCCTGTTCTGTTCTGTAATTCAGTTCCTGTGTAGCCAAGTATACATTCCGTGTATTACTGATATCTTATGATGTTTCTTTTTCTGTGTCACTTATTTCAGTTAGAATCATCATACCTGAATCCACTCATTGTGCTGCTAAGGGCCTGATGACACAGATTTCATTGCTGAGTGATATTGCTTTGTAAGTAAATTCCACAACTTTTTTATATTTTTTTCACTTTCTTCGATGTTGAACTTGTACTGTAAACGAGGTTCTTGTAAACAGAGCTGTTCGAAACATTGGGGTGGCTGTGTCTTTTTGATTTTAAATTCCCTAAGCTATAGGACCATAAGTGGAAGTGCCCTAAGCTCTGTTGCTTTGTTTTTTAGATGTTTCAGGAAACACCATACACTTCTCCCGAGTGTTTATTGGCAATTTACATCCCGCCCTTCAGCATAACAAGGCTCCCAGTTCTCCATGGCCTGTCCTGCCTTTCTGGATTTTACAGTTTTTTCAGATGGCCCTTTTGACCGGGGGGAAGTGAGACTTCATTGTAGTGCAGATTTCCTTTGCAAGCTTGCTTGGTTGGCCAAAAAGGGCGTATGCGTTTTTTCCTGAATATATTCAGGAAAAAACGCATACGCCCTTTTTGGCCAAGTGCATCATTGTGGACGTTCTGCCTCTTTTCCTATGCTTTCAATGCAATTCCAGTCTACCTCCTGAAATCGGTTTCCTGCAATTCTGCCCCGCTTTCAAGTCCTCTTGGCAGCCTTACTTCAGTCTATTTTTGGACGATAGCTGTCATTTATAACTCTGCAGGTTTGTGAATTACAGTGCCCCTGAGCTCCTTTCTTCAACTCGCTTTCTTGTGACCTGGCCGCAACACCGCAGGATGGCTTCAGGCCCTAATCTGGTTCCGGCCCGGCATGCTGAGCCTTTGGTTAATTCCTCTTCCTGGTGGGAAATGAGAGTTAAATTTGCCCGTCCAGACACCTGCAGCTAGCCTCTCATTGGTTCTCGCTATTCCTGTTCAGCTTCCGCAGAAATTGCAAACTGGGCCAAACAGGAGGTTAAAGGCGCTGACTCTCCAAGTGGGGAGAGTGTTAGTAAAGCGTCTGGAATGTTGCACACGAGTACCAGTGGAGGAAAGCTGAGCCATATTTGAACACGTCTCCCGTTCACATGGTTGATCATACTTGGGTTCCACATGCATGTTTTAGCTGAAGGAAGAATACCTTAAACCTGGAGAGTTAAGACCCGTGGAATGGGTACCATGCAATATGACTTCAAAGGGTCTTCATTTGCTCACCGAACCTCTCCAATCCTATCACTGCTGCGTTTATGCCCCTGTACACATGCTTGATTCTCTTTCGGAGACATAGCAATCCATAGGTTTTAAGATACTTACTAGTCAGGTACATTCTTAGGAGTTTAATATGCGGTGTTGAGTCCATTTCGTTGAGCAAGGAGTAGCTCTTGTCTATTCCATATTTGACTTAAGGAACTTTATCTGTGCTCATTTCAATCTCTGGTTTTATGCAGCACCCCAACTCACCTTTACCCTTAAGCAAGCATAAGTTGGTTTTCTAAATTTGAGACCCTGTTCTGTTCTGTAATTCAGTTCCTGTGTAGCCAAGTTTACATTCCATGTATTACTGATATCTTATGATGTTTCTTTTTCTGTGTGACTTATTTCAGTTAGAATCATCATATCTGAATCCACTCATTGTGCTGCTAAGGGCCTGATGACACAGATTTCATTGCTGAGTGATATTGCTTTGTAAGTAAATACCACAACTTCTTTATCCATTTTTCACTTTCTGCGATGTTGAACTTGTACTGTAAACGAGGTTCTTGTAAACAGAGCCGTTCCAAACTTTGGGGTGGCTGTGTCTTTTTGATTTTAAATTCCCTAAGCTATAGGACCATAAGTGGAAGTGCCCTAGGTTCTGTTGCTTTGTTTTTTAGATGTTTCAGGAAACACCATACACTTCTCCCCAGTGTCTGTTGGCAATTTACATCCCGCCCATCAGCATAACAAGGCTCCCAGTTCTCCATGGCCTGTCCTGCCTTTCTGGATTTTACACTTTTTTCAGATGGCCCTTTTGACCGGGGGGAAGTGAGACTTCATTGTAGTGCAGATTTCCTTTGCAAGCTTGCTTGGTTGGCCAAAAAGGGCGTATGCGTTTTTTCCTGAATATATTCAGGAAAAAACGCATACGCCCTTTTTGGCCAAGTGCATCATTGTGGACGTTCTGCCTCTTTTCCTATGCTTTCAATGCAATTCCAGTCTACCTCCTGAAATCGGTTTCCTGCAATTCTGCCCCGCTTTCAAGTCCTCTTGGCAGCCTTACTTCAGTCTATTTTTGGACGATAGCTGTCATTTATAACTCTGCAGGTTTGTGAATTACAGTGCCCCTGAGCTCCTTTCTTCAACTCGCTTTCTTGTGACCTGGCCGCAACACCGCAGGATGGCTTCAGGCCCTAATCTGGTTCCAGCCCGGCATGCTGAGCCTTTGGTTAATTCCTCTTCCTGGTGGGAAATGAGAGTTAAATTTGCCCGTCCAGACACCTGCAGCTAGCCTCTCATTGGTTCTCGCTATTCCTGTTCAGCTTCCGCAGAAATTGCAAACTGGGCCAAACAGGAGGTTAAAGGGACTGACTCTCCAAGTCGGGAGAGTGTTAGTAAAGCGTCTGGAATGTTGCACCCGAGTACCAGGGGAGGAAAACTGAGACATATTTGAACACGTCTCCCGATCACATGGTTGATCATACTCTAGGTTCCACATGCATGTTTTAGCTGAAGGAAGAATACCTTAAACCTGGGTAGTTGAAACCCGTGGAATGGGTACCATGCAATATGACTTCAAAGGGTCTTCATTTGCTCACCGAACCTCTCCAATCCTATCACTGCTGCGTTTATGCCCCTGTACACATGCTTGATTCTCTTTCGGAGACATAGCAATCCCTAGGTTTTAAGATACTTACTAGTCAGGTACATTCTTAGGAGTTTAATATGGGGTGTTGAGTCCATTTCGTTGAGCAAGGAGTAGCTCTTGTCTATTCCATATTTGGCTTAAGGAACTTTATCTGTGCTCATTTCAATCTCTGGTTTTATGCACCACCCCAACTCACCTTTACCCTTAAGCAAGCATAAGTTGGTTTTCTAAATTTGAGACCCTGTTCTGTTCTGTAATTCAGTTCCTGTGTAGCCAAGTTTACATTCCGTGTATTACTGATATCTTATGATGTTTCTTTTTCTGTGTCACTTATTTCAGTTAGAATCATCATACCTGAATCCACTCATTGTGCTGCTAAGGGCCTGATGACACAGATTTCATTGCTGAGTGATATTGCTTTGTAAGTAAATACCACAACTTCTTTATCCATTTTTCACTTTCTGCGATGTTGAACTTGTACTGTAAACGAGGTTCTTGTAAACAGAGCCGTTCCAAACTTTGGGGTGGCTGTGTCTTTTTGATTTTAAATTCCCTAAGCTATAGGACCATAAGTGGAAGTGCCCTAGTTTCTGTTGCTTTGTTTTTTAGATGTTTCAGGAAACACCATACACTTGTCCCCAGTGTCTGTTGGCAATTTACATCCCGCCCATCAGCATAACAAGGCTCCCAGTTCTCCATGGCCTGTCCTGCCTTTCTGGATTTTACACTTTTTTCAGATGGCCCTTTTGACCGGGGGGAAGTGAGACTTCATTGTAGTGCAGATTTCCTTTGCAAGCTTGCTTGGTTGGCCAAAAAGGGCGTATGCGTTTTTTCCTGAATATATTCAGGAAAAAACGCATACGCCCTTTTTGGCCAAGTGCATCATTGTGGACGTTCTGCCTCTTTTCCTATGCTTTCAATGCAATTCCAGTCTACCTCCTGAAATCGGTTTCCTGCAATTCTGCCCCGCTTTCAAGTCCTCTTGGCAGCCTTACTTCAGTCTATTTTTGGACGATAGCTGTCATTTATAACTCTGCAGGTTTGTGAATTACAGTGCCCCTGAGCTCCTTTCTTCAACTCGCTTTCTTGTGACCTGGCCGCAACACCGCAGGATGGCTTCAGGCCCTAATCTGGTTCCGGCCCGGCATGCTGAGCCTTTGGTTAATTCCTCTTCCTGGTGGGAAATGAGAGTTAAATTTGCCCGTCCAGACACCTGCAGCTAGCCTCTCATTGGTTCTCGCTATTCCTGTTCATCTTCCGCAGAAATTGCAAACTGGGCCAAACAGGAGGTTAAAGGGACTGACTCTCCAAGTCGGGAGAGTGTTAGTAAAGCGTCTGGAATGTTGCACCCGAGTACCAGGGAAGGAAAACTGAGACATATTTGAACATGTCTCCCGATCACATGGTTGATCATACTCTAGGTTCCACATGCATGTTTTACCTGAAGGAAGAATACCTTAAACCTGGGTAGTTGAAAACCGTGGAATGGGTACCATGCAATATGACTTCAAAGGGTCTTCATTTGCTCACCGAACCTCTCCAATCCTATCACTGCTGCGTTTATGCCCCTGTACACATGCTTGATTCTCTTTCGGAGACATAGCAATCCCTAGGTTTTAAGATACTTACTAGTCAGGTACATTCTTAGGAGTTTAATATGGGGTGTTGAGTCCATTTCGTTGAGCAAGGAGTAGCTCTTGTCTATTCCATATTTGGCTTAAGGAACTTTATCTGTGCTCATTTCAATCTCTGGTTTTATGCACCACCCCAACTCACCTTTACCCTTAAGCAAGCATAAGTTGGTTTTCTAAATTTGAGACCCTGTTCTGTTCTGTAATTCAGTTCCTGTGTAGCCAAGTTTACATTCCGTGTATTACTGATATCTTATGATGTTTCTTTTTCTGTGTGACTTATTTCAGTTAGAATCATCATACCTGAATCCATTCATTGTGCTGCTAAGGGCCTGATGACACAGATTTCATTGATTGGTGATATTGCTTTGTAAGTAAATACCACAACTTCTTTATCCATTTTTCACTTTCTGCGATGTTGAACTTGTACTGTAAACGAGGTTCTTGTAAACAGAGCCGTTCCAAACTTTGGGGTGGCTGTGTCTTTTTGATTTTAATTTCCCTAAGCTATAGGACCATAAGTGGAAGTGCCCTAGGTTCTGTTGCTTTGTTTTTTAGATGTTTCAGGAAACACCATACACTTCTCCTGAGTGGTTGTTGACAATTTACATCCCGCCCATCAGCATAACAAGGCTCCCAGTTTTCCATGGCCTGTCCTGCCTTTCTGGATTTTACCCTTTTTTCAGATGGCCCTTTTGACAGGGGGGAAGTGAGACTTCATTGTAGTGCAGATTTCCTTTGCAAGCTTGCTTGGTTGGCCAAAAAGGGCGTATGCGTTTTTTCCTGAATATATTCAGGAAAAAACGCATATGCCCTTTTTGGCCAAGTGCATCATTGTGGACGTTCTGCCTCTTTTCCTATGCTTTCAATGCAATTCCAGTCTACCTCCTGAAATCGGTTTCCTGCAATTCTGCCCCGCTTTCAAGTCCTCTTGGCAGCCTTACTTCAGTCTATTTTTGGACGATAGCTGTCATTTGTAACTCTGCAGGTTTGTGAATTACAGTGCCCCTGAGCTCCTTTCTTCAACTCGCTTTCTTGTGACCTGGCCGCAACACCGCAGGATGGCTTCAGGCCCTAATCTGGTTCCGGCACGGCACGCTGAGCCTTTGGTTATTTCCTCTTCCTGGTGGGAAATGAGAGTTAAATTTGCCCGTCCAGACACCTCCAGCTAGTCTCTCATTGGTTCTCGCTATTCCTGTTCATCTTCCGCAGAAATTGCAAACTGTGCCAAACAGGAGGTTAAAGGCGCGGACTCTCCAAGTGGGGAGAGTGTTAGTAAAGCGTCTGGAATGTTGCACGCGAGTACCAGTGGAGGAAAGCTGAGCCATATTTGAACACGTCTCCCGTTCACATGGTTGATCATACTTGGGTTCCACATGCATGTTTTAGCTGAAGGAAGAATACCTTAAACCTGGAGAGTTGAGACCCGTGGAATGGGTACCATGCAATATGACTTCAAAGGGTCTTCATTTGCTCACCGAACCTCTCCAATCCTATCACTGCTGCGTTTATGCCCCTGTACACATGCTTGATTCTCTTTCGGAGACATAGCAATCCATAGGTTTTAAGATACTTACTAGTCAGGTACATTCTTAGGCGTTTAATATGCGGTGTTGAGTCCATTTCTTTGAGCAAGGAGTAGCTCTTGTCTATTCCATATTTGACTTAAGGAACTTTATCTGTGCTCATTTCAATCTCTGGTTTTATGCAGCACCCCAACTCACCTTTACCCTTAAGCAAGCATAAGTTGGTTTTCTAAATTTGAGACCCTGTTCTGTTCTGTAATTCAGTTCCTGTGTAGCCAAGTTTACATTCCATGTATTACTGATATCTTATGATGTTTCTTTTTCTGTGTGACTTATTTCAGTTAGAATCATCATACCTGAATCCACTCATTGTGCTGCTAAGGGCCTAATGACACAGATTTCATTGCTGAGTGATATTGCTTTGTAAGTAAATACCACAACTTCTTTATCCATTTTTCACTTTCTGCGATGTTGAACTTGTACTGTAAACGAGGTTCTTGTTAACAGAGCCGTTCCAAACTTTGGGGTGGCTGTGTCTTTTTGATTTTAAATTCCCTAAGCTATAGGACCATAAGTGGAAGTGCCCTAGGTTCTGTTGCTTTGTTTTTTAGATGTTTCAGGAAACACCATACACTTCTCCCCAGTGTCTGTTGGCAATTTACATCCCGCCCATCAGCATAACAAGGCTCCCAGTTCTCCATGGCCTGTCCTGCCTTTCTGGATTTTACACTTTTTTCAGATGGCCCTTTTGACCGGGGGGAAGTGAGACTTCATTGTAGTGCAGATTTCCTTTGCAAGCTTGCTTGGTTGGCCAAAAAGGGCGTATGCGTTTTTTCCTGAATATATTCAGGAAAAAACGCATACGCCCTTTTTGGCCAAATGCATCATTGTGGACGTTCTGCCTCTTTTCCTATGCTTTCAATGCAATTCCAGTCTACCTCCTGAAATCGGTTTCCTGCAATTCTGCCCCGCTTTCAAGTCCTCTTGGCAGCCTTACTTCAGTCTATTTTTGGACGATAGCTGTCATTTATAACTCTGCAGGTTTGTGAATTACAGTGCCCCTGAGCTCCTTTCTTCAACTCGCTTTCTTGTGACCTGGCCGCAACACCGCAGGATGGCTTCAGGCCCTAATCTGGTTCCGGCACGGCACGCTGAGGCTTTGGTTATTTCCTCTTCCTGGTGGGAAATGAGTGTTAAATTTGCCTCTCCAGACACCTCCAGCTAGCCTCTCATTGGTTCTCGCTATTCCTGTTCATCTTCCGCAGAAATTGCAAACTGGGCCAAACAGGAGGTTAAAGGCGCTGACTCTCCAAGTGGGGAGAGTGTTAGTAAAGCGTCTGGAATGTTGCACCCGAGTACCAGGGGAGGAAAACTGAGACATATTTGAACACGTCTCTCGTTCACATGGTTGATCATACTCTGCGTTCCACATGCATGTTTTAGCTGAAGGAAGAATACCTTAAACCTGGAGAGTTGAGACCCGTGTAATGGGTACCATGCAATATGACTTCAAAGGGTCTTCATTTGCTCACCGAACCTCTCCAATCCTATCACTGCTGCGTTTATGCCCCTGTACACACGCTTGATTCTCTTTCGGAGACATAGCAATCCATAGGTTTTAAGATACTTACTAGTCAGGTACATTCTTAGGCGTTTAATATGCGGTGTTGAGTCCATTTCGTTGAGCAAGGAGTAGCTCTTGTCTATTCCATATTTGGCTTAAGGAACTTTATCTGTGCTCATTTCAATCTCTGGTTTTATGCAGCACCCCAACTCACCTTTCCCCTTAAGCAAGCATAAGTTGGTTTTCTAAATTTGAGACCCTGTTGTGTTCTGTAATTCAGTTCCTGTGTAGCCAAGTTTACATTCCGTGTATTACTGATATCTTATGATGTTTCTTTTTCTGTGTGACTTATTTCAGTTAGAATCATCATACCCGAATCCACTCATTGTGCTGCTAAGGGCCTGATGACATAGATTTCATTGCTGAGTGATATTGCTTTGTAAGTAAATACCACAACTTCTTTATCCATTTTTCACTTTCTGCGATGTTGAACTTGTACTGTAAACGAGGTTCTTGTAAACAGAGCCGTTCCAAACTTTGGGGTGGCTGTGTCTTTTTGATTTTAATTTCCCTAAGCTATAGGACCATAAGTGGAAGTGCCCTAGGCTCTGTTGCTTTGTTTTTTAGTTGTTTCAGGAAACACCATGCACTTCTCCGGAGTGTCTGTTGGCAATTTACATCCCGCCCATCAGCATAACAAGGCTCCCAGTTCTCCATGGCCTGTCCTGCCTTTCTGGATTTTAAACTTTTTTCAGATTGCCCTTTTGACCGGGGGGAAGTGCAACTTCATTGTAGTGCAGATTTCCTTTGCAAGCTTGCTTGGTTGGCCGAAAAGGGCGTATGCGTTTTTTCCTGAATATATTCAGGAAAAAACGCATACGCCCTTTTTGGCCAAGTGCATCATTGTGGACGTTCTGCCTCTTTTCCTATGCTTTCAATGCAATTCCAGTCTACCTCCTGAAATCGGTTTCCTGCAATTCTGCCCCGCTTTCAAGTCCTCTTGGCAGCCTTACTTCAGTCTATTTTTGGACGATAGCTGTCATTTATAACTCTGCAGGTTTGTGAATTACAGTGCCCCTGAGCTCCTTTCTTCAACTCGCTTTCTTGTGACCTGGCCGCAACACCGCAGGATGGCTTCAGGCCCTAATCTGGTTCCGGCCCGGCATGCTGAGCCTTTGGTTAATTCCTCTTCCTGGTGGGAAATGAGAGTTAAATTTGCCCGTCCAGACACCTGCAGCTAGCCTCTCATTGGTTCTCGCTATTCCTGTTCATCTTCCGCAGAAATTGCAAACTGGGCCAAACAGGAGGTTAAAGGGACTGACTCTCCAAGTCGGGAGAGTGTTAGTAAAGCGTCTGGAGTGTTGCACCCGAGTACCAGGGTAGGAAAACTGAGACATATTTGAACACGTCTCCCGTTCACATGGTTGATCATACTCTGGGTTCCACATGCATGTTTTAGCTGAAGGAAGAATACCTTAAACCTGGAGAGTGGAGACCCGTGGAATGGGTACCGTGTAATATGACTTCAAAGGGTCTTCATTTGCTCCCCGAACCTCTCCAATCCTATCACTGCTGCATTTATGCCCCTGTACACACGCTTGATTCTCTTTTGGAGACATAGCAATCCATAGGTTTTAAGATACTTACTAGTCAGGTACATTCTTAGGCGTTTAATATGGGGTTTTGAGTCCATTTCGTTGAGCAAGGAGTAGCTCTTGTCTATTCCATATTTGGCTTAAGGAACTTTATCTGTGCTCATTTCAATCTCTGGTTTTATGCAGCACCCCAACTCACCTTTACCCTTAAGCAAGCATAAGTTGGTTTTCTAAATTTGAGACCCTGTTCTGTTTTGGAATGCAGTTCCTGTGTAGCCAAGTTTACATTCCGTGTATTAGTGATATCTTATGATGTTTCTTTTTCTGTGTGACTTATTTCAGTTAGAATCATCGTACCTGAATCCACTCATTATGCTGCTACGGGCCTGATGACATAGATTTCTTTGCTGAGTGATACTGCATTGTACGTAAGTACCACAAGTTCTTTATCCATTTTTCACTTTCTGTGATATTGAACTTGTACGGTAAACGAGGTTCTTTTAAACGGAGGCGTCCCAAACTTTGGGGTGGCTGTGTCTTTTTGATTTTAATTTCCCTAAGCTATAGGACCATAAGTGGAAGTGCCCTAGGTTCTGTTGCTTTGTTTTTTAGATGTTTCAGGAAACACCATACACTTCTCCCCAGTGTCTGTTGGCAATTTACATCCCGCCCATCAGCATAACAAGGCTCCCAGTTCTCCATGGCCTGTCCTGCCTTTCTGGATTTTACACTTTTTTCAGATGGCCCTTTTGACCGGGGGGAAGTGAGACTTCATTGTAGTGCAGATTTCCTTTGCAAGCTTGCTTGGTTGGCCAAAAAGGGCGTATGCGTTTTTTCCTGAATATATTCAGGAAAAAACGCATACGCCCTTTTTGGCCAAATGCATCATTGTGGACGTTCTGCCTCTTTTCCTATGCTTTCAATGCAATTCCAGTCTACCTCCTGAAATCGGTTTCCTGCAATTCTGCCCCGCTTTCAAGTCCTCTTGGCAGCCTTACTTCAGTCTATTTTTGGACGATAGCTGTCATTTATAACTCTGCAGGTTTGTGAATTACAGTGCCCCTGAGCTCCTTTCTTCAACTCGCTTTCTTGTGACCTGGCCGCAACACCGCAGGATGGCTTCAGGCCCTAATCTGGTTCCGGCACGGCACGCTGAGGCTTTGGTTATTTCCTCTTCCTGGTGGGAAATGAGTGTTAAATTTGCCTCTCCAGACACCTCCAGCTAGCCTCTCATTGGTTCTCGCTATTCCTGTTCATCTTCCGCAGAAATTGCAAACTGGGCCAAACAGGAGGTTAAAGGCGCTGACTCTCCAAGTGGGGAGAGTGTTAGTAAAGCGTCTGGAATGTTGCACCCGAGTACCAGGGGAGGAAAACTGAGACATATTTGAACACGTCTCTCGTTCACATGGTTGATCATACTCTGCGTTCCACATGCATGTTTTAGCTGAAGGAAGAATACCTTAAACCTGGAGAGTTGAGACCCGTGTAATGGGTACCATGCAATATGACTTCAAAGGGTCTTCATTTGCTCACCGAACCTCTCCAATCCTATCACTGCTGCGTTTATGCCCCTGTACACACGCTTGATTCTCTTTCGGAGACATAGCAATCCATAGGTTTTAAGATACTTACTAGTCAGGTACATTCTTAGGCGTTTAATATGCGGTGTTGAGTCCATTTCGTTGAGCAAGGAGTAGCTCTTGTCTATTCCATATTTGGCTTAAGGAACTTTATCTGTGCTCATTTCAATCTCTGGTTTTATGCAGCACCCCAACTCACCTTTACCCTTAAGCAAGCATAAGTTGGTTTTCTAAATTTGAGACCCTGTTGTGTTCTGTAATTCAGTTCCTGTGTAGCCAAGTTTACATTCCGTGTATTACTGATATCTTATGATGTTTCTTTTTCTGTGTGACTTATTTCAGTTAGAATCATCATACCCGAATCCACTCATTGTGCTGCTAAGGGCCTGATGACATAGATTTCATTGCTGAGTGATATTGCTTTGTAAGTAAATACCACAACTTCTTTATCCATTTTTCACTTTCTGCGATGTTGAACTTGTACTGTAAACGAGGTTCTTGTAAACAGAGCCGTTCCAAACTTTGGGGTGGCTGTGTCTTTTTGATTTTAATTTCCCTAAGCTATAGGACCATAAGTGGAAGTGCCCTAGGCTCTGTTGCTTTGTTTTTTAGTTGTTTCAGGAAACACCATGCACTTCTCCGGAGTGTCTGTTGGCAATTTACATCCCGCCCATCAGCATAACAAGGCTCCCAGTTCTCCATGGCCTGTCCTGCCTTTCTGGATTTTAAACTTTTTTCAGATTGCCCTTTTGACCGGGGGGAAGTGCAACTTCATTGTAGTGCAGATTTCCTTTGCAAGCTTGCTTGGTTGGCCGAAAAGGGCGTATGCGTTTTTTCCTGAATATATTCAGGAAAAAACGCATACGCCCTTTTTGGCCAAGTGCATCATTGTGGACGTTCTGCCTCTTTTCCTATGCTTTCAATGCAATTCCAGTCTACCTCCTGAAATCGGTTTCCTGCAATTCTGCCCCGCTTTCAAGTCCTCTTGGCAGCCTTACTTCAGTCTATTTTTGGACGATAGCTGTCATTTATAACTCTGCAGGTTTGTGAATTACAGTGCCCCTGAGCTCCTTTCTTCAACTCGCTTTCTTGTGACCTGGCCGCAACACCGCAGGATGGCTTCAGGCCCTAATCTGGTTCCGGCCCGGCATGCTGAGCCTTTGGTTAATTCCTCTTCCTGGTGGGAAATGAGAGTTAAATTTGCCCGTCCAGACACCTGCAGCTAGCCTCTCATTGGTTCTCGCTATTCCTGTTCAGCTTCCGCAGAAATTGCAAACTGGGCCAAACAGGAGGTTAAAGGGACTGACTCTCCAAGTCGGGAGAGTGTTAGTAAAGCGTCTGGAGTGTTGCACCCGAGTACCAGGGTAGGAAAACTGAGACATATTTGAACACGTCTCCCGTTCACATGGTTGATCATACTCTGGGTTCCACATGCATGTTTTAGCTGAAGGAAGAATACCTTAAACCTGGAGAGTGGAGACCCGTGGAATGGGTACCGTGTAATATGACTTCAAAGGGTCTTCATTTGCTCCCCGAACCTCTCCAATCCTATCACTGCTGCATTTATGCCCCTGTACACACGCTTGATTCTCTTTTGGAGACATAGCAATCCATAGGTTTTAAGATACTTACTAGTCAGGTACATTCTTAGGCGTTTAATATGGGGTTTTGAGTCCATTTCGTTGAGCAAGGAGTAGCTCTTGTCTATTCCATATTTGGCTTAAGGAACTTTATCTGTGCTCATTTCAATCTCTGGTTTTATGCAGCACCCCAACTCACCTTTACCCTTAAGCAAGCATAAGTTGGTTTTCTAAATTTGAGACCCTGTTCTGTTTTGGAATGCAGTTCCTGTGTAGCCAAGTTTACATTCCGTGTATTAGTGATATCTTATGATGTTTCTTTTTCTGTGTGACTTATTTCAGTTAGAATCATCGTACCTGAATCCACTCATTATGCTGCTACGGGCCTGATGACATAGATTTCATTGCTGAGTGATACTGCATTGTACGTAAGTACCACAAGTTCTTTATCCATTTTTCACTTTCTGTGATATTGAACTTGTACGGTAAACGAGGTTCTTTTAAACGGAGGCGTCCCAAACTTTGGGGTGGCTGTGTCTTTTTGATTTTAATTTCCCTAAGCTATAGGACCATAAGTGGAAGTGCCCTAGGTTCTGTTGCTTTGTTTTTTAGATGTTTCAGGAAACACCATAAACTTCTCCTGAGTGTCTGTTGGCAATTTACATCCCGCCCATCAGCATAACAAGGCTCCCAGTTCTCCATGGCCTGTCCTGCCTTTCTGGATTTTACACTTTTTTCAGATGGCCCTTTTGACAGGGGGGAAGTGAGACTTCATTGTAGTGCAGATTTCCTTTGCAAGCTTGCTTGGTTGGCCAAAAAGGGCGTATGCGTTTTTTCCTGAATATATTCAGGAAAAAACGCATACGCCCTTTTTGGCCAAGTGCATCATTGTGGACGTTCTGCCTCTTTTCCTATGCTTTCAATGCAATTCCAGTCTACCTCCTGAAATCGGTTTCCTGCAATTCTGCCCCGCTTTCAAGTCCTCTTGGCAGCCTTACTTCAGTATATTTTTGGACGATAGCTGTCATTTATAACTCTGCAGGTTTGTGAATTACAGTGCCCCTGAGCTCCTTTCTTCAACTTGCTTTCTTGTGACCTGGCCGCAACACCGCAGGATGGCTTCAGGCCCTAATCTGGTTCCGGCACGGCACGCTGACCCTCTGGTTATTTCCTCTTTCTGGTGGGAAATGAGACTTAAATTTGCCCGTCCAGACACCTCCAGCTAGTCTCTCATTGGTTCTCGCTATTCCTGTTCATCTTCCGCAGAAATTGCAAACTGGGCCAAACAGGAGGTTAAAGGCGCTGACTCTCCAAGTGGGGAGAGTGTTAGTAAAGCGTCTGGAATGTTGCACCCGAGTACCAGGGGAGGAAAACTGAGACATATTTGAACACGTCTCCCGATCACATGGTTGATCATACTCTGGGTTCCACATGCATGTTTTAGCTGAAGGAAGAATACCTAAAACCTGGGTAGTTGAAACCCGTGGAATGGGTACCATGCAATATGACTTCAAAGGGTCTTCATTTGCTCACCGAACCTCTCCAATCCTATCACTGCTGCATTTATGCCCCTGTACACATGCTTGATTCTCTTTCGGAGACATAGCAATCCCTAGATTTTAAGATACTTACTAGTCAGGTACATTCTTAGGCGTTTAATATGCGGTGTTGAGTCCATTTCTTTGAGCAAGGAGTAGCTCTTGTCTATTCCATATTTGGCTTAAGGAACTTTATCTGTGCTCATTTCAATCTCTGGTTTTATGCAGCACCCCAACTCACCTTTACCCTTAAGCAAGCATAGGTTGGTTTTCTAAATTTGAGACCCTGTTCTGTTCTATAATTCAGTTCCTGTGTAGCCAAGTTTACATTCCGTGTATTACTGATATCTTATGATGTTTCTTTTTCTGTGTGACTTATTTCAGTTAGAATCATCATACCTGAATCCACTCATTGTGCTACTAAGGGCCTGATGACACAGATTTCATTGCTGAATGATATTGCTTTGTAAGTAAATACCACAACTTTTTTATCCATTTTTCACTTTCTGCGATGTTGAACTTGTACTGTAAACGAGGTTCTTGTAAACAGAGGCGTCCCAAACTTTGGGGTGGCTGTGTCTTTTTGATTTTAAATTCCCTAAGCTATAGGACCATAAGTGGCAGTGCCCTAGGCTCTGTTGCTTTGTTTTTTAGATGTTTCAGGAAACACCATACACTTCTCCCAAGTGGCTGTTGGCAATTTACATCCCGCCCATCAGCATAACAAGGCTCCCAGTTCTCCATGGCCTGTCCTGCCTTTCTGGATTTTACACTTTTTTCAGATGGCCCTTTTGACCGGGGGGAAGTGAGACTTCATTGTAGTGCAGATTTCCTTTGCAAGCTTGCTTGGTTGGCCAAAAAGGGCGTATGCGTTTTTTCCTGAATATATTCAGGAAAAAACGCATACGCCCTTTTTGGCCAAGTGCATCATTGTGGACGTTCTGCCTCTTTTCCTATGCTTTCAATGCAATTCCAGTCTACCTCCTGAAATCGGTTTCCTGCAATTCTGCCCCGCTTTCAAGTCCTCTTGGCAGCCTTACTTCAGTCTATTTTTGGACGATAGCTGTCATTTATAACTCTGCAGGTTTGTGAATTACAGTGCCCCTGAGCTCCTTTCTTCAACTCGCTTTCTTGTGACCTGGCCGCAACACCGCAGGATGGCTTCAGGCCCTAATCTGGTTCTGGCCCGGCACGCTGAGCCTTTGGTTAATTCCTCTTCCTGGTGGGAAATGAGAGTTAAATTTGCCCGTCCAGACACCTGCAGCTAGCCTCTCATTGGTTCTCGCTATTCCTGTTCAGCTTCCGCAGAAATTGCAAACTGGGCCAAACAGGAGGTTAAAGGGACTGACTCTCCAAGTCGGGAGAGTGTTAGTAAAGCGTCTGGAGTGTTGCACCCGAGTACCAGGGTAGGAAAACTGAGACATATTTGAACACGTCTCCCGTTCACATTGTTGATCATACTCTGGGTTCCACATGCATGTTTTAGCTGAAGGAAGAATACATTAAAACTGGAGACTTGAGACCCGTGGTATGGGTACCGTGCAATATGACTTCAAAGGGTCTTCATTTGCTCACCGAACCTCTCCAATCCTATCACTGCGGCATTTATGCCCCTGTACACACGGTTGATTCTCTTTTGGAGACATAGCAATCCATAGGTTTTAAGATACTTACTAGTCAGGTACATTCTTAGGCGTTTAATATGGGGTTTTGAGTCCATTTCGTTGAGCAAGGAGTAGCTCTTGTCTATTCCATATTTGGCTTAAGGAACTTTATCTGTGCTCATTTCAATCTCTGGTTTTATGCAGCACCCCAACTCACCTTTACCCTTCAGCAAGCATAGGTTGGTTTTCTAAATTTGAGACCCTGTTCTGTTCTGTAATTCAGTTCCTGTGTAGCCAAGTTTACATTCCGTGTATTACTGATATCTTATGATGTTTCTTTTTCTGTGTGACTTATTTCAGTTAGAATCATCATACCTGAATCCACTCATTGTGCTACTAAGGGCCTGATGACACAGATTTCATTGCTGAGTGATATTGCTTTGTAAGTAAATACCACAACTTTTTTATCCATTTTTCACTTTCTGCGATGTTGAACTTGTACTGTAAACGAGGTTCTTGTAAACAGAGCCGTTCCAAACTTTGGGGTGGCTGTGTCTTTTTGATTTTAAATTCCCTAAGCTATAGGACCATAAGTGGAAGTGCCCTAGGATCTGTTGCTTTGTTTTTTAGATGTTTCAGGAAACACCATACACTTCTCCCGAGTGGTTGTTGGCAATTTACATCCCGCCCTTCAGCATAACAAGGCTCCCAGTTCTCCATGGCCTGTCCTGCCTTTCTGGATTTTACACTTTTTTCAGATGGCCCTTTTGACCGGGGGGAAGTGAGACTTCATTGTAGTGCAGATTTCCTTTGCAAGTTTGCTTGGTTGGCCAAAAAGGGCGTATGCGTTTTTTCCTGAATATATTCAGGAAAAAACGCATACGCCCTTTTTGGCCAAGTGCATCATTGTGGACGTTCTGCCTCTTTTCCTATGCTTTCAATGCAATTCCAGTCTACCTCCTGAAATCGGTTTCCTGCAATTCTGCCCCGCTTTCAAGTCCTCTTGGCAGCCTTACTTCAGTCTATTTTTGGACGATAGCTGTCATTTATAACTCTGCAGGTTTGTGAATTACAGTGCCCCTGAGCTCCTTTCTTCAACTCGCTTTCTTGTGACCTGGCCGCAACACCGCAGGATGGCTTCAGGCCCTAATCTGGTTCCGGCCCGGCATGCTGAGCCTTTGGTTAATTCCTCTTCCTGGTGGGAAATGAGAGTTAAATTTGCCCGTCCAGACACCTGCAGCTAGCCTCTCATTGGTTCTCGCTATTCCTGTTCAGCTTCCGCAGAAATTGCAAACTGGGCCAAACAGGAGGTTAAAGGGACTGACTCTCCAAGTCGGGAGAGTGTTAGTAAAGCGTCTGGAGTGTTGCACCCGAGTACCAGGGTAGGAAAACTGAGACATATTTGAACACGTCTCCCGTTCACATGGTTGATCATACTCTGGGTTCCACATGCATGTTTTAGCTGAAGGAAGAATACCTTAAACCTGGAGAGTGGAGACCCGTGGAATGGGTACCGTGTAATATGACTTCAAAGGGTCTTCATTTGCTCCCCGAACCTCTCCAATCCTATCACTGCTGCATTTATGCCCCTGTACACACGCTTGATTCTCTTTTGGAGACATAGCAATCCATAGGTTTTAAGATACTTACTAGTCAGGTACATTCTTAGGCGTTTAATATGGGGTTTTGAGTCCATTTCGTTGAGCAAGGAGTAGCTCTTGTCTATTCCATATTTGGCTTAAGGAACTTTATCTGTGCTCATTTCAATCTCTGGTTTTATGCAGCACCCCAACTCACCTTTACCCTTAAGCAAGCATAAGTTGGTTTTCTAAATTTGAGACCCTGTTCTGTTTTGGAATGCAGTTCCTGTGTAGCCAAGTTTACATTCCGTGTATTAGTGATATCTTATGATGTTTCTTTTTCTGTGTGACTTATTTCAGTTAGAATCATCGTACCTGAATCCACTCATTATGCTGCTACGGGCCTGATGACATAGATTTCATTGCTGAGTGATACTGCATTGTACGTAAGTACCACAAGTTCTTTATCCATTTTTCACTTTCTGTGATATTGAACTTGTACGGTAAACGAGGTTCTTTTAAACGGAGGCGTCCCAAACTTTGGGGTGGCTGTGTCTTTTTGATTTTAATTTCCCTAAGCTATAGGACCATAAGTGGAAGTGCCCTAGGTTCTGTTGCTTTGTTTTTTAGATGTTTCAGGAAACACCATAAACTTCTCCTGAGTGTCTGTTGGCAATTTACATCCCGCCCATCAGCATAACAAGGCTCCCAGTTCTCCATGGCCTGTCCTGCCTTTCTGGATTTTACACTTTTTTCAGATGTCCCTTTTGACCGGGGGGAAGTGAGACTTCATTGTAGTGCAGATTTCCTTTGCAAGCTTGCTTGGTTGGCCAAAAAGGGCGTATGCGTTTTTTCCTGAATATATTCAGGAAAAAACGCATACGCCCTTTTTGGCCAAGTGCATCATTGTGGACGTTCTGCCTCTTTTCCTATGCTTTCAATGCAATTCCAGTCTACCTCCTGAAATCGGTTTCCTGCAATTCTGCCCCGCTTTCAAGTCCTCTTGGCAGCCTTACTTCAGTATATTTTTGGACGATAGCTGTCATTTATAACTCTGCAGGTTTGTGAATTACAGTGCCCCTGAGCTCCTTTCTTCAACTTGCTTTCTTGTGACCTGGCCGCAACACCGCAGGATGGCTTCAGGCCCTAATCTGGTTCCGGCACGGCACGCTGACCCTCTGGTTATTTCCTCTTTCTGGTGGGAAATGAGACTTAAATTTGCCCGTCCAGACACCTCCAGCTAGTCTCTCATTGGTTCTCGCTATTCCTGTTCATCTTCCGCAGAAATTGCAAACTGGGCCAAACAGGAGGTTAAAGGCGCTGACTCTCCAAGTGGGGAGAGTGTTAGTAAAGCGTCTGGAATGTTGCACCCGAGTACCAGGGGAGGAAAACTGAGACATATTTGAACACGTCTCCCGATCACATGGTTGATCATACTCTGGGTTCCACATGCATGTTTTAGCTGAAGGAAGAATACCTAAAACCTGGGTAGTTGAAACCCGTGGAATGGGTACCATGCAATATGACTTCAAAGGGTCTTCATTTGCTCACCGAACCTCTCCAATCCTATCACTGCTGCATTTATGCCCCTGTACACATGCTTGATTCTCTTTCGGAGACATAGCAATCCCTAGATTTTAAGATACTTACTAGTCAGGTACATTCTTAGGCGTTTAATATGCGGTGTTGAGTCCATTTCTTTGAGCAAGGAGTAGCTCTTGTCTATTCCATATTTGGCTTAAGGAACTTTATCTGTGCTCATTTCAATCTCTGGTTTTATGCAGCACCCCAACTCACCTTTACCCTTAAGCAAGCATAGGTTGGTTTTCTAAATTTGAGACCCTGTTCTGTTCTATAATTCAGTTCCTGTGTAGCCAAGTTTACATTCCGTGTATTACTGATATCTTATGATGTTTCTTTTTCTGTGTGACTTATTTCAGTTAGAATCATCATACCTGAATCCACTCATTGTGCTACTAAGGGCCTGATGACACAGATTTCATTGCTGAATGATATTGCTTTGTAAGTAAATACCACAACTTTTTTATCCATTTTTCACTTTCTGCGATGTTGAACTTGTACTGTAAACGAGGTTCTTGTAAACAGAGGCGTCCCAAACTTTGGGGTGGCTGTGTCTTTTTGATTTTAAATTCCCTAAGCTATAGGACCATAAGTGGCAGTGCCCTAGGCTCTGTTGCTTTGTTTTTTAGATGTTTCAGGAAACACCATACACTTCTCCCAAGTGGCTGTTGGCAATTTACATCCCGCCCATCAGCATAACAAGGCTCCCAGTTCTCCATGGCCTGTCCTGCCTTTCTGGATTTTACACTTTTTTCAGATGGCCCTTTTGACCGGGGGGAAGTGAGACTTCATTGTATTGCAGATTTCCTTTGCAAGCTTGCTTGGTTGGCCAAAAAGGGCGTATGCGTTTTTTCCTGAATATATTCAGGAAAAAACGCATACGCCCTTTTTGGCCAAGTGCATCATTGTGGACGTTCTGCCTCTTTTCCTATGCTTTCAATGCAATTCCAGTCTACCTCCTGAAATCGGTTTCCTGCAATTCTGCCCCGCTTTCAAGTCCTCTTGGCAGCCTTACTTCAGTCTATTTTTGGACGATAGCTGTCATTTATAACTCTGCAGGTTTGTGAATTACAGTGCCCCTGAGCTCCTTTCTTCAACTCGCTTTCTTGTGACCTGGCCGCAACACCGCAGGATGGCTTCAGGCCCTAATCTGGTTCTGGCCCGGCACGCTGAGCCTTTGGTTAATTCCTCTTCCTGGTGGGAAATGAGAGTTAAATTTGCCCGTCCAGACACCTGCAGCTAGCCTCTCATTGGTTCTCGCTATTCCTGTTCAGCTTCCGCAGAAATTGCAAACTGGGCCAAACAGGAGGTTAAAGGGACTGACTCTCCAAGTCGGGAGAGTGTTAGTAAAGCGTCTGGAGTGTTGCACCCGAGTACCAGGGTAGGAAAACTGAGACATATTTGAACACGTCTCCCGTTCACATGGTTGATCATACTCTGGGTTCCACATGCATGTTTTAGCTGAAGGAAGAATACATTAAAACTGGAGACTTGAGACCCGTGGTATGGGTACCGTGCAATATGACTTCAAAGGGTCTTCATTTGCTCACCGAACCTCTCCAATCCTATCACTGCGGCATTTATGCCCCTGTACACACGGTTGATTCTCTTTTGGAGACATAGCAATCCATAGGTTTTAAGATACTTACTAGTCAGGTACATTCTTAGGCGTTTAATATGGGGTTTTGAGTCCATTTCGTTGAGCAAGGAGTAGCTCTTGTCTATTCCATATTTGGCTTAAGGAACTTTATCTGTGCTCATTTCAATCTCTGGTTTTATGCAGCACCCCAACTCACCTTTACCCTTCAGCAAGCATAGGTTGGTTTTCTAAATTTGAGACCCTGTTCTGTTCTGTAATTCAGTTCCTGTGTAGCCAAGTTTACATTCCGTGTATTACTGATATCTTATGATGTTTCTTTTTCTGTGTGACTTATTTCAGTTAGAATCATCATACCTGAATCCACTCATTGTGCTACTAAGGGCCTGATGACACAGATTTCATTGCTGAGTGATATTGCTTTGTAAGTAAATACCACAACTTTTTTATCCATTTTTCACTTTCTGCGATGTTGAACTTGTACTGTAAACGAGGTTCTTGTAAACAGAGCCGTTCCAAACTTTGGGGTGGCTGTGTCTTTTTGATTTTAAATTCCCTAAGCTATAGGACCATAAGTGGAAGTGCCCTAGGATCTGTTGCTTTGTTTTTTAGTTGTTTCAGGAAACACCATACACTTCTCCCGAGTGGTTGTTGGCAATTTACATCCCGCCCTTCAGCATAACAAGGCTCCCAGTTCTCCATGGCCTGTCCTGCCTTTCTGGATTTTACACTTTTTTCAGATGGCCCTTTTGACCGGGGGGAAGTGAGACTTCATTGTAGTGCAGATTTCCTTTGCAAGTTTGCTTGGTTGGCCAAAAAGGGCGTATGCGTTTTTTCCTGAATATATTCAGGAAAAAACGCATACGCCCTTTTTGGCCAAGTGCATCATTGTGGACGTTCTGCCTCTTTTCCTATGCTTTCAATGCAATTCCAGTCTACCTCCTGAAATCGGTTTCCTGCAATTCTGCCCCGCTTTCAAGTCCTCTTGGCAGCCTTACTTCAGTCTATTTTTGGACGATAGCTGTCATTTATAACTCTGCAGGTTTGTGAATTACAGTGCCCCTGAGCTCCTTTCTTCAACTCGCTTTCTTGTGACCTGGCCGCAACACCGCAGGATGGCTTCAGGCCCTAATCTGGTTCTGGCCCGGCACGCTGAGCCTTTGGTTAATTCCTCTTCCTGGTGGGAAATGAGAGTTAAATTTGCCCGTCCAGACACCTGCAGCTAGCCTCTCATTGGTTCTCGCTATTCCTGTTCATCTTCCGCAGAAATTGCAAACTGGGCCAAACAGGAGGTTAAAGGGACTGACTCTCCAAGTCGGGAGAGTGTTAGTAAAGCGTCTGGAGTGTTGCACCCGAGTACCAGGGTAGGAAAACTGAGACATATTTGAACACGTCTCCCGTTCACATTGTTGATCATACTCTGGGTTCCACATGCATGTTTTAGCTGAAGGAAGAATACCTTAAAACTGGAGAGTTGAGACCAGTGGAATGGGTACCGTGCAATATGACTTCAAAGGGTCTTCATTTGCTCACCGAACCTCTCCAATCCTATCACTGCTGCATTTATGCCCCTGTACACACGCTTGATTCTCTTTTGGAGACATAGCAATCCATAGGTTTTAAGATACTTACTAGTCAGGTACATTCTTAGGCGTTTAATATGGGGTTTTGAGTCCATTTCGTTGAGCAAGGAGTAGCTCTTGTCTATTCCATATTTGGCTTAAGGAACTTTATCTGTGCTCATTTCAATCTCTGGTTTTATGCAGCACCCCAACTCACCTTTACCCTTCAGCAAGCATAGGTTGGTTTTCTAAATTTGAGACCCTGTTCTGTTCTGTAATTCAGTTCCTGTGTAGCCAAGTTTACATTCCGTGTATTACTGATATCTTATGATGTTTCTTTTTCTGTGTGACTTATTTCAGTTAGAATCATCATACCTGAATCCACTCATTGTGCTACTAAGGGCCTGATGACACAGATTTCATTGCTGAGTGATATTGCTTTGTAAGTAAATACCACAACTTTTTTATCCATTTTTCACTTTCTGCGATGTTGAACTTGTACTGTAAACGAGGTTCTTGTAAACAGAGCCGTTCCAAACTTTGGGGTGGCTGTGTCTTTTTGATTTTAAATTCCCTAAGCTATAGGACCATAAGTGGAAGTGCCCTAGGCTCTGTTGCTTTGTTTTTTAGATGTTTCAGGAAACACCATACACTTCTCCCGAGTGGTTGTTGGCAATTTACATCCCGCCCATCAGCATAACAAGGCTCCCAGTTCTCCATGGCCTGTCCTGCCTTTCTGGATTTTACACTTTTTTCAGATGGCCCTTTTGACCGGGGGGAAGTGAGACTTCATTGTAGTGCAGATTTCCTTTGCAAGTTTGCTTGGTTGGCCAAAAAGGGCGTATGCGTTTTTTCCTGAATATATTCAGGAAAAAACGCATACGCCCTTTTTGGCCAAGTGCATCATTGTGGACGTTCTGCCTCTTTTCCTATGCTTTCAATGCAATTCCAGTCTACCTCCTGAAATCGGTTTCCTGCAATTCTGCCCCGCTTTCAAGTCCTCTTGGCAGCCTTACTTCAGTCTATTTTTGGACGATAGCTGTCATTTATAACTCTGCAGGTTTGTGAATTACAGTGCCCCTGAGCTCCTTTCTTCAACTTGCTTTCTTGTGACCTGGCCGCAACACCGCAGGATGGCTTCAGGCCCTAATCTGGTTCCGGCACGGCACGCTGAGCCTCTGGTTATTTCCTCTTCCTGGTGGGAAATGAGAGTTAAATTTGCCCGTCCAGACACCTCCAGCTAGTCTCTCATTGGTTCTCGCTATTCCTGTTCATCTTCCGCAGAAATTGCAAACTGGGCCAAACAGGAGGTTAAAGGCGCTGACTCTCCAAGTGGGGAGAGTGTTAGTAAAGCGTCTGGAATGTTGCACCCGAGTACCAGGGGAGGAAAACTGAGACATATTTGAACACGTCTCCCGATCACATGGTTGATCATACTCTGGGTTCCACATGCATGTTTTAGCTGAAGGAAGAATACCTAAAACCTGGGTAGTTGAAACCCGTGGAATGGGTACCATGCAATATGACTTCAAAGGGTCTTCATTTGCTCACCGAACCTCTCCAATCCTATCACTGCTGCGTTTATGCCCCTGTACACATGCTTGATTCTCTTTCGGAGACATAGCAATCCCTAGATTTTAAGATACTTACTAGTCAGGTACATTCTTAGGCGTTTAATATGCGGTGTTGAGTCCATTTCTTTGAGCAAGGAGTAGCTCTTGTCTATTCCATATTTGGCTTAAGGAACTTTATCTGTGCTCATTTCAATCTCTGGTTTTATGCAGCACCCCAACTCACCTTTACCCTTAAGCAAGCATAGGTTGGTTTTCTAAATTTGAGACCCTGTTCTGTTCTGTAATTCAGTTCCTGTGTAGCCAAGTTTACATTCCGTGTATTACTGATATCTTATGATGTTTCTTTTTCTGTGTGACTTATTTCAGTTAGAATCATCATACCTGAATCCACTCATTGTGCTACTAAGGGCCTGATTACACAGATTTCATTGCTGAGTGATATTGCTTTGTAAGTAAATACCACAACTTTTTTATCCATTTTTCACTTTCTGCGATGTTGAACTTGTACTGTAAACGAGGTTCTTGTAAACAGAGCCGTTCCAAACTTTGAGGTGGCTGTGTCTTTTTGAATTTAAATTCCCTAAGCTATAGGACCATAAGTGGAAAAGCCCTAGGCTCTGTTGCTTTGTTTTTTAGATGTTTCAGGAAACACCATACACTTCTCCCGAGTGGTTGTTGCCAATTTACATCCCGCCCTTCAGCATAACAAGGCTCCCAGTTCTCCATGGCCTGTCCTGCCTTTCTGGATTTTACACTTTTTTCAGATGGCCCTTTTGACCGGGGGGAAGTGAGACTTCATTGTAGTGCAGATTTCCTTTGCAAGTTTGCTTGGTTGGCCAAAAAGGGCGTATGCGTTTTTTCCTGAATATATTCAGGAAAAAACGCATACGCCCTTTTTGGCCAAGTGCATCATTGTGGACGTTCTGCCTCTTTTCCTATGCTTTCAATGCAATTCCAGTCTACCTCCTGAAATCGGTTTCCTGCAATTCTGCCCCGCTTTCAAGTCCTCTTGGCAGCCTTACTTCAGTCTATTTTTGGACGATAGCTGTCATTTATAACTCTGCAGGTTTGTGAATTACAGTGCCCCTGAGCTCCTTTCTTCAACTCGCTTTCTTTTGAGCTGGCCGCAACACCGCAGGATGGCTTCAGGCCCTAATCTGATTCCGGCACGGCACGTTCAGCCTTTGGTTATTTCCTCTTCCTGGTGGGAAATGAGAGTTAAATTTGCCCGTCCAGACACCTCCAGCTAGCCTCTCATTGGTTCTCGCTATTCCTGTTCATCTTCCGCAGAAATTGCAAACTGGGCCAAACAGGAGGTTAAAGGCGCTGACTCTCCAAGTGTGGAGAGTGTTAGTAAAGCATCTGGAATGTTGCATCCGAGTACCAGGGGAGGAAAACTGAGACATATTTGAACACGTCTCTCATTCACATGGTTGACCTTACTTGGGTTCCACATGCATGTTTTAGCTGAAGGAAGAATACCTAAAACCTGGGTAGTTGAAACCCGTGGAATGGGTACCATGCAATATGACTTCAAAGGGTCTTCATTTGCTCACCGAACCTCTCCAATCCTATCACTGCTGCGTTTATGCCCCTGTACACATGCTTGATTCTCTTTCGGAGACATAGCAATCCATAGGTTTTAAGATACTTACTAGTCAGGTACATTCTTAGGCGTTTAATATGCGGTGTTGAGTCCATTTCGTTGAGCAAGGAGTAGCTCTTGTCTATTCCATATTTGGCTTAAGGAACTTTATCTGTGCTCATTTCAATCTCTGGTTTTATGCAGCACCCCAACTCACCTTTACCCTTAAGCAAGCATAAGTTGGTTTTCTAAATTTGAGACCCTGTTCTGTTCTGTAATTCAGTTCCTGTGTAGCCAAGTTTACATTCCGTGTATTAGTGATATCTTATGATGTTTCTTTTTCTGTGTGACTTATTTCAGTTGGAATCATCATACCTGAATCCACTCATTGTGCTACTAAGGGCCTGATGACACAGATTTCATTGCTGAGTGATATTGCTTTGTAAGTAAATACCACAACTTTTTTATCCATTTTTCACTTTCTGCGATGTTGAACTTGTACTGTAAACGAGGTTCTTGTAAACAGAACCGTTCCAAACTTTGGGGTGGCTGTGTCTTTTTGATTTTAAATTCCCTAAGCTATAGGACCATAAGTGGAAGTGCCCTAGGCTCTGTTGCTTTGTTTTTTAGATGTTTCAGGAAACACCATACACTTCTCCCGAGTGGTTCTTGGCAATTTACATCCCGCCCTTCAGCATAACAAGGCTCCCAGTTCTCCATGGCCTGTCCTGCCTTTCTGGATTTTACACCTTTTTCAGATGGCCCTTTTGACTGGGGGGAAGTGAGACTTCATTGTAGTGCAGATTTCCTTTGCAAGCTTGCTTGGTTGGCCAAAAAGGGCGTATGCGTTTTTTCCTGAATATATTCAGGAAAAAACGCATACGCCCTTTTTGGCCAAGTGCATCATTGTGGACGTTCTGCCTCTTTTCCTATGCTTTCAATGCAATTCCAGTCTACCTCCTGAAATCGGTTTCCTGCAATTCTGCCCCGCTTTCAAGTCCTCTTGGCAGCCTTACTTCAGTCTATTTTTGGACGATAGCTGTCATTTATAACTCTGCAGGTTTGTGAATTACAGTGCCCCTGAGCTCCTTTCTTCAACTCGCTTTCTTTTGAGCTGGCCGCAACACCGCAGGATGGCTTCAGGCCCTAATCTGGTTCCGGCACGGCACACTCAGCCTTTGGTTATTTCCTCTTCCTGGTGGGAAATGAGAGTTAAATTTGCCCGTCCAGACACCTCCAGCTAGCCTCTCATTGGTTCTCGCTATTCCTGTTCATCTTCCGCAGAAATTGCAAACTGGGCCAAACAGGAGGTTAAAGGGACTGACTCTCCAAGTCGGGAGAGTGTTAGTAAAGCGTCTGGAGTGTTGCACCCGAGTACCAGGTTATGAAAACTGAGACATATTTGAACACGTCTCCCATTCACATGGTTGATCATACTCTGGGTTCCACATGCATGTTTTAGCTGAAGGAAGAATACCTTAAACCTGGAGAGTTGAGACCCGTGGAATGGGTACCGTGCAATATGACTTCAAAGGGTCTTCATTTGCTCTCCAAACCTCCCCAATCCTATCACTGCTGCATTTATGCCCCTGTACACACGCTTGATTCTCTTTTGGAGACATAGCAATCCATAGGTTTTAAGATACTTACTAGTCAGGTACATTCTTAGGCGTTTAATATGGGGATTTGAGTCCATTTCGTTGAGCAAGGAGTAGCTCTTGTCTATTCCATATTTGGCTTAAGGAACTTTATCTGTGCTCATTTCAATCTCTGGTTTTATGCAGCACCCCAACTCACCTTTCCCCTTAAGCAAGCATAAGTTGGTTTTCTAAATTTGAGACCCTGTTCTGTTTTGGAATGCAGTTCCTGTGTAGCCAAGTTTACATTCCGTGTATTAGTGATATCTTATGATGTTTCTTTTTCTGTGTGACTTATTTCAGTTAGAATCATCGTACCTGAATCCACTCATTATGCTGCTACGGGCCTGATGACATAGATTTCATTGCTGAGTGATACTGCATTGTACGTAAGTACCTCAAGTTCTTTATCCATTTTTCACTTTCTGTGATATTGAACTTGTACGGTAAACGAGGTTCTTGTAAACGGAGGCGTCCCAAATTTTGGGGTGGCTGTGCCTTTTTGATTTTAATTTCCCTAAGCTATAGGACCATAAGTGGAAGTGCCCTAGGCTCTGTTGCTTTGTTTTTTAGATGTTTCAGGAAACACCATACACTTCTCCTGAGTGTCTGTTGGCAATTTACATCCCGCCCATCAGCATAACAAGGCTCCCAGTTCTCCATGGCCTGTCCTGCCTTTCTGGATTTTACACTTTTTTCAGATGGCCCTTTTGACCGGGGGGGAAGTGAGACTTCATTGTAGTGCAGATTTCCTTTGCAAGTTTACTTGGTTGGCCAAAAAGGGCGTATGCGTTTTTTACTGAATATATTCAGGAAAAAACGCATACGCCCTTTTTGGCCAAGTGCATCATTGTGGACGTTCTGCCTCTTTTCCTATGCTTTCAATGCAATTCCAGTCTACCTCCTGAAATCGGTTTCCTGCAATTCTGCCCCGCTTTCAAGTCCTCTTGGCAGCCTTACTTCAGTCTATTTTTGGACGATAGTTGTCATTTATAACTCTGCAGGTTTGTGAATTACAGTGCCACTGAGCTCCTTTCTTGAACTCGCTTTCTTTTGAGCTGGCTGCAACACCGCAGGATGGCTTCAGGCCCTAATCTGTTTCCGGCACGGCACGCTGATCCTTTGGTTATTTCCTCTTCCTGGTGGGAAATGAGAGTTAAATTTGCCCGTCCAGACACCTCCAGCTAGTCTCTCATTGGTTCTCGCTATTCCTGTTCATCTTCCGCAGAAATTGCAAACTGGGCCAAACAGGAGGTTAAAGGCGCTGACTCTCCAAGTGGGGAGAGTGTTAGTAAAGCGTCTGGAATGTTGCACCCGAGTACCAGGGGAGGAAAACTGAGACATATTTGAACACGTCTCCCGTTCACATGGTTGATCATACTTGGGTTCCACATGCATGTTTTAGCTGAAGGAAGAATACCTTAAACCTGGAGAGTTAAGACCCGTGGAATGGGTACCATGCAATATGACTTCAAAGGGTCTTCATTTGCTCACCGAACCTCTCCAATCCTATCACTGCTGCGTTTATGCCCCTGTACACATGCTTGATTCTCTTTCGGAGACATAGCAATCCATAGGTTTTAAGATACTTACTAGTCAGGTACATTCTTTGGCGTTTAATATGGGGTGTTGAGTCCATTTGGTTGAGCAAGGAGTAGCTCTTGTCTATTCCATATTTGGCTTAAGGAACTTTATCTGTGCTCATTTCAATCTCTGGTTTTATGCAGCACCCCAACTCACCTTTACCCTTAAGCAAGCATAAGTTGGTTTTCTAAATTTGAGACCCTGTTCTGTTCTGTAATTCAGTTCCTGTGTAGCCAAGTTTACATTCCATGTATTACTGATATCTTATGATGTTTCTTTTTCTGTGTGACTTATTTCAGTTAGAATCATCATACCTGAATCCACTCATTGTGCTGCTAAGGGCCAGATGACACAGATTTCATTGCTGAGTGATATTGCTTTGTAAGTAAATACCACAACTTCTTTATCCATTTTTCACTTTCTGCGATGTTGAACTTGTACTCTAAACGAGGTTTTTGTAATCAGAGGCGTCCCAAACTTTGGGGTGGCTGTGTCTTTTTGATTTTAATTTCCCTAAGCTATAGGACCATAAGTGGCAGTGCCCTAGGCTCTGTTGCTTTGTTTTTTAGATGTTTCAGGAAACACCATACACTTCTCCCAAGTGTCTGTTGGCAATTTACATCCCGCCCATCAGCATAACAAGGCTCCCAGTTCTCCATGGCCTGTCCTGCCTTTCTGGATTTTACAGTTTTTTCAGATGGCCCTTTTGACCGGGGGGAAGTGAGACTTCATTGTAGTGCAGATTTCCTTTGCAAGCTTGCTTGGTTGGCCAAAAAGGGCGTATGCGTTTTTTCCTGAATATATTCAGGAAAAAACGCATACGCCCTTTTTGGCCAAGTGCATCATTGTGGACGTTCTGCCTCTTTTCCTATGCTTTCAATGCAATTCCAGTCTACCTCCTGAAATCGGTTTCCTGCAATTCTGCCCCGCTTTCAAGTCCTCTTGGCAGCCTTACTTCAGTCTATTTTTGGACGATAGCTGTCATTTATAACTCTGCAGGTTTGTGAATTACAGTGCCCCTGAGCTCCTTTCTTCAACTCGCTTTCTTTTGAGCTGGCCGCAACACCGCAGGATGGCTTCAGGCCCTAATCTGGTTCCGGCCCGGCATGCTGAGCCTTTGGTTAATTCCTCTTCCTGGTGGGAAATGAGAGTTAAATTTGCCCGTCCAGACACCTGCAGGTAGCCTCTCATTGGTTCTCGCTATTCCTGTTCATCTTCCGCAGAAATTGCAAACTGGGCCAAACAGGAGGTTAAAGGGACTGACTCTCCAAGTCGGGAGAGTGTTAGTAAAGCGTCTGGAGTGTTGCACCCGAGTACCAGGGTAGGAAAACTGAGACATATTTGAACACGTCTCCCGTTCACATGGTTGATCATACTCTGGGTTCCACATGCATGTTTTAGCTGAAGGAAGAATACCTTAAACCTGGAGAGTTGAGACCCGTGGAATGGGTACCGTGCAATATGACTTCAAAGGGTCTTCATTTGCTCACCGAACCTCTCCAATCCTATCACTGCTGCATTTATGCCCCTGTACACACGCTTGATTCTCTTTTGGAGACATAGCAATCCATAGGTTTTAAGATACTTACTAGTCAGGTACATTCTTAGGCGTTTAATATGGGGTTTTGAGTCCATTTCGTTGAGCAAGGAGTAGCTCTTGTCTATTCCATATTTGGCTTAAGGAACTTTATCTGTGCTCATTTCAATCTCTGGTTTTATGCAGCACCCCAACTCACCTTTCCCCTTAAGCAAGCATAAGTTGGTTTTCTAAATTTGAGACCCTGTTCTGTTTTGGAATGCAGTTCCTGTGTAGCCAAGTTTACATTCCGTGTATTACTGATATCTTATGATGTTTCTTTTTCTGTGTGACTTATTTCAGTTAGAATCATCATACCTGAATCCACTCATTGTGCTGCTAAGGGCCTGATGACATAGATTTCATTGCTGAGTGATATTGCTTTGTAAGTAAATACCACAACTTCTTTATCCATTTTTCACTTTCTGTGATATTGAACTTGTACGGTAAACGAGGTTCTTGTAAGCGGAGGCGTCCCAAACTTTGGGGTGGCTGTGTCTTTTTGATTTTAATTTCCCTAAGCTATAGGACCATAAGTGGAAGTGCCCTAGGCTCTGTTGCTTTGTTTTTTAGATGTTTCAGGAAACACCATACACTTCTCCTGAGTGTCTGTTGGCAATTTACATCCCGCCCATCAGCATAACAAGGCTCCCAGTTCTCCATGGCCTGTCCTGCCTTTCTGGATTTTACACTTTTTTCAGATGGCCCTTTTGACCGGGGGGAAGTGAGACTTCATTGTAGTGCAGATTTCCTTTGCAAGTTTTCTTGGTTGGCCAAAAAGGGCGTATGCGTTTTTTCCTGAATATATTCAGGAAAAAACGCATACACCCTTTTTGGCCAAGTGCATCATTGTGGACGTTCTGCCTCTTTTCCTATGCTTTCAATGCAATTCCAGTCTACCTTCTGAAATCAGTTTCCCGTAATTCTGCCCCGCTTTCAAGTCCTCTTGGCAGCCTTACTTCAGTCTATTTTTGGACGATAGCTGTCATTTATAACTCTGCAGGTTTGTGAATTACAGTGCCCCTGAGCTCCTTTCTTCAACTCGCTTTCTTGTGACCTGGCCGCAACACCGCAGGATGTCTTCAGGCCCTAATCTGGTTCTGGCACGGCACGCTGAGCCTTTGGTTAATTCCTCTTCCTGGTGGGAAATGAGAGTTAAATTTGCCCATCCAGACACCTCCAGCTAGTCTCTCATTGGTTCTCGCTATTCCTCTTCATCTTCCACAGAAATTGCAAACTGGGCCAAACAGGAGGTTAAAGGGACTGACTCTCCAAGTCGGGAGACTGTTAGTAAAGCATCTGGAATGTTGCACCCGAGTACCAGGGTACGAAAACTGAGACATATTTGAACACGTCTCCCGATCACATGGTTGATCATACTCTGGGTTCCACATGCATGTTTTAGCTGAAGGAAGAATACCTTAAACCTGGAGAGTTGAGACCCGTGGAATGGGTACCATGCAATATGACTTCAAAGGGTCTTCATTTGCTCACCGAACATCTCCAATCCTATCACTGCTGCGTTTATGCCCCTGTACACATGCTTGATTCTCTTTCGGAGACATAGCAATCCATAGGTTTTAAGATAATTACTAGTCAGGTACATTCTTAGGCGTTTAATATGCGGTGTTGAGTCCATTTCTTTGAGCAAGGGGTAGCTCTTGTCTATTCCATATTTGGCTTAAGGAACTTTATCTGTGCTCATTTCAATCTCTGGTTTTATGCAGCACCCCAACTCACCTTTACCCTTAAGCAAGCATAAGTTGATTTTCTAAATTTGAGACCCTGTTCTGTTCTGTAATTCAGTTCCTGTGTAGCCAAGTATACATTCCGTGTATTACTGATATCTTATGATGTTTCTTTTTCTGTGTGACTTATTTCAGTTAGAATCATCATACCTGAATCCACTCATTGTGCTGCTAAGGGCCTGATGACATAGATTTCATTGCTGAGTGATATTGCTTTGTAAGTAAATACCACAACTTCTTTATCCATTTTTCACTTTCTGCGATGTTGAACTTGTACTGTAAACGAGGTTCTTGTAAACAGAGGCGTCCCAAACTTTGGGGTGACTGTGTCTTTTTGATTTTAATTTCCCTAAGCTATAGGACCATAAGTGGCAGTGCCCTAGGCTCTGTTGCTTTGTTTTTTAGATGTTTCAGGAAACACCATACACTTCTCCCGAGTGGTTGTTGGCAATTTACATCCCGCCCATCAGCATAACAAGGCTCCCAGTTCTCCATGGCCTGTCCTGCCTTTCTGGATTTTACACTTTTTTCAGATGGCCCTTTTGACCGGGGGGAAGTGAGACTTCATTGTAGTGCAGATTTCCTTTGCAAGCTTGCTTGGTTGGCCAAAAAGGGCGTATGCGTTTTTTCCTGAATATATTCAGGAAAAAACGCATACGCCCTTTTTGGCCAAGTGCATCATTGTGGACGTTCTGCCTCTTTTCCTATGCTTTCAATGCAATTCCAGTCTACCTCCTGAAATCGGTTTCCTGCAATTCTGCCCCGCTTTCAAGTCCTCTTGGCAGCCTTACTTCAGTCTATTTTTGGACGATAGCTGTCATTTATAACTCTGCAGGTTTGTGAATTACAGTGCCCCTGAGCTCCTTTCTTCAACTCGCTTTCTTGTGACCTGGCCGCAACACCACAGGATGGCTTCAGGCCCTAATCTGGTTCTGGCACGGCACGCTGAGCCTTTGGTTAATTCCTCTTCCTGGTGGGAAATGAGAGTTAAATTTGCCCATCCAGACACCTCCAGCTAGTCTCTCATTGGTTCTCGCTATTCCTGTTCATCTTCCACAGAAATTGCAAACTGGGCCAAACAGGAGGTTAAAGGGACTGACTCTCCAAGTCGGGAGAGTGTTAGTAAAGCATCTGGAATGTTGCACCCGAGTACCAGGGTACGAAAACTGAGACATATTTGAACACGTCTCCCGATCACATGGTTGATTATACTCTGCGTTCCACATGCATCTTTTAGCTGAAGGAAGAATACCTTAAACCTGGAGAGTTGAGACCCGTGGAATGGGTACCGTGCAATATGACTTCAAAGGGTCTTCATTTGCTCACCGAACCTCTCCAATCCTATCACTGCTGCATTTATGCCCCTGTACACACGCTTGATTCTCTTTTGGAGACATAGCAATCCATAGGTTTTAAGATACTTACTAGTCAGGTACATTCTTAGGCGTTTAATATGGGGTGTTGAGTCCATTTCGTTGAGCAAGGAGTAGCTCTTGTCTATTCCATATTTGGCTTAAGGAACTTTATCTGTGCTCATTTCAATCTCTGGTTTTATGCAGCACCCCAACTCACCTTTCCCCTTAAGCAAGCATAAGTTGGTTTTCTAAATTTGAGACCCTGTTCTGTTTTGGAATGCAGTTCCTGTGTAGCCAAGTTTACATTCCGTGTATTAGTGATATCTTATGATGTTTCTTTTTCTGTGTGACTTATTTCAGTTAGAATCATCGTACCTGAATCCACTCTTTATGCTGCTACGGGCCTGATGACATAGATTTCATTGCTGAGTGATACTGCATTGTACGTAAGTACCACAAGTTCTTTATCCATTTTTGACTTTCTGTGATATTGAACTTGTACGGTAAACGAGGTTCTTGTAAACGGAGGCGTCCCGAACTTTGGGGTGGCTGTGTCTTTTTGATTTTAATTTCCCTAAGCTATAGGACCATAAGTGGAAGTGCCCTAGGCTCTGTTGCTTTGTTTTTTAGATGTTTCAGGAAACACCATACACTTCTCCTGAGTGTCTGTTGGCAATTTACATCCCGCCCTTCAGCATAACAAAGCTCCCAGTTCTCCATGGCCTGTCCTGCCTTTCTGGATTTTACACTTTTTTCAGATGGCCCTTTTGACCGGGGGGAAGTGAGACTTCATTGTAGTGCAGATTTCCTTTGCAAGTTTGCTTGGTTGGCCAAAAAGGGCGTATGCGTTTTTTCCTGAATATATTCAGGAAAAAACGCATACGCCCTTTTTGGCCAAGTGCATCATTGTGGACGTTCTGCCTCTTTTCCTATGCTTTCAATGCAATTCCAGTCTACCTCCTGAAATCGGTTTCCTGTAATTCTGCCCCGCTTTCAAGTCCTCTTGGCAGCCTTACTTCAATATATTTTTGGACGATAGCTGTCATTTATAACTCTGCAGGTTTGTGAATTACAGTGCCCCTGAGCTCCTTTCTTCAACTCGCTTTCTTGTGACCTGGCCGCAACACCGCAGGATGTCTTCAGGCCCTAATCTGGTTCTGGCACGGCACGCTGAGCCTTTGGTTAATTCCTCTTCCTGGTGGGAAATGAGAGTTAAATTTGCCCGTCCAGACACCTCCAGCTAGTCTCTCATTGGTTCTCGCTATTCCTCTTCATCTTCCACAGAAATTGCAAACTGGGCCAAACAGGAGGTTAAAGGGACTGACTCTCCAAGTCGGGAGAGTGTTAGTTAAGCATCTGGAATGTTGCACCCGAGTACCAGGGGAGGAAAACTGAGACATATTTGAACACGTCTCCCGATCACATGGTTGATCATACTCTGGGTTCCACATGCATGTTTTAGCTGAAGGAAGAATACCTTAAACCTGGAGAGTTGAGACCCGTGGAATGGGTACCATGCAATATGACTTCAAAGGGTCTTCATTTGCTCACCGAACATCTCCAATCCTATCACTGCTGCGTTTATGCCCCTGTACACATGCTTGATTCTCTTTCGGAGACATAGCAATCCATAGGTTTTAAGATAATTACTAGTCAGGTACATTCTTAGGCGTTTAATATGCGGTGTTGAGTCCATTTCTTTGAGCAAGGGGTAGCTCTTGTCTATTCCATATTTGGCTTAAGGAACTTTATCTGTGCTCATTTCAATCTCTGGTTTTATGCAGCACCCCAACTCACCTTTACCCTTAAGCAAGCATAAGTTGATTTTCTAAATTTGAGACCCTGTTCTGTTCTGTAATTCAGTTCCTGTGTAGCCAAGTATACATTCCGTGTATTACTGATATCTTATGATGTTTCTTTTTCTGTGTGACTTATTTCAGTTAGAATCATCATACCTGAATCCACTCATTGTGCTGCTAAGGGCCTGATGACATAGATTTCATTGCTGAGTGATATTGCTTTGTAAGTAAATACCACAACTTCTTTATCCATTTTTCACTTTCTGCGATGTTGAACTTGTACTGTAAACGAGGTTCTTGTAAACAGAGGCGTCCCAAACTTTGGGGTGACTGTGTCTTTTTGATTTTAATTTCCCTAAGCTATAGGACCATAAGTGGCAGTGCCCTAGGCTCTGTTGCTTTGTTTTTTAGATGTTTCAGGAAACACCATACACTTCTCCCGAGTGGTTGTTGGCAATTTACATCCCGCCCATCAGCATAACAAGGCTCCCAGTTCTCCATGGCCTGTCCTGCCTTTCTGGATTTTACACTTTTTTCAGATGGCCCTTTTGACCGGGGGGAAGTGAGACTTCATTGTAGTGCAGATTTCCTTTGCAAGCTTGCTTGGTTGGCCAAAAAGGGCGTATGCGTTTTTTCCTGAATATATTCAGGAAAAAACGCATACGCCCTTTTTGGCCAAGTGCATCATTGTGGACGTTCTGCCTCTTTTCCTATGCTTTCAATGCAATTCCAGTCTACCTCCTGAAATCGGTTTCCTGCAATTCTGCCCCGCTTTCAAGTCCTCTTGGCAGCCTTACTTCAGTCTATTTTTGGACGATAGCTGTCATTTATAACTCTGCAGGTTTGTGAATTACAGTGCCCCTGAGCTCCTTTCTTCAACTCGCTTTCTTGTGACCTGGCCGCAACACCACAGGATGGCTTCAGGCCCTAATCTGGTTCTGGCACGGCACGCTGAGCCTTTGGTTAATTCCTCTTCCTGGTGGGAAATGAGAGTTAAATTTGCCCATCCAGACACCTCCAGCTAGTCTCTCATTGGTTCTCGCTATTCCTGTTCATCTTCCACAGAAATTGCAAACTGGGCCAAACAGGAGGTTAAAGGGACTGACTCTCCAAGTCGGGAGAGTGTTAGTAAAGCATCTGGAATGTTGCACCCGAGTACCAGGGTAGGAAAACTGAGACATATTTGAACACGTCTCCCGATCACATGGTTGATTATACTCTGCGTTCCACATGCATCTTTTAGCTGAAGGAAGAATACCTTAAACCTGGAGAGTTGAGACCCGTGGAATGGGTACCGTGCAATATGACTTCAAAGGGTCTTCATTTGCTCACCGAACCTCTCCAATCCTATCACTGCTGCATTTATGCCCCTGTACACACGCTTGATTCTCTTTTGGAGACATAGCAATCCATAGGTTTTAAGATACTTACTAGTCAGGTACATTCTTAGGCGTTTAATATGGGGTGTTGAGTCCATTTCGTTGAGCAAGGAGTAGCTCTTGTCTATTCCATATTTGGCTTAAGGAACTTTATCTGTGCTCATTTCAATCTCTGGTTTTATGCAGCACCCCAACTCACCTTTCCCCTTAAGCAAGCATAAGTTGGTTTTCTAAATTTGAGACCCTGTTCTGTTTTGGAATGCAGTTCCTGTGTAGCCAAGTTTACATTCCGTGTATTAGTGATATCTTATGATGTTTCTTTTTCTGTGTGACTTATTTCAGTTAGAATCATCGTACCTGAATCCACTCTTTATGCTGCTACGGGCCTGATGACATAGATTTCATTGCTGAGTGATACTGCATTGTACGTAAGTACCACAAGTTCTTTATCCATTTTTGACTTTCTGTGATATTGAACTTGTACGGTAAACGAGGTTCTTGTAAACGGAGGCGTCCCGAACTTTGGGGTGGCTGTGTCTTTTTGATTTTAATTTCCCTAAGCTATAGGACCATAAGTGGAAGTGCCCTAGGCTCTGTTGCTTTGTTTTTTAGATGTTTCAGGAAACACCATACACTTCTCCTGAGTGTCTGTCGGCAATTTACATCCCGCCCTTCAGCATAACAAGGCTCCCAGTTCTCCATGGCCTGTCCTGCCTTTCTGGATTTTACACTTTTTTCAGATGGCCCTTTTGACCGGGGGGAAGTGAGACTTCATTGTAGTGCAGATTTCCTTTGCAAGTTTGCTTGGTTGGCCAAAAAGGGCGTATGCGTTTTTTCCTGAATATATTCAGGAAAAAACGCATACGCCCTTTTTGGCCAAGTGCATCATTGTGGACGTTCTGCCTCTTTTCCTATGCTTTCAATGCAATTCCAGTCTACCTCCTGAAATCGGTTTCCTGTAATTCTGCCCCGCTTTCAAGTCCTCTTGGCAGCCTTACTTCAATATATTTTTGGACGATAGCTGTCATTTATAACTCTGCAGGTTTGTGAATTACAGTGCCCCTGAGCTCCTTTCTTCAACTCGCTTTCTTGTGACCTGGCCGCAACACCGCAGGATGTCTTCAGGCCCTAATCTGGTTCTGGCACGGCACGCTGAGCCTTTGGTTAATTCCTCTTCCTGGTGGGAAATGAGAGTTAAATTTGCCCATCCAGACACCTCCAGCTAGTCTCTCATTGGTTCTCGCTATTCCTGTTCATCTTCCACAGAAATTGCAAACTGGGCCAAACAGGAGGTTAAAGGGACTGACTCTCCAAGTCGGGAGAGTGTTAGTAAAGCATCTGGAATGTTGCACCCGAGTACCAGGGTAGGAAAACTGAGACATATTTGAACACGTCTCCCGATCACATGGTTGATTATACTCTGCGTTCCACATGCATCTTTTAGCTGAAGGAAGAATACCTTAAACCTGGAGAGTTGAGACCCGTGGAATGGGTACCGTGCAATATGACTTCAAAGGGTCTTCATTTGCTCACCGAACCTCTCCAATCCTATCACTGCTGCATTTATGCCCCTGTACACACGCTTGATTCTCTTTTGGAGACATAGCAATCCATAGGTTTTAAGATACTTACTAGTCAGGTACATTCTTAGGCGTTTAATATGGGGTGTTGAGTCCATTTCGTTGAGCAAGGAGTAGCTCTTGTCTATTCCATATTTGGCTTAAGGAACTTTATCTGTGCTCATTTCAATCTCTGGTTTTATGCAGCACCCCAACTCACCTTTCCCCTTAAGCAAGCATAAGTTGGTTTTCTAAATTTGAGACCCTGTTCTGTTTTGGAATGCAGTTCCTGTGTAGCCAAGTTTACATTCCGTGTATTAGTGATATCTTATGATGTTTCTTTTTCTGTGTGACTTATTTCAGTTAGAATCATCGTACCTGAATCCACTCTTTATGCTGCTACGGGCCTGATGACATAGATTTCATTGCTGAGTGATACTGCATTGTACGTAAGTACCACAAGTTCTTTATCCATTTTTGACTTTCTGTGATATTGAACTTGTACGGTAAACGAGGTTCTTGTAAACGGAGGCGTCCCGAACTTTGGGGTGGCTGTGTCTTTTTGATTTTAATTTCCCTAAGCTATAGGACCATAAGTGGAAGTGCCCTAGGCTCTGTTGCTTTGTTTTTTAGATGTTTCAGGAAACACCATACACTTCTCCTGAGTGTCTGTCGGCAATTTACATCCCGCCCTTCAGCATAACAAGGCTCCCAGTTCTCCATGGCCTGTCCTGCCTTTCTGGATTTTACACTTTTTTCAGATGGCCCTTTTGACCGGGGGGAAGTGAGACTTCATTGTAGTGCAGATTTCCTTTGCAAGTTTGCTTGGTTGGCCAAAAAGGGCGTATGCGTTTTTTCCTGAATATATTCAGGAAAAAACGCATACGCCCTTTTTGGCCAAGTGCATCATTGTGGACGTTCTGCCTCTTTTCCTATGCTTTCAATGCAATTCCAGTCTACCTCCTGAAATCGGTTTCCTGTAATTCTGCCCCGCTTTCAAGTCCTCTTGGCAGCCTTACTTCAATATATTTTTGGACGATAGCTGTCATTTATAACTCTGCAGGTTTGTGAATTACAGTGCCCCTGAGCTCCTTTCTTCAACTCGCTTTCTTGTGACCTGGCCGCAACACCGCAGGATGTCTTCAGGCCCTAATCTGGTTCTGGCACGGCACGCTGAGCCTTTGGTTAATTCCTCTTCCTGGTGGGAAATGAGAGTTAAATTTGCCCGTCCAGACACCTCCAGCTAGTCTCTCATTGGTTCTCGCTATTCCTCTTCATCTTCCACAGAAATTGCAAACTGGGCCAAACAGGAGGTTAAAGGGACTGACTCTCCAAGTCGGGAGAGTGTTAGTTAAGCATCTGGAATGTTGCACCCGAGTACCAGGGGAGGAAAACTGAGACATATTTGAACACGTCTCCCGATCACATGGTTGATCATACTCTGGGTTCCACATGCATGTTTTAGCTGAAGGAAGAATACCTTAAACCTGGAGAGTTGAGACCCGTGTAATGGGTACCATGCAATATGACTTCAAAGGGTCTTCATTTGCTCACCGAACCTCTCCAATCCTATCACTGCTGCGTTTATGCCCCTGTACACATGCTTGATTCTCTTTCGGAGACATAGCAATCCATAGGTTTTAAGATACTTACTAGTCAGGTACATTCTTAGGCGTTTAATATGGGGTGTTGAGTCCATTTCGTTGAGCAAGGAGTAGCTCTTGTCTATTCCATATTTGGCTTAAGGAACTTTATCTGTGCTCATTTCAATCTCTGGTTTTATGCAGCACCCAAACTCACCTTTCCCCTTAAGCAAGCATAAGTTGGTTTTCTAAATTTGAGACCCTGTTCTGTTCTGTAATTCAGTTCCTGTGTAGCCAAGTTTACATTCCGTGTATTACTGATATCTTATGATGTTTCTTTTTCTGTGTGACTTATTTCAGTTAGAATCATCGTACCTGAATCCACTCATTATGCTGCTACGGGCCTGATGACATAGATTTCATTGCTGAGTGATACTGCATTGTACGTAAGTACCACAAGTTCTTTATCCATTTTTCACTTTCTGTGATATTGAACTTGTACGGTAAACGAGGTTCTTGTAAACGGAGGCGTCCCAAACTTTGGGGTGGCTGTGTCTTTTTGATTTTAATTTCCCTAAGCTATAGGACCATAAGTGGAAGTGCCCTAGGCTCTGTTGCTTTGTTTTTTAGATGTTTCAGGAAACACCATACACTTCTCCCGAGTGGTTTTTGGCAATTTACATCCCGCCCATCAGCATAACAAGGCTCCCAGTTCTCCATGGCCTGTCCTGCCTTTCTGGATTTTACACTTTTTTCAGATGGCCCTTTTGACCGGGGGGAAGTGAGACTTCATTGTAGTGCAGATTTCCTTTGCAAGCTTGCTTGATTGGCCAAAAAGGGCGTATGCGTTTTTTCCTGAATATATTCAGGAAAAAACGCATACGCCCTTTTTGGCCAAGTGCATCATTGTGGACGTTCTGCCTCTTTTCCTATGCTTTCAATGCAATTCCAGTCTACCTCCTGAAATCGGTTTCCTGCAATTCTGCCCCGCTTTCAAGTCCTCTTGGCAGCCTTACTTCAGTCTATTTTTGGACGATAGCTGTCATTTATAACTCTGCAGGTTTGTGAATTACAGTGCCCCTGAGCTCCTTTCTTCAACTCGCTTTCTTGTGACCTGGCCGCAACACCGCAGGATGGCTTCAGGCCCTAATCTGGTTCTGGCACGGCACGCTGAGCCTTTGGTTAATTCCTCTTCCTGGTGGGAAATGAGAGTTAAATTTGCCCATCCAGACACCTCCAGCTAGTCTCTCATTGGTTCTCGCTATTCCTGTTCATCTTCCACAGAAATTGCAAACTGGGCCAAACAGGAGGTTAAAGGGACTGACTTTCCAAGTCGGGAGAGTGTTAGTAAAGCATCTGGAATGTTGCACCCGAGTACCAGGGTACGAAAACTGAGACATATTTCAACACGTCTCCCGATCACATGGTTGATCATACTCTGGGTTCCACATGCATCTTTTAGCTGAAGGAAGAATACCTTAAACCTGGAGAGTTGAGACCCGTGGAATGGGTACCGTGCAATATGACTTCAAAGGGTCTTCATTTGCTCACCGAACCTCTCCAATCCTATCACTGCTGCATTTATGCCCCTGTACACACGCTTGATTCTCTTTTGGAGACATAGCATTCCATAGGTTTTAAGATACTTACTAGTCAGGTACATTCTTAGGCGTTTAATATGGGGTTTTGAGTCCATTTCGTTGAGCAAGGAGTAGCTCTTGTCTATTCCATATTTGGCTTAAGGAACTTTATCTGTGCTCATTTCAATCTCTGGTTTTATGCAGCACCCCAACTCACCTTTCCCCTTAAGCAAGCATAAGTTGGTTTTCTAAATTTGAGACCCTGTTCTGTTTTGGAATGCAGTTCCTGTGTAGCCAAGTTTACATTCCGTGTATTAGTGATATCTTATGATGTTTCTTTTTCTGTGTGACTTATTTCAGTTAGAATCATCGTACCTGAATCCACTCATTATGCTGCTACGGGCCTGATGACATAGATTTCATTGCTGAGTGATACTGCATTGTACGTAAGTACCACAAGTTCTTTATCCATTTTTGACTTTCTGTGATATTGAACTTGTACGGTAAACGAGGTTCTTGTAAACGGAGGCGTCCCGAACTTTGGGGTGGCTGTGTCTTTTTGATTTTAATTTCCCTAAGCTATAGGACCATAAGTGGAAGTGCCCTAGGCTCTGTTGCTTTGTTTTTTAGATGTTTCAGGAAACACCATACACTTCTCCTGAGTGTCTGTTGGCAATTTACATCCCGCCCATCAGCATAACAAGGCTCCCAGTTCTCCATGGCCTGTCCTGCCTTTCTGGATTTTACACTTTTTTCAGATGGCCCTTTTGACCGGGGGGAAGTGAGACTTCATTGTAGTGCAGATTTCCTTTGCAAGTTTGCTTGGTTGGCCAAAAAGGGCGTATGCGTTTTTTCCTGAATATATTCAGGAAAAAACGCATACGCCCTTTTTGGCCAAGTGCATCATTGTGGACCTTCTGCCTCTTTTCCTATGCTTTCAATGCAATTCCAGTCTACCTCCTGAAATCGGTTTCCTGTAATTCTGCCCCGCTTTCAAGTCCTCTTGGCAGCCTTACTTCAATATATTTTTGGACGATAGCTGTCATTTATAACTCTGCAGGTTTGTGAATTACAGTGCCCCTGAGCTCCTTTCTTCAACTCGCTTTCTTGTGACCTGGCCGCAACACCGCAGGATGTCTTCAGGCCCTAATCTGGTTCTGGCACGGCACGCTGAGCCTTTGGTTAATTCCTCTTCCTGGTGGGAAATGAGAGTTAAATTTGCCCATCCAGACACCTCCAGCTAGTCTCTCATTGGTTCTCGCTATTCCTCTTCATCTTCCACAGAAATTGCAAACTGGGCCAAACAGGAGGTTAAAGGGACTGACTCTCCAAGTCGGGAGAGTGTTAGTTAAGCATCTGGAATGTTGCACCCGAGTACCAGGGTACGAAAACTGAGACATATTTGAACACGTCTCCCGATCACATGGTTGATCATACTCTGGGTTCCACATGCATGTTTTAGCTGAAGGAAGAATACCTTAAACCTGGTGAGTTGAGACCCGTGTAATGGGTACCATGCAATATGACTTCAAAGGGTCTTCATTTGCTCACCGAACCTCTCCAATCCTATCACTGCTGCGTTTATGCCCCTGTACACATGCTTGATTCTCTTTCGGAGACATAGCAATCCATAGGTTTTAAGATACTTACTAGTCAGGTACATTCTTAGGCGTTTAATATGGGGTGTTGAGTCCATTTCGTTGAGCAAGGAGTAGCTCTTGTCTATTCCATATTTGGCTTAAGGAACTTTATCTGTGCTCATTTCAATCTCTGGTTTTATGCAGCACCCCAACTCACCTTTACCCTTAAGCAAGCATAAGTTGGTTTTCTAAATTTGAGACCCTGTTCTGTTTTGGAATGCAGTTCCTGTGTAGCCAAGTTTACATTCCGTGTATTAGTGATATCTTATGATGTTTCTTTTTCTGTGTGACTTATTTCAGTTAGAATCATCGTACCTGAATCCACTCATTATGCTGCTACGGGCCTGATGACATAGATTTCATTGCTGAGTGATACTGCATTGTACGTAAGTACCACAAGTTCTTTATCCATTTTTCACTTTCTGTGATATTGAACTTGTACGGTAAACGAGGTTCTTGTAAACGGAGGCGTCCCAAACTTTGGGGTGGCTGTGTCTTTTTGATTTTAATTTCCCTAAGCTATAGGACCATAAGTGGAAGTGCCCTAGGCTCTGTTGCTTTGTTTTTTAGATGTTTCAGGAAACACCATACACTTCTCCCGAGTGTCTGTTGGCAATTTACATCCCGCCCATCAGCATAACAAGGCTCCCAGTTCTCCATGGCCTGTCCTGCCTTTCTGGATTTTACACTTTTTTCAGATGGCCCTTTTGACCGGGGGGAAGTGAGACTTCATTGTAGTGCAGATTTCCTTTGCAAGCTTGCTTGATTGGCCAAAAAGGGCGTATGCGTTTTTTCCTGAATATATTCAGGAAAAAACGCATACGCCCTTTTTGGCCAAGTGCATCATTGTGGACGTTCTGCCTCTTTTCCTATGCTTTCAATGCAATTCCAGTCTACCTCCTGAAATCGGTTTCCTGCAATTCTGCCCCGCTTTCAAGTCCTCTTGGCAGCCTTACTTCAGTCTATTTTTGGACGATAGCTGTCATTTATAACTCTGCAGGTTTGTGAATTACAGTGCCCCTGAGCTCCTTTCTTCAACTCGCTTTCTTGTGACCTGGCCGCAACACCGCAGGATGGCTTCAGGCCCTAATCTGGTTCTGGCACGGCACGCTGAGCCTTTGGTTAATTCCTCTTCCTGGTGGGAAATGAGAGTTAAATTTGCCCATCCAGACACCTCCAGCTAGTCTCTCATTGGTTCTCGCTATTCCTGTTCATCTTCCACAGAAATTGCAAACTGGGCCAAACAGGAGGTTAAAGGGACTGACTCTCCAAGTCGGGAGAGTGTTAGTAAAGCATCTGGAATGTTGCACCCGAGTACCAGGGTACGAAAACTGAGACATATTTCAACACGTCTCCCGATCACATGGTTGATCATACTCTGGGTTCCACATGCATCTTTTAGCTGAAGGAAGAATACCTTAAACCTGGAGAGTTGAGACCCGTGGAATGGGTACCGTGCAATATGACTTCAAAGGGTCTTCATTTGCTCACCGAACCTCTCCAATCCTATCACTGCTGCATTTATGCCCCTGTACACACGCTTGATTCTCTTTTGGAGACATAGCAATCCATAGGTTTTAAGATACTTACTAGTCAGGTACATTCTTAGGCGTTTAATATGGGGTTTTGAGTCCATTTCGTTGAGCAAGGAGTAGCTCTTGTCTATTCCATATTTGGCTTAAGGAACTTTATCTGTGCTCATTTCAATCTCTGGTTTTATGCAGCACCCCAACTCACCTTTACCCTTAAGCAAGCATAAGTTGGTTTTCTAAATTTGAGACCCTGTTCTGTTTTGGAATGCAGTTCCTGTGTAGCCAAGTTTACATTCCGTGTATTAGTGATATCTTATGATGTTTCTTTTTCTGTGTGACTTATTTCAGTTAGAATCATCGTACCTGAATCCACTCATTATGCTGCTACGGGCCTGATGACATAGATTTCATTGCTGAGTGATACTGCATTGTACGTAAGTACCACAAGTTCTTTATCCATTTTTGACTTTCTGTGATATTGAACTTGTACGGTAAACGAGGTTCTGGTAAACGGAGGCGTCCCGAACTTTGGGGTGGCTGTGTCTTTTTGATTTTAATTTCCCTAAGCTATAGGACCATAAGTGGAAGTGCCCTAGGCTCTGTTGCTTTGTTTTTTAGATGTTTCAGGAAACACCATACACTTCTCCTGAGTGTCTGTTGGCAATTTACATCCCGCCCATCAGCATAACAAGGCTCCCAGTTCTCCATGGCCTGTCCTGCCTTTCTGGATTTTACACTTTTTTCAGATGGCCCTTTTGACCGGGGGGAAGTGAGACTTCATTGTAGTGCAGATTTCCTTTGCAAGTTTGCTTGGTTGGCCAAAAAGGGCGTATGCGTTTTTTCCTGAATATATTCAGGAAAAAACGCATACGCCCTTTTTGGCCAAGTGCATCATTGTGGACGTTCTGCCTCTTTTCCTATGCTTTCAATGCAATTCCAGTCTACCTCCTGAAATCGGTTTCCTGTAATTCTGCCCCGCTTTCAAGTCCTCTTGGCAGCCTTACTTCAATATATTTTTGGACGATAGCTGTCATTTATAACTCTGCAGGTTTGTGAATTACAGTGCCCCTGAGCTCCTTTCTTCAACTCGCTTTCTTGTGACCTGGCCGCAACACCGCAGGATGTCTTCAGGCCCTAATCTGGTTCTGGCACGGCACGCTGAGCCTTTGGTTAATTCCTCTTCCTGGTGGGAAATGAGAGTTAAATTTGCCCATCCAGACACCTCCAGCTAGTCTCTCATTGGTTCTCGCTATTCCTCTTCATCTTCCACAGAAATTGCAAACTGGGCCAAACAGGAGGTTAAAGGGACTGACTCTCCAAGTCGGGAGAGTGTTAGTTAAGCATCTGGAATGTTGCACCCGAGTACCAGGGGAGGAAAACTGAGACATATTTGAACACGTCTCCCGATCACATGGTTGATCATACTCTGGGTTCCACATGCATGTTTTAGCTGAAGGAAGAATACCTTAAACCTGGAGAGTTGAGACCCGTGTAATGGGTACCATGCAATATGACTTCAAAGGGTCTTCATTTGCTCACCGAACCTCTCCAATCCTATCACTGCTGCGTTTATGCCCCTGTACACATGCTTGATTCTCTTTCGGAGACATAGCAATCCATAGGTTTTAAGATACTTACTAGTCAGGTACATTCTTAGGCGTTTAATATGGGGTGTTGAGTCCATTTCGTTGAGCAAGGAGTAGCTCTTGTCTATTCCATATTTGGCTTAAGGAACTTTATCTGTGCTCATTTCAATCTCTGGTTTTATGCAGCACCCCAACTCACCTTTACCCTTAAGCAAGCATAAGTTGGTTTTCTAAATTTGAGACCCTGTTCTGTTCTGTAATTCAGTTCCTGTGTAGCCAAGTTTACATTCCGTGTATTAGTGATATCTTATGATGTTTCTTTTTCTGTGTGACTTATTTCAGTTAGAATCATCGTACCTGAATCCACTCATTATGCTGCTACGGGCCTGATGACATAGATTTCATTGCTGAGTGATACTGCATTGTACGTAAGTACCACAAGTTCTTTATCCATTTTTCACTTTCTGTGATATTGAACTTGTACGGTAAACGAGGTTCTTGTAAATGGAGGCGTCCCAAACTTTGGGGTGGCTGTGTCTTTTTGATTTTAATTTCCCTAAGCTATAGGACCATAAGTGGAAGTGCCCTAGGCTCTGTTGCTTTGTTTTTTAGATGTTTCAGGAAACACCATACACTTCTCCCGAGTGGTTGTTGGCAATTTACATCCCGCCCATCAGCATAACAAGGCTCCCAGTTCTCCATGGCCTGTCCTGCCTTTCTGGATTTTACACTTTTTTCAGATGGCCCTTTTGACCGGGGGGAAGTGAGACTTCATTGTAGTGCAGATTTCCTTTGCAAGCTTGCTTGATTGGCCAAAAAGGGCGTATGCGTTTTTTCCTGAATATATTCAGGAAAAAACGCATACGCCCTTTTTGGCCAAGTGCATCATTGTGGACGTTCTGCCTCTTTTCCTATGCTTTCAATGCAATTCCAGTCTACCTCCTGAAATCGGTTTCCTGCAATTCTGCCCCGCTTTCAAGTCCTCTTGGCAGCCTTACTTCAGTCTATTTTTGGACGATAGCTGTCATTTATAACTCTGCAGGTTTGTGAATTACAGTGCCCCTGAGCTCCTTTCTTCAACTCGCTTTCTTGTGACCTGGCCGCAACACCGCAGGATGGCTTCAGGCCCTAATCTGGTTCTGGCACGGCACGCTGAGCCTTTGGTTAATTCCTCTTCCTGGTGGGAAATGAGAGTTAAATTTGCCCATCCAGACACCTCCAGCTAGTCTCTCATTGGTTCTCGCTATTCCTGTTCATCTTCCACAGAAATTGCAAACTGGGCCAAACAGGAGGTTAAAGGGACTGACTCTCCAAGTCGGGAGAGTGTTAGTAAAGCATCTGGAATGTTGCACCCGAGTACCAGGGTACGAAAACTGAGACATATTTGAACACGTCTCCCGATCACATGGTTGATCATACTCTGGGTTCCACATGCATGTTTTAGCTGAAGGAAGAATACCTTAAACCTGGAGAGTTGAGACCCGTGGAATGGGTACCGTGCAATATGACTTCAAAGGGTCTTCATTTGCTCACCGAACCTCTCCAATCCTATCACTGCTGCATTTATGCCCCTGTACACACGCTTGATTCTCTTTTGGAGACATAGCAATCCATAGGTTTTAAGATACTTACTAGTCAGGTACATTCTTAGGCGTTTAATATGGGGTTTTGAGTCCATTTCGTTGAGCAAGGAGTAGCTCTTGTCTATTCCATATTTGGCTTAAGGAACTTTATCTGTGCTCATTTCAATCTCTGGTTTTATGCAGCACCCCAACTCACCTTTCCCCTTAAGCAAGCATAAGTTGGTTTTCTAAATTTGAGACCCTGTTCTGTTTTGGAATGCAGTTCCTGTGTAGCCAAGTTTACATTCCGTGTATTAGTGATATCTTATGATGTTTCTTTTTCTGTGTGACTTATTTCAGTTAGAATCATCGTACCTGAATCCACTCATTATGCTGCTAAGGGCCTGATGACATAGATTTCATTGCTGAGTGATACTGCATTGTACGTAAGTACCACAAGTTCTTTATCCATTTTTGACTTTCTGTGATATTGAACTTGTACGGTAAACGAGGTTCTTGTAAACAGAGGCGTCCCAAACTTTGGGGTGGCTGTGTCTTTTTGATTTTAATTTCCCTAAGCTATAGGACCATAAGTGGCAGTGCCCTAGGCTCTGTTGCTTTGTTTTTTAGATGTTTCAGGAAACACCATACACTTCTCCCGAGTGGTTGTTGGCAATTTACATCCCGCCCATCAGCATAACAAGGCTCCCAGTTCTCCATGGCCTGTCCTGCCTTTCTGGATTTTACACTTTTTTCAGATGGCCCTTTTGACCGGGGGGAAGTGAGACTTCATTGTAGTGCAGATTTCCTTTGCAAGCTTGCTTGGTTGGCCAAAAAGGGCGTATGCGTTTTTTCCTGAATATATTCAGGAAAAAACGCATACGCCCTTTTTGGCCAAGTGCATCATTGTGGACGTTCTGCCTCTTTTCCTATGCTTTCAATGCAATTCCAGTCTACCTCCTGAAATCGGTTTCCTGCAATTCTGCCCCGCTTTCAAGTCCTCTTGGCAGCCTTACTTCAGTCTATTTTTGGACGATAGCTGTCATTTATAACTCTGCAGGTTTGTGAATTACAGTGCCCCTGAGCTCCTTTCTTCAACTCGCTTTCTTGTGACCTGGCCGCAACACCGCAGGATGGCTTCAGGCCCTAATCTGGTTCTGGCACGGCACGCTGAGCCTTTGGTTAATTCCTCTTCCTGGTGGGAAATGAGAGTTAAATTTGCCCATCCAGACACCTCCAGCTAGTCTCTCATTGGTTCTCGCTATTCCTGTTCATCTTCCACAGAAATTGCAAACTGGGCCAAACAGGAGGTTAAAGGGACTGACTCTCCAAGTCGGGAGAGTGTTAGTAAAGCATCTGGAATGTTGCACCCGAGTACCAGGGTACGAAAACTGAGACATATTTGAACACGTCTCCCGATCACATGGTTGATCATACTCTAGGTTCCACATGCATGTTTTAGCTGAAGGAAGAATACCTTAAACCTGGGTAGTTGAAACCCGTGGAATGGGTACCATGCAATATGACTTCAAAGGGTCTTCATTTGCTCACCGAACCTCTCCAATCCTATCACTGCTGCGTTTATGCCCCTGTACACATGCTTGATTCTCTTTCGGAGACATAGCAATCCATAGGTTTTAAGATACTTACTAGTCAGGTACATTCTTAGGCGTTTAATATGGGGTGTTGAGTCCATTTGGTTGAGCAAGGAGTAGCTCTTGTCTATTCCATATTTGGCTTAAGGAACTTTATCTGTGCTCATTTCAATCTCTGGTTTTATGCAGCACCCCAACTCACCTTTACCCTTAAGCAAGCATAAGTTGGTTTTCTAAATTTGAGACCCTGTTCTGTTCTGTAATTCAGTTCCTGTGTAGCCAAGTATACATTCCGTGTATTACTGATATCTTATGATGTTTCTTTTTCTGTGTGACTTATTTCAGTTAGAATCATCATACCTGAATCCACTCATTGTGCTGCTAAGGGCCTGATGACATAGATTTCATTGCTGAGTGATATTGCTTTGTAAGTAAATACCACAACTTCTTTATCCATTTTTCACTTTCTGCGATGTTGAACTTGTACTGTAAACGAGGTTCTTGTAAACAGAGGCGTCCCAAACTTTGGGGTGGCTGTTTCTTTTTGATTTTAATTTCCCTAAGCTATAGGACCATAAGTGGCAGTGCCCTAGGCTCTGTTGCTTTGTTTTTTAGATGTTTCAGGAAACACCATACACTTCTCCCGAGTGTCTGTTGGCAATTTACATCCCGCCCATCAGCATAACAAGGCTCCCAGTTCTCCATGGCCTGTCCAGCCTTTCTGGATTTTACACTTATTTCAGATGGCCCTTTTGACCGGGGGGAAGTGAGACTTCATTGTAGTGCAGATTTCCTTTGCAAGCTTGCTTGGTTGGCCAAAAAGGGCGTATGCGTTTTTTCCTGATTATATTCAGGAAAAAACGCATACGCCCTTTTTGGCCAAGTGCATCATTGTGGACGTTCTGCCTCTTTTCCTATGCTTTCAATGCAATTCCAGTCTACCTCCTGAAATCGGTTTCCTGCAATTCTGCCCCGCTTTCAAGTCCTCTTGGCAGCCTTACTTCAGTATATTTTGGACGATAGCTGTCATTTATAACTCTGCAGGTTTGTGAATTACAGTGCCCCTGAGCTCCTTTCTTCAACTCGCTTTCTTGTGAGCTGGCCGCAACACCGCAGGATGGCTTCAGGCCCTAATCTGGTTCTGGCACGGCACGCTGAGCCTTTGGTTAATTCCTCTTCCTGGTGGGAAATGAGAGTTAAATTTGCCCATCCAGACACCTCCAGCTAGTCTCTCATTGGTTCTCGCTATTCCTGTTCATCTTCCACAGAAATTGCAAACTGGGCCAAACAGGAGGTTAAAGGGACTGACTCTCCAAGTCGGGAGAGTGTTAGTAAAGCATCTGGAATGTTGCACCCGAGTACCAGGGTACGAAAACTGAGACATATTTGAACACGTCTCCCGATCACATGGTTGATCATACTCTGGGTTCCACATGCATGTTTTAGCTGAAGGAAGAATACCTTAAACCTGGAGAGTTGAGACCCGTGGAATGGGTACCGTGCAATATGACTTCAAAGGGTCTTCATTTGCTCACCGAACCTCTCCAATCCTATCACTGCTGCATTTATGCCCCTGTACACACGCTTGATTCTCTTTTGGAGACATAGCAATCCATAGGTTTTAAGATACTTACTAGTCAGGTACATTCTTAGGCGTTTAATATGGGGTTTTGAGTCCATTTCGTTGAGCAAGGAGTAGCTCTTGTCTATTCCATATTTGGCTTAAGGAACTTTATCTGTGCTCATTTCAATCTCTGGTTTTATGCAGCACCCCAACTCACCTTTCCCCTTAAGCAAGCATAAGTTGGTTTTCTAAATTTGAGACCCTGTTCTGTTTTGGAATGCAGTTCCTGTGTAGCCAAGTTTACATTCCGTGTATTAGTGATATCTTATGATGTTTCTTTTTCTGTGTGACTTATTTCAGTTAGAATCATCGTACCTGAATCCACTCATTATGCTGCTAAGGGCCTGATGACATAGATTTCATTGCTGAGTGATACTGCATTGTACGTAAGTACCACAAGTTCTTTATCCATTTTTGACTTTCTGTGATATTGAACTTGTACGGTAAACGAGGTTCTTGTAAACAGAGGCGTCCCAAACTTTGGGGTGGCTGTGTCTTTTTGAATTTAATTTCCCTAAGCTATAGGACCATAAGTGGCAGTGCCCTAGGCTCTGTTGCTTTGTTTTTTAGATGTTTCAGGAAACACCATACACTTCTCCCGAGTGGTTGTTGGCAATTTACATCCCGCCCATCAGCATAACAAGGCTCCCAGTTCTCCATGGCCTGTCCTGCCTTTCTGGATTTTACACTTTTTTCAGATGGCCCTTTTGACCGGGGGGAAGTGAGACTTCATTGTAGTGCAGATTTCCTTTGCAAGCTTGCTTGGTTGGCCAAAAAGGGCGTATGCGTTTTTTCCTGAATATATTCAGGAAAAAACGCATACGCCCTTTTTGGCCAAGTGCATCATTGTGGACGTTCTGCCTCTTTTCCTATGCTTTCAATGCAATTCCAGTCTACCTCCTGAAATCGGTTTCCTGCAATTCTGCCCCGCTTTCAAGTCCTCTTGGCAGCCTTACTTCAGTCTATTTTTGGACGATAGCTGTCATTTATAACTCTGCAGGTTTGTGAATTACAGTGCCCCTGAGCTCCTTTCTTCAACTCGCTTTCTTTTGAGCTGGCCGCAACACCGCAGGATGGCTTCAGGCCCTAATCTGGTTCTGGCACGGCACGCTGAGCCTTTGGTTAATTCCTCTTCCTGGTGGGAAATGAGAGTTAAATTTGCCCATCCAGACACCTCCAGCTAGTCTCTCATTGGTTCTCGCTATTCCTGTTCATCTTCCACAGAAATTGCAAACTGGGCCAAACAGGAGGTTAAAGGGACTGACTCTCCAAGTCGGGAGAGTGTTAGTAAAGCGTCTGGAATGTTGCACCCGAGTACCAGGGGAGGAAAACTGAGACATATTTGAACACGTCTCCCGATCACATGGTTGATCATACTCTAGGTTCCACATGCATGTTTTAGCTGAAGGAAGAATACCTTAAACCTGGGTAGTTGAAACCCGTGGAATGGGTACCATGCAATATGACTTCAAAGGGTCTTCATTTGCTCACCGAACCTCTCCAATCCTATCACTGCTGCGTTTATGCCCCTGTACACATGCTTGATTCTCTTTCGGAGACATAGCAATCCATAGGTTTTAAGATACTTACTAGTCAGGTACATTCTTAGGCGTTTAATATGGGGTGTTGAGTCCATTTGGTTGAGCAAGGAGTAGCTCTTGTCTATTCCATATTTGGCTTAAGGAACTTTATCTGTGCTCATTTCAATCTCTGGTTTTATGCAGCACCCCAACTCACCTTTACCCTTAAGCAAGCATAAGTTGGTTTTCTAAATTTGAGACCCTGTTCTGTTCTGTAATTCAGTTCCTGTGTAGCCAAGTATACATTCCGTGTATTACTGATATCTTATGATGTTTCTTTTTCTGTGTGACTTATTTCAGTTAGAATCATCATACCTGAATCCACTCATTGTGCTGCTAAGGGCCTGATGACATAGATTTCATTGCTGAGTGATATTGCTTTGTAAGTAAATACCACAACTTCTTTATCCATTTTTCACTTTCTGCGATGTTGAACTTGTACTGTAAACGAGGTTCTTGTAAACAGAGGCGTCCCAAACTTTGGGGTGGCTGTTTCTTTTTTATTTTAATTTCCCTAAGCTATAGGACCATAAGTGGCAGTGCCCTAGGCTCTGTTGCTTTGTTTTTTAGATGTTTCAGGAAACACCATACACTTCTCCCGAGTGTCTGTTGGCAATTTACATCCCGCCCATCAGCATAACAAGGCTCCCAGTTCTCCATGGCCTGTCCTGCCTTTCTGGATTTTACACTTATTTCAGATGGCCCTTTTGACCGGGGGGAAGTGAGACTTCATTGTAGTGCAGATTTCCTTTGCAAGCTTGCTTGGTTGGCCAAAAAGGGCGTATGCGTTTTTTCCTGATTATATTCAGGAAAAAACGCATACGCCCTTTTTGGCCAAGTGCATCATTGTGGACGTTCTGCCTCTTTTCCTATGCTTTCAATGCAATTCCAGTCTACCTCCTGAAATCGGTTTCCTGCAATTCTGCCCCGCTTTCAAGTCCTCTTGGCAGCCTTACTTCAGTATATTTTGGACGATAGCTGTCATTTATAACTCTGCAGGTTTGTGAATTACAGTGCCCCTGAGCTCCTTTCTTCAACTCGCTTTCTTGTGAGCTGGCCGCAACACCGCAGGATGGCTTCAGGCCCTAATCTGGTTCCGGCCCGGCATGCTGAGCCTTTGGTTAATTCCTCTTCCTGGTGGGAACTGAGAGTTAAATTTGCCCGTCCAGACACCTGCAGCTAGCCTCTCATTGGTTCTCGCTATTCCTGTTCATCTTCCGCAGAAATTGCAAACTGGGCCAAACAGGAGGTTAAAGGGACTGACTCTCCAAGTCGGGAGAGTGTTAGTAAAGAGTCTGGAGTGTTGCACCCGAGTACCAGGGTAGGAAAACTGAGACATATTTGAACACGTCTCCCGTTCACATGGTTGATCATACTCTGGGTTCCACATGCATCTTTTAGCTGAAGGAAGAATACCTTAAACCTGGAGAGTTGAGACCCGTGGAATGGGTACCGTGCAATATGACTTCAAAGGGTCTTCATTTGCTCCCCGAACCTCTCCAATCCTATCACTGCTGCATTTATGCCCCTGTACACACGCTTGATTCTCTTTCGGAGACATAGCAATCCATAGGTTTTAAGATACTTACTAGTCAGGTACGTTCTTAGGCGTTTAATATGGGGTTTTGAGTCCATTTCGTTGAGCAAGGAGTAGCTCTTGTCTATTCCATATTTGGCTTAAGGAACTTTATCTGTGCTCATTTCAATCTCTGGTTTTATGCAGCACCCCAACTCACCTTTCCCCTTAAGCAAGCATAAGTTGGTTTTCTAAATTTGAGACCCTGTTCTGTTTTGGAATGCAGTTCCTGTGTAGCCAAGTTTACATTCCGTGTATTAGTGATATCTTATGATGTTTCTTTTTCTGTGTGACTTATTTCAGTTAGAATCATCGTACCTGAATCCACTCATTATGCTGCTACGGGCCTGATGACATAGATTTCATTGCTGAGTGATACTGCATTGTACGTAAGTACCACAAGTTCTTTATCCATTTTTCACTTTCTGTGATATTGAACTTGTACGGTAAACGAGGTTCTTGTAAACGGAGGCGTCCCAAACTTTGGGGTGGCTGTGTCTTTTTGATTTTAATTTCCCTAAGCTATAGGACCATAAGTGGAAGTGCCCTAGGCTCTGTTGCTTTGTTTTTTAGATGTTTCAGGAAACACCATACACTTCTCCCGAGTGGTTGTTGGCAATTTACATCCCGCCCATCAGCATAACAAGGCTCCCAGTTCTCCATGGCCTGTCCTGCCTTTCTGGATTTTACACTTTTTTCAGATGGCCCTTTTGACCGGGGGGAAGTGAGACTTCATTGTAGTGCAGATTTCCTTTGCAAGCTTGCTTGGTTGGCCAAAAAGGGCGTACACGTTTTTTCCTGAATATATTCAGGAAAAAACGCATATGCCCTTTTTGGCCAAGTGCATCATTGTGGACGTTCTGCCTCTTTTCCTATGCTTTCAATGCAATTCCAGTCTACCTCCTGAAATCGGTTTCCTGCAATTCTGCCCCGCTTTCAAGTCCTCTTGGCAGCCTTACTTCAGTCTATTTTTGGACGATAGCTGTCATTTATAACTCTGCAGGTTTGTGAATTACAGTGCCCCTGAGCTCCTTTCTTCAACTCGCTTTCTTGTGACCTGGCCGCAACACCGCAGGATGGCTTCAGGCCCTAATCTGGTTCTGGCACGGCACGCTGAGCCTTTGGTTAATTCCTCTTCCTGGTGGGAAATGAGAGTTAAATTTGCCCATCCAGACACCTCCAGCTAGTCTCTCATTGGTTCTCGCTATTCCTGTTCATCTTCCACAGAAATTGCAAACTGGGCCAAACAGGAGGTTAAAGGGACTGACTCTCCAAGTCGGGAGAGTGTTAGTAAAGCATCTGGAATGTTGCACCCGAGTACCAGGGTACGAAAACTGAGACATATTTCAACACGTCTCCCGATCACATGGTTGATCATACTCTGGGTTCCACATGCATGTTTTAGCTGAAGGAAGAATACCTTAAACCTGGAGAGTTGAGACCCGTGGAATGGGTACCGTGCAATATGACTTCAAAGGGTCTTCATTTGCTCACCGAACCTCTCCAATCCTATCACTGCTGCATTTATGCCCCTGTACACACGCTTGATTCTCTTTTGGAGACATAGCAATCCATAGGTTTTAAGATACTTACTAGTCAGGTACATTCTTAGGCGTTTAATATGGGGTTTTGAGTCCATTTCGTTGAGCAAGGAGTAGCTCTTGTCTATTCCATATTTGGCTTAAGGAACTTTATCTGTGCTCATTTCAATCTCTGGTTTTATGCAGCACCCCAACTCACCTTTCCCCTTAAGCAAGCATAAGTTGGTTTTCTAAATTTGAGACCCTGTTCTGTTTTGGAATGCAGTTCCTGTGTAGCCAAGTTTACATTCCGTGTATTAGTGATATCTTATGATGTTTCTTTTTCTGTGTGACTTATTTCAGTTAGAATCATCGTACCTGAATCCACTCATTATGCTGCTACGGGCCTGATGACATAGATTTCATTGCTGAGTGATACTGCATTGTACGTAAGTACCACAAGTTCTTTATCCATTTTTGACTTTCTGTGATATTGAACTTGTACGGTAAACGAGGTTCTTGTAAACGGAGGCGTCCCGAACTTTGGGGTGGCTGTGTCTTTTTGATTTTAATTTCCCTAAGCTATAGGACCATAAGTGGAAGTGCCCTAGGCTCTGTTGCTTTGTTTTTTAGAGGTTTCAGGAAACACCATACACTTCTCCTGAGTGTCTGTTGGCAATTTACATCCCGCCCATCAGCATAACAAGGCTCCCAGTTCTCCATGGCCTGTCCTGCCTTTCTGGATTTTACACTTTTTTCAGATGGCCCTTTTGACCGGGGGGAAGTGAGACTTCATTGTAGTGCAGATTTCCTTTGCAAGTTTGCTTGGTTGGCCAAAAAGGGCGTATGCGTTTTTTCCTGAATATATTCAGGAAAAAACGCATACGCCCTTTTTGGCCAAGTGCATCATTGTGGACGTTCTGCCTCTTTTCCTATGCTTTCAATGCAATTCCAGTCTACCTCCTGAAATCGGTTTCCTGTAATTCTGCCCCGCTTTCAAGTCCTCTTGGCAGCCTTACTTCAATATATTTTTGGACGATAGCTGTCATTTATAACTCTGCAGGTTTGTGAATTACAGTGCCCCTGAGCTCCTTTCTTCAACTCGCTTTCTTGTGACCTGGCCGCAACACCGCAGGATGTCTTCAGGCCCTAATATGGTTCTGGCACGGCACGCTGAGCCTTTGGTTAATTCCTCTTCCTGGTGGGAAATGAGAGTTAAATTTGCCCATCCAGACACCTCCAGCTAGTCTCTCATTGGTTCTCGCTATTCCTGTTCATCTTCCGCAGAAATTGCAAACTGAGCCAAACAGGAGGTTAAAGGGACTGACTCTCCAAGTGGGGAGAGTGTTAGTAAAGCGTCTGGAATGTTGCACCCGAGTACCAGGGGAGGAAAACTGAGACATATTTGAACATGTCTCCCGTTCACATGGTTGATCATACTCTGGGTTCCACATGCATGTTTTAGCTGAAGGAAGAATACCTAAAACCTGGGTAGTTGAAACCCGTGGAATGGGTACCATGCAATATGACTTCAAAGGGTCTTCATTTGCTCACCGAACCTCTCCAATCCTATCACTGCTGCGTTTATGCCCCTGTACACATGCTTGATTCTCTTTCGGAGACATAGCAATCCATAGGTTTTAAGATACTTACTAGTCAGGTACATTCTTAGGCGTTTAATATGGGGTGTTGAGTCCATTTCGTTGAGCAAGGAGTAGCTCTTGTCTATTCCATATTTGGCTTAAGGAACTTTATCTGTGCTCATTTCAATCTCTGGTTTTATGCAGCACCCCAACTCACCTTTACCCTTAAGCAAGCATAAGTTGGTTTTCTAAATTTGAGACCCTGTTCTGTTCTGTAATTCAGTTCCTGTGTAGCCAAGTTTACATTCCGTGTATTAGTGATATCTTATGATGTTTCTTTTTCTGTGTGACTTATTTCAGTTAGAATCATCATACCTGAATCCACTCTTTGTGCTGCTAAGGGCCTGATGACACAGATTTCATTGCTTGGTGATATTGCTTTGTAAGTAAATACCACAACTTCTTTATCCATTTTTCACTTTCTGCGATGTTGAACTTGTACTGTAAACGAGGTTCTTGTAAACAGAGCCGTTCCAAACTTTGGGGTGGCTGTGTCTTTTTGATTTTAATTTCCCTAAACTATAGGACCATAAGTGGAAGTGCCCTAGGCTCTGTTGCTTTGTTTTTTAGATGTTTCAGGAAACACCATACACTTCTCCTGAGTGTCTGTTGGAAATTTACATCCCGCCCATCAGCATAACAAGGCTCCCAGTTCTCCATGGCCTGTCCTGCCTTTCTGGATTTTACACTTTTTTCAGATGGCCCTTTTGACCGGGGGGAAGTGAGACTTCATTGTAGTGCAGATTTCCTTTGCAAGTTTGCTTGGTTGGCCAAAAAGGGCGTATGCGTTTTTTCCTGAATATATTCAGGAAAAAACGCATACGCCCTTTTTGGCCAAGTGCATCATTGTGGACGTTCTGCCTCTTTTCCTATGCTTTCAATGCAATTCCAGTCTACCTCCTGAAATCGGTTTCCTGCAATTCTGCCCCGCTTTCAAGTCCTCTTGGCAGCCTTACTTCAGTCTATTTTTGGACGATAGCTGTCATTTATAACTCTGCAGGTTTGTGAATTACAGTGCCCCTGAGCTCCTTTCTTCAACTCGCTTTCTTGTGACCTGGCCGCAACACCGCAGGATGGCTTCAGGCCCTAATCTGGTTCTGGCACGGCACGCTGAGCCTTTGGTTAATTCCTCTTCCTGGTGGGAAATGAGAGTTAAATTTGCCCATCCAGACACCTCCAGCTAGTCTCTCATTGGTTCTCGCTATTCCTGTTCATCTTCCACAGAAATTGCAAACTGGGCCAAACAGGAGGTTAAAGGGACTGACTCTCCAAGTCGGGAGAGTGTTAGTAAAGCATCTGGAATGTTGCACCCGAGTACCAGGGTACGAAAACTGAGACATATTTGAACACGTCTCCCGATCACATGGTTGATCATACTCTGGGTTCCACATGCATGTTTTAGCTGAAGGAAGAATACCTTAAACCTGGAGAGTTGAGACCCGTGGAATGGGTACCGTGCAATATGACTTCAAAGGGTCTTCATTTGCTCACCGAACCTCTCCAATCCTATCACTGCTGCATTTATGCCCCTGTACACACGCTTGATTCTCTTTTGGAGACATAGCAATCCATAGGTTTTAAGATACTTACTAGTCAGGTACATTCTTAGGCGTTTAATATGGGGTTTTGAGTCCATTTCGTTGAGCAAGGAGTAGCTCTTGTCTATTCCATATTTGGCTTAAGGAACTTTATCTGTGCTCATTTCAATCTCTGGTTTTATGCAGCACCCCAACTCACCTTTCCCCTTAAGCAAGCATAAGTTGGTTTTCTAAATTTGAGACCCTGTTCTGTTTTGGAATGCAGTTCCTGTGTAGCCAAGTTTACATTCCGTGTATTAGTGATATCTTATGATGTTTCTTTTTCTGTGTGACTTATTTCAGTTAGAATCATCGTACCTGAATCCACTCATTATGCTGCTACGGGCCTGATGACATAGATTTCATTGCTGAGTGATACTGCATTGTACGTAAGTACCACAAGTTCTTTATCCATTTTTGACTTTCTGTGATATTGAACTTGTACGGTAAACGAGGTTCTTGTAAACGGAGGCGTCCCGAACTTTGGGGTGGCTGTGTCTTTTTGATTTTAATTTCCCTAAGCTATAGGACCATAAGTGGAAGTGCCCTAGGCTCTGTTGCTTTGTTTTTTAGATGTTTCAGGAAACACCATACACTTCTCCTGAGTGTCTGTTGGCAATTTACATCCCGCCCATCAGCATAACAAGGCTCCCAGTTCTCCATGGCCTGTCCTGCTTTTCTGGATTTTACACTTTTTTCAGATGGCCCTTTTGACCGGGGGGAAGTGAGACTTCATTGTAGTGCAGATTTCCTTTGCAAGTTTGCTTGGTTGGCCAAAAAGGGCGTATGCGTTTTTTCCTGAATATATTCAGGAAAAAACGCATACGCCCTTTTTGGCCAAGTGCATCATTGTGGACGTTCTGCCTCTTTTCCTATGCTTTCAATGCAATTCCAGTCTACCTCCTGAAATCGGTTTCCTGTAATTCTGCCCCGCTTTCAAGTCCTCTTGGCAGCCTTACATCAGTCTATTTTTGGACGATAGCTGTCATTTATAACTCTGCAGGTTTGTGAATTACAGTGCCCCTGAGCTCCTTTCTTCAACTCGCTTTCTTGTGACCTGGCCGCAACACCGCAGGATGTCTTCAGGCCCTAATCTGGTTCTGGCACGGCACGCTGAGCCTTTGGTTAATTCCTCTTCCTGGTGGGAAATGAGAGTTAAATTTGCCCATCCAGACACCTCCAGCTAGTCTCTCATTGGTTCTCGCTATTCCTGTTCATCTTCCACAGAAATTGCAAACTGGGCCAAACAGGAGGTTAAAGGGACTGACTCTCCAAGTCGGGAGAGTGTTAGTAAAGCATCTGGAATGTTGCACCCGAGTACCAGGGTACGAAAACTGAGACATATTTGAACACGTCTCCCGATCACATGGTTGATCATACTCTGGGTTCCACATGCATCTTTTAGCTGAAGGAAGAATACCTTAAACCTGGAGAGTTGAGACCCGTGGAATGGGTACCGTGCAATATGACTTCAAAGGGTCTTCATTTGCTCACCGAACCTCTCCAATCCTATCACTGCTGCATTTATGCCCCTGTACACACGCTTGATTCTCTTTTGGAGACATAGCAATCCATAGGTTTTAAGATACTTACTAGTCAGGTACATTCTTAGGCGTTTAATATGGGGTTTTGAGTCCATTTCGTTGAGCAAGGAGTAGCTCTTGTCTATTCCATATTTGGCTTAAGGAACTTTATCTGTGCTCATTTCAATCTCTGGTTTTATGCAGCACCCCAACTCACCTTTCCCCTTAAGCAAGCATAAGTTGGTTTTCTAAATTTGAGACCCTGTTCTGTTTTGGAATGCAGTTCCTGTGTAGCCAAGTTTACATTCCGTGTATTAGTGATATCTTATGATGTTTCTTTTTCTGTGTGACTTATTTCAGTTAGAATCATCGTACCTGAATCCACTCATTATGCTGCTACGGGCCTGATGACATAGATTTCATTGCTGAGTGATACTGCATTGTACGTAAGTACCACAAGTTCTTTATCCATTTTTCACTTTCTGTGATATTGAACTTGTACGGTAAACGAGGTTCTTGTAAACGGAGGCGTCCCGAACTTTGGGGTGGCTGTGTCTTTTTGATTTTAATTTCCCTAAGCTATAGGACCATAAGTGGAAGTGCCCTAGGCTCTGTTGCTTTGTTTTTTAGATGTTTCAGGAAACACCATACACTTCTCCTGAGTGTCTGTTGGCAATTTACATCCCGCCCATCAGCATAACAAGGCTCCCAGTTCTCCATGGCCTGTCCTGCCTTTCTGGATTTTACACTTTTTTCAGATGGCCCTTTTGACCGGGGGGAAGAGAGACTTCATTGTAGTGCAGATTTCCTTTGCAAGGTTGCTTGGTTGGCCAAAAAGGGCGTATGCGTTTTTTCCTGAATATATTCAGGAAAAAACGCATACGCCCTTTTTGGCCAAGTGCATCATTGTGGACGTTCTGCCTCTTTTCCTATGCTTTCAATGCAATTCCAGTCTACCTCCTGAAATCGGTTTCCTGTAATTCTGCCCCGCTTTCAAGTCCTCTTGGCAGCCTTACTTCAATATATTTTTGGACGATAGCTGTCATTTATAACTCTGCAGGTTTGTGAATTACAGTGCCCCTGAGCTCCTTTCTTCAACTCGCTTTCTTGTGACCTGGCCGCAACACCGCAGGATGTCTTCAGGCCCTAATCTGGTTCTGGCACGGCACGCTGAGCCTTTTGTTAATTCCTCTTCCTGGTGGGAAATGAGAGTTAAATTTGCCCATCCAGACACCTCCAGCTAGTCTCTCATTGGTTCTCGCTATTCCTCTTCATCTTCCACAGAAATTGCAAACTGGGCCAAACAGGAGGTTAAAGGGACTGACTCTCCAAGTCGGGAGAGTGTTAGTTAAGCATCTGGAATGTTGCACCCGAGTACCAGGGGAGGAAAACTGAGACATATTTGAACACGTCTCCCGATCACATGGTTGATCATACTCTGGGTTCCACATGCATGTTTTAGCTGAAGGAAGAATACCTTAAACCTGGAGAGTTGAGACCCGTGTAATGGGTACCATGCAATATGACTTCAAAGGGTCTTCATTTGCTCACCGAACCTCTCCAATCCTATCACTGCTGCATTTATGCCCCTGTACACATGCTTGATTCTCTTTCGGAGACATAGCAATCCATAGGTTTTAAGATACTTACTAGTCAGGTACATTCTTAGGCGTTTAATATGGGGTGTTGAGTCCATTTCGTTGAGCAAGGAGTAGCTCTTGTCTATTCCATATTTGGCTTAAGGAACTTTATCTGTGCTCATTTCAATCTCTGGTTTTATGCAGCACCCCAACTCACCTTTCCCCTTAAGCAAGCATAAGTTGGTTTTCTAAATTTGAGACCCTGTTCTGTTCTGTAATTCAGTTCCTGTGTAGCCAAGTTTACATTCCGTGTATTAGTGATATCTTATGATGTTTCTTTTTCTGTGTGACTTATTTCAGTTAGAATCATCATACCTGAATCCACTCATTGTGCTGCTAAGGGCCTGATGACACAGATTTCATTGCTTGGTGATATTGCTTTGTAAGTAAATACCACAGCTTCTTTATCCATTTTTCACTTTCTGCGATGTTGAACTTGTACTGTAAACGAGGTTCTTGTAAACAGAGCTGTTCCAAACTTTGGGGTGGCTGTGTCTTTTTGATTTTAATTTCCCTAAGCTATAGGACCATAAGTGGAAGTGCCCTAGGCTCTGTTGCTTTGTTTTTTAGATGTTTCAGGAAACACCATACACTTCTCCTGAGTGTCTGTTGGAAATTTACATCCCGCCCATCAGCATAACAAGGCTCCCAGTTCTCCATGGCCTGTCCTGCCTTTCTGGATTTTACACTTTTTTCAGATGGCCCTTTTGACCGGGGGGAAGTGAGACTTCATTGTAGTGCAGATTTCCTTTGCAAGTTTGCTTGGTTGGCCAAAAAGGGCGTATGCGTTTTTTCCTGAATATATTCAGGAAAAAACGCATACGCCCTTTTTGGCCAAGTGCATCATTGTGGACGTTCTGCCTCTTTTCCTATGCTTTCAATGCAATTCCAGTCTACCTCCTGAAATCGGTTTCCTGCAATTCTGCCCCGCTTTCAAGTCCTCTTGGCAGCCTTACTTCAGTCTATTTTTGGACGATAGCTGTCATTTATAACTCTGCAGGTTTGTGAATTACAGTGCCCCTGAGCTCCTTTCTTCAACTCGCTTTCTTTTGAGCTGGCCGCAACACCGCAGGATGGCTTCAGGCCCTAATCTGGTTCTGGCACGGCACGCTGAGCCTTTGGTTAATTCCTCTTCCTGGTGGGAAATGAGAGTTAAATTTGCCCATCCAGACACCTCCAGCTAGTCTCTCATTGGTTCTCGCTATTCCTGTTCATCTTCCACAGAAATTGCAAACTGGGCCAAACAGGAGGTTAAAGGGACTGACTCTCCAAGTCGGGAGAGTGTTAGTAAAGCATCTGGAATGTTGCACCCGAGTACCAGGGTACGAAAACTGAGACATATTTGAACACGTCTCCCGATCACATGGTTGATCATACTCTGGGTTCCACATGCATGTTTTACCTGAAGGAAGAATACCTTAAACCTGGAGAGTTGAGACCCGTGGAATGGGTACCGTGCAATATGACTTCAAAGGGTCTTCATTTGCTCACCGAACCTCTCCAATCCTATCACTGCTGCATTTATGCCCCTGTACACACGCTTGATTCTCTTTTGGAGACATAGCAATCCATAGGTTTTAAGATACTTACTAGTCAGGTACATTCTTAGGCGTTTAATATGGGGTTTTGAGTCCATTTCGTTGAGCAAGGAGTAGCTCTTGTCTATTCCATATTTGGCTTAAGGAACTTTATCTGTGCTCATTTCAATCTCTGGTTTTATGCAGCACCCCAACTCACCTTTACCCTTAAGCAAGCATAAGTTGGTTTTCTAAATTTGAGACCCTGTTCTGTTTTGGAATGCAGTTCCTGTATAGCCAAGTTTACATTCCGTGTATTAGTGATATCTTATGATGTTTCTTTTTCTGTGTGACTTATTTCAGTTAGAATCATCGTACCTGAATCCACTCATTGTGCTGCTAAGGGCCTGATGACATAGATTTCATTGCTGAGTGATATTGCTTTGTAAGTAAATACCACAACTTCTTTATCCATTTTTCACTTTCTGCGATGTTGAACTTGTACTGTAAACGAGGTTCTTGTAAACAGAGGCGTCCCAAACTTTGGGGTGGCTGTGTCTTTTTGATTTTAATTTCCCTAAGCTATAGGACCATAAGTGGAAGTGCCCTAGGCTCTGTTGCTTTGTTTTTTAGATGTTTCAGGAAACACCATACACTTCTCCTGAGTGTCTGTTGGCAATTTACATCCCGCCCATCAGCATAACAAGGCTCCCAGTTCTCCATGGCCTGTCCTGCCTTTCTGGATTTTACACTTTTATCAGATGGCCCTTTTGACCGGGGGGAAGTGAGACTTCATTGTAGTGCAGATTTCCTTTGCAAGCTTGCTTGGTTGGCCAAAAAGGGCGTATGCGTTTTTTCCTGAATATATTCAGGAAAAAACGCATACGCCCTTTTTGGCCAAGTGCATCATTGTGGACGTTCTGCCTCTTTTCCTATGCTTTCAATGCAATTCCCGTCTACCTCCTGAAATCGGTTTCCTGCAATTCTGCCCCTCTTTCAAGTCCTCTTGGCAGCCTTACTTCAGTCTATTTTTGGACGATAGCTGTCATTTATAACTCTGCAGGTTTGTGAATTACAGTGCCCCTGAGCTCCTTTCTTCAACTCGCTTTCTTGTGACCTGGCCGCAACACCGCAGGATGGCTTCAGGCCCTAATCTGGTTCCGGCCCGGCATGCAGAGCCTTTGGTTAATTCCCCTTCCTGGTGGGAAATGAGAGTTAAATTTGCCCGTCCAGACACCTGCAGCTAGCCTCTCATTGGTTCTCGCTATTCCTGTTCATCTTCCGCAAAAATTGCAAACTGGGCCAAACAGGAGGTTAAAGGCGCTGACTCTCCAAGTGGGGAGAGTGTTAGTAAAGCGTCTGGAATGTTGCACCCGAGTACCAGGGGAGGAAAACTGAGACATATTTGAACACGTCTCCCGTTCACATGGTTGATCATAGTCTGGGTTCCACATGCATGTTTTAGCTGAAGGAAGAATACCTAAAACCTGGGTAGTTGAAACCCGTGGAATGGGTACCATGCAATATGACTTCAAATGGTCTTCATTTGCTCACCGAACCTCTCCAATCCTATCACTGCTGCGTTTATGCCCCTGTACACATGCTTGATTCTCTTTCGGAGACATAGCAAACTATAGGTTTTAAGATACTTACTAGTCAGGTACATTCTTAGGCGTTTAATATGCGGTGTTGAGTCCATTTCATTGAGCAAGGAGTAGCTTTTGTCTATTCCATATTTGGCTTAAGGAACTTTATCTGTGCTCATTTCAATCTCTGGTTTTATGCAGCACCCCAACTCACCTTTCCCCTTAAGCAAGCATAAGTTGGTTTTCTAAATTTGAGACCCTGTTCTGTTCTGTAATTCAGTTCCTGTGTAGCCAAGTTTCCATTCCGTGTATTACTGATATCTTATGATGTTTCTTTTTCTGTGTGACTTATTTCAGTTAGAATCATCGTACCTGAATCCACTCATTATCCTGCTACGGGCCTGATGACATAGATTTCATTGCTGAGTGATACTGCATTGTACGTAAGTACCACAAGTTCTTTATCAACTTTCTGTGATATTGAACTTGTACGGTAAACGAGGTTCTTGTAAACAGAGGCGTCCCAAACTTTTTGGTGGCTGTGTCTTTTTTATTTTAATTTCCCTAAGCTATAGGACCATAAGTGGAAGTGCCCTAGGCTCTGTTGCTTTGTTTTTTAGATGTTTCAGGAAACACCATACACTTCTCCCGAGTGTCTGTTGGCAATTTACATCCCGCCCATCAGCATAACAAGGCTCCCAGTTCTCCATGGCCTGTCCTGCCTTTCTGGATTTTACACTTTTTTCAGATGGCCCTTTTGACCGGGGGGAAGTGAGACTTCATTGTCGTGCAGATTTCCTTTGCAAGCTTGCTTGGTTGGCCAAAAAGGGCGTATGCGTTTTTTCCTGAATATATTCAGGAAAAAACGCATACGCCCTTTTTGGCCAAGTGCATCATTGTGGACGTTCTGCCTCTTTTCCTATGCTTTCAATGCAATTCCAGTCTACCTCCTGAAATCGGTTTCCTGCAATTCTGCCCCGCTTTCAAGTCCTCTTGGCAGCCTTACTTCAGTCTATTTTTGGACGATAGCTGTCATTTATAACTCTGCAGGTTTGTGAATTACAGTGCCCCTGAGCTCCTTTCTTCAACTCGCTTTCTTGTGAGCTGGCCGCAACACCGCAGGATGGCTTCAGGCCCTAATCTGGTTCCGGCACGGCATGCTGAGCCTTTGGTTAATTCCTCTTCCTGGTGGGAAATGAGAGTTAAATTTACCCGTCCAGACACCTCCAGCTAGTCTCTCATTGGTTCTCGCTATTCCTGTTCATCTTCCGCAGAAATTGCAAACTGGGCCAAACAGGAGGTTAAAGGGACTGACTCTCCAAGACGGGAGAGTGTTAGTAAAGCGTCTGGAATGTTGCACCCGAGTACCACGGTAGGAAAACTGAGACATATTTGAACACGTCTCCCGATCACATGGCTGATCATACTCTAGGTTCCACATGCATGTTTTAGCTGAAGGAAGAATACCTTAAACCTGGGTAGTTGAAACCCGTGGAATGGGTACCATGCAATATGACTTCAAAGGGTCTTCATTTGCTCACCGAACCTCTCCAATCCTATCACTGCTGCGTTTATGCCCCTGTACACATGCTTGATTCTCTTTCGGAGACATAGCAATCCGTAGGTTTTAAGATACTTACTAGTCAGGTACATTCTTAGGCGTTTAATATGGGGTGTTGAGTCCATTTCGTTGAGCAAGGAGTAACTCTTGTCTATTCCATATTTGGCTTAAGGAACTTTATCTGTGCTCATTTCAGTCTCTGGTTTTATGCAGCACCCAAACTCACCTTTACCCTTAAGCAAGCATAAGTTGGTTTTCTAAATTTGAGACCCTGTTCTGTTCTGTAATTCAGTTCCTGTGTAGCCAAGTTTACATTCCGTGTATTACTGATATCTTATGATGTTTCTTTTTCTGTGTGACTTATTTCAGTTAGAATCATCATACCTGAATCCACTCATTGTGCTGCTAAGGGCCTGATGACACAGATTTCATTGCTGAGTGATATTGCTTTGTAAGTAAATACCACAACTTTTTTATCCATTTTTCACTTTCTGCGATGTTGAACTTGTACTGTAAACGAGGTTTTTGTAAACAGAGCCGTTCCAAAATTTGGGGTGGCTGTGTCTTTTTGATTTTAAATTCCCTAAGCTATAGGACCATAATTGGAAGTGCCTAGGCTCTGTTGCTTTGTTTTTTAGATGTTTCAGGAAACACCATACACTTCTCCCGAGTGGTTGTTGGCAATTTACATCCCGCCCATCAGCATAACAAGGCTCCCAGTTCTCCATGGCCTGTCCTGCCTTTCTGGATTTTACCCTTTTTTCAGATGGCCCTTTTGACCAGGGGGAAGTGAGACTGCATTGTAGTGCAGATTTCCTTTGCAAGCTTGCTTGGTTGGCCAAAAAGGGCGTATGCCTTTTTTCCTGAATATATTCAGGAAAAAACGCATACGCCCTTTTTGGCCAAGTGCATCATTGTGGATGTTCTGCCTCTTTTCTTATGCTTTCAATGCAATTCCAGTCTACCTCCTGAAATCGGTTTCCTGCAATTCTGCCCCGCTTTCAAGTCCTCTTGGCAGCCTTACTTCAGTCTATTTTTGGACGATAGCTGTCATTTATAACTCTGCAGGTTTGTGAATTACAGTGCCCCTGAGCTCCTTTCTTCAACTCGCTTTCTTTTGAGCTGGCCGCAACACCGCAGGATGGCTTCAGGCCCTAATCTGGTTCCGGTACGGCACGCTGAGCCTTTGGTTATTTCCTCTTCCTGGTGGGAAATGAGAGTTAAATTTGCCCGTCCAGACACCTCCAGCTAGCCTCTTATTGGTTCTCGCTATTCCTGTTCATCTTCCGCAGAAATTGCAAACTGGGCCAAACAGGAGGTTAAAGGCGCTGACTCTCCAAGTGGGGAGAGTGTTAGTAAAGCATCTGGAATGTTGCACCCGAGTACCAGGGTACGAAATCTGAGACATATTTGAACACGTCTTCCGATCACATGGTTGATCATACTCTAGGTTCCACATGCATGTTTTAGCTGAAGGAAGAATACCTTAAACCTGGGTAGTTGAAACCCGTGGAATGGATACCATGCAATATGACTTCAAAGGGTCTTCATTTGCTCACCGAACATCTCCAATCCTATCACTGCTGCGTTTATGCCCCTGTACACATGCTTGATTCTCTTTCGGAGACATAGCAATCCATAGGTTTTAAGATACTTACTAGTCAGGTACATTCTTAGGCGTTTAATATGTGGTGTTGAGTCCATTTCGTTGAGCAAGGAGTAGCTCTTGTCTATTCCATATTTGGCTTAAGGAACTTTATCTGTGCTCATTTCAATCTCTGGTTTTATGCAGCACCCCAACTCACCTTTCCCCTTAAGCAAGCATAAGTTGGTTTTCGAAATTTGAGACCCTGTTCTGTTCTGTAATTCAGTTCCTGTGTAGCCAAGTTTACATTCCGTGTATTACTGATATCTTATGATGTTTCTTTTTCTGTGTGACTTATTTCAGTTAGAATCATCATACCTGAATCCACTCATTGTGATGCTAAGGGCCTGATGACACAGATTTCATTGCTGAGTGATATTGCTTTGTAAGTAAATACCACAACTTCTTTATCCATTTTTCACTTTCTGCGATGTTGAACTTGTACTGTAAACGAGGTTCTTGTAAACAGAGCCGTTCCAAACTTTGGGGTGGCTGTGTCTTTTTGATTTTAATTTCCCTAAGCTATAGGACCATAAGTGGCAGTGCCCTAGGCTCTGTTGCTTTGTTTTTTAGATGTTTCAGGAAACACCATACACTTCTCCCCAGTGTCTGTTGGCAATTTACATCCCGCCCATCAGCATAACAAGGCTCCCAGTTCTCCATGGCCTGTCCTGCCTTTCTGGATTTTACACTTTTTTCAGATGGCCCTTTTGACCGGGGGGAAGTGAGACTTCATTGTAGTGCAGATTTCCTTTGCAAGCTTGCTTGGTTGGCCAAAAAGGGCGTATGCGTTTTTTCCTGAATATATTCAGGAAAAAACGCATACGCCCTTTTTGGCCAAGTGCATCATTGTGGACGTTCTGCCTCTTTTCCTATGCTTTCAATGCAATTCCAGTCTACCTCCTGAAATCGGTTTCCTGCAATTCTGCCCCACTTTCAAGTCCTCTTGGCAGCCTTACTTCAGTATATTTTTGGACGATAGCTGTCATTTATAACTCTGCAGGTTTGTGAATTACAGTGCCCCTGAGCTCCTTTCTTCAACTCGCTTTCTTGTGACCTGGCCGCAACACCGCAGGATGGCTTCAGGCCCTAATCTGGTTCTGGCACGGCACGTTGAGCCTTTGGTTAATTCCTCTTCCTGGTGGGAAATGAGAGTTAAATTTGCCCGTCCAGACACCTCCAGCTAGTCTCTCATTGGTTCTCGCTATTCCTGTTCATCTTCCGCAGAAATTGCAAACTGGGCCAAACAGGAGGTTAAAGGGACTGACTCTCCAAGACGGGAGAGTGTTAGTAAAGCGTCTGGAATGTTGCACCCGAGTACCAGGGTACGAAAACTGAGACATATTTGAACACGTCTCCCGATCACATGGCTGATCATACTCTAGGTTCCACATGCATGTTTTAGCTGAAGGAAGAATACCTTAAACCTGGGTAGTTGAAACCCGTGGAATGGGTACCATGCAATATGACTTCAAAGGGTCTTCATTTGCTCACCGAACCTCTCCAATCCTATCACTGCTGCGTTTATGCCCCTGTACACATGCTTGATTCTCTTTCGGAGACATAGCAATCCATAGGTTTTAAGATACTTACTAGTCAGGTACATTCTTAGGCGTTTAATATGGGGTGTTGAGTCCATTTCGTTGAGCAAGGAGTAACTCTTGTCTATTCCATATTTGGCTTAAGGAACTTTATCTGTGCTCATTTCAATCTCTGGTTTTATGCAGCACCCAAACTCACCTTTACCCTTAAGCAAGCATAAGTTGGTTTTCTAAATTTGAGACCCTGTTCTGTTCTGTAATTCAGTTCCTGTGTAGCCAAGTTTACATTCCGTGTATTACTGATATCTTATGATGTTTCTTTTTCTGTGTGACTTATTTCAGTTAGAATCATCATACCTGAATCCACTCATTGTGCTGCTAAGGGCCTGATGACACAGATTTCATTGCTGAGTGATATTGCTTTGTAAGTAAATACCACAACTTTTTTATCCATTTTTCACTTTCTGCGATGTTGAACTTGTACTGTAAACGAGGTTTTTGTAAACAGAGCCGTTCCAAAATTTGGGGTGGCTGTGTCTTTTTGATTTTAAATTCCCTAAGCTATAGGACCATAATTGGAAGTGCCTAGGCTCTGTTGCTTTGTTTTTTAGATGTTTCAGGAAACACCATACACTTCTCCCGAGTGGTTGTTGGCAATTTACATCCCGCCCATCAGCATAACAAGGCTCCCAGTTCTCCATGGCCTGTCCTGCCTTTCTGGATTTTACCCTTTTTTCAGATGGCCCTTTTGACCAGGGGGAAGTGAGACTTCATTGTAGTGCAGATTTCCTTTGCAAGCTTGCTTGGTTGGCCAAAAAGGGCGTATGCGTTTTTCCTGAATATATTCAGGAAAAAACGCATACGCCCTTTTTGGCCAAGTGCATCATTGTGGACGTTCTGCCTCTTTTCCTATGCTTTCAATGCAATTCCAGTCTACCTCCTGAAATCGGTTTCCTGCAATTCTGCCCCGCTTTCAAGTCCTCTTGGCAGCCTTACTTCAGTCTATTTTTGGACGATAGCTGTCATTTATAACTCTGCAGGTTTGTGAATTACAGTGCCCCTGAGCTCCTTTCTTCAACTCGCTTTCTTTTGAGCTGGCCGCAACACCGCAGGATGGCTTCAGGCCCTAATCTGGTTCTGGCACGGCACGTTGAGCCTTTGGTTAATTCCTCTTCCTGGTGGGAAATGAGAGTTAAATTTGCCCGTCCAGACACCTCCAGCTAGTCTCTCATTGGTTCTCGCTATTCCTGTTCATCTTCCGCAGAAATTGCAAACTGGGCCAAACAGGAGGTTAAAGGGACTGACTCTCCAAGTCGGGAGAGTGTTAGTAAAGTGTCTGGAATGTTGCACCCGAGTACCAGGGTACGAAAACTGAGACATATTTGAACACGTCTCCTGATCACATGGTTGATCATACTCTAGGTTCCACATGCATGTTTTAGCTGAAGGAAGAATACCTTAAACCTGGGTAGTTGAAACCCGTGGAATGGGTACCATGCAATATGACTTCAAAGGGTCTTCATTTGCTCACCGAACCTCTCCAATCCTATCACTGCTGCGTTTATGCCCCTGTACACATGCTTGATTCTCTTTCGGAGACATAGCAATCCATAGGTTTTAAGATACTTACTAGTCAGGTACATTCTTAGGCGTTTAATATGCGGTGTTGAGTCCATTTCGTTGAGCAAGGAGTAGCTCTTGTCTATTCCATATTTGGCTTAAGGAACTTTATCTGTGCTCATTTCAATCTCTGGTTTTATGCAGCACCCCAACTCACCTTTCCCCTTAAGCAAGCATAAGTTGGTTTTCTAAATTTGAGACCCTGTTCTGTTCTGTAATTCAGTTCCTGTGTAGCCAAGTTTACATTCCGTGTATTACTGATATCTTATGATGTTTCTTTTTCTGTGTGACTTATTTCAGTTAGAATCATCATACCTGAATCCACTCATTGTGCTGCTAAGGACCTGATGACATAGATTTCATTGCTGAGTGATATTGCTTTGTAAGTGAATACCACAACTTCTTTATCCATTTTTCACTTTCTGCGATGTTGAACTTGTACTGTAAACGAGGTTCTTGTAAACAGAGCCGTTCCAAACTTTGGGGTGGCTGTGTCTTTTTGATTTTAATTTCCCTAAGCTATAGGACCATAAGTGGAAGTGCCCTAGGCTCTGTTGCTTTGTTTTTTAGATGTTTCAGGAAACACCATACACTTCTCCCAAGTGTCTGTTGGCAATTTACATCCCACCCATCAGCATAACAAGGCTCCCAGTTCTCCATGGCCTGTCCTGCCTTTCTGGATTTTACACTTTTTTCAGATGGCCCTTTGGACCGGGGGGAAGTGAGACTTCATTGTAGTGCAGATTTCCTTTGCAAGCTTGCTTGGTTGGCCAAAAAGGGCGTATGCGTTTTTTCCTGAATATATTCAGGAAAAAACGCATACGCCCTTTTTGGCCAAGTGCATCATTGTGGACGTTCTGCCTCTTTTCCTATGCTTTCAATGCAATTCCAGTCTACCTCCTGAAATCGGTTTCCTGCAATTCTGCCCCGCTTTCAAGTCCTCTTGGCAGCCTTACTTCAGTCTATTTTTGGACGATAGCTGTCATTTATAACTCTGCAGGTTTGTGAATTACAGTGCCCCTGAGCTCCTTTCTTCAACTCGCTTTCTTGTGACCTGGCCGCAACACCGCAGGATGGCTTCAGGCCCTAATCTGGTTCTGGCACGGCACGTTGAGCCTTTGGTTAATTCCTCTTCCTGGTGGGAAATGAGAGTTAAATTTGCCCGTCCAGACACCTCCAGCTAGTCTCTCATTGGTTCTCGCTATTCCTGTTCATCTTCCGCAGAAATTGCAAACTGGGCCAAACAGGAGGTTAAAGGGACTGACTCTCCAAGTCGGGAGAGTGTTAGTAAAGTGTCTGGAATGTTGCACCCGAGTACCAGGGTACGAAAACTGAGACATATTTGAACACGTCTCCTGATCACATGGTTGATCATACTCTAGGTTCCACATGCATGTTTTAGCTGAAGGAAGAATACCTTAAACCTGGGTAGTTGAAACCCGTGGAATGGGTACCATGCAATATGACTTCAAAGGGTCTTCATTTGCTCACCGAACCTCTCCAATCCTATCACTGCTGCGTTTATGCCCCTGTACACATGCTTGATTCTCTTTCGGAGACATAGCAATCCATAGGTTTTAAGATACTTACTAGTCAGGTACATTCTTAGGCGTTTAATATGCGGTGTTGAGTCCATTTCGTTGAGCAAGGAGTAGCTCTTGTCTATTCCATATTTGGCTTAAGGAACTTTATCTGTGCTCATTTCAATCTCTGGTTTTATGCAGCACCCCAACTCACCTTTCCCCTTAAGCAAGCATAAGTTGGTTTTCTAAATTTGAGACCCTGTTCTGTTCTGTAATTCAGTTCCTGTGTAGCCAAGTTTAAATTCCGTGTATTACTGATATCTTATGATGTTTCTTTTTCTGTGTGACTTATTTCAGTTAGAATCATCATACCTGAATCCACTCATTGTGCTGCTAAGGACCTGATGACATAGATTTCATTGCTGAGTGATATTGCTTTGTAAGTGAATACCACAACTTCTTTATCCATTTTTCACTTTCTGCGATGTTGAACTTGTACTGTAAACGAGGTTCTTGTAAACAGAGCCATTCCAAACTTTGGGGTGGCTGTGTCTTTTTGATTTTAATTTCCCTAAGCTATAGGACCATAAGTGGAAGTGCCCTAGGCTCTGTTGCTTTGTTTTTTAGATGTTTCAGGAAACACCATACACTTCTCCCAAGTGTCTGTTGGCAATTTACATCCCACCCATCAGCATAACAAGGCTCCCAGTTCTCCATGGCCTGTCCTGCCTTTCTGGATTTTACACTTTTTTCAGATGGCCCTTTGGACCGGGGGGAAGTGAGACTTCATTGTAGTGCAGATTTCCTTTGCAAGCTTGCTTGGTTGGCCAAAAAGGGCGTATGCGTTTTTTCCTGAATATATTCAGGAAAAAACGCATACGCCCTTTTTGGCCAAGTGCATCATTGTGGACGTTCTGCCTCTTTTCCTATGCTTTCAATGCAATTCCAGTCTACCTCCTGAAATCGGTTTCCTGCAATTCTGCCCCGCTTTCAAGTCCTCTTGGCAGCCTTACTTCAGTCTATTTTTGGACGATAGCTGTCATTTATAACTCTGCAGGTTTGTGAATTACAGTGCCCCTGAGCTCCTTTCTTCAACTCGCATTCTTGTGAGCTGGCCGCAACACCGCAGGATGGCTTCAGGCCCTAATCTGGTTCCGGCACGGCACGCTGAGCCTTTGGTTAATTTCTCTTCCTGGTGGGAAATGAGAGTTAAATTTGCCCGTCCAGACACCTCCAGCTAGTCTCTCATTGGTTCTCGCTATTCCTGTTCATCTTCCACAGAAATTGCAAACTGGGCCAAACAGGAGGTTAAAGGGACTGACTCTCCAAGACGGGAGTGTGTTGGTAAAGCGTCTGGAATGTTGCACCCGAGTACCAGGGTACGAAATCTGAGACATATTTGAACACGTCTTCCGATCACATGGTTGATCATACTCTAGGTTCCACATGCATGTTTTAGCTGAAGGAAGAAGACCTTAAACCTGGGTAGTTGAAACCCGTGGAATGGGTACCATGCAATATGACTTCAAAGGGTCTTCATTTGCTCACCGAACATCTCCAATCCTATCACTGCTGCGTTTATGCCCCTGTACACATGCTTGATTCTCTTTCGGAGACATAGCAATCCATAGGTTTTAAGATACTTACTAGTCAGGTACATTCTTAGGCGTTTAATATGCGGTGTTGAGTCCATTTCGTTGAGCAAGGAGTAGCTCTTGTCTATTCCATATTTGGCTTAAGGAACTTTATCTGTGCTCATTTCAATCTCTGGTTTTATGCAGCACCCCAACTCACCTTTCCCCTTAAGCAAGCATAAGTTGGTTTTCTAAATTTGAGACCCTGTTCTGTTCTGTAATTCAGTTCCTGTGTAGCCAAGTTTACATTCCGTGTATTACTGATATCTTATGATGTTTCTTTTTCTGTGTGACTTATTTCAGTTAGAATCATCATACCTGAATCCACTCATTGTGCTGCTAAGGGCCTGATGACACAGATTTCATTGCTGAGTGATATTGCTTTGTAAGTAAATACCACAACTTCTTTATCCATTTTTCACTTTCTGCGATGTTGAACTTGTACTGTAAACGAGGTTCTTGTAAACAGAGCCGTTCCAAACTTTGGGGTGGCTGTGTCTTTTTGATTTTAATTTCCCTAAGCTATAGGACCATAAGTGGCAGTGCCCTAGGCTCTGTTGCTTTGTTTTTTAGATGTTTCAGGAAACACCATACACTTCTCCCCAGTGTCTGTTGGCAATTTACATCCCGCCCATCAGCATAACAAGGCTCCCAGTTCTCCATGGCCTGTCCTGCCTTTCTGGATTTTACACTTTTTTCAGATGGCCCTTTTGACCGGGGGGAAGTGAGACTTCATTGTAGTGCAGATTTCCTTTGCAAGCTTGCTTGGTTGGCCGAAAAGGGCGTATGCGTTTTTTCCTGAATATATTCAGGAAAAAACGCATACGCCCTTTTTGGCCAAGTGCATCATTGTGGACGTTCTGCCTCTTTTCCTATGCTTTCAATGCAATTCCAGTCTACCTCCTGAAATCGGTTTCCTGCAATTCTGCCCCGCTTTCAAGTCCTCTTGGCAGCCTTACTTCAGTCTATTTTTGGACGATAGCTGTCATTTATAACTCTGCAGGTTTGTGAATTACAGTGCCCCTGAGCTCCTTTCTTCAACTCGCTTTCTTTTGAGCTGGCCGCAACACCGCAGGATGGCTTCAGGCCCTAATCTGGTTCTGGCACGGCACGCTGAGCCTTTGGTTAATTCCTCTTCCTGGTGGGAAATGAGAGTTAAATTTGCCCATCCAGACACCTCCAGCTAGTCTCTCATTGGTTCTCGCTATTCCTGTTCATCTTCCACAGAAATTGCAAACTGGGCCAAACAGGAGGTTAAAGGGACTGACTCTCCAAGTCGGGAGAGTGTTAGTAAAGCATCTGGAATGTTGCACCCGAGTACCAGGGTACGAAAACTGAGACATATTTGAACACGTCTCCCGATCACATGGTTGATCATACTCTGGGTTCCACATGCATGTTTTAGCTGAAGGAAGAATACCTTAAACCTGGAGAGTTGAGACCCGTGGAATGGGTACCGTGCAATATGACTTCAAAGGGTCTTCATTTGCTCACCGAACCTCTCCAATCCTATCACTGCTGCATTTATGCCCCTGTACACACGCTTGATTCTCTTTCGGAGACATAGCAATCCATAGGTTTTAAGATATTTACTAGTCAGGTACATTCTTAGGCGTTTAATATGGGGTTTTGAGTCCATTTCGTTGAGCAAGGAGTAGCTCTTGTCTATTCCATATTTGGCTTAAGGAACTTTATCTGTGCTCATTTCAATCTCTGGTTTTATGCAGCACCCCAACTCACCTTTCCCCTTAAGCAAGCATAAGTTGGTTTTCTAAATTTGAGACCCTGTTCTGTTCTGTAATTCAGTTCCTGTGTAGCCAAGTTTAAATTCCGTGTATTACTGATATCTTATGATGTTTCTTTTTCTGTGTGACTTATTTCAGTTAGAATCATCATACCTGAATCCACTCATTGTGCTGCTAAGGACCTGATGACATAGATTTCATTGCTGAGTGATATTGCTTTGTAAGTGAATACCACAAGTTCTTTATCCATTTTTCACTTTCTGCGATGTTGAACTTGTACTGTAAACGAGGTTCTTGTAAACAGAGCCGTTCCAAACTTTGGGGTGGCTGTGTCTTTTTGATTTTAATTTCCCTAAGCTATAGGACCATAAGTGGAAGTGCCCTAGGCTCTGTTGCTTTGTTTTTTAGATGTTTCAGGAAACACCATACACTTCTCCCGAGTGGTTGTTGGCAATTTCCATCCCGCCCATCAGCATAACAAGGCTCCCAGTTCTCCATGGCCTGTCCTGCCTTTCTGCATTTTACACTTTTTTCAGATGGCCCTTTTGACCGGGGGGGAAGTGAGACTTCATTGTAGTGCAGATTTCCTTTGCAAGCTTGCTTGGTTGGCCAAAAAGGGCGTATGCGTTTTTTCCTGAATATATTCAGGAAAAAACGCATACGCCCTTTTTGGCCAAGTGCATCATTGTGGACGTTCTGCCTCTTTTCCTATGCTTTCAATGTAATTCCAGTCTACCTCCTGAAATCGGGTTCCTGCAATTCTGCCCCGCTTTCAAGTCCTCTTGGCAGCCTTACTTCAGTCTATTTTTGGACGATAGCTGTCATTTATAACTCTGCAGGTTTGTGAATTGCAGTGCCCCTGAGCTCCTTTCTTCAACTCGCTTTCTTTTGAGCTGGCCGCAACACCGCAGGATGGCTGCAGGCCCTAATCTGGTTCCGGTACGGCACGCTGAGCCTTTGGTTATTTCCTCTTCCTGGTGGGAAATGAGAGTTAAATTTGCCCGTCCAGACACCTCCAGCTAGTCTCTCATTGGTTCTCGCTATTCCTGTTCATCTTCCGCAGAAATTGCAAACTGGGCCAAACCGGGGGTTAAAGGGACTGACTCTCCAATTCGGGAGAGTGTTAGTAAAGCGTCTGGAATGTTGCACCTGAGTAGCAGGGTACGAAAACTGAGACATATTTGAACACGTCTCCCAATCACATGGTTGATCATACTCTAGGTTCCACATGCATGTTTTAGCTGAAGGAAGAATACCTTAAACCTGGGTATTTGAAACCCGTGTAATGGGTACCATGCAATATGACTTCAAAGGGTCTTCATTTGCTCACCAAACCTCTCCAATCCTATCACTGCTGCGCTTATGCCCCTGTACACATGCTTGATTCTCTTTCGGAGACATAGCAATCTATAGGTTTTATGATACTTACTAGTCAGGTACATTCTTAGGCGTTTAATATGCGGTGTTGAGTCCATTTCGTTGAGCAAGGAGTAGCTCTTGTCTATTCCATATTTGGCTTAAGGAACTTTATCTGTGCTCATTTCAATCTCTGGTTTTATGCAGCACCCCAACTCACCTTTCCCCTTAAGCAAGCATAAGTTGGTTTTCTAAATTTGAGACCCTGTTCTGTTTTGGAATGCAGTTCCTGTGTAGCCAAGTTTACATTCCGTGTATTAGTGATATCTTATGATGTTTCTTTTTCTGTGTGACTTATTTCAGTTAGAATCATCGTACCTGAGTCCACTCCTTATGCTGCTACGGGCCTGATGACATAGATTTCATTGCTGAGTGATACTGCATTGTACGTAAGTACCACAAGTTCTTTATCCATTTTTCAATTTCTGTGATATTGAACTTGTACGGTAAACGAGGTTCTTGTAAACGGAGGCGTCCCAAACTTTGGGGTGGCTGTGTCTTTTTGATTTTAATTTCCCTAAGCTATAGGACCATAAGTGGAAGTGCCCTAGGCTCTGTTGCTTTGTTTTTTAGATGTTTCAGGAAACACCATACACTTCACCCCAGTGGCTGTTAGCAATTTACATCCCGCCCATCAGCATAAGAAGGCTCCCAGTTCTCCATGGCCTGTCCTGCCTTTCTGGATTTTACACTTTTTTCAGATGGCCCTTTTGACCGGGGGGAAGTGAGACTTCATTGTAGTGCAGATTTCCTTTGCAAGCTTGCTTGGTTGGCCAAAAAGGGCGTATGCGTTTTTTCCTGAATATATTCAGGAAAAAACGCATACGCCCTTTTTGGCCAAGTGCATCATTGTGGACGTTCTGCCTCTTTTCCTATGCTTTCAATGCAATTCCAGTCTACTTCCTGAAATCGGTTTCCTGCAATTCTGCCCCGCTTTCAAGTCCTCTTGGCAGCCTTACTTCAGTCTATTTTTGGACGATAGCTGTCATTTATAACTCTGCAGGTTTGTGAATTACAGTGCCCCTGAGCTCGTTTCTTCAACTCGCTTTCTTGTGACCTGGCCGCAACACCGCAGGTTGGCTTCAGGCCCTAATCTGGTTCCGGCCCGGCATGCTGAGCCTTTCGTTAATTCCTCTTCCTGGTGGGAAATGAGAGTTAAATTTGCCCGTCCAGACACCTCCAGCTAGCCTCTCATTGGTTCTCGCTATTCCTGTTCAACTTCCGCAGAAATTGCAAACTGGGCCAAACAGGAGGTTAAAGGGACTGACTCTCCAAGTCGGGAGAGTGTTAGTAAAGTGTCTGGAATGTTGCACCCGAGTACCAGGGGAGGAAAACTGAGACATATTTGAACACGTCTCCCGTTCACATGGTTGATCATACTCTGGGTTCCACATGCATGTTTTAGCTGAAGGAAGAATACCTTAAACCTGGAGAGTTGAGACCCGTGTAATGGGTACCATGCAATATGACTTCAAAGGGTCTTCATTTGCTCACCGAATCTCTCCAATCCTATCACTGCTGCGTTTATGCCCCTGTACACACGCTTGATTCTCTTTTGGAGACATAGCAATCCATAGGTTTTAAGATACTTACTAGTCAGGTACATTCTTAGGCGTTTAATATGGGGTGTTGAGTCCATTTCGTTGAGCAGGAGTAGCTCTTGTCTATTCCATATTTGGCTTAAGGAACTTAATCTGTGCTCATTTCAATCTCTGGTTTTATGCAGCACCCCAACTCACCTTTACCCTTAAGCAAGCATAAGTTGGTTTTCTAAATTTGAGACCCTGTTCTTTTTGGAATGCAGTTCCTGTGTAGCCAAGTTTACATTCCGTGTATTACTGATATCTTATGATGTTTCTTTTTCTGTGTGACTTATTTCAGTTAGAATCATCGTACCTGAATCCACTCATTATGCTGCTACGGGCCTGATGACATAGATTGCATTGCTGAGTGATACTGCATTGTACGTAAGTACCAAAGGTTCTTTATCCATTTTTCACTTTCTGTGATATTGAACTTGTGCAGTAACCAAGGTTCTTGTAAATGGAGGCGTCCCAAACTTTGGGGTGGCTGTGTCTTTTTGATTTTAATTTCCCTAAGCTATAGGACCATAAGTGGAAGTGCCCTAGGCTCTGTTGCTTTGTTTTTTAGATGTTTCAGGAAACACCATACACTTCTCCTGAGTGTCTGTTGGCAATTTACATCCCGCCCATCAGCATAACAAGGCTCCCAGTTCTCCATGGCCTATCCTGCCTTTCTGGATTTTACACTTTTTTCAGATGGCCCTTTTGACCGGGGGGAAGTGAGACTTCATTGTAGTGCAGATTTCCTTTGCAAGCTTGCTTGGTTGGCCAAAAAGTGCGTATGCGTTTTTTCCTGAATATATTCAGGAAAAAACGCATACGCCCTTTTTGGCCAAGTGCATCATTGTGGACGTTCTGCCTCTTTTCCTATGCTTTCAATGCAATTCCAGTCTACCTCCTGAAATCGGTTTCCTGCAATTCTGCCCCGCTTTCAAGTCCTCTTGGCAGCCTTACTTCAGTCTATTTTTGGACGATAGCTGTCATTTATAACTCTGCAGGTTTGTGAATTTCAGTGCCCCTGAGCTCCTTTCTTCAACTCGCTTTCTTGTGACCTGGCCGCAACACCGCAGGATGGCTTCAGGCCCTAATCTGGTTCCGGCACGGCACGCTGAGCCTTTGGTTATTTCCTCTTCCTGGTGGGAAATGAGAGTTAAATTTGCCCGTCCAGACACCTCCAGCTAGTCTCTCATTGGTTTTCGCTATTCCTGTTCATCTTCCGCAGAAATTGCAAACTGGGCCAAACAGGAGGTTAAAGGCGCTGACTCTCCAAGTGCGGAGAGTGTTAGTAAAGCGTCTGGAATGTTGCACCCGAGTACCAGGGGAGGAAAACTGAGACATATTTGAACACGTCTCCCGTTCACATGGTTGATCATACTTGGGTTCCACATGCATGTTTTAGCTGAAGGAAGAATACCTTAAACCTGGGTAGTTGAAACCCGTGGAATGGGTACCATGCAATATGACTTCAAAGGGTCTTCATTTGCTCACCGAACCTCTCCAACCCTATCACTGCTGCGTTTATGCCCCTGTACACACGCTTGATTCTCTTTTGGAGACATAGCAATCCATAGGTTTTAAGATACTTGCTAGTCAGGTACATTCTTAGGCGTTTAATATGGGGTGTTGAGTCCATTTCATTGATCAAGGAGTAGCTCTTGTCTATTCCATATTTGGCTTAAGGAACTTTATCTGTGCTCATTTCAATCTCTGGTTTTATGCAGCACCCCAACTCACCTTTACCCTTAAGCAAGCATAAGTTGGTTTTCTAAATTTGAGATCCTGTTCTGTTTTGGAATGCAGTTCCTGTGTAGCCAAGTTTACATTCCGTGTATTAGTGATATCTTATGATGTTTCTTTTTCTGTGTGACTTATTTCAGTTAGAATCATCGTACCTGAATCCACTCATTATGCTGCTACGGGCCTGATGACATAGATTTCATTGCTGAGTGATATTGCTTTGTAAGTGAATACCACAACTTCTTTATCCATTTTTCACTTTCTGCGATGTTGAACTTGTACTGTAAACGAGGTTCTTGTAAACAGAGCCGTTCCAAACTTTGGGGTGGCTGTGTCTTTTTGATTTTAATTTCCCTAAGCTATAGGACCATAAGTGGAAGTGCCCTAGGTTCTGTTGCTTTGTTTTTTAGATGTTTCAGGAAACACCATACACTTCTCCCGAGTGGTTGTTGGCAATTTACATCCCGCCCATCAGCATAACAAGGCTCCCAGTTCTCCATGGCCTGTCCTGCCTTTCTGGATTTTACACTTTTTTCAGATGGCCCTTTTGACCGGGGGGAAGTGAGACTTCATTGTACTGCAGATTTCCTTTGCAAGTTTGCTTGGTTGGCCAAAAAGGGCATATGCGTTTTTTCCTGAATATATTCAGGAAAAAACGCATACGCCCTTTTTGGCCAAGTGCATCATTGTGGACGTTCTGCCTCTTTTCCTGTGCTTTCAATGCAATTCCAGTCTACCTCCTGAAATCGGTTCCCTGCAATTCTGCCCCGCTTTCAAGTCCTCTTGGCAGCCTTACTTCAGTCTATTTTTGGACGATAGCTGTCATTTATAACTCTGCAGGTTTGTGAATTACAGTGCCCCTGAGCTCCTTTCTTCAACTCGCTTTCTTGTGACCTGGCTGCAACACCGCAGGATGGCTACAGGCCCTAATCTGGTTCCGGCACGGCACGCTGAGCCTTTGGTTATTTCCTCTTCCTGGTGGGAAATGAGAGTTAAATTTGCCCGTCCAGACACCTCCAGCTAGTCTCTCATTGGTTCTCGCTATTCCTGTTCATCTTCCGCAGGAATTGCAAACTGGGCCAAACAGGAGGTTAAAGGCGTTGACTCTCCAAGTGGGGAGAGTGTTAGTAAAGCGTCTGGAATGTTGCACCCGAGTACCAGGGGAGGAAAACTGAGACATATTTGAACACGTCTCCCGTTCACATGGTTGATCATACTTGGGTTCCACATGCATGTTTTAGCTGAAGGAAGAATACCTAAAACCTGGGTAGTTGAAACCCGTGGAATGGGTACCATGCAATATGACTTCAAAGGGTCTTCATTTGCTCACCGAACCTCCCCAACCCTATCACTGCTGCGTTTATGCCCCTGTACACATGCTTGATTCTCTTTCGGAGACATAGCAATCCATAGGTTTTAAGATACTTACTAGTCAGGTACATTCTTAGGCGTTTAATATGCGGTGTTGAGTCCATTTCGTTGAGCAAGGAGTAGCTCTTGTCTATTCCATATTTGGCTTAAGGAACTTTATCTGTGCTCATTTCAATCTCTGGTTTTATGCAGCACCCCAACTCACCTTTCCCCTTAAGCAAGCATAAGTTGGTTTTCTAAATTTGAGACCCTGTTCTGTTCTGTAATTCAGTTCCTGTGTAGCCAAGTTTACATTCCGTGTATTACTGATATCTTATGATGTTTCTTTTTCTGTGTGACTTATTTCAGTTAGAATCATCATACCTGCATCCACTCATTGTGATGCTAAGGGCCTGATGACACAGATTTCATTGCTGAGTGATATTGCTTTGTAAGTAAATACCACAACTTCTTTATCCATTTTTCACTTTCTGCGATGTTGAACTTGTACTGTAAACGAGGTTCTTGTAAACAGAGCCGTTCCAAACTTTGGGGTGGCTGTGTCTTTTTGATTTTAATTTCCCTAAGCTATAGGACCATAAGTGGAAGTGCCCTAGGTTCTGTTGCTTTGTTTTTTAGATGTTTCAGGAAACACCATACACTTCTCCCGAGTGTCTGTTGACAAATTACATCCCGCCCATCAGCATAACAAGGCTCCCAGTTCTCCATGGCCTGTCCTGCCTTTCTGGATTTTACACTTTTTTCAGATGGCCCTTTTGACCGGGGGGAAGTGAGACTTCATTGTAGTGCAGATTTCCTTTGCAAGCTTGCTTGGTTGGCCAAAAAGTGCGTATGCGTTTTTTCCTGAATATATTCAGGAAAAAACACATACGCCCTTTTTGGCCAAGTGCATCATTGTGTACGTTCTGCCTCTTTTCCTATGCTTTCAATGCAATTCCAGTCTACCTCCTGAAATCGGTTTCCTGCAATTCTGCCCCGCTTTCAAGTCCTCTTGGCAGCCTTACTTCAGTCTATTTTTGGACGATAGCTGTCATTTATAACTCTGCAGGTTTGTGAATTACAGTGCCCCTGAGCTCCTTTCTTCAACTCGCTTTCTTGTGACCTGGCCGCAACACCGCAGGATGGCTTCAGGCCCTAATCTGGTTCCGGCACGGCACGCTGAGCCTTTGGTTATTTCCTCTTCCTGGTGGGAAATGAGAGTTAAATTTGCCCGTCCAGACACCTCCAGCTAGTCTCTCATTGGTTCTCGCTATTCCTGTTCATCTTCCGCAGAAATTGCAAACTGAGCCAAACAGGAGGTTAAAGGGACTGACTCTCCAAGTGGGGAGAGTGTTAGTAAAGCGTCTGGAATGTTGCACCCGAGTACCAGGGGAGGAAAACTGAGACATATTTGAACATGTCTCCCGTTCACATGGTTGATCATACTCTGGGTTCCACATGCATGTTTTAGCTGAAGGAAGAATACCTAAAACCTGGGTAGTTGAAACCCGTGGAATGGGTACCATGCAATATGACTTCAAAGGGTCTTCATTTGCTCACCGAACCTCTCCAATCCTATCACTGCTGCGTTTATGCCCCTGTACACATGCTTGATTCTCTTTCGGAGACATAGCAATCCATAGGTTTTAAGATACTTACTAGTCAGGTACATTCTTAGGCGTTTAATATGCGGTGTTGAGTCCATTTCGTTGAGCAAGGAGTAGCTCTTGTCTATTCCATATTTGGCTTAAGGAACTTTATCTGTGCTCATTTCAATCTCTGGTTTTATGCAGCACCCCAACTCACCTTTCCCCTTAAGCAAGCATAAGTTGGTTTTCTAAATTTGAGACCCTGTTCTGTTCTGTAATTCAGTTCCTGTGTAGCCAAGTTTACATTCCGTGTATTACTGATATCTTATGATGTTTCTTTTTCTGTGTGACTTATTTCAGTTAGATTCATCATACCTGAATCCACTCATTGTGCTGCTAAGGGCCTGATGACACAGATTTCATTGCTGAGTGATATTGCTTTGTAAGTAAATACCAGAACTTCTTTATCCATTTTTCACCTTCTGCGATGTTGAACTTGTACTGTAAACGAGGTTCCTGTAAACAGAGGCGTCCCAAACTTTGGGGTGGCTGTGTCTTTTTGATTTTAATTTCCCTAAGCTATAGGACCATAAGTGGAAGTGCCCTAGGCTCTGTTGCTTTGTTTTTTAGATGTTTCAGGAAACACCATACACTTCTCCCAAGTGTCTGTTGGCAATTCACATCCCGCCCATCAGCATAACAAGGCTCCCAGTTCTCCATGGCCTGTCCTGCCTTTCTGGATTTTACACTTTTTTCAGATGGCCCTTTTGACCGGGGGGAAGTGAGACTTCATTGTAGTGCAGATTTCCTTTGCAAGCTTGCTTGGTTGGCCAAAAAGGGCGTATTCGTTTTTTCCTGAATATATTCAGGAAAAAACGCATACGCCTTTTTTGGCCAAGTGCATCATTGTGGACGTTCTGCCTCTTTTCCTATGCTTTCAATGCAATTCCAGTCTACCTCCTGAAATCGGTTTCCTGCAATTCTGCCCCGCTTTCAAGTCCTCTTGGCAGCCTTACTTCAGTCTATTTTTGGACGATAGCTGTCATTTATAACTCTGCAGGTTTGTGAATTACAGTGCCCCTGAGCTCCTTTCTTCAACTCGCTTTCTTGTGACCTGGCCGCAACACCGCAGGATGGCTTCAGGCCCTAATCTGGTTCCGGCACGGCACGCTGAGCCTTTGGTTAATTCCTCTTCCTGGTGGGAAATGAGAGTTAAATTTGCCCGTCCAGACACCTCCAGCTAGTCTCTCATTGGTTCTCGCTATTCCTGTTCATCTTCCGCAGAAATTGCAAACTGGGCCAAACAGGAGGTTAAAGACACTGACTCTCCAAGTCGGGAGAGTGTTAGTAAAGCGTCTGGAATGTTGCACCCGAGTACCAGGGTACGAAAACTGAGACATATTTGAACACGTCTCCCGATCACATGGTTGATCATACTTGGGTTCCACATGCATGTTTTAGCTGAAGGAAGAATACCTTAAACCTGGGTAGTTGAAACCCGTGGAATGGGTACCATGCAATATGACTTCAAAGGCTCTTCATTTGCTCACCGAACCTCTCCAATCCTATCACTGCTGCGTTTATGCCCCTGTACACATGCTTGATTCTCTTTCGGAGACATAGCAATCCATAGGTTTTAAGATACTTACTAGTCAGGTACATTCTTAGGCGTTTAATATGCGGTGTTGAGTCCATTTCGTTGAGCAAGGAGTAGCTCTTGTCTATTCCATATTTGGCTTAAGGAACTTTATCTGTGCTCATTTCAATCTCTGGTTTTATGCAGCACCCCAACTCACCTTTACCCTTAAGCAAGCATAAGTTGTTTTTTTTAATTTGAGACCCTGTTCTGTTCTGTAATTCAGTTCCTGTGTAGCCAAGTTTACATTCCGTGTATTACTGATATCTTATGATGTTTCTTTTTCTGTGTGACTTATTTCAGTTAGAATCATCATACCTGAATCCACTCATTGTGCTGCTAAGGGCCTGATGACACAGATTTCATTGCTGAGTGATATTGCTTTGTAAGTAAATACCACAACTTCTTTATCCATTTTTCACTTTCTGCGATGTTGAACTTGTACTGTAAACGAGGTTCTTGTAAACAGAGCCGTTCCAAACTTTGGGGTGGCTGTGTCTTTTTGATTTTAATTTCCCTAATCTATAGGACCATAAGTGGAAGTGCCCTAGGCTCTGTTGCTTTGTTTTTTAGATGTTTCAGGAAACACCATACACTTCTCCCGAGTGGTTGTTGGCAATTTACATCCCACCCATCACCATAACAAGGCTCCCAGTTCTCCATGGCCTGTCCTGCCTTTCTGGATTTTACACTTTTTTCAGATGGCCCTTTTGACTGGGGGGAAGTGAGACTTCATTGTCGTGCAGATTTCCTTTGCAAGCTTGCTTGGTTGGCCAAAAAGGGCGTATGCGTTTTTTCCTGAATATATTCAGGAAAAAAACGCATACGCCCTTTTTGGCCAAGTGCATCATTGTGGACGTTCTGCCTCTTTTCCTATGCTTTCAATGCAATTCCAGTCTACCTCCTGAAATCGGTTTCCTGCAATTCTGCCCCGCTTTCAAGTCCTCTTGGCAGCCTTACTTCAGTCTATTTTTGGACGATAGCTGTCATTTATAACTCTGCAGGTTTGTGAATTACAGTGCCCCTGAGCTCCTTTCTTCAACTCGCTTTCTTGTGACCTGGCCGCAACACCGCAGGATGGCTTCAGGCCCTAATCTGGTTCCGGCACGGCACGCTGAGCCTTTGGTTAATTCCTCTTCCTGGTGGGAAATGAGAGTTAAATTTGCCCGTCCAGACACCTCCAGCTAGCCTCTCATTGGTTCTCGCTATTCCTGTTCATCTTCCGCAGAAATTGCAAACTGGGCCAAACAGGAGGTTAAAGGCACTGACTCTCCAAGTGGGGAGAGTGTTAGTAAAGCGTCTGGAATGTTGCACCCGAGTACCAGGGGAGGAAAACTGAGACATATTTGAACACGTCTCCCGATCACATGGTTGATCATACTCTAGGTTCCACATGCATGTTTTAGCTGAAGGAAGAATACCTTAAACCTGGGTAGGTGAAACCTGTGGAATGGGTACCATGCAATATGACTTCAAAGGGTCTTCATTTGCTCACCGAACCTCTCCAATCCTAGCACTGCTGCGTTTATGCCCCTGTACACATGCTTGATTCTCTTTCGGAGACATAGCAATCCATAGGTTTTAAAATACTTACTAGTCAGGTACATTCTTAGGCGTTTAATATGGGGTGTGGAGTCCATTTCGTTGAGCAAGGAGTAGCTCTTGTCTATTCCATATTTGGCTTAAGGAACTTTATCTGTGCTCATTTCAATCTCTGGTTTTATGCAGCACCCCAACTCACCTTTACCCTTAAGCAAGAATAAGTTAGTTTTCTAAATTTGAGACCCTGTTCTGTTCTGTAATTCAGTTCCTGTGTAGCCAAGTTTACATTCCGTGTATTACTGATATCTTATGATGTTTCTTTTTCTGTGTGACTTATTTCAGTTAGAATCATCATACCTGAATCCACTCATTGTGCTGCTAAGGGCCTGATGACACAGATTTCATTGCTGAGTGATATTGCTTTGTAAGTAAATACCACAACTTCTTTATCCATTTTTCACTTTCTGCGATGTTGAACTTGTACTGTAAACGAGGTTCTTGTAAACAGAGCCGTTCCAAACTTTGGGGTGGCTGTGTCTTTTTGATTTTAATTTCCCTAAGCTATAGGACCATAAGTGGAAGTGCCCTAGGTTCTGTTGCTTTGTTTTTTAGATGTTTCAGGAAACACCATACACTTCTCCCGAGTGGTTGTTGGCAATTTACATCCCGCCCATCAGCATAACAAGGCTCCCAGTTCTCCATGGCCTGTCCTGCCTTTCTGGATTTTACACTTTTTTCAGATGGCCCTTTTGACCGGGGGGAAGTGAGACTTCATTGTAGTGCAGATTTCCTTTGCAAGCTTGCTTGGTTGGCCAAAAAGGGCGTATGCGTTTTTTCCTGAATATATTCAGGAAAAAACGCATACGCCCTTTTTGGCCAAGTGCATCATTGTGGACGTTCTGCCTCTTTTCCTATGCTTTCAATGCAATTCCAGTCTACCTCCTGAAATCGGTTTCCTGCAATTCTGCCCCGCTTTCAAGTCCTCTTGGCAGCCTTACTTCAGTATATTTTTGGACGATAGCTGTCATTTATAACTCTGCAGGTTTGTGAATTACAGTGCCCCTGAGCTCCTTTCTTCAACTCGCTTTCTTTTGAGCTGGCCGCAACAGCGCAGGATGGCTTCAGGCCCTAATCTGGTTCCGGTACGGCACGCTGAGCCTTTGGTTATTTCCTCTTCCTGGTGGGAAATGAGAGTTAAATTTGCCCGTCCAGACACCTCCAGCTAGCCTCTCATTGGTTCTCGCTATTCCTGTTCATCTTCCGCAGAAATTGCAAACTGGGCCAAACAGGAGGTTAAAGGCGCTGACTCTCCAAGTGGGGAGAGTGTTAGTAAAGCGTCTGGAATGTTGCACCCGAGTACCAGGGGAGGAAAACTGAGACATATTTGAACACGTCTCCTGATCACATGGTTGATCATACTCTGGATTCCACATGCATGTTTTACCTGAAGGAAGAATACCTAAAACCTGGGTAGTTGAAACCCGTGGAATGGGTACCATGCAATATGACTTCAAAGGGTCTTCATTTGCTCACCGAACCTCTCCAATCCTAGCACTGCTGCGTTTATGCCCCTGTACACATGCTTGATTCTCTTTCGGAGACATAGCAATCCATAGGTTTTAAGATACTTACTAGTCAGGTACATTCTTAGGCGTTTAATATGGGGTGTTGAGTCCATTTCGTTGAGCAAGGAGTAGCTCTTGTCTATTCCATATTTGGCTTAAGGAACTTTATCTGTGCTCATTTCAATCTCTGGTTTTATGCAGCACCCCAACTCACCTTTACCCTTAAGCAAGCATAAGTTGGTTTTCTAAATTTGAGACCCTGTTCTGTTCTGTAATTCAGTTCCTGTGTAGCCAAGTTTCCATTCCGTGTATTACTGATATCTTATGATGTTTCTTTTTCTGTGTGACTTATTTCAGTTAGAATCATCATACCTGAATCCACTCATTGTGCTGCTAAGGGCCTGATGACACAGATTTCATTGCTGAGTGATATTGCTTTGTAAGTAAATACCACAACTTCTTTATCCATTTTTCACTTTCTGCGATGTTGAACTTGTACTGTAAACGAGGTTCTTGTAAACAGAGCCGTTCCAAACTTTGGGGTGGCTGTGTCTTTTTGATTTTAATTTCCCTAAGCTATAGGACCATAAGTGGAAGTGCCCTAGGTTCTGTTGCTTTGTTTTTTAGATGTTTCAGGAAACACCATACACTTCTCCCGAGTGGTTGTTGGCAATTTACATCCTGCCCATCAGCATAACAAGGCTCCCAGTTCTCCATGGCCTGTCCTGCCTTTCTGGATTTTACACTTTTTTCAGATGGCCCTTTTGACCGGGGGGAAGTGAGACTTCATTGTAGTGCAGATTTCCTTTGCAAGCTTGCTTGGTTGGCCAAAAAGGGCGTATGCGTTTTTTCCTGAATATATTCAGGAAAAAACGCATACGCCCTTTTTGGCCAAGTGCATCATTGTGGACGTTCTGCCTCTTTTCCTATGCTTTCAATGCAATTCCAGTCTACCTCCTGAAATCGGTTTCCTGCAATTCTGCCCCGCTTTCAAGTCCTCTTGGCAGCCTTACTTCAGTATATTTTTGGACGATAGCTGTCATTTATAACTCTGCAGGTTTGTGAATTACAGTGCCCCTGAGCTCCTTTCTTCAACTCGCTTTCTTTTGAGCTGGCCGCAACAGCGCAGGATGGCTTCAGGCCCTAATCTGGTTCCGGTACGGCACGCTGAGCCTTTGGTTATTTCCTCTTCCTGGTGGGAAATGAGAGTTAAATTTGCCCGTCCAGACACCTCCAGCTAGCCTCTCATTGGTTCTCGCTATTCCTGTTCATCTTCCGCAGAAATTGCAAACTGGGCCAAACAGGAGGTTAAAGGCGCTGACTCTCCAAGTGGGGAGAGTGTTAGTAAAGCGTCTGGAATGTTGCACCCGAGTACCAGGGGAGGAAAACTGAGACATATTTGAACACGTCTCCCGTTCACATGGTTGATCATACTTGGGTTCCACATGCATGTTTTAGCTGAAGGAAGAATACCTAAAACCTGGGTAGTTGAAACCCGTGGAATGGGTACCATGAAATATGATTTCAAAGGGTCTTCATTTGCTCACCGAACTTCCCCAATCCTATCACTGCTGCGTTTATGCGCCTGTACACATGCTTGATTCTCTTTCGGAGACATAGCAATCCATAGGTTTTAAGATACTTACTAGTCAGGTACATTCTTAGGCGTTTAATATGCGGTGTTGAGTCCATTTCGTTGAGCAAGGAGTAGCTCTTGTCTATTCCATATTTGGCTTAAGGAACTTTATCTGTGCTGATTTCAATCTCTGGTTTTATGCAGCACCCCAACTCACCTTTCCCTTTAAGCAAGCATAAGTTGGTTTTCGAAATTTGAGACCCTGTTCTGTTCTGTAATTCAGTTCCTGTGTAGCCAAGTTTCCATTCCGTGTATTACTGATATCTTATGATGTTTCTTTTTCTGTGTGACTTATTTCAGTTAGAATCATCATACCTGAATCCACTCATTGTGCTGCTAAGGGCCTGATGACACAGATTTCATTGCTGAGTGATATTGCTTTGTAAGTAAATACCACAACTTCTTTATCCATTTTTCACTTTCTGCGATGTTGAACTTGTACTGTAAACGAGGTTCTTGTAAACAGAGTCGTTCCAAACTTTAGGGTGGCTGTGTCTTTTTGATTTTAATTTCCCTAAGCTATAGGACCATAAGTGGAAGTGCCCTAGGTTCTGTTGCTTTGTTTTTTAGATGTTTCAGGAAACACCATACACTTCTCCCGAGTGGTTGTTGGCAATTTCCATCCCGCCCATCAGCATAACAAGGCTCCCAGTTCTCCATGGCCTGTCCTGCCTTTCTGGATTTTACACTTTTTTCAGATGGCCCTTTTGACTGGGGGGAAGTGAGACTTCATTGTAGTGCAGATTTCCTTTGCAAGCTTGCTTGGTTGGCCAAAAAGGGCGTATGCGTTTTTTCCTGAATATATTCAGGAAAAAACGCATACGCCCTTTTTGGCCAAGTGCATCATTGTGTACGTTCTGCCTCTTTTCCTATGCTTTCAATGCAATTCCAGTCTACCTCCTGAAATCGGTTTCCTGCAATTCTGCCCCGCTTTCAAGTCCTCTTGGCAGCCTTACTTCAGTCTATTTTTGGACGATAGCTGTCATTTATAACTCTGCAGGTTTGTGAATTACAGTGCCCCTGAGCTCCTTTCTTCAACTCGCTTTCTTGTGACCTGGCCGCAACACCGCAGGATGGCTTCAGGCCCTAATCTGGTTCCGGCACGGCACACTGAGCCTTTGGTTATTTCCTCTTCCTGGTGGGAAATGAGAGTTAAATTTGCCCGTCCAGACACCTCCAGCTAGCCTCTCATTGGTTCTCGCTATTCCTGTTCATCTTCCGCAGAAATTGCAAACTGGGCCAAACAGGAGGTTAAAGGGACTGACTCTCCAAGTGGGGAGAGTGTTAGTAAAGCGTCTGGAATGTTGCACCCGAGTACCAGGGGAGGAAAACTGAGACATATTTGAACACGTCTCCCGTTCACATGGTTGATCATACTTGGGTTCCACATGCATGTTTTAGCTGAAGGAAGAATACCTAAAACCTGGGTAGTTGAAACCCGTGGAATGGGTACCATGCAATATGACTTCAAAGGGTCTTCATTTGCTCACCGAACCTCCCCAACCCTATCACTGCTGCGTTTATGCCCCTGTACACATGCTTGATTCTCTTTCGGAGACATAGCAATCCATAGGTTTTAAGATACTTACTAGTCAGGTACATTCTTAGGCGTTTAATATGCGGTGTTGAGTCCATTTCGTTGAGCAAGGAGTAGCTCTTGTCTATTCCATATTTGGCTTAAGGAACTTTATCTGTGCTCATTTCAATCTCTGGTTTTATGCAGCACCCCAACTCACCTTTCCCCTTAAGCAAGCATAAGTTGGTTTTCTAAATTTGAGACCCTGTTCTGTTCTGTAATTCAGTTCCTGTGTAGCCAAGTTTACATTCCGTGTATTACTGATATCTTATGATGTTTCTTTTTCTGTGTGACTTATTTCAGTTAGAATCATCATACCTGCATCCACTCATTGTGATGCTAAGGGCCTGATGACACAGATTTCATTGCTGAGTGATATTGCTTTGTAAGTAAATACCACAACTTCTTTATCCATTTTTCACTTTCTGCGATGTTGAACTTGTACTGTAAACGAGGTTCTTGTAAACAGAGCCGTTCCAAACTTTGGGGTGGCTGTGTCTTTTTGATTTTAATTTCCCTAAGCTATAGGACCATAAGTGGAAGTGCCCTAGGTTCTGTTGCTTTGTTTTTTAGATGTTTCAGGAAACACCATACACTTCTCCCGAGTGTCTGTTGACAAATTACATCCCGCCCATCAGCATAACAAGGCTCCCAGTTCTCCATGGCCTGTCCTGCCTTTCTGGATTTTACACTTTTTTCAGATGGCCCTTTTGACCGGGGGGAAGTGAGACTTCATTGTAGTGCAGATTTCCTTTGCAAGCTTGCTTGGTTGGCCAAAAAGTGCGTATGCGTTTTTTCCTGAATATATTCAGGAAAAAACACATACGCCCTTTTTGGCCAAGTGCATCATTGTGTACGTTCTGCCTCTTTTCCTATGCTTTCAATGCAATTCCAGTCTACCTCCTGAAATCGGTTTCCTGCAATTCTGCCCCGCTTTCAAGTCCTCTTGGCAGCCTTACTTCAGTCTATTTTTGGACGATAGCTGTCATTTATAACTCTGCAGGTTTGTGAATTACAGTGCCCCTGAGCTCCTTTCTTCAACTCGCTTTCTTGTGACCTGGCCGCAACACCGCAGGATGGCTTCAGGCCCTAATCTGGTTCCGGCACGGCACACTGAGCCTTTGGTTATTTCCTCTTCCTGGTGGGAAATGAGAGTTAAATTTGCCCGTCCAGACACCTCCAGCTAGCCTCTCATTGGTTCTCGCTATTCCTGTTCATCTTCCGCAGAAATTGCAAACTGGGCCAAACAGGAGGTTAAAGGCGCTGACTCTCCAAGTGGGGAGAGTGTTAGTAAAGCGTCTGGAATGTTGCACCCGAGTACCAGGGGAGGAAAACTGAGACATATTTGAACACGTCTCCCGTTCACGTGGTTGATCATACTTGGGTTCCATATGCATGTTTTAGCTGAAGGAAGAATACCTAAAACCTGGGTAGTTGAAACCCGTGGAATGGGTACCATGGAATATGACTTCAAAGGGTCTTCATTTGCTCACCGAACCTCTCCAATCCTATCACTGCTGCGTTTATGCCCCTGTACACATGCTTGATTCTCTTTCGGAGACATAGCAATCCATAGGTTTTAAGATACTTACTAGTCAGGTACATTCTTAGGCGTTTAATATGCGGTGTTGAGTCCATTTCGTTGAGCAAGGAGTAGCTCTTGTCTATTCCATATTTGGCTTAAGGAACTTTATCTGTGCTCATTTCAATCTCTGGTTTTATGCAGCACCCCAACTCACCTTTCCCCTTAAGCAAGCATAAGTTGGTTTTCGAAATTTGAGACCCTGTTCTGTTCTGTAATTCAGTTCCTGTGTAGCCAAGTTTACATTCCGTGTATTACTGATATCTTATGATGTTTCTTTTTCTGTGTGACTTATTTCAGTTAGAATCATCATACCTGAATCCACTCATTGTGCTGCTAAGGGCCTGATGACACAGATTTCATTGCTGAGTGATATTGCTTTGTAAGTAAATACCACAACTTCTTTATCCATTTTTCACTTTCTGCGATGTTGAACTTGTACTGTAAACGAGGTTCTTGTAAACAGAGTCGTTCCAAACTTTGGGGTGGCTGTGTCTTTTTGATTTTAATTTCCCTAAGCTATAGGACCATAAGTGGAAGTGCCCTAGGTTCTGTTGCTTTGTTTTTTAGATGTTTCAGGAAACACCATACACTTCTCCCGAGTGGTTGTTGGCAATTTCCATCCCGCCCATCAGCATAACAAGGCTCCCAGTTCTCCATGGCCTGTCCTGCCTTTCTGGATTTTACACTTTTTTCAGATGGCCCTTTTGACTGGGGGGAAGTGAGACTTCATTGTAGTGCAGATTTCCTTTGCAAGCTTGCTTGGTTGGCCAAAAAGGGCGTATGCGTTTTTTCCTGAATATATTCAGGAAAAAACGCATACGCCCTTTTTGGCCAAGTGCATCATTGTGTACGTTCTGCCTCTTTTCCTATGCTTTCAATGCAATTCCAGTCTACCTCCTGAAATCGGTTTCCTGCAATTCTGCCCCGCTTTCAAGTCCTCTTGGCAGCCTTACTTCAGTCTATTTTTGGACGATAGCTGTCATTTATAACTCTGCAGGTTTGTGAATTACAGTGCCCCTGAGCTCCTTTCTTCAACTCGCTTTCTTGTGACCTGGCCGCAACACCGCAGGATGGCTTCAGGCCCTAATCTGGTTCCGGCACGGCACACTGAGCCTTTGGTTATTTCCTCTTCCTGGTGGGAAATGAGAGTTAAATTTGCCCGTCCAGACACCTCCAGCTAGCCTCTCATTGGTTCTCGCTATTCCTGTTCATCTTCCGCAGAAATTGCAAACTGGGCCAAACAGGAGGTTAAAGGGACTGACTCTCCAAGTGGGGAGAGTGTTAGTAAAGCGTCTGGAATGTTGCACCCGAGTACCAGGGGAGGAAAACTGAGACATATTTGAACACGTCTCCCGTTCACATGGTTGATCATACTTGGGTTCCACATGCATGTTTTAGCTGAAGGAAGAATACCTAAAACCTGGGTAGTTGAAACCCGTGGAATGGGTACCATGCAATATGACTTCAAAGGGTCTTCATTTGCTCACCGAACCTCCCCAACCCTATCACTGCTGCGTTTATGCCCCTGTACACATGCTTGATTCTCTTTCGGAGACATAGCAATCCATAGGTTTTAAGATACTTACTAGTCAGGTACATTCTTAGGCGTTTAATATGCGGTGTTGAGTCCATTTCGTTGAGCAAGGAGTAGCTCTTGTCTATTCCATATTTGGCTTAAGGAACTTTATCTGTGCTCATTTCAATCTCTGGTTTTATGCAGCACCCCAACTCACATTTCCCCTTAAGCAAGCATAAGTTGGTTTTCTAAATTTGAGACCCTGTTCTGTTCTGTAATTCAGTTCCTGTGTAGCCAAGTTTACATTCCGTGTATTACTGATATCTTATGATGTTTCTTTTTCTGTGTGACTTATTTCAGTTAGAATCATCATACCTGCATCCACTCATTGTGATGCTAAGGGCCTGATGACACAGATTTCATTGCTGAGTGATATTGCTTTGTAAGTAAATACCACAACTTCTTTATCCATTTTTCACTTTCTGCGATGTTGAACTTGTACTGTAAACGAGGTTCTTGTAAACAGAGTCGTTCCAAACTTTGGGGTGGCTGTGTCTTTTTGATTTTAATTTCCCTAAGCTATAGGACCATAAGTGGAAGTGCCCTAGGTTCTGTTGCTTTGTTTTTTAGATGTTTCAGGAAACACCATACACTTCTCCCGAGTGGTTGTTGGCAATTTCCATCCCGCCCATCAGCATAACAAGGCTCCCAGTTCTCCATGGCCTGTCCTGCCTTTCTGGATTTTACACTTTTCTCAGATGGCCCTTTTGACTGGGGGGAAGTGAGACTTCATTGTAGTGCAGATTTCCTTTGCAAGCTTGCTTGGTTGGCCAAAAAGGGCGTATGCGTTTTTTCCTGAATATATTCAGGAAAAAACGCATACGCCCTTTTTGGCCAAGTGCATCATTGTGTACGTTCTGCCTCTTTTCCTATGCTTTCAATGCAATTCCAGTCTACCTCCTGAAATCGGTTTCCTGCAATTCTGCCCCGCTTTCAAGTCCTCTTGTCAGCCTTACTTCAGTCTATTTTTGGACGATAGCTGTCATTTATAACTCTGCAGGTTTGTGAATTACAGTGCCCCTGAGCTCCTTTCTTCAACTCGCTTTCTTGTGACCTGGCCGCAACACCGCAGGATGGCTTCAGGCCCTAATCTGGTTCCGGCACGGCACACTGAGCCTTTGGTTATTTCCTCTTCCTGGTGGGAAATGAGAGTTAAATTTGCCCGTCCAGACACCTCCAGCTAGCCTCTCATTGGTTCTCGCTATTCCTGTTCATCTTCCGCAGAAATTGCAAACTGGGCCAAACAGGAGGTTAAAGGGACTGACTCTCCAAGTGGGGAGAGTGTTAGTAAAGCGTCTGGAATGTTGCACCCGAGTACCAGGGGAGGAAAACTGAGACATATTTGAACACGTCTCCCGTTCACATGGTTGATCATACTTGGGTTCCACATGCATGTTTTAGCTGAAGGAAGAATACCTAAAACCTGGGTAGTTGAAACCCGTGGAATGGGTACCATGCAATATGACTTCAAAGGGTCTTCATTTGCTCACCGAACCTCCTCAACCCTATCACTGCTGCGTTTATGCCCCTGTACACATGCTTGATTCTCTTTCGGAGACATAGCAATCCATAGGTTTTAAGATACTTTCTAGTCAGGTACATTCTTAGGCGTTTAATATGCGGTGTTGAGTCCATTTCGTTGAGCAAGGAGTAGCTCTTGTCTATTCCATATTTGGCTTAAGGAACTTTATCTGTGCTCATTTCAATCTCTGGTTTTATGCAGCACCCCAACTCACCTTTCCCCTTAAGCAAGCATAAGTTGGTTTTCTAAATTTGAGACCCTGTTCTGTTCTGTAATTCAGTTCCTGTGTAGCCAAGTTTACATTCCGTGTATTACTGATATCTTATGATGTTTCTTTTTCTGTGTGACTTATTTCAGTTAGAATCATCATACCTGCATCCACTCATTGTGATGCTAAGGGCCTGATGACACAGATTTCATTGCTGAGTGATATTGCTTTGTAAGTAAATACCACAACTTCTTTATCCATTTTTCACTTTCTGCGATGTTGAACTTGTACTGTAAACGAGGTTCTTGTAAACAGAGCCGTTCCAAACTTTGGGGTGGCTGTGTCTTTTTGATTTTAATTTCCCTAAGCTATAAGACCATAAGTGGAAGTGCCCTAGGTTCTGTTGCTTTGTTTTTTAGATGTTTCAGGAAACACCATACACTTCTCCCGAGTGTCTGTTGACAAATTACATCCCGCCCATCAGCATAACAAGGCTCCCAGTTCTCCATGGCCTGTCCTGCCTTTCTGGATTTTACACTTTTTTCAGATGGCCCTTTTGACCGGGGGGAAGTGAGACTTCATTGTAGTGCAGATTTCCTTTGCAAGCTTGCTTGGTTGGCCAAAAAGTGCGTATGCGTTTTTTCCTGAATATATTCAGGAAAAAACGCATACGCCCTTTTTGGCCAAGTGCATCATTGTGTACGTTCTGCCTCTTTTCCTATGCTTTCAATGCAATTCCAGTCTACCTCCTGAAATCGGTTTCCTGCAATTCTGCCCCGCTTTCAAGTCCTCTTGGCAGCCTTACTTCAGTCTATTTTTGGACGATAGCTGTCATTTATAACTCTGCAGGTTTGTGAATTACAGTGCCCCTGAGCTCCTTTCTTCAACTCGCTTTCTTGTGACCTGGCCGCAACACCGCAGGATGGCTTCAGGCCCTAATCTGGTTCCGGCACGGCACACTGAGCCTTTGGTTAGTTCCTCTTCCTGGTGGGAAATGAGAGTTAAATTTGCCCGTCCAGACACCTCCAGCTAGCCTCTCATTGGTTCTCGCTATTCCTGTTCATCTTCCGCAGAAATTGCAAACTGGGCCAAACAGGAGGTTAAAGGCGCTGACTCTCCAAGTGGGGAGAGTGTTAGTAAAGCGTCTGGAATGTTGCACCCGAGTACCAGGGGAGGAAAACTGAGACATATTTGAACACGTCTCCCGTTCACGTGGTTGATCATACTTGGGTTCCATATGCATGTTTTAGCTGAAGGAAGAATACCTAAAACCTGGGTAGTTGAAACCCGTGGAATGGGTACCATGCAATATGACTTCAAAGGGTCTTCATTTGCTCACCGAACCTCTCCAATCCTATCACTGCTGCGTTTATGCCCCTGTACACATGCTTGATTCTCTTTCGGAGACATAGCAATCCATAGGTTTTAAGATACTTACTAGTCAGGTACATTCTTAGGCGTTTAATATGCGGTGTTGAGTCCATTTCGTTGAGCAAGGAGTAGCTCTTGTCTATTCCATATTTGGCTTAAGGAACTTTATCTGTGCTCATTTCAATCTCTTGTTTTATGCAGCACCCCAACTCACCTTTACCCTTAAGCAAGCATAAGTTGGTTTTTTAAATTTGAGACCCTGTTCTGTTCTGTAATTCAGTTCCTGTGTAGCCAAGTTTACATTCCGTGTATTACTGATATCTTATGATGTTTCTTTTTCTGTGTGACTTATTTCAGTTAGAATCATCATACCTGAATCCACTCATTGTGCTGCTAAGGGCCTGATGACACAGATTTCATTGCTGAGTGATATTGCTTTGTAAGTAAATACCACAACTTCTTTATCCATTTTTCACTTTCTGCGATGTTGAACTTGTACTGTAAACGAGGTTCTTGTAAACAGAGCCGTTCCAAACTTTGGGGTGGCTGTGTCTTTTTGATTTTAATTTCCCTAAGCTATAGGACCATAAGTGGAAGTGCCCTAGGCTCTGTTGCTTTGTTTTTTAGATGTTTCAGGAAACACCATACACTTCTCCCGAGTGGTTGTTGGCAATTTACATCCCACCCATCACCATAACAAGGCTCCCAGTTCTCCATGGCCTGTCCTGCCTTTCTGGATTTTACACTTTTTTCAGATGGCCCTTTTGACCGGGGGGAAGTGAGACTTCATTGTAGTGCAGATTTCCTTTGCAAGCTTGCTTGGTTGGCCAAAAAGGGCGTATGCGTTTTTTCCTGAATATATTCAGGAAAAAACGCATACGCCCTTTTTGGCCAAGTGCATCATTGTGGACGTTCTGCCTCTTTTCCTATGCTTTCAATGCAATTCCAGTCTACCTCCTGAAATCGGTTTCCTGCAATTCTGCCCCGCTTTCAAGTCCTCTTGGCAGCCTTACTTCAGTCTATTTTTGGACGATAGCTGTCATTTATAACTCTGCAGGTTTGTGAATTACAGTGCCCCTGAGCTCCTTTCTTCAACTCGCTTTCTTGTGACCTGGCCGCAACACCGCAGGATGGCTTCAGGCCCTAATCTGGTTCCGGCACGGCACGCTGAGCCTTTGGTTAATTCCTCTTCCTGGTGGGAAATGAGAGTTAAATTTGCCCGTCCAGACACCTCCAGCTAGTCTCTCATTGGTTCTCGCTATTCCTGTTCATCTTCCGCAGAAATTGCAAACTGGGCCAAACAGGAGGTTAAAGACACTGACTCTCCAAGTCGGGAGAGTGTTAGTAAAGCGTCTGGAATGTTGCACCCGAGTACCAGGGGAGGAAAACTGAGACATATTTGAACACGTCTCCCGATCACATGGTTGATCATACTTGGGTTCCACATGCATGTTTTAGCTGAAGGAAGAATACCTTAAACCTGGGTAGTTGAAACCCGTGGAATGGGTACCATGCAATATGACTTCAAAGGGTCTTCATTTGCTCACCGAACCTCTCCAATCCTATCACTGCTGCGTTTATGCCCCTGTACACATGCTTGATTCTCTTTCGGAGACATAGCAATCCATAGGTTTTAAGATACTTACTAGTCAGGTACATTCTTAGGCGTTTAATATGCGGTGTTGAGTCCATTTCGTTGAGCAAGGAGTAGCTCTTGTCTATTCCATATTTGGCTTAAGGAACTTTATCTGTGCTCATTTCAATCTCTTGTTTTATGCAGCACCCCAACTCACCTTTACCCTTAAGCAAGCATAAGTTGGTTTTTTAAATTTGAGACCCTGTTCTGTTCTGTAATTCAGTTCCTGTGTAGCCAAGTTTACATTCCGTGTATTACTGATATCTTATGATGTTTCTTTTTCTGTGTGACTTATTTCAGTTAGAATCATCATACCTGAATCCACTCATTGTGCTGCTAAGGGCCTGATGACACAGATTTCATTGCTGAGTGATATTGCTTTGTAAGTAAATACCACAACTTCTTTATCCATTTTTCACTTTCTGCGATGTTGAACTTGTACTGTAAACGAGGTTCTTGTAAACAGAGCCGTTCCAAACTTTGGGGTGGCTGTGTCTTTTTGATTTTAATTTCCCTAAGCTATAGGACCATAAGTGGAAGTGCCCTAGGCTCTGTTGCTTTGTTTTTTAGATGTTTCAGGAAACACCATACACTTCTCCCGAGTGGTTGTTGGCAATTTACATCCCACCCATCACCATAACAAGGCTCCCAGTTCTCCATGGCCTGTCCTGCCTTTCTGGATTTTACACTTTTTTCAGATGGCCCTTTTGACCGGGGGGAAGTGAGACTTCATTGTCGTGCAGATTTCCGTTGCAAGCTTGCTTGGTTGGCCAAAAAGGGCGTATGCGTTTTTTCCTGAATATATTCAGGAAAAAACGCATACGCCCTTTTTGGCCAAGTGCATCATTGTGGACGTTCTGCCTCTTTTCCTATGCTTTCAATGCAATTCCAGTCTACCTCCTGAAATCGGTTTCCTGCAATTCTGCCCCGCTTTCAAGTCCTCTTGGCAGCCTTACTTCAGTCTATTTTTGGACGATAGCTGTCATTTATAACTCTGCAGGTTTGTGAATTACAGTGCCCCTGAGCTCCTTTCTTCAACTCGCTTTCTTGTGACCTGGCCGCAACACCGCAGGATGGCTTCAGGCCCTAATCTGGTTCCGGCACGGCACGCTGAGCCTTTGGTTAATTCCTCTTCCTGGTGGGAAATGAGAGTTAAATTTGCCCGTCCAGACACCTCCAGCTAGCCTCTCATTGGTTCTCGCTATTCCTGTTCATCTTCCGCAGAAATTGCAAACTGGGCCAAACAGGAGGTTAAAGGGACTGACTCTCCAAGTGGGGAGAGTGTTAGTAAAGCGTCTGGAATGTTGCACCCGAGTACCAGGGGAGGAAAACTGAGACATATTTGAACACGTCTCCCGATCACATGGTTGATCATACTCTAGGTTCCACATGCATGTTTTAGCTGAAGGAAGAATACCTTAAACCTGGGTAGGTGAAACCTGTGGAATGGGTACCATGCAATATGACTTCAAAGGGTCTTCATTTGCTCACCGAACCTCTCCAATCCTAGCACTGCTGCGTTTATGCCCCTGTACACATGCTTGATTCTCTTTCGGAGACATAGCAATCCATAGGTTTTAAGATACTTACTAGTCAGGTACATTCTTAGGCGTTTAATATGGGGTGTGGAGTCCATTTCGTTGAGCAAGGAGTAGCTCTTGTCTATTCCATATTTGGCTTAAGGAACTTTATCTGTGCTCATTTCAATCTCTGGTTTTATGCAGCACCCCAACTCACCTTTACCCTTAAGCAAGAATAAGTTGGTTTTCTAAATTTGAGACCCTGTTCTGTTCTGTAATTCAGTTCCTGTGTAGCCAAGTTTACATTCCGTGTATTACTGATATCTTATGATGTTTCTTTTTCTGTGTGACTTATTTCAGTTAGAATCATCATACCTGAATCCACTCATTGTGCTGCTAAGGGCCTGATGACACAGATTTCATTGCTGAGTGATATTGCTTTGTAAGTAAATACCACAAGTTCTTTATCCATTTTTCACTTTCTGCGATGTTGAACTTGTACTGTAAACGAGGTTCTTGTAAACAGAGCCGTTCCAAACTTTGGGGTGGCTGTGTCTTTTTGATTTTAATTTCCCTAAGCTATAGGACCATAAGTGGAAGTGCCCTAGGTTCTGTTGCTTTGTTTTTTAGATGTTTCAGGAAACACCATACACTTCTCCCGAGTGGTTGTTGGCAATTTACATCCCGCCCATCAGCATAACAAGGCTCCCAGTTCTCCATGGCCTGTCCTGCCTTTCTGGATTTTACACTTTTTTCAGATGGCCCTTTTGACCGGGGGGAAGTGAGACTTCATTGTAGTGCAGATTTCCTTTGCAAGCTTGCTTGGTTGGCCAAAAAGGGCGTATGCGTTTTTTCCTGAATATATTCAGGAAAAAACGCATACGTCCTTTTTGGCAAAGTGCATCATTGTGGACGTTCTGCCTCTTTTCCTATGCTTTCAATGCAATTCCAGTCTACCTCCTGAAATCGGTTTCCTGCAATTCTGCCCCGCTTTCAAGTCCTCTTGGCAGCCTTACTTCAGTCTATTTTTGGACGATAGCTGTCATTTATAACTCTGCAGGTTTGTGAATTACAGTGCCCCTGAGCTCCTTTCTTCAACTCGCTTTCTTTTGAGCTGGCCGCAACAGCGCAGGATGGCTTCAGGCCCTAATCTGTTTCCGGTACGGCACGCTGAGCCTTTGGTTATTTCCTCTTCCTGGTGGGAAATGAGAGTTAAATTTGCCCGTCCAGACACCTCCAGCTAGCCTCTCATTGGTTCTCGCTATTCCTGTTCATCTTCCGCAGAAATTGCAAACTGTGCCAAACAGGAGGTTAAAGGCGCTGACTCTCCAAGTGGGGAGAGTGTTAGTAAAGCGTCTGGAATGTTGCACCCGAGTACCAGGGGAGGAAAACTGAGACATATTTGAACACGTCTCCCGATCACATGGTTGATCATACTCTGGGTTCCACATGCATGTTTTACCTGAAGGAAGAATACCTAAAACCTGGGTAGTTGAAACCCGTGGAATGGGTACCATGCAATATGACTTCAAAGGGTCTTCATTTGCTCACCGAACCTCTCCAATCCTATCACTGCTGCGTTTATGCCCCTGTACACATGCTTGATTCTCTTTCAGAGACATAGCAATCCATAGGTTTTAAGATACTTACTAGTCAGGTACATTCTTAGGCGTTTAATATGCGGTGTTGAGTCCATTTTGTTGAGCAAGGAGTAGCTCTTGTCTATTCCATATTTGGCTTAAGGAACTTTATCTGTGCTCATTTCAATCTCTGGTTTTATGCAGCACCCCAACTCACCTTTCCCCTTAAGCAAGCATAAGTTGGTTTTCTAAATTTGATAACCTGTTCTGTTTTGGAATTCAGTTCCTGTGTAGCCAAGTTTACATTCCGTGTATTAGTGATATCTTGTGATGTTTTTTTTCTGTGTGACTTATTTCAGTTAGAATCATCGTACCTGAATCTACTCATTATGCTGCTACGGGCCTGATGACATAGATTTCATTGCTGAGTGATACTGCATTGTACGTAAGTACCACAAGTTCTTTATCCATTTTTCACTTTCTGCGATGTTGAACTTGTACTGTAAACGAGGTTCTTGTAAACAGAGCCGTTCCAAACTTTGGGGTGGCTGTGTCTTTTTGATTTTAATTTCCCTAAGCTATAGGACCATAAGTGGAAGTGCCCTAGGCTCTGTTGCTTTGTTTTTTAGATGTTTCAGGAAACACCATACACTTCTCCAGAGTGGTTGTTGGCAATTTACATCCCGCCCATCAGCATAACAAGGCTCCCAGTTCTCAATGGCCTGTTGCCATTCTGGATTTTACACTTTTTTCAGATGGCCCTTTTGACCGGGGGGAAGTGAGACTTCATTGTAGTGCAGATTTCCTTTGCAAGCTTGCTTGGTTGGCCAAAAAGGGCGTATGCGTTTTTTCCTGATTATATTCAGGAAAAAACGCGTACGCCCTTTTTGGCCAAGTGCATCATTGTGGACGTTCTGCCTCTTTTCCTATGCTTTCAATGCAATTCCAGTCTACCTCCTGAAATCGGTTTCCTGCAATTCTGCCCCGCTTTCAAGTCCTCTTGGCAGCCTTACTTCAGTCTATTTTTGGACGATAGCTGTCATTTATAACTCTGCAGGTTTGTGAATTACAGTGCCCCTGAGCTCCTTTCTTCAACTCGCTTTCTTGTGACCTGGCCGCAACACCGCAGGATGGCTTCAGGCCCTAATCTGGTTCCGGCACGGCACGCTGAGCCTTTGGTTAATTCCTCTTCCTGGTGGGAAATGAGAGTTAAATTTGCCCGTCCAGACACCTCCAGCTAGCCTCTCATTGGTTCTCGCTATTCCTGTTCATCTTCCGCAGAAATTGCAAACTGGGCCAAACAGGAGGTTAAAGGGACTGACTCTCCAAGTGGGGAGAGTGTTAGTAAAGCGTCTGGAATGTTGCACCCGAGTACCAGGGGAGGAAAACTGAGACATATTTGAACACGTCTCCCAATCACATGGTTGATCATACTCTAGGTTCCACATGCATGTTTTAGCTGAAGGAAGAATACCTTAAACCTGGGTAGGTGAAACCTGTGGAATGGGTACCATGCAATATGACTTCAAAGGGTCTTCATTTGCTCACCGAACCTCTCCAATCCTAGCACTGCTGCGTTTATGCCCCTGTACACATGCTTGATTCTCTTTCGGAGACATAGCAATCCATAGGTTTTAAGATACTTACTAGTCAGGTACATTCTTAGGCGTTTAATATGGGGTGTTGAGTCCATTTCGTTGAGCAAGGAGTAGCTCTTGTCTATTCCATATTTGGCTTAAGGAACTTTATCTGTGCTCATTTCAATCTCTGGTTTTATGCAGCACCCCAACTCACCTTTACCCTTAAGCAAGAATAAGTTGGTTTTCTAAATTTGAGACCCTGTTCTGTTCTGTAATTCAGTTCCTGTGTAGCCAAGTTTACATTCCGTGTATTACTGATATCTTATGATGTTTCTTTTTCTGTGTGACTTATTTCAGTTAGAATCATCATACCTGAATCCACTCATTGTGCTGATAAGGGCCTGATGACACAGATTTCATTGCTGAGTGATATTGCTTTGTAAGTAAATACCACAACTTCTTTATCCATTTTTCACTTTCTGCGATGTTGAACTTGTACTGTAAACGAGGTTCTTGTAAACAGAGCCGTTCCAAACTTTGGGGTGGCTGTGTCTTTTTGATTTTAATTTCCCTAAGCTATAGGACCATAAGTGGAAGTGCCCTAGGTTCTGTTGCTTTGTTTTTTAGATGTTTCAGGAAACACCATACACTTCTCCCGAGTGGTTGTTGGCAATTTACATCCCGCCCATCAGCATAACAAGGCTCCCAGTTCTCCATGGCCTGTCCTGCCTTTCTGGATTTTACACTTTTTTCAGATGGCCCTTTTGACCGGGGGGAAGTGAGACTTCATTGTAGTGCAGATTTCCTTTGCAAGCTTGCTTGGTTGGCCAAAAAGGGCGTATGCGTTTTTTCCTGAATATATTCAGGAAAAAACGCATACGCCCTTTTTGGCCAAGTGCATCATTGTGGACGTTCTGCCTCTTTTCCTATGCTTTCAATGCAATTCCAGTCTACCTCCTGAAATCGGTTTCCTGCAATTCTGCCCCGCTTTCAAGTCCTCTTGGCAGCCTTACTTCAGTATATTTTTGGACGATAGCTGTCATTTATAACTCTGCAGGTTTGTGAATTACAGTGCCCCTGAGCTCCTTTCTTCAACTCGCTTTCTTTTGAGCTGCCGCAACAGCGAAGGATGGCTTCAGGCCCTAATCTGGTTCCGGTACGGCACGCTGAGCCTTTGGTTATTTCCTCTTCCTGGTGGGAAATGAGAGTTAAATTTGCCCGTCCAGACACCTCCAGCTAGCCTCTCATTGGTTCTCGCTATTCCTGTTCATCTTCCGCAGAAATTGCAAACTGGGCCAAACAGGAGGTTAAAGGCGCTGACTCTCCAAGTGCGGAGAGTGTTAGTAAAGCGTCTGGAATGTTGCACCCGAGTACCAGGGGAGGAAAACTGAGACATATTTGAACACGTCTCCTGATCACATGGTTGATCATACTCTGGGTTCCACATGCATGTTTTACCTGAAGGAAGAATACCTAAAACCTGGGTAGTTGAAACCCGTGGAATGGGTACCATGCAATATGACTTCAAAGGGTCTTCATTTGCTCACCGAACCTCTCCAATCCTATCACTGCTGCGTTTATGCCCCTGTACACATGCTTGATTCTCTTTCGGAGACATAGCAATCCATAGGTTTTAAGATACTTACTAGTCAGATACATTCTTAGGCGTTTAATATGCGGTGTTGAGTCCATTTCGTTGAGCAAGGAGTAGCTCTTGTCTATTCCATATTTGGCTTAAGGAACTTTATCTGTGCTCATTTCAATCTCTGGTTTTATGTAGCAACCCAACTCACCTTTCCCCTTAAGCAAGCATAAGTTGGTTTTCTAAATTTGATAACCTGTTCTGTTTTGGAATTCAGTTCCTGTGTAGCCAAGTTTACATTCCGTGTATTAGAGATATCTTATGATGTTTCTTTTTCTGTGTGACTTATTTCAGTTAGAATCATCGTACCTGAATCTACTCATTATGCTGCTACGGGCCTGATGACATAGATTTCATTGCTGAGTGATACTGCATTGTACGTAAGTACCACAAGTTCTTTATCCATTTTTCACTTTCTGCGATGTTGAACTTGTACTGTAAACGAGGTTCTTGTAAACAGAGCCGTTCCAAACTTTGGGGTGGCTGTGTCTTTTTGATTTTAATTTCCCTAAGCTATAGGACCATAAGTGGAAGTGCCCTAGGCTCTGTTGCTTTGTTTTTTAGATGTTTCAGGAAACACCATACACTTCTCCCGAGTGTCTGTTGGCAATTTACATCCCGCCCATCAGCATAACAAGGCTCCCAGTTCTCCATGGCCTGTCCTGCCTTTCTGGATTTTACACTTTTTTCAGATGGCCCTTTTGACCGGGGGGAAGTGAGACTTCATTGTAGTGCAGATTTCCTTTGCAAGCTTGCTTGGTTGGCCAAAAAGGGCGTATGCGTTTTTTCCTGATTATATTCAGGGAAAAAACGCATACGCCCTTTTTGGCCAAGTGCATCATTGTGGACGTTCTGCCTCTTTTCCTATGCTTTCAATGCAATTCCAGTCTACCTCCTGAAATCGGTTTCCTGCAATTCTGCCCCGCTTTCAAGTCCTCTTGGCAGCCTTACTTCAGTCTATTTTTGGACGATAGCTGTCATTTATAACTCTGCAGGTTTGTGAATTACAGTGCCCCTGAGCTCCTTTCTTCAACTCGCTTTCTTGTGAGCTGGCCGCAACACCGCAGGATGGCTTCAGGCCCTAATCTGGTTCCGGCCCGGCATGCTGAGCCTTTGGTTAATTCCTCTTCCTGGTGGGAAATGAGAGTTAAATTTGCCCGTCCAGGCACCTCCAGCTAGCCTCTCATTGGTTCTCGCTATTCCTGTTCATCTTCCGCAGAAATTGCAAACTGGGCCAAACAGGAGGTTAAAGGGACTGACTCTCCAAGTGGGGAGAGTGTTAGTAAAGCGTCTGGAATGTTGCACCCGAGTACCAGGGGAGGAAAACTGAGACATATTTGAACACGTCTCCCAATCACATGGTTGATCATACTCTAGGTTCCACATGCATGTTTTAGCTGAAGGAAGAATACCTTAAACCTGGGTAGGTGAAACCTGTGGAATGGGTACCATGCAATATGACTTCAAAGGGTCTTCATTTGCTCACCGAACCTCTCCAATCCTAGCACTGCTGCGTTTATGCCCCTGTACACATGCTTGATTCTCTTTCGGAGACATAGCAATCCATAGGTTTTAAGATACTTACTAGTCAGGTACATTCTTAGGCGTTTAATATGGGGTGTTGAGTCCATTTCGTTGAGCAAGGAGTAGCTCTTGTCTATTCCATATTTGGCTTAAGGAACTTTATCTGTGCTCATTTCAATCTCTGGTTTTATGCAGCACCCCAACTCACCTTTACCCTTAAGCAAGCATAAGTTGGTTTTCTAAATTTGAGACCCTGTTCTGTTCTGTAATTCAGTTCCTGTGTAGCCAAGTTTACATTCCGTGTATTACTGATATCTTATGATGTTTCTTTTTCTGTGTGACATATTTTAGTTAGAATCATCATACCTGAATCCACTCATTGTGCTGCTAAGGGCCTGATGACACAGATTTCATTGCTGAGTGATATTGCTTTGTAAGTAAATACCACAACTTCTTTATCCATTTTTCACTTTCTGCGATGTTGAACTTGTACTGTAAACGAGGTTCTTGTAAACAGAGCCGTTCCAAACTTTGGGGTGGCTGTGTCTTTTTGATTTTAATTTCCCTAAGCTATAGGACCATAAGTGGAAGTGCCCTAGGTTCTGTTGCTTTGTTTTTTAGATGTTTCAGGAAACACCATACACTTCTCCCGAGTGGTTGTTGGCAATTTACATCCCGCCCATCAGCATAACAAGGCTCCCAGTTCTCCATGGCCTGTCCTGCCTTTCTGGATTTTACACTTTTTTCAGATGGCCCTTTTGACCGGGGGGAAGTGAGACTTCATTGTAGTGCAGATTTCCTGTGCAAGCTTGCTTGGTTGGCCAAAAAGTGCGTATGCGTTTTTTCCTGAATATATTCAGGAAAAAACGCATACGCCCTTTTTGGCCAAGTGCATCATTGTGGACGTTCTGCCTCTTTTCCTATGCTTTCAATGCAATTTCAGTCTACCTCCTGAAATCGGTTTCCTGCAATTCTGCCCCGCTTTCAAGTCCTCTTGGCAGCCTTACTTCAGTCTATTTTTGGACGATAGCTGTCATTTATAACTCTGCAGGTTTGTGAATTACAGTGCCCCTGAGCTCCTTTCTTCAACTCGCTTTCTTGTGACCTGGCCGCAACACCGCAGGATGGCTTCATGCCCTAATCTGGTTCTGGCACGGCACGCTGAGCCTTTGGTTATTTCCTCCTCCTGGTGGGAAATGAGAGTTAAATTTGCCCGTCCAGACACCTCCAGCTAGCCTCTCATTGGTTCTCGCTATTCCTGTTCATCTTCCGCAGAAATTGCAAACTGGGCCAAACAGGAGGTTAAAGGCGCTGACTCTCCAAGTGGGGAGAGTGTTAGTAAAGCGTCTGGAATGTGCACCCGAGTACCAGGGGAGGAAAACTGAGACATATTTGAACACGTCTCCCGATCACATGGTTGATCATACTCTGGGTTCCACATGCATGTTTTAGCTGAAGGAAGAATACCTTAAACCTGGAGAGTTGAGACCCGTGTAATGGGTACCATGCAATATGACTTCAAAGGGTCTTCATTTGCTCACCGAACCTCTCCAATCCTATCACTGCTGCGTTTATGCCCCTGTACACATGCTTGATTCTCTTTCGGAGACATAGCAATCCATAGGTTTTAAGATACTTACTAGTCAGGTACATTCTTAGGCGTTTAATATGGGGTGTTGAGTCCATTTCGTTGAGCAAGGAGTAGCTCTTGTCTATTCCATATTTGGCTTAAGGAACTTTATCTGTGCTCATTTCAATCTCTGGTTTTATGCAGCACCCAAACTCACCTTTCCCCTTAAGCAAGCATAAGTTGGTTTTCTAAATTTGAGACCCTGTTCTGTTCTGTAATTCAGTTCCTGTGTAGCCAAGTTTACATTCCGTGTATTACTGATATCTTATGATGTTTCTTTTTCTGTGTGACTTATTTCAGTTAGAATCATCATACCTGAATCCACTCATTGTGCTGCTAAGGGCCTGATGACACAGATTTCATTGCTTGGTGATATTGCTTTGTAAGTAAATACCACAACTTCTTTATCCATTTTTCACTTTCTGCGATGTTGAACTTGTACTGTAAACGAGGTTCTTGTAAACAGAGCCGTTCCAAACTTTGGGGTGGCTGTGTCTTTTTGATTTTAATTTCCCTAAGCTATAGGACCATAAGTGGAAGTGCCCTAGGTTCTGTTGCTTTGTTTTTTAGATGTTTCAGGAAACACCATACACTTCTCCTGAGTGTCTGTTGGAAATTTACATCCCGCCCATCAGCATAACAAGGCTCCCAGTTCTCCATGGCCTGTCCTGCCTTTCTGGATTTTACACTTTTTTCAGATGGCCCTTTTGACCGGGGGGAAGTGAGACTTCATTGTAGTGCAGATTTCCTTTGCAAGTTTGCTTGGTTGGCCAAAAAGGGCGTATGCGTTTTTTCCTGAATATATTCAGGAAAAAACGCATACGCCCTTTTTGGCCAAGTGCATCATTGTGGACGTTCTGCCTCTTTTCCTATGCTTTCAATGCAATTCCAGTCTACCTCCTGAAATCGGTTTCCTGCAATTCTGCCCCGCTTTCAAGTCCTCTTGGCAGCCTTACTTCAGTCTATTTTTGGACGATAGCTGTCATTTATAACTCTGCAGGTTTGTGAATTACAGTGCCCCTGAGCTCCTTTCTTCAACTCGCTTTCTTGTGACCTGGCCGCAACACCGCAGGATGTCTTCAGGCCCTAATCTGGTTCTGGCACGGCACGCTGAGCCTTTGGTTAATTCCTCTTCCTGGTGGGAAATGAGAGTTAAATTTGCCCATCCAGACACCTCCAGCTAGTCTCTCATTGGTTCTCGCTATTCCTGTTCATCTTCCACAGAAATTGCAAACTGGGCCAAACAGGAGGTTAAAGGGACTGACTCTCCAAGTCGGGAGAGTGTTAGTAAAGCATCTGGAATGTTGCACCCGAGTACCAGGGTACGAAAACTGAGACATATTTCAACACGTCTCCCGATCACATGGTTGATCATACTCTGGGTTCCACATGCATCTTTTAGCTGAAGGAAGAATACCTTAAAACTGGAGAGTTGAGACCCGTGGAATGGGTACCGTGCAATATGACTTCAAAGGGTCTTCATTTGCTCACCGAACCTCTCCAATCCTATCACTGCTGCATTTATGCCCCTGTACACACGCTTGATTCTCTTTTGGAGACATAGCAATCCATAGGTTTTAAGATACTTACTAGTCAGGTACATTCTTAGGCGTTTAATATGGGGTTTTGAGTCCATTTCGTTGAGCAAGGAGTAGCTCTTGTCTATTCCATATTTGGCTTAAGGAACTTTATCTGTGCTCATTTCAATCTCTGGTTTTATGCAGCACCCCAACTCACCTTTCCCCTTAAGCAAGCATAAGTTGGTTTTCTAAATTTGAGACCCTGTTCTGTTTTGGAATGCAGTTCCTGTGTAGCCAAGTTTACATTCCGTGTATTAGTGATATCTTATGATGTTTCTTTTTCTGTGTGACTTATTTCAGTTAGAATCATCGTACCTGAATCCACTCATTATGCTGCTACGGGCCTGATGACATAGATTTCATTGCTGAGTGATACTGCATTGTACGTAAGTACCACAAGTTCTTTATCCATTTTTCACTTTCTGTGATATTGAACTTGTACGGTAAACGAGGTTCTTGTAAACGGAGGCGTCCCAAACTTTGGGGTGGCTGTGTCTTTTTGATTTTAATTTCCCTAAGCTATAGGACCATAAGTGGAAGTGCCCTAGGCTCTGTTGCTTTGTTTTTTAGATGTTTCAGGAAACACCATACACTTCTCCCGAGTGGTTGTTGGCAATTTACATCCCGCCCATCAGCATAACAAGGCTCCCAGTTCTCCATGGCCTGTCCTGCCTTTCTGGATTTTACACTTTTTTCAGATGGCCCTTTTGACCGGGGGGAAGTGAGACTTCATTGTAGTGCAGATTTCCTTTGCAAGCTTGCTTGATTGGCCAAAAAGGGCGTATGCGTTTTTTCCTGAATATATTCAGGAAAAAACGCATACGCCCTTTTTGGCCAAGTGCATCATTGTGGACGTTCTGCCTCTTTTCCTGTGCTTTCAGTGCAATTCCAGTCTACCTCCTGAAATCGGTTTCCTGCAATTCTGCCCCGCTTTCAAGTCCTCTTGGCAGCCTTACTTCAGTCTATTTTTGGACGATAGCTGTCATTTATAACTCTGCAGGTTTGTGAATTACAGTGCCCCTGAGCTCCTTTCTTCAACTCGCTTTCTTGTGACCTGGCCGCAACACCGCAGGATGGCTTCAGGCCCTAATCTGGTTCTGGCACGGCACGCTGAGCCTTTGGTTAATTCCTCTTCCTGGTGGGAAATGAGAGTTAAATTTGCCCATCCAGACACCTCCAGCTAGTCTCTCATTGGTTCTCGCTATTCCTGTTCATCTTCCACAGAAATTGCAAACTGGGCCAAACAGGAGGTTAAAGGGACTGACTTTCCAAGTCGGGAGAGTGTTAGTAAAGCATCTGGAATGTTGCACCCGAGTACCAGGGTACGAAAACTGAGACATATTTCAACACGTCTCCCGATCACATGGTTGATCATACTCTGGGTTCCACATGCATCTTTTAGCTGAAGGAAGAATAACTTAAACCTGGAGAGTTGAGACCCGTGGAATGGGTACCGTGCAATATGACTTCAAAGGGTCTTCATTTGCTCACCGAACCTCTCCAATCCTATCACTGCTGCATTTATGCCCCTGTACACACGCTTGATTCTCTTTTGGAGACATAGCAATCCATAGGTTTTAAGATACTTACTAGTCAGGTACATTCTTAGGCGTTTAATATGGGGTTTTGAGTCCATTTCGTTGAGCAAGGAGTAGCTCTTGTCTATTCCATATTTGGCTTAAGGAACTTTATCTGTGCTCATTTCAATCTCTGGTTTTATGCAGCACCCCAACTCACCTTTCCCCTTAAGCAAGCATAAGTTGGTTTTCTAAATTTGAGACCCTGTTCTGTTCTGTAATTCAGTTCCTGTGTAGCCAAGTTTACATTCCGTGTATTAGTGATATCTTATGATGTTTCTTTTTCTGTGTGACTTATTTCAGTTAGAATCATCGTACCTGAATCCACTCATTATGCTGCTACGGGCCTGATGACATAGATTTCATTGCTGAGTGATACTGCATTGTACGTAAGTACCACAAGTTCTTTATCCATTTTTCACTTTCTGTGATATTGAACTTGTACGGTAAACGAGGTTCTTGTAAACGGAGGCGTCCCAAACTTTGGGGTGGCTGTGTCTTTTTGATTTTAATTTCCCTAAGCTATAGGACCATAAGTGGAAGTGCCCTAGGCTCTGTTGCTTTGTTTTTTAGATGTTTCAGGAAACACCATACACTTCTCCCGAGTGGTTGTTGGCAATTTACATCCCGCCCATCAGCATAACAAGGCTCCCAGTTCTCCATGGCCTGTCCTGCCTTTCTGGATTTTACACTTTTTTCAGATGGCCCTTTTGACCGGGGGGAAGTGAGACTTCATTGTAGTGCAGATTTCCTTTGCAAGCTTGCTTGATTGGCCAAAAAGGGCGTATGCGTTTTTTCCTGAATATATTCAGGAAAAAACGCATACGCCCTTTTTGGCCAAGTGCATCATTGTGGACGTTCTGCCTCTTTTCCTGTGCTTTCAGTGCAATTCCAGTCTACCTCCTGAAATCGGTTTCCTGCAATTCTGCCCCGCTTTCAAGTCCTCTTGGCAGCCTTACTTCAGTCTATTTTTGGACGATAGCTGTCATTTATAACTCTGCAGGTTTGTGAATTACAGTGCCCCTGAGCTCCTTTCTTCAACTCGCTTTCTTGTGACCTGGCCGCAACACCGCAGGATGGCTTCAGGCCCTAATCTGGTTCTGGCACGGCACGCTGAGCCTTTGGTTAATTCCTCTTCCTGGTGGGAAATGAGAGTTAAATTTGCCCATCCACACACCTCCAGCTAGTCTCTCATTGGTTCTCGCTATTCCTGTTCATCTTCCACAGAAATTGCAAACTGGGCCAAACAGGAGGTTAAAGGGACTGACTTTCCAAGTCGGGAGAGTGTTAGTAAAGCATCTGGAATGTTGCACCCGAGTACCAGGGTACGAAAACTGAGACATATTTCAACACGTCTCCCGATCACATGGTTGATCATACTCTGGGTTCCACATGCATCTTTTAGCTGAAGGAAGAATACCTTAAACCTGGAGAGTTGAGACCCGTGGAATGGGTACCGTGCAATATGACTTCAAAGGGTCTTCATTTGCTCACCGAACCTCTCCAATCCTATCACTGCTGCATTTATGCCCCTGTACACACGCTTGATTCTCTTTTGGAGACATAGCAATCCATAGGTTTTAAGATACTTACTAGTCAGGTACATTCTTAGGCGTTTAATATGGGGTTTTGAGTCCATTTCGTTGAGCAAGGAGTAGCTCTTGTCTATTCCATATTTGGCTTAAGGAACTTTATCTGTGCTCATTTCAATCTCTGGTTTTATGCAGCACCCCAACTCACCTTTCCCCTTAAGCAAGCATAAGTTGGTTTTCTAAATTTGAGACCCTGTTCTGTTTTGGAATGCAGTTCCTGTGTAGCCAAGTTTACATTCCGTGTATTAGTGATATCTTATGATGTTTCTTTTTCTGTGTGACTTATTTCAGTTAGAATCATCGTACCTGAATCCACTCATTATGCTGCTACGGGCCTGATGACATAGATTTCATTGCTGAGTGACACTGCATTGTACGTAAGTACCACAAGTTCTTTATCCATTTTTGACTTTCTGTGATATTGAACTTGTACGGTAAACGAGGTTCTTGTAAACGGAGGCGTCCCGAACTTTGGGGTGGCTGTGTCTTTTTGATTTTAATTTCCCTAAGCTATAGGACCATAAGTGGAAGTGCCCTAGGCTCTGTTGCTTTGTTTTTTAGATGTTTCAGGAAACACCATACACTTCTCCTGAGTGTCTGTTGGCAATTTACATCCCGCCCATCAGCATAACAAGGCTCCCAGTTCTCCATGGCCTGTCCTGCCTTTCTGGATTTTACACTTTTTTCAGATGGCCCTTTTGACCGGGGGGAAGTGAGACTTCATTGTAGTGCAGATTTCCTTTGCAAGTTTGCTTGGTTGGCCAAAAAGGGCATATGCGTTTTTTCCTGAATATATTCAGGAAAAAATGCATACGCCCTTTTTGGCCAAGTGCATCATTGTGGACGTTCTGCCTCTTTTCCTATGCTTTCAATGCAATTCCAGTCTACCTCCTGAAATCGGTTTCCTGTAATTCTGCCCCGCTTTCAAGTCCTCTTGGCAGCCTTACTTCAATATATTTTTGGACGATAGCTGTCATTTATAACTCTGCAGGTTTGTGAATTACAGTGCCCCTGAGCTCCTTTCTTCAACTCGCTTTCTTGTGACCTGGCCGCAACACCGCAGGATGTCTTCAGGCCCTAATCTGGTTCTGGCACGGCACACTGAGCCTTTGGTTAATTCCTCTTCCTGGTGGGAAATGAGAGTTAAATTTGCCCATCCAGACACCTCCAGCTAGTCTCTCATTGGTTCTCGCTATTCCTCTTCATCTTCCACAGAAATTGCAAACTGGGCCAAACAGGAGGTTAAAGGGACTGACTCTCCAAGTCGGGAGAGTGTTAGTTAAGCATCTGGAATGTTGCACCCGAGTACCAGGGTACGAAAACTGAGACATATTTGAACACGTCTCCCGATCACATGGTTGATCATACTCTGGGTTCCACATGCATGTTTTAGCTGAAGGAAGAATACCTTAAACCTGGTGAGTTGAGACCCGTGTAATGGGTACCATGCAATATGACTTCAAAGGGTCTTCATTTGCTCACCGAACCTCTCCAATCCTATCACTGCTGCGTTTATGCCCCTGTACACATGCTTGATTCTCTTTCGGAGACATAGCAATCCATAGGTTTTAAGATACTTACTAGTCAGGTACATTCTTAGGCGTTTAATATGGGGTGTTGAGTCCATTTCGTTGAGCAAGGAGTAGCTCTTGTCTATTCCATATTTGGCTTAAGGAACTTTATCTGTGCTCATTTCAATCTCTGGTTTTATGCAGCACCCCAACTCACCTTTACCCTTAAGCAAGCATAAGTTGGTTTTCTAAATTTGAGACCCTGTTCTGTTTTGGAATGCAGTTCCTGTGTAGCCAAGTTTACATTCCGTGTATTAGTGATATCTTATGATGTTTCTTTTTCTGTGTGACTTATTTCAGTTAGAATCATCGTACCTGAATCCACTCATTATGCTGCTACGGGCCTGATGACATAGATTTCATTGCTGAGTGATACTGCATTGTACGTAAGTACCACAAGTTCTTTATCCATTTTTCACTTTCTGTGATATTGAACTTGTACGGTAAACGAGGTTCTTGTAAACGGAGGCGTCCCAAACTTTGGGGTGGCTGTGTCTTTTTGATTTTAATTTCCCTAAGCTATAGGACCATAAGTGGAAGTGCCCTAGGCTCTGTTGCTTTGTTTTTTAGATGTTTCAGGAAACACCATACACTTCTCCCGAGTGTCTGTTGGCAATTTACATCCCGCCCATCAGCATAACAAGGCTCCCAGTTCTCCATGGCCTGTCCTGCCTTTCTGGATTTTACACTTTTTTCAGATGGCCCTTTTGACCGGGGGGAAGTGAGACTTCATTGTAGTGCAGATTTCCTTTGCAAGCTTGCTTGATTGGCCAAAAAGGGCGTATGCGTTTTTTCCTGAATATATTCAGGAAAAAACGCATACGCCCTTTTTGGCCAAGTGCATCATTGTGGACGTTCTGCCTCTTTTCCTATGCTTTCAATGCAATTCCAGTCTACCTCCTGAAATCGGTTTCCTGCAATTCTGCCCCGCTTTCAAGTCCTTTTGGCAGCCTTACTTCAGTCTATTTTTGGACGATAGCTGTCATTTATAACTCTGCAGGTTTGTGAATTACAGTGCCCCTGAGCTCCTTTCTTCAACTCGCTTTCTTGTGACCTGGCCGCAACACCGCAGGATGGCTTCAGGCCCTAATCTGGTTCTGGCACGGCACGCTGAGCCTTTGGTTAATTCCTCTTCCTGGTGGGAAATGAGAGTTAAATTTGCCCATCCAGACACCTCCAGCTAGTCTCTCATTGGTTCTCGCTATTCCTGTTCATCTTCCACAGAAATTGCAAACTGGGCCAAACAGGAGGTTAAAGGGACTGACTTTCCAAGTCGGGAGAGTGTTAGTAAAGCATCTGGAATGTTGCACCCGAGTACCAGGGTACGAAAACTGAGACATATTTCAACACGTCTCCCGATCACATGGTTGATCATACTCTGGGTTCCACATGCATCTTTTAGCTGAAGGAAGAATACCTTAAACCTGGAGAGTTGAGACCCGTGGAATGGGTACCGTGCAATATGACTTCAAAGGGTCTTCATTTGCTCACCGAACCTCTCCAATCCTATCACTGCTGCATTTATGCCCCTGTACACACGCTTGATTCTCTTTTGGAGACATAGCAATCCATAGGTTTTAAGATACTTACTAGTCAGGTACATTCTTAGGCGTTTAATATGGGGTTTTGAGTCCATTTCGTTGAGCAAGGAGTAGCTCTTGTCTATTCCATATTTGGCTTAAGGAACTTTATCTGTGCTCATTTCAATCTCTGGTTTTATGCAGCACCCCAACTCACCTTTCCCCTTAAGCAAGCATAAGTTGGTTTTCTAAATTTGAGACCCTGTTCTGTTTTGGAATGCAGTTCCTGTGTAGCCAAGTTTACATTCCGTGTATTAGTGATATCTTATGATGTTTCTTTTTCTGTGTGACTTATTTCAGTTAGAATCATCGTACCTGAATCCACTCATTATGCTGCTACGGGCCTGATGACATAGATTTCATTGCTGAGTGATACTGCATTGTACGTAAGTACCACAAGTTCTTTATCCATTTTTGACTTTCTGTGATATTGAACTTGTACGGTAAACGAGGTTCTTGTAAACGGAGGCGTCCCGAACTTTGGGGTGGCTGTGTCTTTTTGATTTTAATTTCCCTAAGCTATAGGACCATAAGTGGAAGTGCCCTAGGCTCTGTTGCTTTGTTTTTTAGATGTTTCAGGAAACACCATACACTTCTCCTGAATGTCTGTTGGCAATTTACATCCCGCCCATCAGCATAACAAGGCTCCCAGTTCTCCATGGCCTGTCCTGCCTTTCTGGATTTTACACTTTTTTCAGATGGCCCTTTTGACCGGGGGGAAGTGAGACTTCATTGTAGTGCAGATTTCCTTTGCAAGTTTGCTTGGTTGGCCAAAAAGGGCGTATGCGTTTTTTCCTGAATATATTCAGGAAAAAACGCATACGCCCTTTTTGGCCAAGTGCATCATTGTGGACGTTCTGCCTCTTTTCCTATGCTTTCAATGCAATTCCAGTCTACCTCCTGAAATCGGTTTCCTGTAATTCTGCCCCGCTTTCAAGTCCTCTTGGCAGCCTTACTTCAATATATTTTTGGACGATAGCTGTCATTTATAACTCTGCAGGTTTGTGAATTACAGTGCCCCTGAGCTCCTTTCTTCAACTCGCTTTCTTGTGACCTGGCCGCAACACCGCAGGATGTCTTCAGGCCCTAATCTGGTTCTGGCACGGCACGCTGAGCCTTTGGTTAATTCCTCTTCCTGGTGGGAAATGAGAGTTAAATTTGCCCATCCAGACACCTCCAGCTAGTCTCTCATTGGTTCTCGCTATTCCTGTTCATCTTCCACAGAAATTGCAAACTGGGCCAAACAGGAGGTTAAAGGGACTGACTCTCCAAGTCGGGAGAGTGTTAGTTAAGCATCTGGAATGTTGCACCCGAGTACCAGGGGAGGAAAACTGAGACATATTTGAACACGTCTCCCGATCACATGGTTGATCATACTCTGGGTTCCACATGCATGTTTTAGCTGAAGGAAGAATACCTTAAACCTGGAGAGTTGAGACCCGTGTAATGGGTACCATGCAATATGACTTCAAAGGGTCTTCATTTGCTCACCGAACCTCTCCAATCCTATCACTGCTGCGTTTATGCCCCTGTACACATGCTTGATTCTCTTTCGGAGACATAGCAATCCATAGGTTTTAAGATACTTACTAGTCAGGTACATTCTTAGGCGTTTAATATGGGGTGTTGAGTCCATTTCGTTGAGCAAGGAGTAGCTCTTGTCTATTCCATATTTGGCTTAAGGAACTTTATCTGTGCTCATTTCAATCTCTGGTTTTATGCAGCACCCCAACTCACCTTTACCCTTAAGCAAGCATAAGTTGGTTTTCTAAATTTGAGACCCTGTTCTGTTCTGTAATTCAGTTCCTGTGTAGCCAAGTTTACATTCCATGTATTACTGATATCTTATGATGTTTCTTTTTCTGTGTGACTTATTTCAGTTAGAATCATCGTACCTGAATCCACTCATTATGCTGCTACGGGCCTGATGACATAGATTTCATTGCTGAGTGATACTGCATTGTACGTAAGTACCACAAGTTCTTTATCCATTTTTCACTTTCTGTGATATTGAACTTGTACGGTAAACGAGGTTCTTGTAAACGGAGGCGTCCCAAACTTTGGGGTGGCTGTGTCTTTTTGATTTTAATTTCCCTAAGCTATAGGACCATAAGTGGAAGTGCCCTAGGCTCTGTTGCTTTGTTTTTTAGATGTTTCAGGAAACACCATACACTTCTCCCGAGTGGTTGTTGGCAATTTACATCCCGCCCATCAGCATAACAAGGCTCCCAGTTCTCCATGGCCTGTCCTGCCTTTCTGGATTTTACACTTTTTTCAGATGGCCCTTTTGACCGGGGGGAAGTGAGACTTCATTGTAGTGCAGATTTCCTTTGCAAGCTTGCTTGATTGGCCAAAAAGGGCGTATGCGTTTTTTCCTGAATATATTCAGGAAAAAACGCATACGCCCTTTTTGGCCAAGTGCATCATTGTGGACGTTCTGCCTCTTTTCCTATGCTTTCAATGCAATTCCAGTCTACCTCCTGAAATCGGTTTCCTGCAATTCTGCCCCGCTTTCAAGTCCTCTTGGCAGCCTTACTTCAGTCTATTTTTGGACGATAGCTGTCATTTATAACTCTGCAGGTTTGTGAATTACAGTGCCCCTGAGCTCCTTTCTTCAACTCGCTTTCTTGTGACCTGGCCGCAACACCGCAGGATGGCTTCAGGCCCTAATCTGGTTCTGGCACGGCACGCTGAGCCTTTGGTTAATTCCTCTTCCTGGTGGGAAATGAGAGTTAAATTTGCCCATCCAGACACCTCCAGCTAGTCTCTCATTGGTTCTCGCTATTCCTGTTCATCTTCCACAGAAATTGCAAACTGGGCCAAACAGGAGGTTAAAGGGACTGACTCTCCAAGTCGGGAGAGTGTTAGTAAAGCATCTGGAATGTTGCACCCGAGTACCAGGGTACGAAAACTGAGACATATTTCAACACGTCTCCCGATCACATGGTTGATCATACTCTGGGTTCCACATGCATCTTTTAGCTGAAGGAAGAATACCTTAAACCTGGAGAGTTGAGACCCGTGGAATGGGTACCGTGCAATATGACTTCAAAGGGTCTTCATTTGCTCACCGAACCTCTCCAATCCTATCACTGCTGCATTTATGCCCCTGTACACACGCTTGATTCTCTTTTGGAGACATAGCAATCCATAGGTTTTAAGATACTTACTAGTCAGGTACATTCTTAGGCGTTTAATATGGGGTTTTGAGTCCATTTCGTTGAGCAAGGAGTAGCTCTTGTCTATTCCATATTTGGCTTAAGGAACTTTATCTGTGCTCATTTCAATCTCTGGTTTTATGCAGCACCCCAACTCACCTTTCCCCTTAAGCAAGCATAAGTTGGTTTTCTAAATTTGAGACCCTGTTCTGTTTTGGAATGCAGTTCCTGTGTAGCCAAGTTTACATTCCGTGTATTAGTGATATCTTATGATGTTTCTTTTTCTGTGTGACTTATTTCAGTTAGAATCATCGTACCTGAATCCACTCATTATGCTGCTACGGGCCTGATGACATAGATTTCATTGCTGAGTGATACTGCATTGTACGTAAGTACCACAAGTTCTTTATCCATTTTTGACTTTCTGTGATATTGAACTTGTACGGTAAACGAGGTTCTTGTAAACAGAGGCGTCCCAAACTTTGGGGTGGCTGTGTCTTTTTGATTTTAATTTCCCTAAGCTATAGGACCATAAGTGGCAGTGCCCTAGGCTCTGTTGCTTTGTTTTTTAGATGTTTCAGGAAACACCATACACTTCTCCCGAGTGGTTGTTGGCAATTTACATCCCGCCCAGCAGCATAACAAGGCTCCCAGTTCTCCATGGCCTGTCCTGCCTTTCTGGATTTTACACTTTTTTCAGATGGCCCTTTTGACCGGGGGGAAGTGAGACTTCATTGTAGTGCAGATTTCCTTTGCAAGCTTGCTTGGTTGGCCAAAAAGGGCGTATGCGTTTTTTCCTGAATATATTCAGGAAAAAACGCATACGCCCTTTTTGGCCAAGTGCATCATTGTGGACGTTCTGCCTCTTTTCCTATGCTTTCAATGCAATTCCAGTCTACCTCCTGAAATCGGTTTCCTGCAATTCTGCCCCGCTTTCAAGTCCTCTTGGCAGCCTTACTTCAGTCTATTTTTGGACGATAGCTGTCATTTATAACTCTGCAGGTTTGTGAATTACAGTGCCCCTGAGCTCCTTTCTTCAACTCGCTTTCTTTTGAGCTGGCCGCAACACCGCAGGATGGCTTCAGGCCCTAATCTGGTTCTGGCACGGCACGCTGAGCCTTTGGTTAATTCCTCTTCCTGGTGGGAAATGAGAGTTAAATTTGCCCATCCAGACACCTCCAGCTAGTCTCTCATTGGTTCTCGCTATTCCTGTTCATCTTCCACAGAAATTGCAAACTGGGCCAAACAGGAGGTTAAAGGGACTGACTCTCCAAGTCGGGAGAGTGTTAGTAAAGCGTCTGGAATGTTGCACCCGAGTACCAGGGGAGGAAAACTGAGACATATTTGAACACGTCTCCCGATCACATGGTTGATCATACTCTGGGTTCCACATGCATGTTTTAGCTGAAGGAAGAATACCTTAAACCTGGGTAGTTGAAACCCATGGAATGGGTACCATGCAATATGACTTCAAAGGGTCTTCATTTGCTCACCGAACCTCTCCAATCCTATCACTGCTGCGTTTATGCCCCTGTACACATGCTTGATTCTCTTTCGGAGACATAGCAATCCATAGGTTTTAAGATACTTACTAGTCAGGTACATTCTTAGGCGTTTAATATGGGGTGTTGAGTCCATTTGGTTGAGCAAGGAGTAGCTCTTGTCTATTCCATATTTGGCTTAAGGAACTTTATCTGTGCTCATTTCAATCTCTGGTTTTATGCAGCACCCCAACTTACCTTTACCCTTAAGCAAGCATAAGTTGGTTTTCTAAATTTGAGACCCTGTTCTGTTCTGTAATTCAGTTCCTGTGTAGCCAAGTATACATTCCGTGTATTACTGATATCTTATGATGTTTCTTTTTCTGTGTGACTTATTTCAGTTAGAATCATCATACCTGAATCCACTCATTGTGCTGCTAAGGGCCTGATGACATAGATTTCATTGCTGAGTGATATTGCTTTGTAAGTAAATACCACAACTTCTTTATCCATTTTTCACTTTCTGCGATGTTGAACTTGTACTGTAAACGAGGTTCTTGTAAACAGAGGCGTCCCAAACTTTGGGGTGGCTGTGTCTTTTTGATTTTAATTTCCCTAAGCTATAGGACCATAAGTGGCAGTGCCCTAGGCTCTGTTGCTTTGTTTTTTAGATGTTTCAGGAAACACCATACACTTCTCCCGAGTGTCTGTTGGCAATTTACATCCCGCCCATCAGCATAACAAGGCTCCCAGTTCTCCATGGCCTGTCCTGCCTTTCTGGATTTTACACTTATTTCAGATGGCCCTTTTGACTGGGGGGAAGTGAGACTTCATTGTAGTGCAGATTTCCTTTGCAAGCTTGCTTGGTTGGCCAAAAAGGGCGTATGCGTTTTTTCCTGATTATATTCAGGGAAAAAACGCATACGCCCTTTTTGGCCAAGTGCATCATTGTGGACGTTCTGCCTCTTTTCCTATGCTTTCAATGCAATTCCAGTCTACCTCCTGAAATCGGTTTCCTGCAATTCTGCCCCGCTTTCAAGTCCTCTTGGCAGCCTTACTTCAGTATATTTTGGACGATAGCTGTCATTTATAACTCTGCAGGTTTGTGAATTACAGTGCCCCTGAGCTCCTTTCTTCAACTCGCTTTCTTGTGAGCTGGCCGCAACACCGCAGGATGGCTTCAGGCCCTAATCTGGTTCCGGCCCGGCATGCTGAGCCTTTGGTTAATTCCTCTTCCTGGTGGGAAATGAGAGTTAAATTTGCCCGTCCAGACACCTGCAGCTAGCCTCTCATTGGTTCTCGCTATTCCTGTTCATCTTCCGCAGAAATTGCAAACTGGGCCAAACAGGAGGTTAAAGGGACTGACTCTCCAAGTCGGGAGAGTGTTAGTAAAGAGTCTGGAGTGTTGCACCCGAGTACCAGGGTAGGAAAACTGAGACATATTTGAACACGTCTCCCGTTCACATGGTTGATCATACTCTGGGTTCCACATGCATGTTTTAGCTGAAGGAAGAATACCTTAAACCTGGAGAGTTGAGACCCGTGGAATGGGTACCGTGCAATATGACTTCAAAGGGTCTTCATTTGCTCACCGAACCTCTCCAATCCTATCACTGCTGCATTTATGCCCCTGTACACACGCTTGATTCTCTTTTGGAGACATAGCAATCCATAGGTTTTAAGATACTTACTAGTCAGGTACGTTCTTAGGCGTTTAATATGGGGTTTTGAGTCCATTTCGTTGAGCAAGGAGTAGCTCTTGTCTATTCCATATTTGGCTTAAGGAACTTTATCTGTGCTCATTTCAATCTCTGGTTTTATGCAGCACCCCAACTCACCTTTCCCCTTAAGCAAGCATAAGTTGGTTTTCTAAATTTGAGACCCTGTTCTGTTTTGGAATGCAGTTCCTGTGTAGCCAAGTTTACATTCCGTGTATTAGTGATATCTTATGATGTTTCTTTTTCTGTGTGACTTATTTCAGTTAGAATCATCGTACCTGAATCCACTCATTATGCTGCTACGGGCCTGATGACATAGATTTCATTGCTGAGTGATACTGCATTGTACGTAAGTACCACAAGTTCTTTATCCATTTTTCACTTTCTGTGATATTGAACTTGTACGGTAAACGAGGTTCTTGTAAACGGAGGCGTCCCAAACTTTGGGGTGGCTGTGTCTTTTTGATTTTAATTTCCCTAAGCTATAGGACCATAAGTGGAAGTGCCCTAGGCTCTGTTGCTTTGTTTTTTAGATGTTTCAGGAAACACCATACACTTCTCCCGAGTGGTTGTTGGCAATTTACATCCCGCCCATCAGCATAACAAGGCTCCCAGTTCTCCATGGCCTGTCCTGCCTTTCTGGATTTTACACTTTTTTCAGATGGCCCTTTTGACCGGGGGGAAGTGAGACTTCATTGTAGTGCAGATTTCCTTTGCAAGCTTGCTTGGTTGGCCAAAAAGGGCGTACGCGTTTTTTCCTGAATATATTCAGGAAAAAACGCATATGCCCTTTTTGGCCAAGTGCATCATTGTGGACGTTCTGCCTCTTTTCCTATGCTTTCAATGCAATTCCAGTCTACCTCCTGAAATCGGTTTCCTGCAATTCTGCCCCGCTTTCAAGTCCTCTTGGCAGCCTTACTTCAGTCTATTTTTGGACGATAGCTGTCATTTATAACTCTGCAGGTTTGTGAATTACAGTGCCCCTGAGCTCCTTTCTTCAACTCGCTTTCTTTTGAGCTGGCCGCAACACCGCAGGATGGCTTCAGGCCCTAATCTGGTTCTGGCACGGCACGCTGAGCCTTTGGTTAATTCCTCTTCCTGGTGGGAAATGAGAGTTAAATTTGCCCATCCAGACACCTCCAGCTAGTCTCTCATTGGTTCTCGCTATTCCTGTTCATCTTCCACAGAAATTGCAAACTGGGCCAAACAGGAGGTTAAAGGGACTGACTCTCCAAGTCGGGAGAGTGTTAGTAAAGCATCTGGAATGTTGCACCCGAGTACCAGGGTACGAAAACTGAGACATATTTGAACACGTCTCCCGATCACATGGTTGATCATACTCTGGGTTCCACATGCATGTTTTAGCTGAAGGAAGAATACCTTAAACCTGGAGAGTTGAGACCCGTGGAATGGGTACCGTGCAATATGACTTCAAAGGGTCTTCATTTGCTCACCGAACCTCTCCAATCCTATCACTGCTGCATTTATGCCCCTGTACACACGCTTGATTCTCTTTTGGAGACATAGCAATCCATAGGTTTTAAGATACTTACTAGTCAGGTACATTCTTAGGCGTTTAATATGGGGTTTTGAGTCCATTTCGTTGAGCAAGGAGTAGCTCTTGTCTATTCCATATTTGGCTTAAGGAACTTTATCTGTGCTCATTTCAATCTCTGGTTTTATGCAGCACCCCAACTCACCTTTCCCCTTAAGCAAGCATAAGTTGGTTTTCTAAATTTGAGACCCTGTTCTGTTTTGGAATGCAGTTCCTGTATAGCCAAGTTTACATTCCGTGTATTAGTGATATCTTATGATGTTTCTTTTTCTGTGTGACTTATTTCAGTTAGAATCATCGTACCTGAATCCACTCATTGTGCTGCTAAGGGCCTGATGACATAGATTTCATTGCTGAGTGATATTGCTTTGTAAGTAAATACCACAACTTCTTTATCCATTTTTCACTTTCTGCGATGTTGAACTTGTACTGTAAACGAGGTTCTTGTAAACAGAGGCGTCCCAAACTTTGGGGTGGCTGTGTCTTTTTGATTTTAATTTCCCTAAGCTATAGGACCATAAGTGGAAGTGCCCTAGGCTCTGTTGCTTTGTTTTTTAGATGTTTCAGGAAACACCATACACTTCTCCCGAGTGTCTGTTGGCAATTTACATCCCGCCCATCAGCATAACAAGGCTCCCAGTTCTCCATGGCCTGTCCTGCCTTTCTGGATTTTACACTTATTTCAGATGGCCCTTTTGACCGGGGGGAAGTGAGACTTCATTGTAGTGCAGATTTCCTTTGCAAGCTTGCTTGGTTGGCCAAAAAGGGCGTATGCGTTTTTTCCTGATTATATTCAGGGAAAAAACGCATACGCCCTTTTTGGCCAAGTGCATCATTGTGGACGTTCTGCCTCTTTTCCTATGCTTTCAATGCAATTCCAGTCTACCTCCTGAAATCGGTTTCCTGCAATTCTGCCCCGCTTTCAAGTCCTCTTGGCAGCCTTACTTCAGTATATTTTGGACGATAGCTGTCATTTATAACTCTGCAGGTTTGTGAATTACAGTGCCCCTGAGCTCCTTTCTTCAACTCGCTTTCTTGTGAGCTGGCCGCAACACCGCAGGATGGCTTCAGGCCCTAATCTGGTTCCGGCCCGGCATGCTGAGCCTTTGGTTAATTCCTCTTCCTGGTGGGAAATGAGAGTTAAATTTGCCCGTCCAGACACCTGCAGCTAGCCTCTCATTGGTTCTCGCTATTCCTGTTCATCTTCCGCAGAAATTGCAAACTGGGCCAAACAGGAGGTTAAAGGGACTGACTCTCCAAGTCGGGAGAGTGTTAGTAAAGAGTCTGGAGTGTTGCACCCGAGTACCAGGGTAGGAAAACTGAGACATATTTGAACACGTCTCCCGTTCACATGGTTGATCATACTCTGGGTTCCACATGCATGTTTTAGCTGAAGGAAGAATACCTTAAACCTGGAGAGTTGAGACCCGTGGAATGGGTACCGTGCAATATGACTTCAAAGGGTCTTCATTTGCTCACCGAACCTCTCCAATCCTATCACTGCTGCATTTATGCCCCTGTACACACGCTTGATTCTCTTTTGGAGACATAGCAATCCATAGGTTTTAAGATACTTACTAGTCAGGTACGTTCTTAGGCGTTTAATATGGGGTTTTGAGTCCATTTCGTTGAGCAAGGAGTAGCTCTTGTCTATTCCATATTTGGCTTAAGGAACTTTATCTGTGCTCATTTCAATCTCTGGTTTTATGCAGCACCCCAACTCACCTTTCCCCTTAAGCAAGCATAAGTTGGTTTTCTAAATTTGAGACCCTGTTCTGTTTTGGAATGCAGTTCCTGTGTAGCCAAGTTTACATTCCGTGTATTAGTGATATCTTATGATGTTTCTTTTTCTGTGTGACTTATTTCAGTTAGAATCATCGTACCTGAATCCACTCATTATGCTGCTACGGGCCTGATGACATAGATTTCATTGCTGAGTGATACTGCATTGTACGTAAGTACCACAAGTTCTTTATCCATTTTTCACTTTCTGTGATATTGAACTTGTACGGTAAACGAGGTTCTTGTAAACGGAGGCGTCCCAAACTTTGGGGTGGCTGTGTCTTTTTGATTTTAATTTCCCTAAGCTATAGGACCATAAGTGGAAGTGCCCTAGGCTCTGTTGCTTTGTTTTTTAGATGTTTCAGGAAACACCATACACTTCTCCCGAGTGGTTGTTGGCAATTTACATCCCGCCCATCAGCATAACAAGGCTCCCAGTTCTCCATGGCCTGTCCTGCCTTTCTGGATTTTACACTTTTTTCAGATGGCCCTTTTGACCGGGGGGAAGTGAGACTTCATTGTAGTGCAGATTTCCTTTGCAAGCTTGCTTGGTTGGCCAAAAAGGGCGTACGCGTTTTTTCCTGAATATATTCAGGAAAAAACGCATATGCCCTTTTTGGCCAAGTGCATCATTGTGGACGTTCTGCCTCTTTTCCTATGCTTTCAATGCAATTCCAGTCTACCTCCTGAAATCGGTTTCCTGCAATTCTGCCCCGCTTTCAAGTCCTCTTGGCAGCCTTACTTCAGTCTATTTTTGGACGATAGCTGTCATTTATAACTCTGCAGGTTTGTGAATTACAGTGCCCCTGAGCTCCTTTCTTCAACTCGCTTTCTTTTGAGCTGGCCGCAACACCGCAGGATGGCTTCAGGCCCTAATCTGGTTCTGGCACGGCACGCTGAGCCTTTGGTTAATTCCTCTTCCTGGTGGGAAATGAGAGTTAAATTTGCCCATCCAGACACCTCCAGCTAGTCTCTCATTGGTTCTCGCTATTCCTGTTCATCTTCCACAGAAATTGCAAACTGGGCCAAACAGGAGGTTAAAGGGACTGACTCTCCAAGTCGGGAGAGTGTTAGTAAAGCATCTGGAATGTTGCACCCGAGTACCAGGGTACGAAAACTGAGACATATTTGAACACGTCTCCCGATCACATGGTTGATCATACTCTGGGTTCCACATGCATGTTTTAGCTGAAGGAAGAATACCTTAAACCTGGAGAGTTGAGACCCGTGGAATGGGTACCGTGCAATATGACTTCAAAGGGTCTTCATTTGCTCACCGAACCTCTCCAATCCTATCACTGCTGCATTTATGCCCCTGTACACACGCTTGATTCTCTTTTGGAGACATAGCAATCCATAGGTTTTAAGATACTTACTAGTCAGGTACATTCTTAGGCGTTTAATATGGGGTTTTGAGTCCATTTCGTTGAGCAAGGAGTAGCTCTTGTCTATTCCATATTTGGCTTAAGGAACTTTATCTGTGCTCATTTCAATCTCTGGTTTTATGCAGCACCCCAACTCACCTTTCCCCTTAAGCAAGCATAAGTTGGTTTTCTAAATTTGAGACCCTGTTCTGTTTTGGAATGCAGTTCCTGTATAGCCAAGTTTACATTCCGTGTATTAGTGATATCTTATGATGTTTCTTTTTCTGTGTGACTTATTTCAGTTAGAATCATCGTACCTGAATCCACTCATTGTGCTGCTAAGGGCCTGATGACATAGATTTCATTGCTGAGTGATATTGCTTTGTAAGTAAATACCACAACTTCTTTATCCATTTTTCACTTTCTGCGATGTTGAACTTGTACTGTAAACGAGGTTCTTGTAAACAGAGGCGTCCCAAACTTTGGGGTGGCTGTGTCTTTTTGATTTTAATTTCCCTAAGCTATAGGACCATAAGTGGAAGTGCCCTAGGCTCTGTTGCTTTGTTTTTTAGATGTTTCAGGAAACACCATACACTTCTCCCGAGTGTCTGTTGGCAATTTACATCCCGCCCATCAGCATAACAAGGCTCCCAGTTCTCCATGGCCTTTCCTGCCTTTCTGGATTTTACACTTTTTTCAGATGGCCCTTTTGACCGGGGGGAAGTGAGACTTCATTGTAGTGCAGATTTCCTTTGCAAGCTTGCTTGGTTGGCCAAAAAGGGCGTATGCGTTTTTTCCTGAATATATTCAGGAAAAAACGCATACGCCCTTTTTGGCCAAGTGCATCATTGTGGACGTTCTGCCTCTTTTCCTATGCTTTCAATGCAATTCCCGTCTACCTCCTGAAATCGGTTTCCTGCAATTCTGCCCCGCTTTCAAGTCCTCTTGGCAGCCTTACTTCAGTCTATTTTTGGACCATAGCTGTCATTTATAACTCTGCAGGTTTGTGAATTACAGTGCCCCTGAGCTCCTTTCTTCAACTCGCTTTCTTGTGAGCTGGCCGCAACACCGCAGGATGGCTTCAGGCCCTAATCTGGTTCCGGCCCGGCATGCAGAGCCTTTGGTTAATTCCTCTTCCTGGTGGGAAATGAGAGTTAAATTTGCCCGTCCAGACACCTGCAGCTAGCCTCTCATTGGTTCTCGCTATTCCTGTTCATCTTCCGCAGAAATTGCAAACTGGGCCAAACAGGAGGTTAAAGGGACTGACTCTCCAAGTCGGGAGAGTGTTAGTAAAGCGTCTGGAATGTTGCACCCGAGTACCAGGGGAGGAAAACTGAGACATATTTGAACACGTCTCCCGATCACATGGTTGATCATACTCTAGGTTCCACATGCATGTTTTAGCTGAAGGAAGAATACCTTAAACCTGGGTAGTTGAAACCCGTGGAATGGGTACCATGCAATATGACTTCAAAGGGTCTTCATTTGCTCACCGAACCTCTCCAATCCTATCACTGCTGCGTTTATGCCCCTGTACACATGCTTGATTCTCTTTCGGAGACATAGCAATCCATAGGTTTTAAGATACTTACTAGTCAGGTACATTCTTAGGCGTTTAATATGGGGTGTTGAGTCCATTTGGTTGAGCAAGGAGTAGCTCTTGTCTATTCCATATTTGGCTTAAGGAACTTTATCTGTGCTCATTTCAATCTCTGGTTTTATGCAGCACCCCAACTCACCTTTACCCTTAAGCAAGCATAAGTTGGTTTTCTAAATTTGAGACCCTGTTCTGTTCTGTAATTCAGTTCCTGTGTAGCCAAGTTTACATTCCATGTATTACTGATATCTTATGATGTTTCTTTTTCTGTGTGACTTATTTCAGTTAGAATCATCGTACCTGTATCCACTCATTATGCTGCTACGGGCCTGATGACATAGATTTCATTGCTGAGTGATACTGCATTGTACGTAAGTACCACAAGTTCTTTATCCATTTTTCACTTTCTGTGATATTGAACTTGTACGGTAAACGAGGTTCTTGTAAACGGAGGCGTCCCAAACTTTGGGGTGGCTGTGTCTTTTTGATTTTAATTTCCCTAAGCTATAGGACCATAAGTGGAAGTGCCCTAGGCTCTGTTGCTTTGTTTTTTAGATGTTTCAGGAAACACCATACACTTCTCCCGAGTGGTTGTTGGCAATTTACATCCCGCCCATCAGCATAACAAGGCTCCCAGTTCTCCATGGCCTGTCCTGCCTTTCTGGAGTTTACACTTTTTTCAGATGGCCCTTTTGACCGGGGGGAAGTGAGACTTCATTGTAGTGCAGATTTCCTTTGCAAGCTTGCTTGATTGGCCAAAAAGGGCGTATGCGTTTTTTCCTGAATATATTCAGGAAAAAACGCATACGCCCTTTTTGGCCAAGTGCATCATTGTGGACGTTCTGCCTCTTTTCCTATGCTTTCAATGCAATTCCAGTCTACCTCCTGAAATCGGTTTCCTGCAATTCTGCCCCGCTTTCAAGTCCTCTTGGCAGCCTTACTTCAGTCTATTTTTGGACGATAGCTGTCATTTATAACTCTGCAGGTTTGTGAATTACAGTGCCCCTGAGCTCCTTTCTTCAACTCGCTTTCTTGTGACCTGGCCGCAACACCGCAGGATGGCTTCAGGCCCTAATCTAGTTCCGGCACGGCACACTGAGCCTTTGGTTATTTCCTCTTCCTGGTGGGAAATGAGAGTTAAATTTGCCCGTCCAGACACCTCCAGCTAGCCTCTCATTGGTTCTCGCTATTCCTGTTCATCTTCCGCAGAAATTGCAAACTGGGCCAAACAGGAGGTTAAAGGGACTGACTCTCCAAGTGGGGAGAGTGTTAGTAAAGCGTCTGGAATGTTGCACCCGAGTACCAGGGGAGGAAAACTGAGACATATTTGAACACGTCTCCCGTTCACATGGTTGATCATACTTGGGTTCCACATGCATGTTTTAGCTGAAGGAAGAATACCTAAAACCTGGGTAGTTGAAACCCGTGGAATGGGTACCATGCAATATGACTTCAAAGGGTCTTCATTTGCTCACCGAACCTCCCCAACCCTATCACTGCTGCGTTTATGCCCCTGTACACATGCTTGATTCTCTTTCGGAGACATAGCAATCCATAGGTTTTAAGATACTTACTAGTCAGGTACATTCTTAGGCGTTTAATATGCGGTGTTGAGTCCATTTCGTTGAGCAAGGAGTAGCTCTTGTCTATTCCATATTTGGCTTAAGGAACTTTATCTGTGCTCATTTCAATCTCTGGTTTTATGCAGCACCCCAACTCACCTTTCCCCTTAAGCAAGCATAAGTTGGTTTTCTAAATTTGAGACCCTGTTCTGTTCTGTAATTCAGTTCCTGTGTAGCCAAGTTTACATTCCGTGTATTACTGATATCTTATGATGTTTCTTTTTCTGTGTGACTTATTTCAGTTAGAATCATCATACCTGCATCCACTCATTGTGATGCTAAGGGCCTGATGACACAGATTTCATTGCTGAGTGATATTGCTTTGTAAGTAAATACCACAACTTCTTTATCCATTTTTCACTTTCTGCGATGTTGAACTTGTACTGTAAACGAGGTTCTTGTAAACAGAGCCATTCCAAACTTTGGGGTGGCTGTGTCTTTTTGATTTTAATTTCCCTAAGCTATAGGACCATAAGTGGAAGTGCCCTAGGTTCTGTTGCTTTGTTTTTTAGATGTTTCAGGAAACACCATACACTTCTCCCGAGTGTCTGTTGACAAATTACATCCCGCCCATCAGCATAACAAGGCTCCCAGTTCTCCATGGCCTGTCCTGCCTTTCTGGATTTTACACTTTTTTCAGATGGCCCTTTTGACCGGGGGGAAGTGAGACTTCATTGTAGTGCAGATTTCCTTTGCAAGCTTGCTTGGTTGGCCAAAAAGTGCGTATGCGTTTTTTCCTGAATATATTCAGGAAAAAACGCATACGCCCTTTTTGGCCAAGTGCATCATTGTGTACGTTCTGCCTCTTTTCCTATGCTTTCAATGCAATTCCAGTCTACCTCCTGAAATCGGTTTCCTGCAATTCTGCCCCGCTTTCAAGTCCTCTTGGCAGCCTTACTTCAGTCTATTTTTGGACGATAGCTGTCATTTATAACTCTGCAGGTTTGTGAATTACAGTGCCCCTGAGCTCCTTTCTTCAACTCGCTTTCTTGTGACCTGGCCGCAACACCGCATGATGGCTTCAGGCCCTAATCTGGTTCCGGCACGGCACACTGAGCCTTTGGTTATTTCCTCTTCCTGGTGGGAAATGAGAGTTAAATTTGCCCGTCCAGACACCTCCAGCTAGCCTCTCATTGGTTCTCGCTATTCCTGTTCATCTTCCGCAGAAATTGCAAACTGGGCCAAACAGGAGGTTAAAGGCGCTGACTCTCCAAGTGGGGAGAGTGTTAGTAAAGCGTCTGGAATGTTGCACCCGAGTACCAGGGGAGGAAAACTGAGACATATTTGAACACGTCTCCCGTTCACGTGGTTGATCATACTTGGGTTCCATATGCATGTTTTAGCTGAAGGAAGAATACCTAAAACCTGGGTAGTTGAAACCCGTGGAATGGGTACCATGCAATATGACTTCAAAGGGTCTTCATTTGCTCACCGAACCTCTCCAATCCTATCACTGCTGCGTTTATGCCCCTGTACACATGCTTGATTCTCTTTCGGAGACATAGCAATCCATAGGTTTTAAGATACTTACTAGTCAGGTACATTCTTAGGCGTTTAATATGCGGTGTTGAGTCCATTTCGTTGAGCAAGGAGTAGCTCTTGTCTATTTCATATTTGGCTTAAGGAACTTTATCTGTGCTCATTTCAATCTCTGGTTTTATGCAGCACCCCAACTCACCTTTCCCCTTAAGCAAGCATAAGTTGGTTTTCTAAATTTGAGACCCTGTTCTGTTCTGTAATTCAGTTCCTGTGTAGCCAAGTTTACATTCCGTGTATTACTGATATCTTATGATGTTTCTTTTTCTGTGTGACTTATTTCAGTTAGAATCATCATACCTGAATCCACTCATTGTGCTGCTAAGGGCCTGATGACACAGATTTCATTGCTGAGTGATATTGCTTTGTAAGTAAATACCACAACTTCTTTATCCATTTTTCACTTTCTGCGATGTTGAACTTGTACTGTAAACGAGGTTCTTGTAAACAGAGCCGTTCCAAACTTTGGGGTGGCTGTGTCTTTTTGATTTTGAATTCCCTAAGCTATAGGACCATAAGTGGAAGTGCCCTAGGCTCTGTTGCTTTGTTTTTTAGATGTTTCAGGAAACACCATACACTTCTCCCTAGTGGTTGTTGGCAATTTACATCCCGCCCATCAGCATAACAAGGCTCCCAGTTCTCCATGGCCTGTCCTGCCTTTCTGGATTTTACACTTTTTTCAGATGGCCCTTTTGACCGGGGGGAACTGAGACTTCATTGTAGTGCAGATTTCCTTTGCAAGCTTGCTTGGTTGGCCAAAAAGGGCGTATGCGTTTTTTCCTGAATATATTCAGGAAAAAACGCATACGCCCTTTTTGGCCAAGTGCATCATTGTGGACGTTCTGCCTCTTTTCCTATGCATTCAATGCAATTCCAGTCTACCTCCTGAAATCGGTTTCCTGCAATTCTGCCCCGCTTTGAAGTCCTCTTGGCAGCCTTACTTCAGTCTATTTTTGGACGATAGCTGTCATTTATAACTCTGCAGGTTTGTGAATTACAGTGCCCCTGAGCTCCTTTCTTCAACTCGCTTTCTTGTGACCTGGCCGCAACACCGCAGGATGGCTTCAGGCCCTAATCTGGTTCCAGCACGGCACGCTGAGCCTTTGGTTATTTCCTCTTCCTGGTGGGAAATGAGAGTTAAATTTGCCCGTCCAGACACCTCCAGCTAGTCTCTCATTGGTTCTCGCTATTCCTGTTCATCTTCCGCAGAAATTGCAAACTGAGCCAAACAGGAGGTTAAAGGGACTGACTCTCCAAGTCGGGAGAGTGTTAGTAAAGCGTCTGGAATGTTGCACCCGAGTACCAGGGGAGGAAAACTGAGACATATTTGAACATGTCTCCCGTTCACATGGTTGATCATACTCTGGGTTCCACATGCATGTTTTAGCTGAAGGAAGAATACCTAAAACCTGGGTAGTTGAAACCCGTGGAATGGGTACCATGCAATATGACTTCAAAGGGTCTTCATTTGCTCACCGAACCTCTCCAATCCTATCACTGCTGCGTTTATGCCCCTGTACACATGCTTGATTCTCTTTCAGAGACATAGCAATCCATAGGTTTTAAGATAATTACTAGTCAGGTACATTCTTAGGCGTTTAATATGCGGTGTTGAGTCCATTTCGTTGAGCAAGGAGTAGCTCTTGTCTATTCCATATTTGGCTTAAGGAACTTTATCTGTGCTCATTTCAATCTCTGGTTTTATGCAGCACCCCAACTCACCTTTACCCTTAAGCAAGCATAAGTTGGTTTTCTAAATTTGAGACCCTGTTCTGTTCTGTAATTCAGTTCCTGTGTAGCCAAGTTTACATTCCGTGTATTACTGATATCTTATGATGTTGCTATTTCTGTGTGACTTATTTCAGTTAGAATCATCATACCTGAATCCACTCATTGTGCTGATAAGGGCCTGATGACACAGATTTCATTGCTGAGTGATATTGCTTTGTAAGTAAATACCACAACTTCTTTATCCATTTTTCACTTTCTGCGATGTTGAACTTGTACTGTAAACGAGGTTCTTGTAAACAGAGCCGTTCCAAACTTTGGGGTGGCTGTGTCTTTTTGATTTTAATTTCCCTAAGCTATAGGACCATAAGTGGAAGTGCCCTAGGCTCTGTTGCTTTGTTTTTTAGATGTTTCAGGAAACACCATACACTTCTCCCAAGTGTCTGTTGGCAATTTACATCCCGCCCATCAGCATAACATGGCTCCCAGTTCTCCATGGCCTGTCCTGCCTTTCTGGATTTTACACTTTTTTCAGATGGCCCTTTTGACCGGGGGGAAGTGAGACTTCATTGTAGTGCAGATTTCCTTTGCAAGCTTGCTTGGTTGGCCAAAAAGGGCGTATGCGTTTTTTCCTGAATATATTCAGGAAAAAACGCATACACCTTTTTTGGCCAAGTGCATCATTGTGGACGTTCTGCCTCTTTTCCTATGCTTTCAATGCAATTCCAGTCTACCTCCTGAAATCGGTTTCCTGCAATTCTGCCCCGCTTTCAAGTCCTCTTGGCAGCCTTACTTCAGTCTATTTTTGGACGATAGCTGTCATTTATAACTCTGCAGGTTTGTGAATTACAGTGCCCCTGAGCTCCTTTCTTCAACTCGCTTTCTTGTGACCTGGCCGCAACACCGCAGGATGGCTTCAGGCCCTAATCTGGTTCCGGCACGGCACGCTGAGCCTTTGGTTAATTCCTCTTCCTGGTGGGAAATGAGAGTTAAATTTGCCCGTCCAGACACCTCCAGCTAGTCTCTCATTGGTTCTCGCTATTCCTGTTCATCTTCCGCAGAAATTGCAAACTGGGCCAAACAGGAGGTTAAAGACACTGACTCTCCAAGTCGGGAGAGTGTTAGTAAAGCGTCTGGAATGTTGCACCCGAGTACCAGGGGAGGAAAACTGAGACATATTTGAACACGTCTCCCGATCACATGGTTGATCATACTTGGGTTCCACATGCATGTTTTAGCTGAAGGAAGAATACCTTAAACCTGGGTAGTTGAAACCCGTGGAATGGGTACCATGCAATATGACTTCAAAGGGTCTTCATTTGCTCACCGAACCTCTCCAATCCTATCACTGCTGCGTTTATGCCCCTGTACACATGCTTGATTCTCTTTCGGAGACATAGCAATCCATAGGTTTTAAGATACTTACTAGTCAGGTACATTCTTAGGCGTTTAATATGCGGTGTTGAGTCCATTTCGTTGAGCAAGGAGTAGCTCTTGTCTATTCCATATTTGGCTTAAGGAACTTTATCTGTGCTCATTTCAATCTCTTGTTTTATGCAGCACCCCAACTCACCTTTACCCTTAAGCAAGCATAAGTTGGTTTTTTAAATTTGAGACCCTGTTCTGTTCTGTAATTCAGTTCCTGTGTAGCCAAGTTTACATTCCGTGTATTACTGATATCTTATGATGTTTCTTTTTCTGTGTGACTTATTTCAGTTAGAATCATCATACCTGAATCCACTCATTGTGCTGCTAAGGGCCTGATGACACAGATTTCATTGCTGAGTGATATTGCTTTGTAAGTAAATACCACAACTTCTTTATCCATTTTTCACTTTCTGCGATGTTGAACTTGTACTGTAAACGAGGTTCTTGTAAACAGAGCCATTCCAAACTTTGGGGTGGCTGTGTCTTTTTGATTTTAATTTCCCTAAGCTATAGGACCATAAGTGGAAGTGCCCTAGGCTCTGTTGCTTTGTTTTTTAGATGTTTCAGGAAACACCATACACTTCTCCCGAGTGGTTGTTGGCAATTTACATCCCACCCATCACCATAACAAGGCTCCCAGTTCTCCATGGCCTGTCCTGCCTTTCTGGATTTTACACTTTTTTCAGATGGCCCTTTTGACCGGGGGGAAGTGAGACTTCATTGTCGTGCAGATTTCCTTTGCAAGCTTGCTTGGTTGGCCAAAAAGGGCGTATGCGTTTTTTCCTGAATATATTCAGGAAAAAACGCATACGCCCTTTTTGGCCAAGTGCATCATTGTGGACGTTCTGCCTCTTTTCCTATGCTTTCAATGCAATTCCAGTCTACCTCCTGAAATCGGTTTCCTGCAATTCTGCCCCGCTTTCAAGTCCTCTTGGCAGCCTTACTTCAGTCTATTTTTGGACGATAGCTGTCATTTATAACTCTGCAGGTTTGTGAATTACAGTGCCCCTGAGCTCCTTTCTTCAACTCGCTTTCTTGTGACCTGGCCGCAACACCGCAGGATGGCTTCAGGCCCTAATCTGGTTCCGGCACGGCACGCTGAGCCTTTGGTTAATTCCTCTTCCTGGTGGGAAATGAGAGTTAAATTTGCCCGTCCAGACACCTCCAGCTAGCCTCTCATTGGTTCTCGCTATTCCTGTTCATCTTCCGCAGAAATTGCAAACTGGGCCAAACAGGAGGTTAAAGGGACTGACTCTCCAAGTGGGGAGAGTGTTAGTAAAGCGTCTGGAATGTTGCACCCGAGTACCAGGGGAGGAAAACTGAGACATATTTGAACACGTCTCCCGATCACATGGTTGATCATACTCTAGGTTCCACATGCATGTTTTAGCTGAAGGAAGAATACCTTAAACCTGGGTAGGTGAAACCTGTGGAATGGGTACCATGCAATATGACTTCAAAGGGTCTTCATTTGCTCACCGAACCTCTCCAATCCTAGCACTGCTGCGTTTATGCCCCTGTACACATGCTTGATTCTCTTTCGGAGACATAGCAATCCATAGGTTTTAAGATACTTACTAGTCAGGTACATTCTTAGGCGTTTAATATGGGGTGTGGAGTCCATTTCGTTGAGCAAGGAGTAGCTCTTGTCTATTCCATATTTGGCTTAAGGAACTTTATCTGTGCTCATTTCAATCTCTGGTTTTATGCAGCACCCCAACTCACCTTTACCCTTAAGCAAGAATAAGTTGGTTTTCTAAATTTGAGACCCTGTTCTGTTCTGTAATTCAGTTCCTGTGTAGCCAAGTTTACATTCCGTGTATTACTGATATCTTATGATGTTTCTTTTTCTGTGTGACTTATTTCAGTTAGAATCATCATACCTGAATCCACTCATTGTGCTGCTAAGGGCCTGATGACACAGATTTCATTGCTGAGTGATATTGCTTTGTAAGTAAATACCACAAGTTCTTTATCCATTTTTCACTTTCTGCGATGTTGAACTTGTACTGTAAACGAGGTTCTTGTAAACAGAGCCGTTCCAAACTTTGGGGTGGCTGTGTCTTTTTGATTTTAATTTCCCTAAGCTATAGGACCATAAGTGGAAGTGCCCTAGGTTCTGTTGCTTTGTTTTTTAGATGTTTCAGGAAACACCATACACTTCTCCCGAGTGGTTGTTGGCAATTTACATCCCGCCCATCAGCATAACAAGGCTCCCAGTTCTCCATGGCCTGTCCTGCCTTTCTGGATTTTACACTTTTTTCAGATGGCCCTTTTGACCGGGGGGAAGTGAGACTTCATTGTAGTGCAGATTTCCTTTGCAAGCTTGCTTGGTTGGCCAAAAAGGGCGTATGCGTTTTTTCCTGAATATATTCAGGAAAAAACGCATACGTCCTTTTTGACCAAGTGCATCATTGTGGACGTTCTGCCTCTTTTCCTATGCTTTCAATGCAATTCCAGTCTACCTCCTGAAATCGGTTTCCTGCAATTCTGCCCCGCTTTCAAGTCCTCTTGGCAGCCTTACTTCAGTCTATTTTTGGACGATAGCTGTCATTTATAACTCTGCAGGTTTGTGAATTACAGTGCCCCTGAGCTCCTTTCTTCAACTCGCTTTCTTTTGAGCTGGCCGCAACAGCGCAGGATGGCTTCAGGCCCTAATCTGTTTCCGGTACGGCACGCTGAGCCTTTGGTTATTTCCTCTTCCTGGTGGGAAATGAGAGTTAAATTTGCCCGTCCAGACACCTCCAGCTAGCCTCTCATTGGTTCTCGTTATTCCTGTTCATCTTCCGCAGAAATTGCAAACTGTGCCAAACAGGAGGTTAAAGGCGCTGACTCTCCAAGTGGGGAGAGTGTTAGTAAAGCGTCTGGAATGTTGCACCCGAGTACCAGGGGAGGAAAACTGAGACATATTTGAACACGTCTCCCGATCACATGGGTGATCATACTCTGGGTTCCACATGCATGTTTTAGCTGAAGGAAGAATACCTAAAACCTGGGTAGTTGAAACCCGTGGAATGGGTACCATGCAATATGACTTCAAAGGGTCTTCATTTGCTCACCGAACCTCTCCAATCCTATCACTGCTGCGTTTATGCCCCTGTACACATGCTTGATTCTCTTTCAGAGACATAGCAATCCATAGGTTTTAAGATACTTACTAGTCAGGTACATTCTTAGGCGTTTAATATGCGGTGTTGAGTCCATTTTGTTGAGCAAGGAGTAGCTCTTGTCTATTCCATATTTGGCTTAAGGAACTTTATCTGTGCTCATTTCAATCTCTGGTTTTATGCAGCACCCCAACTCACCTTTCCCCTTAAGCAAGCATAAGTTGGTTTTCTAAATTTGATAACCTGTTCTGTTTTGGAATTCAGTTCTTGTGTAGCCAAGTTTACATTCCGTGTATTAGTGATATCTTATGATGTTTTTTTTCTGTGTGACTTATTTCAGTTAGAATCATCGTACCTGAATCTACTCATTATGCTGCTACGGGCCTGATGACATAGATTTCATTGCTGAGTGATACTGCATTGTACGTAAGTACCACAAGTTCTTTATCCATTTTTCACTTTCTGCGATGTTGAACTTGTACTGTAAACGAGGTTCTTGTAAACAGAGCCGTTCCAAACTTTGGGGTGGCTGTGTCTTTTTGATTTTAATTTCCCTAAGCTATAGGACCATAAGTGGAAGTGCCCTAGGCTCTGTTGCTTTGTTTTTTAGATGTTTCAGGAAACACCATACACTTCTCCGGAGTGGTTGTTGGCAATTTACATCCCGCCCATCAGCATAACAAGGCTCCCAGTTCTCAATGGCCTGTTGCCATTCTGGATTTTACACTTTTTTCAGATGGCCCTTTTGACCGGGGGGAAGTGAGACTTCATTGTAGTGCAGATTTCCTTTGCAAGCTTGCTTGGTTGGCCAAAAAGGGCGTATGCGTTTTTTCCTGATTATATTCAGGAAAAAACGCGTACGCCCTTTTTGGCCAAGTGCATCATTGTGGACGTTCTGCCTCTTTTCCTATGCTTTCAATGCAATTCCAGTATACCTCCTGAAATCGGTTTCCTGCAATTCTGCCCCGCTTTCAAGTCCTCTTGGCAGCCTTACTTCAGTGTATTTTTGGACGATAGCTGTCATTTATAACTCTGCAGGTTTGTGAATTACAGTGCCCCTGAGCTCCTTTCTTCAACTCGCTTTCTTGTGACCTGGCCGCAACACCGCAGGATGGCTTCAGGCCCTAATCTGGTTCCGGCACGGCACGCTGAGCCTTTGGTTAATTCCTCTTCCTGGTGGGAAATGAGAGTTAAATTTGCCCGTCCAGACACCTCCAGCTAGCCTCTCATTGGTTCTCGCTATTCCTGTTCATCTTCCGCAGAAATTGCAAACTGGGCCAAACAGGAGGTTAAAGGGACTGACTCTCCAAGTGGGGAGAGTGTTAGTAAAGCGTCTGGAATGTTGCACCCGAGTACCAGGGGAGGAAAACTGAGACATATTTGAACACGTCTCCCAATCACATGGTTGATCATACTCTAGGTTCCACATGCATGTTTTAGCTGAAGGAAGAATACCTTAAACCTGGGTAGGTGAAACCTGTGGAATGGGTACCATGCAATATGACTTCAAAGGGTCTTCATTTGCTCACCGAACCTCTCCAATCCTAGCACTGCTGCGTTTATGCCCCTGTACACATGCTTGATTCTCTTTCGGAGACATAGCAATCCATAGGTTTTAAGATACTTACTAGTCAGGTACATTCTTAGGCGTTTAATATGGGGTGTTGAGTCCATTTCGTTGAGCAAGGAGTAGCTCTTGTCTATTCCATATTTGGCTTAAGGAACTTTATCTGTGCTCATTTCAATCTCTGGTTTTATGCAGCACCCCAACTCACCTTTACCCTTAAGCAAGAATAAGTTGGTTTTCTAAATTTGAGACCCTGTTCTGTTCTGTAATTCAGTTCCTGTGTAGCCAAGTTTACATTCCGTGTATTACTGATATCTTATGATGTTTCTTTTTCTGTGTGACTTATTTCAGTTAGAATCATCATACCTGAATCCACTCATTGTGCTGATAAGGGCCTGATGACACAGATTTCATTGCTGAGTGATATTGCTTTGTAAGTAAATACCACAACTTCTTTATCCATTTTTCACTTTCTGTGATGTTGAACTTGTACTGTAAACGAGGTTCTTGTAAACAGAGCCGTTCCAAACTTTGGGGTGGCTGTGTCTTTTTGATTTTAATTTCCCTAAGCTATAGGACCATAAGTGGAAGTGCCCTAGGTTCTGTTGCTTTGTTTTTTAGATGTTTCAGGAAACACCATACACTTCTCCCGAGTGGTTGTTGGCAATTTACATCCCGCCCATCAGCATAACAAGGCTCCCAGTTCTCCATGGCCTGTCCTGCCTTTCTGGATTTTACACTTTTTTCAGATGGCCCTTTTGACCGGGGGGAAGTGAGACTTCATTGTAGTGCAGATTTCCTTTGCAAGCTTGCTTGGTTGGCCAAAAAGGGCGTATGCGTTTTTTCCTGAATATATTCAGGAAAAAACGCATACGCCCTTTTTGGCCAAGTGCATCATTGTGGACGTTCTGCCTCTTTTCCTATGCTTTCAATGCAATTCCAGTCTACCTCCTGAAATCGGTTTCCTGCAATTCTGCCCCGCTTTCAAGTCCTCTTGGCAGCCTTACTTCAGTATATTTTTGGACGATAGCTGTCATTTATAACTCTGCAGGTTTGTGAATTACAGTGCCCCTGAGCTCCTTTCTTCAACTCGCTTTCTTTTGAGCTGGCCGCAACAGCGCAGGATGGCTTCAGGCCCTAATCTGGTTCCGGTACGGCACGCTGAGCCTTTGGTTATTTCCTCTTCCTGGTGGGAAATGAGAGTTAAATTTGCCCGTCCAGACACCTCCAGCTAGCCTCTCATTGGTTCTCGCTATTCCTGTTCATCTTCCGCAGAAATTGCAAACTGGGCCAAACAGGAGGTTAAAGGCGCTGACTCTCCAAGTGGGGAGAGTGTTAGTAAAGCGTCTGGAATGTTGCACCCGAGTACCAGGGGAGGAAAACTGAGACATATTTGAACACGTCTCCTGATCACATGGTTGATCATACTCTGGGTTCCACATGCATGTTTTACCTGAAGGAAGAATACCTAAAACCTGGGTAGTTGAAACCCGTGGAATGGGTACCATGCAATATGACTTCAAAGGGTCTTCATTTGCTCACCGAACCTCTCCAATCCTATCACTGCTGCGTTTATGCCCCTGTACACATGCTTGATTCTCTTTCGGAGACATAGCAATCCATAGGTTTTAAGATACTTACTAGTCAGGTACATTCTTAGGCGTTTAATATGCGGTGTTGAGTCCATTTCGTTGAGCAAGGAGTAGCTCTTGTCTATTCCATATTTGGCTTAAGGAACTTTATCTGTGCTCATTTCAATCTCTGGTTTTATGTAGCAACCCAACTCACCTTTCCCCTTAAGCAAGCATAAGTTGGTTTTCTAAATTTGATAACCTGTTCTGTTTTGGAATTCAGTTCCTGTGTAGCCAAGTTTACATTCCGTGTATTAGAGATATCTTATGATGTTTCTTTTTCTGTGTGACTTATTTCAGTTAGAATCATCGTACCTGAATCTACTCATTATGCTGCTACGGGCCTGATGACATAGATTTCATTGCTGAGTGATACTGCATTGTACGTAAGTACCACAAGTTCTTTATCCATTTTTCACTTTCTGCGATGTTGAACTTGTACTGTAAACGAGGTTCTTGTAAACAGAGCCGTTCCAAACTTTGGGGTGGCTGTGTCTTTTTGATTTTAATTTCCCTAAGCTATAGGACCATATGTGGAAGTGCCCTAGGCTCTGTTGCTTTGTTTTTTAGATGTTTCAGGAAACACCATACACTTCCCCCGAGTGTCTGTTGGCAATTTACATCCCGCCCATCAGCATAACAAGGCTCCCAGTTCTCCATGGCCTGTCCTGCCTTTCTGGATTTTACACTTTTTTCAGATGGCCCTTTTGACCGGGGGGAAGTGAGACTTCATTGTAGTGCAGATTTCCTTTGCAAGCTTGCTTGGTTGGCCAAAAAGGGCGTATGCGTTTTTTCCTGATTATATTCAGGGAAAAAACGCATACGCCCTTTTTGGCCAAGTGCATCATTGTGGACGTTCTGCCTCTTTTCCTATGCTTTCAATGCAATTCCAGTCTACCTCCTGAAATCGGTTTCCTGCAATTCTGCCCCGCTTTCAAGTCCTCTTGGCAGCCTTACTTCAGTCTATTTTTGGACGATAGCTGTCATTTATAACTCTGCAGGTTTGTGAATTACAGTGCCCCTGAGCTCCTTTCTTCAACTCGCTTTCTTGTGAGCTGGCCGCAACACCGCAGGATGGCTTCAGGCCCTAATTTGGTTCCGGCCCGGCATGCTGAGCCTTTGGTTAATTCCTCTTCCTGGTGGGAAATGAGAGTTAAATTTGCCCGTCCAGGCACCTCCAGCTAGCCTCTCATTGGTTCTCGCTATTCCTGTTCATCTTCCGCAGAAATTGCAAACTGGGCCAAACAGGAGGTTAAAGGGACTGACTCTCCAAGTGGGGAGAGTGTTAGTAAAGCGTCTGGAATGTTGCACCCGAGTACCAGGGGAGGAAAACTGAGACATATTTGAACACGTCTCCCAATCACATGGTTGATCATACTCTAGGTTCCACATGCATGTTTTAGCTGAAGGAAGAATACCTTAAACCTGGGTAGGTGAAACCTGTGGAATGGGTACCATGCAATATGACTTCAAAGGGTCTTCATTTGCTCACCGAACCTCTCCAATCCTAGCACTGCTGCGTTTATGCCCCTGTACACATGCTTGATTCTCTTTCGGAGACATAGCAATCCATAGGTTTTAAGATACTTACTAGTCAGGTACATTCTTAGGCGTTTAATATGGGGTGTTGAGTCCATTTCGTTGAGCAAGGAGTAGCTCTTGTCTATTCCATATTTGGCTTAAGGAACTTTATCTGTGCTCATTTCAATCTCTGGTTTTATGCAGCACCCCAACTCACCTTTACCCTTAAGCAAGCATAAGTTGGTTTTCTAAATTTGAGACCCTGTTCTGTTCTGTAATTCAGTTCCTGTGTAGCCAAGTTTACATTCCGTGTATTACTGATATCTTATGATGTTTCTTTTTCTGTGTGACATATTTTAGTTAGAATCATCATACCTGAATCCACTCATTGTGCTGCTAAGGGCCTGATGACACAGATTTCATTGCTGAGTGATATTGCTTTGTAAGTAAATACCACAACTTCTTTATCCATTTTTCACTTTCTGCGATGTTGAACTTGTACTGTAAACGAGGTTCTTGTAAACAGAGCCGTTCCAAACTTTGGGGTGGCTGTGTCTTTTTGATTTTAATTTCCCTAAGCTATAGGACCATAAGTGGAAGTGCCCTAGGTTCTGTTGCTTTGTTTTTTAGATGTTTCAGGAAACACCATACACTTCTCCCGAGTGGTTGTTGGCAATTTACATCCCGCCCATCAGCATAACAAGGCTCCCAGTTCTCCATGGCCTGTCCTGCCTTTCTGGATTTTACACTTTTTTCAGATGGCCCTTTTGACCGGGGGGAAGTGAGACTTCATTGTAGTGCAGATTTCCTGTGCAAGCTTGCTTGGTTGGCCAAAAAGTGCGTATGCGTTTTTTCCTGAATATATTCAGGAAAAAACGCATACGCCCTTTTTGGCCAAGTGCATCATTGTGGACGTTCTGCCTCTTTTCCTATGCTTTCAATGCAATTTCAGTCTACCTCCTGAAATCGGTTTCCTGCAATTCTGCCCCGCTTTCAAGTCCTCTTGGCAGCCTTACTTCAGTCTATTTTTGGACGATAGCTGTCATTTATAACTCTGCAGGTTTGTGAATTACAGTGCCCCTGAGCTCCTTTCTTCAACTCGCTTTCTTGTGACCTGGCCGCAACACCGCAGGATGGCTTCAGGCCCTAATCTGGTTCTGGCACGGCACGCTGAGCCTTTGGTTATTTCCTCCTCCTGGTGGGAAATGAGAGTTAAATTTGCCCGTCCAGACACCTCCAGCTAGCCTCTCATTGGTTCTCGCTATTCCTGTTCATCTTCCGCAGAAATTGCAAACTGGGCCAAACAGGAGGTTAAAGGCGCTGACTCTCCAAGTGGGGAGAGTGTTAGTAAAGCGTCTGGAATGTGCACCCGAGTACCAGGGGAGGAAAACTGAGACATATTTGAACACGTCTCCCGATCACATGGTTGATCATACTCTGGGTTCCACATGCATGTTTTAGCTGAAGGAAGAATACCTTAAACCTGGAGAGTTGAGACCCGTGTAATGGGTACCATGCAATATGACTTCAAAGGGTCTTCATTTGCTCACCGAACCTCTCCAATCCTATCACTGCTGCGTTTATGCCCCTGTACACATGCTTGATTCTCTTTCGGAGACATAGCAATCCATAGGTTTTAAGATACTTACTAGTCAGGTACATTCTTAGGCGTTTAATATGGGGTGTTGAGTCCATTTCGTTGAGCAAGGAGTAGCTCTTGTCTATTCCATATTTGGCTTAAGGAACTTTATCTGTGCTCATTTCAATCTCTGGTTTTATGCAGCACCCCAACTCACCTTTACCCTTAAGCAAGCATAAGTTGGTTTTTTAAATTTGAGACCCTGTTCTGTTCTGTAATTCAGTTCCTGTGTAGCCAAGTATACATTCCGTGTATTACTGATATCTTATGATGTTTCTTTTTCTGTGTGACTTATTTCAGTTAGAATCATCATACCTGAATCCACTCATTGTGCTGCTAAGGGCCTGATGACATAGATTTCATTGCTGAGTGATATTGCTTTGTAAGTAAATACCACAACTTCTTTATCCATTTTTCACTTTCTGCGATGTTGAACTTGTACTGTAAACGAGGTTCTTGTAAACAGAGGCGTCCCAAACTTTGGGGTGGCTGTGTCTTTTTGATTTTAATTTCCCTAATCTATAGGACCATAAGTGGCAGTGCCCTAGGCTCTGTTGCTTTGTTTTTTAGATGTTTCAGGAAACACCATACACTTCTCCCCAGTGTCTGTTGGCAATTTACATCCCGCCCATCAGCATAACAAGGCTCCCAGTTCTCCATGGCCTGTCCTGCCTTTCTGGATTTTACACTTATTTCAGATGGCCCTTTTGACCGGGGGGAAGTGAGACTTCATTGTAGTGCAGATTTCCTTTGCAAGCTTGCTTGGTTGGCCAAAAAGGGCGTATGCGTTTTTTCCTGATTATATTCAGGAAAAAACGCATACGCCCTTTTTGGCCAAGTGCATCATTGTGGACGTTCTGCCTCTTTTCCTATGCTTTCAATGCAATTCCAGTCTACCTCCTGAAATCGGTTTCCTGCAATTCTGCCCCGCTTTCAAGTCCTCTTGGCAGCCTTACTTCAGTATATTTTGGACGATAGCTGTCATTTATAACTCTGCAGGTTTGTGAATTACAGTGCCCCTGAGCTCCTTTCTTCAACTCGCTTTCTTGTGAGCTGGCCGCAACACCGCAGGATGGCTTCAGGCCCTAATCTGGTTCCGGCCCGGCATGCTGAGCCTTTGGTTAATTCCTCTTCCTGGTGGGAAATGAGAGTTAAATTTGCCCGTCCAGACACCTGCAGCTAGCCTCTCATTGGTTCTCGCTATTCCTGTTCATCTTCCGCAGAAATTGCAAACTGGGCCAAACAGGAGGTTAAAGGGACTGACTCTCCAAGTCGGGAGAGTGTTAGTAAAGAGTCTGGAGTGTTGCACCCGAGTACCAGGGTAGGAAAACTGAGACATATTTGAACACGTCTCCCGTTCACATGGTTGATCATACTCTGGGTTCCACATGCATGTTTTAGCTGAAGGAAGAATACCTTAAACCTGGAGAGTTGAGACCCGTGGAATGGGTACCGTGCAATATGACTTCAAAGGGTCTTCATTTGCTCACCGAACCTCTCCAATCCTATCACTGCTGCATTTATGCCCCTGTACACACGCTTGATTCTCTTTTGGAGACATAGCAATCCATAGGTTTTAAGATACTTACTAGTCAGGTACGTTCTTAGGCGTTTAATATGGGGTTTTGAGTCCATTTCGTTGAGCAAGGAGTAGCTCTTGTCTATTCCATATTTGGCTTAAGGAACTTTATCTGTGCTCATTTCAATCTCTGGTTTTATGCAGCACCCCAACTCACCTTTCCCCTTAAGCAAGCATAAGTTGGTTTTCTAAATTTGAGACCCTGTTCTGTTTTGGAATGCAGTTCCTGTGTAGCCAAGTTTACATTCCGTGTATTAGTGATATCTTATGATGTTTCTTTTTCTGTGTGACTTATTTCAGTTAGAATCATCGTACCTGAATCCACTCATTATGCTGCTACGGGCCTGATGACATAGATTTCATTGCTGAGTGATACTGCATTGTACGTAAGTACCACAAGTTCTTTATCCATTTTTCACTTTCTGTGATATTGAACTTGTACGGTAAACGAGGTTCTTGTAAACGGAGGCGTCCCAAACTTTGGGGTGGCTGTGTCTTTTTGATTTTAATTTCCCTAAGCTATAGGACCATAAGTGGAAGTGCCCTAGGCTCTGTTGCTTTGTTTTTTAGATGTTTCAGGAAACACCATACACTTCTCCCGAGTGGTTGTTGGCAATTTACATCCCGCCCATCAGCATAACAAGGCTCCCAGTTCTCCATGGCCTGTCCTGCCTTTCTGGATTTTACACTTTTTTCAGATGGCCCTTTTGACCGGGGGGAAGTGAGACTTCATTGTAGTGCAGATTTCCTTTGCAAGCTTGCTTGGTTGGCCAAAAAGGGCGTACGCGTTTTTTCCTGAATATATTCAGGAAAAAACGCATATGCCCTTTTTGGCCAAGTGCATCATTGTGGACGTTCTGCCTCTTTTCCTATGCTTTCAATGCAATTCCAGTCTACCTCCTGAAATCGGTTTCCTGCAATTCTGCCCCGCTTTCAAGTCCTCTTGGCAGCCTTACTTCAGTCTATTTTTGGACGATAGCTGTCATTTATAACTCTGCAGGTTTGTGAATTACAGTGCCCCTGAGCTCCTTTCTTCAACTCGCTTTCTTTTGAGCTGGCCGCAACACCGCAGGATGGCTTCAGGCCCTAATCTGGTTCTGGCACGGCACGCTGAGCCTTTGGTTAATTCCTCTTCCTGGTGGGAAATGAGAGTTAAATTTGCCCATCCAGACACCTCCAGCTAGTCTCTCATTGGTTCTCGCTATTCCTGTTCATCTTCCACAGAAATTGCAAACTGGGCCAAACAGGAGGTTAAAGGGACTGACTCTCCAAGTCGGGAGAGTGTTAGTAAAGCATCTGGAATGTTGCACCCGAGTACCAGGGTACGAAAACTGAGACATATTTGAACACGTCTCCCGATCACATGGTTGATCATACTCTGGGTTCCACATGCATGTTTTAGCTGAAGGAAGAATACCTTAAACCTGGAGAGTTGAGACCCGTGGAATGGGTACCGTGCAATATGACTTCAAAGGGTCTTCATTTGCTCACCGAACCTCTCCAATCCTATCACTGCTGCATTTATGCCCCTGTACACACGCTTGATTCTCTTTTGGAGACATAGCAATCCATAGGTTTTAAGATACTTACTAGTCAGGTACATTCTTAGGCGTTTAATATGCGGTGTTGAGTCCATTTCGTTGAGCAAGGAGTAGCTCTTGTCTATTCCATATTTGGCTTAAGGAACTTTATCTGTGCTCATTTCAATCTCTGGTTTTATGCAGCACCCCAACTCACCTTTCCCCTTAAGCAAGCATAAGTTGGTTTTCTAAATTTGAGACCCTGTTCTGTTTTGGAATGCAGTTCCTGTATAGCCAAGTTTACATTCCGTGTATTAGTGATATCTTATGATGTTTCTTTTTCTGTGTGACTTATTTCAGTTAGAATCATCGTACCTGAATCCACTCATTGTGCTGCTAAGGGCCTGATGACATAGATTTCATTGCTGAGTGATATTGCTTTGTAAGTAAATACCACAACTTCTTTATCCATTTTTCACTTTCTGCGATGTTGAACTTGTACTGTAAACGAGGTTCTTGTAAACAGAGGCGTCCCAAACTTTGGGGTGGCTGTGTCTTTTTGATTTTAATTTCCCTAAGCTATAGGACCATAAGTGGAAGTGCCCTAGGCTCTGTTGCTTTGTTTTTTAGATGTTTCAGGAAACACCATACACTTCTCCCGAGTGTCTGTTGGCAATTTACATCCCGCCCATCAGCATAACAAGGCTCCCAGTTCTCCATGGCCTGTCCTGCCTTTCTGGATTTTACACTTTTTTCAGATGGCCCTTTTGACCGGGGGGAAGTGAGACTTCATTGTAGTGCAGATTTCCTTTGCAAGCTTGCTTGGTTGGCCAAAAAGGGCGTATGCGTTTTTTCCTGAATATATTCAGGAAAAAACGCATACGCCCTTTTTGGCCAAGTGCATCATTGTGGACGTTCTGCCTCTTTTCCTATGCTTTCAATGCAATTCCCGTCTACCTCCTGAAATCGGTTTCCTGCAATTCTGCCCCGCTTTCAAGTCCTCTTGGCAGCCTTACTTCAGTCTATTTTTGGACCATAGCTGTCATTTATAACTCTGCAGGTTTGTGAATTACAGTGCCCCTGAGCTCCTTTCTTCAACTCGCTTTCTTGTGAGCTGGCCGCAACACCGCAGGATGGCTTCAGGCCCTAATCTGGTTCCGGCCCGGCATGCAGAGCCTTTGGTTAATTCCTCTTCCTGGTGGGAAATGAGAGTTAAATTTGCCCGTCCAGACACCTGCAGCTAGCCTCTCATTGGTTCTCGCTATTCCTGTTCATCTTCCGCAGAAATTGCAAACTGGGCCAAACAGGAGGTTAAAGGGACTGACTCTCCAAGTCGGGAGAGTGTTAGTAAAGCGTCTGGAATGTTGCACCTGAGTACCAGGGGAGGAAAACTGAGACATATTTGAACACGTCTCCCGATCACATGGTTGATCATACTCTAGGTTCCACATGCATGTTTTAGCTGAAGGAAGAATACCTTAAACCTGGGTAGTTGAAACCCGTGGAATGGGTACCATGCAATATGACTTCAAAGGGTCTTCATTTGCTCACCGAACCTCTCCAATCCTATCACTGCTGCGTTTATGCCCCTGTACACATGCTTGATTCTCTTTCGGAGACATAGCAATCCATAGGTTTTAAGATACTTACTAGTCAGGTACATTCTTAGGCGTTTAATATGGGGTGTTGAGTCCATTTGGTTGAGCAAGGAGTAGCTCTTGTCTATTCCATATTTGGCTTAAGGAACTTTATCTGTGCTCATTTCAATCTCTGGTTTTATGCAGCACCCCAACTCACCTTTACCCTTAAGCAAGCATAAGTTGGTTTTCTAAATTTGAGACCCTGTTCTGTTCTGTAATTCAGTTCCTGTGTAGCCAAGTTTACATTCCATGTATTACTGATATCTTATGATGTTTCTTTTTCTGTGTGACTTATTTCAGTTAGAATCATCGTACCTGAATCCACTCATTATGCTGCTACGGGCCTGATGACATAGATTTCATTGCTGAGTGATACTGCATTGTACGTAAGTACCACAAGTTCTTTATCCATTTTTCACTTTCTGTGATATTGAACTTGTACGGTAAACGAGGTTCTTGTAAACGGAGGCGTCCCAAACTTTGGGGTGGCTGTGTCTTTTTGATTTTAATTTCCCTAAGCTATAGGACCATAAGTGGAAGTGCCCTAGGCTCTGTTGCTTTGTTTTTTAGATGTTTCAGGAAACACCATACACTTCTCCCGAGTGGTTGTTGGCAATTTACATCCCGCCCATCAGCATAACAAGGCTCCCAGTTCTCCATGGCCTGTCCTGCCTTTCTGGAGTTTACACTTTTTTCAGATTGCCCTTTTGACCGGGGGGAAGTGAGACTTCATTGTAGTGCAGATTTCCTTTGCAAGCTTGCTTGATTGGCCAAAAAGGGCGTATGCGTTTTTTCCTGAATATATTCAGGAAAAAACGCATACGCCCTTTTTGGCCAAGTGCATCATTGTGGACGTTCTGCCTCTTTTCCTATGCTTTCAATGCAATTCCAGTCTACCTCCTGAAATCGGTTTCCTGCAATTCTGCCCCGCTTTCAAGTCCTCTTGGCAGCCTTACTTCAGTCTATTTTTGGACGATAGCTGTCATTTATAACTCTGCAGGTTTGTGAATTACAGTGCCCCTGAGCTCCTTTCTTCAACTCGCTTTCTTGTGACCTGGCCGCAACACCGCAGGATGGCTTCAGGCCCTAATCTGGTTCTGGCACGGCACGCTGAGCCTTTGGTTAATTCCTCTTCCTGGTGGGAAATGAGAGTTAAATTTGCCCATCCAGACACCTCCAGCTAGTCTCTCATTGGTTCTCGCTATTCCTGTTCATCTTCCACAGAAATTGCAAACTGGGCCAAACAGGAGGTTAAAGGGACTGACTCTCCAAGTCGGGAGAGTGTTAGTAAAGCATCTGGAATGTTGCACCCGAGTACCAGGGTACGAAAACTGAGACATATTTGAACACGTCTCCCGATCACATGGTTGATCATACTCTGGGTTCCACATGCATGTTTTAGCTGAAGGAAGAATACCTTAAACCTGGAGAGTTGAGACCCGTGGAATGGGTACCGTGCAATATGACTTCAAAGGGTCTTCATTTGCTCACCGAACCTCTCCAATCCTATCACTGCTGCATTTATGCCCCTGTACACACGCTTGATTCTCTTTTGGAGACATAGCAATCCATAGGTTTTAAGATACTTACTAGTCAGGTACATTCTTAGGCGTTTAATATGGGGTTTTGAGTCCATTTCGTTGAGCAAGGAGTAGCTCTTGTCTATTCCATATTTGGCTTAAGGAACTTTATCTGTGCTCATTTCAATCTCTGGTTTTATGCAGCACCCCAACTCACCTTTCCCCTTAAGCAAGCATAAGTTGGTTTTCTAAATTTGAGACCCTGTTCTGTTTTGGAATGCAGTTCCTGTGTAGCCAAGTTTACATTCCGTGTATTAGTGATATCTTATGATGTTTCTTTTTCTGTGTGACTTATTTCAGTTAGAATCATCGTACCTGAATCCACTCATTATGCTGCTACGGGCCTGATGACATAGATTTCATTGCTGAGTGATACTGCATTGTACGTAAGTACCACAAGTTCTTTATCCATTTTTGACTTTCTGTGATATTGAACTTGTACGGTAAACGAGGTTCTTGTAAACGGAGGCGTCCCGAACTTTGGGGTGGCTGTGTCTTTTTGATTTTAATTTCCCTAAGCTATAGGACCATAAGTGGAAGTGCCCTAGGCTCTGTTGCTTTGTTTTTTAGATGTTTCAGGAAACACCATACACTTCTCCTGAGTGTCTGTTGGCAATTTACATCCCGCCCATCAGCATAACAAGGCTCCCAGTTCTCCATGGCCTGTCCTGCCTTTCTGGATTTTACACTTTTTTCAGATGGCCCTTTTGACCGGGGGGAAGTGAGACTTCATTGTAGTGCAGATTTCCTTTGCAAGTTTGCTTGGTTGGCCAAAAAGGGCGTATGCGTTTTTTCCTGAATATATTCAGGAAAAAACGCATACGCCCTTTTTGGCCAAGTGCATCATTGTGGACGTTCTGCCTCTTTTCCTATGCTTTCAATGCAATTCCAGTCTACCTCCTGAAATCGGTTTCCTGTAATTCTGCCCCGCTTTCAAGTCCTCTTGGCAGCCTTACTTCAATATATTTTTGGACGATAGCTGTCATTTATAACTCTGCAGGTTTGTGAATTACAGTGCCCCTGAGCTCCTTTCTTCAACTCGCTTTCTTGTGACCTGGCCGCAACACCGCAGATGTCTTCAGGCCCTAATCTGGTTCTGGCACGGCACGCTGAGCCTTTGGTTAATTCCTCTTCCTGGTGGGAAATGAGAGTTAAATTTGCCCATCCAGACACCTCCAGCTAGTCTCTCATTGGTTCTCGCTATTCCTCTTCATCTTCCACAGAAATTGCAAACTGGGCCAAACAGGAGGTTAAAGGGACTGACTCTCCAAGTCGGGAGAGTGTTAGTTAAGCATCTGGAATGTTGCACCCGAGTACCAGGGGAGGAAAACTGAGACATATTTGAACACGTCTCCCGATCAAATGGTTTATCATACTCTGGGTTCCACATGCATGTTTTAGCTGAAGGAAGAATACCTTAAACCTGGAGAGTTGAGACCCGTGTAATGGGTACCATGCAATATGACTTCAAAGGGTCTTCATTTGCTCACCGAACCTCTCCAATCCTAGCACTGCTGCGTTTATGCCCCTGTACACATGCTTGATTCTCTTTCGCAGACATAGCAATCCATAGGTTTTAAGATACTTACTAGTCAGGTACATTCTTAGGCGTTTAATATGGGGTGTGGAGTCCATTTCGTTGAGCAAGGAGTAGCTCTTGTCTATTCCATATTTGGCTTAAGGAACTTTATCTGTGCTCATTTCAATCTCTGGTTTTATGCAGCACCCCAACTCACCTTTACCCTTAAGCAAGAATAAGTTGGTTTTCTAAATTTGAGACCCTGTTCTGTTCTGTAATTCAGTTCCTGTGTAGCCAAGTTTACATTCCGTGTATTACTGATATCTTATGATGTTTCTTTTTCTGTGTGACTTATTTCAGTTAGAATCATCATACCTGAATCCACTCATTGTGCTGCTAAGGGCCTGATGACACAGATTTCATTGCTGAGTGATATTGCTTTGTAAGTAAATACCACAAGTTCTTTATCCATTTTTCACTTTCTGCGATGTTGAACTTGTACTGTAAACGAGGTTCTTGTAAACAGAGCCGTTCCAAACTTTGGGGTGGCTGTGTCTTTTTGATTTTAATTTCCCTAAGCTATAGGACCATAAGTGGAAGTGCCCTAGGTTCTGTTGCTTTGTTTTTTAGATGTTTCAGGAAACACCATACACTTCTCCCGAGTGGTTGTTGGCAATTTACATCCCGCCCATCAGCATAACAAGGCTCCCAGTTCTCCATGGCCTGTCCTGCCTTTCTGGATTTTACACTTTTTTCAGATGGCCCTTTTGACTGGGGGGAAGTGAGACTTCATTGTAGTGCAGATTTCCTTTGCAAGCTTGCTTGGTTGGCCAAAAAGGGCGTATGCGTTTTTTCCTGAATATATTCAGGAAAAAACGCATACGTCCTTTTTGGCCAAGTGCATCATTGTGGACGTTCTGCCTCTTTTCCTATGCTTTCAATGCAATTCCAGTCTACCTCCTGAAATCGGTTTCCTGCAATTCTGCCCCGCTTTCAAGTCCTCTTGGCAGCCTTACTTCAGTCTATTTTTGGACGATAGCTGTCATTTATAACTCTGCAGGTTTGTGAATTACAGTGCCCCTGAGCTCCTTTCTTCAACTCGCTTTCTTTTGAGCTGGCCGCAACAGCGCAGGATGGCTTCAGGCCCTAATCTGTTTCCGGTACGGCACGCTGAGCCTTTGGTTATTTCCTCTTCCTGGTGGGAAATGAGAGTTAAATTTGCCCGTCCAGACACCTCCAGCTAGCCTCTCATTGGTTCTCGCTATTCCTGTTCATCTTCCGCAGAAATTGCAAACTGTGCCAAACAGGAGGTTAAAGGCGCTGACTCTCCAAGTGGGGAGAGTGTTAGTAAAGCGTCTGGAATGTTGCACCCGAGTACCAGGGGAGGAAAACTGAGACATATTTGAACACGTCTCCCGATCACATGGTTGATCATACTCTGGGTTCCACATGCATGTTTTACCTGAAGGAAGAATACCTAAAACCTGGGTAGTTGAAACCCGTGGAATGGGTACCATGCAATATGACTTCAAAGGGTCTTCATTTGCTCACCGAACCTCTCCAATCCTATCACTGCTGCGTTTATGCCCCTGTACACATGCTTGATTCTCTTTCAGAGACATAGCAATCCATAGGTTTTAAGATACTTACTAGTCAGGTACATTCTTAGGCGTTTAATATGCGGTGTTGAGTCCATTTTGTTGAGCAAGGAGTAGCTCTTGTCTATTCCATATTTGGCTTAAGGAACTTTATCTGTGCTCATTTCAATCTCTGGTTTTATGCAGCACCCCAACTCACCTTTCCCCTTAAGCAAGCATAAGTTGGTTTTCTAAATTTGATAACCTGTTCTGTTTTGGAATTCAGTTCTTGTGTAGCCAAGTTTACATTCCGTGTATTAGTGATATCTTATGATGTTTTTTTTCTGTGTGACTTATTTCAGTTAGAATCATCGTACCTGAATCTACTCATTATGCTGCTACGGGCCTGATGACATAGATTTCATTGCTGAGTGATACTGCATTGTACGTAAGTACCACAAGTTCTTTATCCATTTTTCACTTTCTGCGATGTTGAACTTGTACTGTAAACGAGGTTCTTGTAAACAGAGCCGTTCCAAACTTTGGGGTGGCTGTGTCTTTTTGATTTTAATTTCCCTAAGCTATAGGACCATAAGTGGAAGTGCCCTAGGCTCTGTTGCTTTGTTTTTTAGATGTTTCAGGAAACACCATACACTTCTCCGGAGTGGTTGTTGGCAATTTACATCCCGCCCATCAGCATAACAAGGCTCCCAGTTCTCAATGGCCTGTTGCCATTCTGGATTTTACACTTTTTTCAGATGGCCCTTTTGACCGGGGGGAAGTGAGACTTCATTGTAGTGCAGATTTCCTTTGCAAGCTTGCTTGGTTGGCCAAAAAGGGCGTATGCGTTTTTTCCTGATTATATTCAGGAAAAAACGCGTACGCCCTTTTTGGCCAAGTGCATCATTGTGGACGTTCTGCCTCTTTTCCTATGCTTTCAATGCAATTCCAGTCTACCTCCTGAAATCGGTTTCCTGCAATTCTGCCCCGCTTTCAAGTCCTCTTGGCAGCCTTACTTCAGTGTATTTTTGGACGATAGCTGTCATTTATAACTCTGCAGGTTTGTGAATTACAGTGCCCCTGAGCTCCTTTCTTCAACTCGCTTTCTTGTGACCTGGCCGCAACACCGCAGGATGGCTTCAGGCCCTAATCTGGTTCCGGCACGGCACGCTGAGCCTTTGGTTAATTCCTCTTCCTGGTGGGAAATGAGAGTTAAATTTGCCCGTCCAGACACCTCCAGCTAGCCTCTCATTGGTTCTCGCTATTCCTGTTCATCTTCCGCAGAAATTGCAAACTGGGCCAAACAGGAGGTTAAAGGGACTGACTCTCCAAGTGGGGAGAGTGTTAGTAAAGCGTCTGGAATGTTGCACCCGAGTACCAGGGGAGGAAAACTGAGACATATTTGAACACGTCTCCCAATCACATGGTTGATCATACTCTAGGTTCCACATGCATGTTTTAGCTGAAGGAAGAATACCTTAAACCTGGGTAGGTGAAACCTGTGGAATGGGTACCATGCAATATGACTTCAAAGGGTCTTCATTTGCTCACCGAACCTCTCCAATCCTAGCACTGCTGCGTTTATGCCCCTGTACACATGCTTGATTCTCTTTCGGAGACATAGCAATCCATAGGTTTTAAGATACTTACTAGTCAGGTACATTCTTAGGCGTTTAATATGGGGTGTTGAGTCCATTTCGTTGAGCAAGGAGTAGCTCTTGTCTATTCCATATTTGGCTTAAGGAACTTTATCTGTGCTCATTTCAATCTCCGGTTTTATGCAGCACCCCAACTCACCTTTACCCTTAAGCAAGAATAAGTTGGTTTTCTAAATTTGAGACCCTGTTCTGTTCTGTAATTCAGTTCCTGTGTAGCCAAGTTTACATTCCGTGTATTACTGATATCTTATGATGTTTCTTTTTCTGTGTGACTTATTTCAGTTAGAATCATCATACCTGAATCCACTCATTGTGCTGATAAGGGCCTGATGACACAGATTTCATTGCTGAGTGATATTGCTTTGTAAGTAAATACCACAACTTCTTTATCCATTTTTCACTTTCTGCGATGTTGAACTTGTACTGTAAACGAGGTTCTTGTAAACAGAGCTGTTCCAAACTTTGGGGTGGCTGTGTCTTTTTGATTTTAATTTCCCTAAGCTATAGGACCATAAGTGGAAGTGCCCTAGGTTCTGTTGCTTTGTTTTTTAGATGTTTCAGGAAACACCATACACTTCTCCCGAGTGGTTGTTGGCAATTTACATCCCGCCCATCAGCATAACAAGGCTCCCAGTTCTCCATGGCCTGTCCTGCCTTTCTGGATTTTACACTTTTTTCAGATGGCCCTTTTGACCGGGGGGAAGTGAGACTTCATTGTAGTGCAGATTTCCTTTGCAAGCTTGCTTGGTTGGCCAAAAAGGGCGTATGCGTTTTTTCCTGAATATATTCAGGAAAAAACGCATACGCCCTTTTTGGCCAAGTGCATCATTGTGGACGTTCTGCCTCTTTTCCTATGCTTTCAATGCAATTCCAGTCTACCTCCTGAAATCGGTTTCCTGCAATTCTGCCCCGCTTTCAAGTCCTCTTGGCAGCCTTACTTCAGTATATTTTTGGACGATAGCTGTCATTTATAACTCTGCAGGTTTGTGAATTACAGTGCCCCTGAGCTCCTTTCTTCAACTCGCTTTCTTTTGAGCTGGCCGCAACAGCGCAGGATGGCTTCAGGCCCTAATCTGGTTCCGGTACGGCACGCTGAGCCTTTGGTTATTTCCTCTTCCTGGTGGGAAATGAGAGTTAAATTTGCCCGTCCAGACACCTCCAGCTAGCCTCTCATTGGTTCTCGCTATTCCTGTTCATCTTCCGCAGAAATTGCAAACTGGGCCAAACAGGAGGTTAAAGGCGCTGACTCTCCAAGTGGGGAGAGTGTTAGTAAAGCGTCTGGAATTTTGCACCCGAGTACCAGGGGAGGAAAACTGAGACATATTTGAACACGTCTCCTGATCACATGGTTGATCATACTCTGGGTTCCACATGCATGTTTTACCTGAAGGAAGAATACCTAAAACCTGGGTAGTTGAAACCCGTGGAATGGGTACCATGCAATATGACTTCAAAGGGTCTTCATTTGCTCACCGAACCTCTCCAATCCTATCACTGCTGCGTTTATGCCCCTGTACACATGCTTGATTCTCTTTCGGAGACATAGCAATCCATAGGTTTTAAGATACTTACTAGTCAGGTACATTCTTAGGCGTTTAATATGCGGTGTTGAGTCCATTTCGTTGAGCAAGGAGTAGCTCTTGTCTATTCCATATTTGGCTTAAGGAACTTTATCTGTGCTCATTTCAATCTCTGGTTTTATGTAGCAACCCAACTCACCTTTCCCCTTAAGCAAGCATAAGTTGGTTTTCTAAATTTGATAACCTGTTCTGTTTTGGAATTCAGTTCCTGTGTAGCCAAGTTTACATTCCGTGTATTAGAGATATCTTATGATGTTTCTTTTTCTGTGTGACTTATTTCAGTTAGAATCATCGTACCTGAATCTACTCATTATGCTGCTACGGGCCTGATGACATAGATTTCATTGCTGAGTGATACTGCATTGTACATAAGTACCACAAGTTCTTTATCCATTTTTCACTTTCTGCGATGTTGAACTTGTACTGTAAACGAGGTTCTTGTAAACAGAGCCGTTCCAAACTTTGGGGTGGCTGTGTCTTTTTGATTTTAATTTCCCTAAGCTATAGGACCATATGTGGAAGTGCCCTAGGCTCTGTTGCTTTGTTTTTTAGATGTTTCAGGAAACACCATACACTTCTCCCGAGTGTCTGTTGGCAATTTACATCCCGCCCATCAGCATAACAAGGCTCCCAGTTCTCCATGGCCTGTCCTGCCTTTCTGGATTTTACACTTTTTTCAGATGGCCCTTTTGACCGGGGGGAAGTGAGACTTCATTGTAGTGCAGATTTCCTTTGCAAGCTTGCTTGGTTGGCCAAAAAGGGCGTATGCGTTTTTTCCTGATTATATTCAGGGAAAAAACGCATACGCACTTTTTGGCCAAGTGCATCATTGTGGACGTTCTGCCTCTTTTCCTATGCTTTCAATGCAATTCCCGTCTACCTCCTGAAATCGGTTTCCTGCAATTCTGCCCCGCTTTCAAGTCCTCTTGGCAGACTTACTTCAGTCTATTTTTGGACGATAGCTGTCATTTATAACTCTGCAGGTTTGTGAATTACAGTGCCCCTGAGCTCCTTTCTTCAACTCGCTTTCTTGTGAGCTGGCCGCAACACCGCAGGATGGCTTCAGGCCCTAATCTGGTTCCGGCCCGGCATGCTGAGCCTTTGGTTAATTCCTCTTCCTGGTGGGAAATGAGAGTTAAATTTGCCCGTCCAGGCACCTCCAGCTAGCCTCTCATTGGTTCTCGCTATTCCTGTTCATCTTCCGCAGAAATTGCAAACTGGGCCAAACAGGAGGTTAAAGGGACTGACTCTCCAAGTGGGGAGAGTGTTAGTAAAGCGTCTGGAATGTTGCACCCGAGTACCAGGGGAGGAAAACTGAGACATATTTGAACACGTCTCCCAATCACATGGTTGATCATACTCTAGGTTCCACATGCATGTTTTAGCTGAAGGAAGAATACCTTAAACCTGGGTAGGTGAAACCTGTGGAATGGGTACCATGCAATATGACTTCAAAGGGTCTTCATTTGCTCACCGAACCTCTCCAATCCTAGCACTGCTGCGTTTATGCCCCTGTACACATGCTTGATTCTCTTTCGGAGACATAGCAATCCATAGGTTTTAAGATACTTACTAGTCAGGTACATTCTTAGGCGTTTAATATGGGGTGTTGAGTCCATTTCGTTGAGCAAGGAGTAGCTCTTGTCTATTCCATATTTGGCTTAAGGAACTTTATCTGTGCTCATTTCAATCTCTGGTTTTATGCAGCACCCCAACTCACCTTTACCCTTAAGCAAGCATAAGTTGGTTTTCTAAATTTGAGACCCTGTTCTGTTCTGTAATTCAGTTCCTGTGTAGCCAAGTTTACATTCCGTGTATTACTGATATCTTATGATGTTTCTTTTTCTGTGTGACATATTTTAGTTAGAATCATCATACCTGAATCCACTCATTGTGCTGCTAAGGGCCTGATGACACAGATTTCATTGCTGAGTGATATTGCTTTGTAAGTAAATACCACAACTTCTTTATCCATTTTTCACTTTCTGCGATGTTGAACTTGTACTGTAAACGAGGTTCTTGTAAACAGAGCCGTTCCAAACTTTGGGGTGGCTGTGTCTTTTTGATTTTAATTTCCCTAAGCTATAGGACCATAAGTGGAAGTGCCCTAGGTTCTGTTGCTTTGTTTTTTAGATGTTTCAGGAAACACCATACACTTCTCCCGAGTGGTTGTTGGCAATTTACATCCCGCCCATCAGCATAACAAGGCTCCCAGTTCTCCATGGCCTGTCCTGCCTTTCTGGATTTTACACTTTTTTCAGATGGCCCTTTTGACCGGGGGGAAGTGAGACTTCATTGTAGTGCAGATTTCCTGTGCAAGCTTGCTTGGTTGGCCAAAAAGTGCGTATGCGTTTTTTCCTGAATATATTCAGGAAAAAACGCATACGCCCTTTTTGGCCAAGTGCATCATTGTGGACGTTCTGCCTCTTTTCCTATGCTTTCAATGCAATTTCAGTCTACCTCCTGAAATCGGTTTCCTGCAATTCTGCCCCGCTTTCAAGTCCTCTTGGCAGCCTTACTTCAGTCTATTTTTGGACGATAGCTGTCATTTATAACTCTGCAGGTTTGTGAATTACAGTGCCCCTGAGCTCCTTTCTTCAACTCGCTTTCTTGTGACCTGGCCGCAACACCGCAGGATGGCTTCATGCCCTAATCTGGTTCTGGCACGGCACGCTGAGCCTTTGGTTATTTCCTCCTCCTGGTGGGAAATGAGAGTTAAATTTGCCCGTCCAGACACCTCCAGCTAGCCTCTCATTGGTTCTCGCTATTCCTGTTCATCTTCCGCAGAAATTGCAAACTGGGCCAAACAGGAGGTTAAAGGCGCTGACTCTCCAAGTGGGGAGAGTGTTAGTAAAGCGTCTGGAATGTGCACCCGAGTACCAGGGGAGGAAAACTGAGACATATTTGAACACGTCTCCCGATCACATGGTTGATCATACTCTGGGTTCCACATGCATGTTTTAGCTGAAGGAAGAATACCTTAAACCTGGATAGTTGAGACCCGTGTAATGGGTACCATGCAATATGACTTCAAAGGGTCTTCATTTGCTCACCGAACCTCTCCAATCCTATCACTGCTGCGTTTATGCCCCTGTACACATGCTTGATTCTCTTTCGGAGACATAGCAATCCATAGGTTTTAAGATACTTACTAGTCAGGTACATTCTTAGGCGTTTAATATGGGGTGTTGAGTCCATTTGGTTGAGCAAGGAGTAGCTCTTGTCTATTCCATATTTGGCTTAAGGAACTTTATCTGTGCTCATTTCAATCTCTGGTTTTATGCAGCACCCCAACTCACCTTTACCCTTAAGCAAGCATAAGTTGGTTTTCTAAATTTGAGACCCTGTTCTGTTCTGTAATTCAGTTCCTGTGTAGCCAAGTATACATTCCGTGTATTACTGATATCTTATGATGTTTCTTTTTCTGTGTGACTTATTTCAGTTAGAATCATCATACCTGAATCCACTCATTGTGCTGCTAAGGGCCTGATGACATAGATTTCATTGCTGAGTGATATTGCTTTGTAAGTAAATACCACAACTTCTTTATCCATTTTTCACTTTCTGCGATGTTGAACTTGTACTGTAAACGAGGTTCTTGTAAACAGAGGCGTCCCAAACTTTGGGGTGGCTGTGTCTTTTTGATTTTAATTTCCCTAAGCTATAGGACCATAAGTGGCAGTGCCCTAGGCTCTGTTGCTTTGTTTTTTAGATGTTTCAGGAAACACCATACACTTCTCCCGAGTGTCTGTTGGCAATTTACATCCCGCCCATCAGCATAACAAGGCTCCCAGTTCTCCATGGCCTGTCCTGCCTTTCTGGATTTTACACTTATTTCAGATGGCCCTTTTGACCGGGGGGAAGTGAGACTTCATTGTAGTGCAGATTTCCTTTGCAAGCTTGCTTGGTTGGCCAAAAAGGGCGTATGCGTTTTTTCCTGATTATATTCAGGAAAAAACGCATACGCCCTTTTTGGCCAAGTGCATCATTGTGGACGTTCTGCCTCTTTTCCTATGCTTTCAATGCAATTCCAGTCTACCTCCTGAAATCGGTTTCCTGCAATTCTGCCCCGCTTTCAAGTCCTCTTGGCAGCCTTACTTCAGTATATTTTGGACGATAGCTGTCATTTATAACTCTGCAGGTTTGTGAATTACAGTGCCCCTGAGCTCCTTTCTTCAACTCGCTTTCTTGTGAGCTGGCCGCAACACCGCAGGATGGCTTCAGGCCCTAATCTGGTTCCGGCCCGGCATGCTGAGCCTTTGGTTAATTCCTCTTCCTGGTGGGAAATGAGAGTTAAATTTGCCCGTCCAGACACCTGCAGCTAGCCTCTCATTGGTTCTCGCTATTCCTGTTCATCTTCCACAGAAATTGCACACTGGGCCAAACAGGAGGTTAAAGGGACTGACTCTCCAAGTCGGGAGAGTGTTAGTAAAGAGTCTGGAGTGTTGCACCCGAGTACCAGGGTAGGAAAACTGAGACATATTTGAACACGTCTCCCGTTCACATGGTTGATCATACTCTGGGTTCCACATGCATGTTTTAGCTGAAGGAAGAATACCTTAAACCTGGAGAGTTGAGACCCGTGGAATGGGTACCGTGCAATATGACTTCAAAGGGTCTTCATTTGCTCACCGAACCTCTCCAATCCTATCACTGCTGCATTTATGCCCCTGTACACACGCTTGATTCTCTTTTGGAGACATAGCAATCCATAGGTTTTAAGATACTTACTAGTCAGGTACGTTCTTAGGCGTTTAATATGGGGTTTTGAGTCCATTTCGTTGAGCAAGGAGTAGCTCTTGTCTATTCCATATTTGGCTTAAGGAACTTTATCTGTGCTCATTTCAATCTCTGGTTTTATGCAGCACCCCAACTCACCTTTCCCCTTAAGCAAGCATAAGTTGGTTTTCTAAATTTGAGACCCTGTTCTGTTTTGGAATGCAGTTCCTGTGTAGCCAAGTTTACATTCCGTGTATTAGTGATATCTTATGATGTTCCTTTTTCTGTGTGACTTATTTCAGTTAGAATCATCGTACCTGAATCCACTCATTATGCTGCTACGGGCCTGATGACATAGATTTCATTGCTGAGTGATACTGCATTGTACGTAAGTACCACAAGTTCTTTATCCATTTTTCACTTTCTGTGATATTGAACTTGTACGGTAAACGAGGTTCTTGTAAACGGAGGCGTCCCAAACTTTGGGGTGGCTGTGTCTTTTTGATTTTAATTTCCCTAAGCTATAGGACCATAAGTGGAAGTGCCCTAGGCTCTGTTGCTTTGTTTTTTAGATGTTTCAGGAAACACCATACACTTCTCCCGAGTGTCTGTTGGCAATTTACATCCCGCCCATCAGCATAACAAGGCTCCCAGTTCTCCATGGCCTGTCCTGCCTTTCTGGATTTTACACTTTTTTCAGATGGCCCTTTTGACCGGGGGGAAGTGAGACTTCATTGTAGTGCAGATTTCCTTTGCAAGCTTGCTTGGTTGGCCAAAAAGGGCGTACGCGTTTTTTCCTGAATATATTCAGGAAAAAACGCATATGCCCTTTTTGGCCAAGTGCATCATTGTGGACGTTCTGCCTCTTTTCCTATGCTTTCAATGCAATTCCAGTCTACCTCCTGAAATCGGTTTCCTGCAATTCTGCCCCGCTTTCAAGTCCTCTTGGCAGCCTTACTTCAGTCTATTTTTGGACGATAGCTGTCATTTATAACTCTGCAGGTTTGTGAATTACAGTGCCCCTGAGCTCCTTTCTTCAACTCGCTTTCTTTTGAGCTGGCCGCAACACCGCAGGATGGCTTCAGGCCCTAATCTGGTTCTGGCACGGCACGCTGAGCCTTTGGTTAATTCCTCTTCCTGGTGGGAAATGAGAGTTAAATTTGCCCATCCAGACACCTCCAGCTAGTCTCTCATTGGTTCTCGCTATTCCTGTTCATCTTCCACAGAAATTGCAAACTGGGCCAAACAGGAGGTTAAAGGGACTGACTCTCCAAGTCGGGAGAGTGTTAGTAAAGCATCTGGAATGTTGCACCCGAGTACCAGGGTACGAAAACTGAGACATATTTGAACACGTCTCCCGATCACATGGTTGATCATACTCTGGGTTCCACATGCATGTTTTAGCTGAAGGAAGAATACCTTAAACCTGGAGAGTTGAGACCCGTGGAATGGGTACCGTGCAATATGACTTCAAAGGGTCTTCATTTGCTCACCGAACCTCTCCAATCCTATCACTGCTGCATTTATGCCCCTGTACACACGCTTGATTCTCTTTTGGAGACATAGCAATCCATAGGTTTTAAGATACTTACTAGTCAGGTACATTCTTAGGCGTTTAATATGGGGTTTTGAGTCCATTTCGTTGAGCAAGGAGTAGCTCTTGTCTATTCCATATTTGGCTTAAGGAACTTTATCTGTGCTCATTTCAATCTCTGGTTTTATGCAGCACCCCAACTCACCTTTCCCCTTAAGCAAGCATAAGTTGGTTTTCTAAATTTGAGACCCTGTTCTGTTTTGGAATGCAGTTCCTGTGTAGCCAAGTTTACATTCCGTGTATTAGTGATATCTTATGATGTTTCTTTTTCTGTGTGACTTATTTCAGTTAGAATCATCGTACCTGAATCCACTCATTATGCTGCTACGGGCCTGATGACATAGATTTCATTGCTGAGTGATACTGCATTGTACGTAAGTACCACAAGTTCTTTATCCATTTTTCACTTTCTGTGATATTGAACTTGTACGGTAAACGAGGTTCTTGTAAACGGAGGCGTCCCAAACTTTGGGGTGGCTGTGTCTTTTTGATTTTAATTTCCCTAAGCTATAGGACCATAAGTGGAAGTGCCCTAGGCTCTGTTGCTTTGTTTTTTAGATGTTTCAGGAAACACCATACACTTCTCCTGAGTGGTTGTTGGCAATTTACATCCCGCCCATCAGCATAACAAGGCTCCCAGTTCTCCATGGCCTGTCCTGCCTTTCTGGATTTTACACTTTTTTCAGATGGCCCTTTTGACCGGGGGGAAGTGAGACTTCATTGTAGTGCAGATTTCCTTTGCAAGCTTGCTTGGTTGGCCAAAAAGGGCGTACGCGTTTTTTCCTGAATATATTCAGGAAAAAACGCATACGCCCTTTTTGGCCAAGTGCATCATTGTGGACGTTCTGCCTCTTTTCCTATGCTTTCAATGCAATTCCAGTCTACCTCCTGAAATCTGTTTCCTGCAATTCTGCCCCGCTTTCAAGTCCTCTTGGCAGCCTTACTTCAGTCTATTTTTGGACGATAGCTGTCATTTATAACTCTGCAGGTTTGTGAATTACAGTGCCCCTGAGCTCCTTTCTTCAACTCGCTTTCTTTTGAGCTGGCCGCAACACCGCAGGATGGCTTCAGGCCCTAATCTGGTTCTGGCACGGCACGCTGAGCCTTTGGTTAATTCCTCTTCCTGGTGGGAAATGAGAGTTAAATTTGCCCATCCAGACACCTCCAGCTAGTCTCTCATTGGTTCTCGCTATTCCTGTTCATCTTCCACAGAAATTGCAAACTGGGCCAAACAGGAGGTTAAAGGGACTGACTCTCCAAGTCGGGAGAGTGTTAGTAAAGCATCTGGAATGTTGCACCCGAGTACCAGGGTACGAAAACTGAGACATATTTGAACACGTCTCCCGATCACATGGTTGATCATACTCTGGGTTCCACATGCATGTTTTAGCTGAAGGAAGAATACCTTAAACCTGGAGAGTTGAGACCCGTGGAATGGGTACCGTGCAATATGACTTCAAAGGGTCTTCATTTGCTCACCGAACCTCTCCAATCCTATCACTGCTGCATTTATGCCCCTGTACACACGCTTGATTCTCTTTTGGAGACATAGCAATCCATAGGTTTTAAGATACTTACTAGTCAGGTACATTCTTAGGCGTTTAATATGGGGTTTTGAGTCCATTTCGTTGAGCAAGGAGTAGCTCTTGTCTATTCCATATTTGGCTTAAGGAACTTTATCTGTGCTCATTTCAATCTCTGGTTTTATGCAGCACCCCAACTCACCTTTCCCCTTAAGCAAGCATAAGTTGGTTTTCTAAATTTGAGACCCTGTTCTGTTTTGGAATGCAGTTCCTGTATAGCCAAGTTTACATTCCGTGTATTAGTGATATCTTATGATGTTTCTTTTTCTGTGTGACTTATTTCAGTTAGAATCATCGTACCTGAATCCACTCATTGTGCTGCTAAGGGCCTGATGACATAGATTTCATTGCTGAGTGATATTGCTTTGTAAGTAAATACCACAACTTCTTTATCCATTTTTCACTTTCTGCGATGTTGAACTTGTACTGTAAACGAGGTTCTTGTAAACAGAGGCGTCCCAAACTTTGGGGTGGCTGTGTCTTTTTGATTTTAATTTCCCTAAGCTATAGGACCATAAGTGGAAGTGCCCTAGGCTCTGTTGCTTTGTTTTTTAGATGTTTCAGGAAACACCATACACTTCTCCCGAGTGTCTGTTGGCAATTTACATCCCGCCCATCAGCATAACAAGGCTCCCAGTTCTCCATGGCCTGTCCTGCCTTTCTGGATTTTACACTTTTTTCAGATGGCCCTTTTGACCGGGGGGAAGTGAGACTTCATTGTAGTGCAGATTTCCTTTGCAAGCTTGCTTGGTTGGCCAAAAAGGGCGTATGCGTTTTTTCCTGAATATATTCAGGAAAAAACGCATACGCCCTTTTTGGCCAAGTGCATCATTGTGGACGTTCTGCCTCTTTTCCTATGCTTTCAATGCAATTCCCGTCTACCTCCTGAAATCGGTTTCCTGCAATTCTGCCCCGCTTTCAAGTCCTCTTGGCAGCCTTACTTCAGTCTATTTTTGGACCATAGCTGTCATTTATAACTCTGCAGGTTTGTGAATTACAGTGCCCCTGAGCTCCTTTCTTCAACTCGCTTTCTTGTGAGCTGGCCGCAACACCGCAGGATGGCTTCAGGCCCTAATCTGGTTCCGGCCCGGCATGCAGAGCCTTTGGTTAATTCCTCTTCCTGGTGGGAAATGAGAGTTAAATTTGCCCGTCCAGACACCTGCAGCTAGCCTCTCATTGGTTCTCGCTATTCCTGTTCATCTTCCGCAGAAATTGCAAACTGGGCCAAACAGGAGGTTAAAGGGACTGACTCTCCAAGTCGGGAGAGTGTTAGTAAAGCGTCTGGAATGTTGCACCCGAGTACCAGGGGAGGAAAACTGAGACATATTTGAACACGTCTCCCGATCACATGGTTGATCATACTCTAGGTTCCACATGCATGTTTTAGCTGAAGGAAGAATACCTTAAACCTGGGTAGTTGAAACCCGTGGAATGGGTACCATGCAATATGACTTCAAAGGGTCTTCATTTGCTCACCGAACCTCTCCAATCCTATCACTGCTGCGTTTATGCCCCTGTACACATGCTTGATTCTCTTTCGGAGACATAGCAATCCATAGGTTTTAAGATACTTACTAGTCAGGTACATTCTTAGGCGTTTAATATGGGGTGTTGAGTCCATTTGGTTGAGCAAGGAGTAGCTCTTGTCTATTCCATATTTGGCTTAAGGAACTTTATCTGTGCTCATTTCAATCTCTGGTTTTATGCAGCACCCCAACTCACCTTTACCCTTAAGCAAGCATAAGTTGGTTTTCTAAATTTGAGACCCTGTTCTGTTCTGTAATTCAGTTCCTGTGTAGCCAAGTTTACATTCCATGTATTACTGATATCTTATGATGTTTCTTTTTCTGTGTGACTTATTTCAGTTAGAATCATCGTACCTGAATCCACTCATTATGCTGCTACGGGCCTGATGACATAGATTTCATTGCTGAGTGATACTGCATTGTACGTAAGTACCACAAGTTCTTTATCCATTTTTCACTTTCTGTGATATTGAACTTGTACGGTAAACGAGGTTCTTGTAAACGGAGGCGTCCCAAACTTTGGGGTGGCTGTGTCTTTTTGATTTTAATTTCCCTAAGCTATAGGACCATAAGTGGAAGTGCCCTAGGCTCTGTTGCTTTGTTTTTTAGATGTTTCAGGAAACACCATACACTTCTCCCGAGTGGTTGTTGGCAATTTACATCCCGCCCATCAGCATAACAAGGCTCCCAGTTCTCCATGGCCTGTCCTGCCTTTCTGGAGTTTACACTTTTTTCAGATGGCCCTTTTGACCGGGGGGAAGTGAGACTTCATTGTAGTGCAGATTTCCTTTGCAAGCTTGCTTGATTGGCCAAAAAGGGCGTATGCGTTTTTTCCTGAATATATTCAGGAAAAAACGCATACGCCCTTTTTGGCCAAGTGCATCATTGTGGACGTTCTGCCTCTTTTCCTATGCTTTCAATGCAATTCCAGTCTACCTCCTGAAATCGGTTTCCTGCAATTCTGCCCCGCTTTCAAGTCCTCTTGGCAGCCTTACTTCAGTCTATTTTTGGACGATAGCTGTCATTTATAACTCTGCAGGTTTGTGAATTACAGTGCCCCTGAGCTCCTTTCTTCAACTCGCTTTCTTGTGACCTGGCCGCAACACCGCAGGATGGCTTCAGGCCCTAATCTGGTTCTGGCACGGCACGCTGAGCCTTTGGTTAATTCCTCTTCCTGGTGGGAAATGAGAGTTAAATTTGCCCATCCAGACACCTCCAGCTAGTCTCTCATTGGTTCTCGCTATTCCTGTTCATCTTCCACAGAAATTGCAAACTGGGCCAAACAGGAGGTTAAAGGGACTGACTCTCCAAGTCGGGAGAGTGTTAGTAAAGCATCTGGAATGTTGCACCCGAGTACCAGGGTACGAAAACTGAGACATATTTGAACACGTCTCCCGATCACATGGTTGATCATACTCTGGGTTCCACATGCATGTTTTAGCTGAAGGAAGAATACCTTAAACCTGGAGAGTTGAGACCCGTGGAATGGGTACCGTGCAATATGACTTCAAAGGGTCTTCATTTGCTCACCGAACCTCTCCAATCCTATCACTGCTGCATTTATGCCCCTGTACACACGCTTGATTCTCTTTTGGAGACATAGCAATCCATAGGTTTTAAGATACTTACTAGTCAGGTACATTCTTAGGCGTTTAATATGGGGTTTTGAGTCCATTTCGTTGAGCAAGGAGTAGCTCTTGTCTATTCCATATTTGGCTTAAGGAACTTTATCTGTGCTCATTTCAATCTCTGGTTTTATGCAGCACCCCAACTCACCTTTCCCCTTAAGCAAGCATAAGTTGGTTTTCTAAATTTGAGACCCTGTTCTGTTTTGGAATGCAGTTCCTGTGTAGCCAAGTTTACATTCCGTGTATTAGTGATATCTTATGATGTTTCTTTTTCTGTGTGACTTATTTCAGTTAGAATCATCGTACCTGAATCCACTCATTATGCTGCTACGGGCCTGATGACATAGATTTCATTGCTGAGTGATACTGCATTGTACGTAAGTACCACAAGTTCTTTATCCATTTTTGACTTTCTGTGATATTGAACTTGTACGGTAAACGAGGTTCTTGTAAACGGAGGCGTCCCGAACTTTGGGGTGGCTGTGTCTTTTTGATTTTAATTTCCCTAAGCTATAGGACCATAAGTGGAAGTGCCCTAGGCTCTGTTGCTTTGTTTTTTAGATGTTTCAGGAAACACCATACACTTCTCCTGAGTGTCTGTTGGCAATTTACATCCCGCCCATCAGCATAACAAGGCTCCCAGTTCTCCATGGCCTGTCCTGCCTTTCTGGATTTTACACTTTTTTCAGATGGCCCTTTTGACCGGGGGGAAGTGAGACTTCATTGTAGTGCAGATTTCCTTTGCAAGTTTGCTTGGTTGGCCAAAAAGGGCGTATGCGTTTTTTCCTGAATATATTCAGGAAAAAACGCATACGCCCTTTTTGGCCAAGTGCATCATTGTGGACGTTCTGCCTCTTTTCCTATGCTTTCAATGCAATTCCAGTCTACCTCCTGAAATCGGTTTCCTGTAATTCTGCCCCGCTTTCAAGTCCTCTTGGCAGCCTTACTTCAATATATTTTTGGACGATAGCTGTCATTTATAACTCTGCAGGTTTGTGAATTACAGTGCCCCTGAGCTCCTTTCTTCAACTCGCTTTCTTGTGACCTGGCCGCAACACCGCAGGATGTCTTCAGGCCCTAATCTGGTTCTGGCACGGCACGCTGAGCCTTTGGTTAATTCCTCTTCCTGGTGGGAAATGAGAGTTAAATTTGCCCATCCAGACACCTCCAGCTAGTCTCTCATTGGTTCTCGCTATTCCTCTTCATCTTCCACAGAAATTGCAAACTGGGCCAAACAGGAGGTTAAAGGGACTGACTCTCCAAGTCGGGAGAGTGTTAGTTAAGCATCTGGAATGTTGCACCCGAGTACCAGGGGAGGAAAACTGAGACATATTTGAACACGTCTCCCGATCAAATGGTTTATCATACTCTGGGTTCCACATGCATGTTTTAGCTGAAGGAAGAATACCTTAAACCTGGAGAGTTGAGACCCGTGTAATGGGTACCATGCAATATGACTTCAAAGGGTCTTCATTTGCTCACCGAACCTCTCCAATCCTATCACTGCTGCGTTTATGCCCCTGTACACATGCTTGATTCTCTTTCGGAGACATAGCAATCCATAGGTTTTAAGATACTTACTAGTCAGGTACATTCTTAGGCGTTTAATATGGGGTGTTGAGTCCATTTCGTTGAGCAAGGAGTAGCTCTTGTCTATTCCATATTTGGCTTAAGGAACTTTATCTGTGCTCATTTCAATCTCTGGTTTTATGCAGCACCCCAACTCACCTTTACCCTTAAGCAAGCATAAGTTGGTTTTCTAAATTTGAGACCCTGTTCTGTTCTGTAATTCAGTTCCTGTGTAGCCAAGTTTACATTCCGTGTATTAGTGATATCTTATGATGTTTCTTTTTCTGTGTGACTTGTTTCAGTTAGAATCATCATACCTGAATCCACTCTTTGTGCTGCTAAGGGCCTGATGACACAGATTTCATTGCTTGGTGATATTGCTTTGTAAGTAAATACCACAACTTCTTTATCCATTTTTCACTTTCTGCGATGTTGAACTTGTACTGTAAACGAGGTTCTTGTAAACAGAGCCGTTCCAAACTTTGGGGTGGCTGTGTCTTTTTGATTTTAATTTCCCTAAGCTATAGGACCATAAGTGGAAGTGCCCTAGGCTCTGTTGCTTTGTTTTTTAGATGTTTCAGGAAACACCATACACTTCTCCTGAGTGTCTGTTGGAAATTTACATCCCGCCCATCAGCATAACAAGGCTCCCAGTTCTCCATGGCCTGTCCTGCCTTTCTGGATTTTACACTTTTTTCAGATGGCCCTTTTGACCGGGGGGAAGTGAGACTTCATTGTAGTGCAGATTTCCTTTGCAAGTTTGCTTGGTTGGCCAAAAAGGGCGTATGCGTTTTTTCCTGAATATATTCAGGAAAAAACGCATACGCCCTTTTTGGCCAAGTGCATCATTGTGGACGTTCTGCCTCTTTTCCTATGCTTTCAATGCAATTCCAGTCTACCTCCTGAAATCGGTTTCCTGCAATTCTGCCCCGCTTTCAAGTCCTCTTGGCAGCCTTACTTCAGTCTATTTTTGGACGATAGCTGTCATTTATAACTCTGCAGGTTTGTGAATTACAGTGCCCCTGAGCTCCTTTCTTCAACTCGCTTTCTTGTGACCTGGCCGCAACACCGCAGGATGGCTTCAGGCCCTAATCTGGTTCTGGCACGGCACGCTGAGCCTTTGGTTAATTCCTCTTCCTGGTGGGAAATGAGAGTTAAATTTGCCCATCCAGACACCTCCAGCTAGTCTCTCATTGGTTCTCGCTATTCCTGTTCATCTTCCACAGAAATTGCAAACTGGGCCAAACAGGAGGTTAAAGGGACTGACTCTCCAAGTCGGGAGAGTGTTAGTAAAGCATCTGGAATGTTGCACCCGAGTACCAGGGTACGAAAACTGAGACATATTTGAACACGTCTCCCGATCACATGGTTGATCATACTCTGGGTTCCACATGCATGTTTTAGCTGAAGGAAGAATACCTTAAACCTGGAGAGTTGAGACCCGTGGAATGGGTACCGTGCAATATGACTTCAAAGGGTCTTCATTTGCTCACCGAACCTCTCCAATCCTATCACTGCTGCATTTATGCCCCTGTACACACGCTTGATTCTCTTTTGGAGACATAGCAATCCATAGGTTTTAAGATACTTACTAGTCAGGTACATTCTTAGGCGTTTAATATGGGGTTTTGAGTCCATTTCGTTGAGCAAGGAGTAGCTCTTGTCTATTCCATATTTGGCTTAAGGAACTTTATCTGTGCTCATTTCAATCTCTGGTTTTATGCAGCACCCCAACTCACCTTTCCCCTTAAGCAAGCATAAGTTGGTTTTCTAAATTTGAGACCCTGTTCTGTTTTGGAATGCAGTTCCTGTGTAGCCAAGTTTACATTCCGTGTATTAATGATATCTTATGATGTTTCTTTTTCTGTGTGACTTATTTCAGTTAGAATCATCGTACCTGAATCCACTCATTATGCTGCTACGGGCCTGATGACATAGATTTCATTGCTGAGTGATACTGCATTGTACGTAAGTACCACAACTTCTTTATCCATTTTTGACTTTCTGTGATATTGAACTTGTACGGTAAACGAGGTTCTTGTAAACGGAGGCGTCCCGAACTTTGGGGTGGCTGTGTCTTTTTGATTTTAATTTCCCTAAGCTATAGGACCATAAGTGGAAGTGCCCTAGGCTCTGTTGCTTTGTTTTTTAGATGTTTCAGGAAACACCATACACTTCTCCTGAGTGTCTGTTGGCAATTTACATCCCGCCCATCAGCATAACAAGGCTCCCAGTTCTCCATGGCCTGTCCTGCCTTTCTGGATTTTACACTTTTTTCAGATGGCCCTTTTGACCGGGGGGAAGTGAGACTTCATTGTAGTGCAGATTTCCTTTGCAAGTTTGCTTGGTTGGCCAAAAAGGGCGTATGCGTTTTTTCCTGAATATATTCAGGAAAAAACGCATACGCCCTTTTTGGCCAAGTGCATCATTGTGGACGTTCTGCCTCTTTTCCTATGCTTTCAATGCAATTCCAGTCTACCTCCTGAAATCGGTTTCCTGTAATTCTGCCCCGCTTTCAAGTCCTCTTGGCAGCCTTACATCAGTCTATTTTTGGACGATAGCTGTCATTTATAACTCTGCAGGTTTGTGAATTACAGTGCCCCTGAGCTCCTTTCTTCAACTCGCTTTCTTGTGACCTGGCCGCAACACCGCAGGATGTCTTCAGGCCCTAATCTGGTTCTGGCACGGCACGCTGAGCCTTTGGTTAATTCCTCTTCCTGGTGGGAAATGAGAGTTAAATTTGCCCATCCAGACACCTCCAGCTAGTCTCTCATTGGTTCTCGCTATTCCTGTTCATCTTCCACAGAAATTGCAAACTGGGCCAAACAGGAGGTTAAAGGGACTGACTCTCCAAGTCGGGAGAGTGTTAGTAAAGCATCTGGAATGTTGCACCCGAGTACCAGGGTACGAAAACTGAGACATATTTGAACACGTCTCCCGATCACATGGTTGATCATACTCTGGGTTCCACATGCATCTTTTAGCTGAAGGAAGAATACCTTAAACCTGGAGAGTTGAGACCCGTGGAATGGGTACCGTGCAATATGACTTCAAAGGGTCTTCATTTGCTCACCGAACCTCTCCAATCCTATCACTGCTGCATTTATGCCCCTGTACACACGCTTGATTCTCTTTTGGAGACATAGCAATCCATAGGTTTTAAGATACTTACTAGTCAGGTACATTCTTAGGCGTTTAATATGGGGTTTTGAGTCCATTTCGTTGAGCAAGGAGTAGCTCTTGTCTATTCCATATTTGGCTTAAGGAACTTTATCTGTGCTCATTTCAATCTCTGGTTTTATGCAGCACCCCAACTCACCTTTCCCCTTAAGCAAGCATAAGTTGGTTTTCTAAATTTGAGACCCTGTTCTGTTTTGGAATGCAGTTCCTGTGTAGCCAAGTTTACATTCCGTGTATTAGTGATATCTTATGATGTTTCTTTTTCTGTGTGACTTATTTCAGTTAGAATCATCGTACCTGAATCCACTCATTATGCTGCTACGGGCCTGATGACATAGATTTCATTGCTGAGTGATACTGCATTGTACATAAGTACCACAAGTTCTTTATCCATTTTTGACTTTCTGTGATATTGAACTTGTACGGTAAACGAGGTTCTTGTAAACGGAGGCGTCCCGAACTTTGGGGTGGCTGTGTCTTTTTGATTTTAATTTCCCTAAGCTATAGGACCATAAGTGGAAGTGCCCTAGGCTCTGTTGCTTTGTTTTTTAGATGTTTCAGGAAACACCATACACTTCTCCTGAGTGTCTGTTGGCAATTTACATCCCGCCCATCAGCATAACAAGGCTCCCAGTTCTCCATGGCCTGTCCTGCCTTTCTGGATTTTACACTTTTTTCAGATGGCCCTTTTGACCGGGGGGAAGTGAGACTTCATTGTAGTGCAGATTTCCTTTGCAAGTTTGCTTGGTTGACCAAAAAGGGCGTATGCGTTTTTTCCTGAATATATTCAGGAAAAAACGCATACGCCCTTTTTGGCCAAGTGCATCATTGTGGACGTTCTGCCTCTTTTCCTATGCTTTCAATGCAATTCCAGTCTACCTCCTGAAATCGGTTTCCTGTAATTCTGCCCCGCTTTCAAGTCCTCTTGGCAGCCTTACATCAGTCTATTTTTGGACGATAGCTGTCATTTATAACTCTGCAGGTTTGTGAATTACAGTGCCCCTGAGCTCCTTTCTTCAACTCGCTTTCTTGTGACCTGGCCGCAACACCGCAGGATGTCTTCAGGCCCTAATCTGGTTCTGGCACGGCACGCTGAGCCTTTGGTTAATTCCTCTTCCTGGTGGGAAATGAGAGTTAAATTTGCCCATCCAGACACCTCCAGCTAGTCTCTCATTGGTTCTCGCTATTCCTCTTCATCTTCCACAGAAATTGCAAACTGGGCCAAACAGGAGGTTAAAGGGACTGACTCTCCAAGTCGGGAGAGTGTTAGTTAAGCATCTGGAATGTTGCACCCGAGTACCAGGGGAGGAAAACTGAGACATATTTGAACACGTCTCCCGATCACATGGTTGATCATACTCTAGGTTCCACATGCATGTTTTAGCTGAAGGAAGAATACCTTAAACCTGGGTAGTTGAAACCCGTGGAATGGGTAACATGCAATATGACTTCAAAGGGTCTTCATTTGCTCACCGAACCTCTCCAATCCTATCACTGCTGCGTTTATGCCCCTGTACACATGCTTGATTCTCTTTCGGAGACATAGCAATCCATAGGTTTTAAGATACTTACTAGTCAGGTACATTCTTAGGCGTTTAATATGGGGTGTTGAGTCCATTTGGTTGAGCAAGGAGTAGCTCTTGTCTATTCCATATTTGGCTTAAGGAACTTTATCTGTGCTCATTTCAATCTCTGGTTTTATGCAGCACCCCAACTCACCTTTACCCTTAAGCAAGCATAAGTTGGTTTTCTAAATTTGAGACCCTGTTCTGTTCTGTAATTCAGTTCCTGTGTAGCCAAGTTTACATTCCATGTATTACTGATATCTTATGATGTTTCTTTTTCTGTGTGACTTATTTCAGTTAGAATCATCATACCTGAATCCACTCATTGTGCTGCTAAGGGCCTGATGACACAGATTTCATTGCTGAGTGATATTGCTTTGTAAGTAAATACCACAACTTCTTTATCCATTTTTCACTTTCTGCGATGTTGAACTTGTACTGTAAACGAGGTTCTTGTAAACAGAGCCGTTCCAAACTTTGGGGTGGCTGTGTCTTTTTGATTTTAATTTCCCTAAGCTATAGGACCATAAGTGGAAGTGCCCTAGGTTCTGTTGCTTTGTTTTTTAGATGTTTCAGGAAACACCATACACTTCTCCCGAGTGGTTGTTGGCAATTTACATCCCGCCCATCAGCATAACAAGGCTCCCAGTTCTCCATGGCCTGTCCTGCCTTTCTGGATTTTACACTTTTTTCAGATGGCCCTTTTGACCGGGGGGAATGAGACTTCATTGTAGTGCAGATTTCCTTTGCAAGCTTGCTTGGTTGGCCAAAAAGGGCGTATGCGTTTTTTCCTGAATATATTCAGGAAAAAACGCATACACCCTTTTTGGCCAAGTGCATCATTGTGGACGTTCTGCCTCTTTTCCTATGCTTTCAATGCAATTCCAGTCTACCTCCTGAAATCGGTTTCCTGCAATTCTGCCCCGCTTTCAAGTCCTCTTGGCAGCCTTACTTCAGTCTATTTTTGGACGATAGCTGTCATTTATAACTCTGCAGGTTTGTGAATTACAGTGCCCCTGAGCTCCTTTCTTCAACTCGCTTTCTTGTGACCTGGCCGCAACACCGCAGGATGGCTTCAGGCCCTAATCTGGTTCCAGCACGGCACGCTGAGCCTTTGGTTATTTCCTCTTCCTGGTGGGAAATGAGAGTTAAATTTGCCCGTCCAGACACCTCCAGCTAGTCTCTCATTGGTTCTCGCTATTCCTGTTCATCTTCCGCAGAAATTGCAAACTGGGCCAAACAGGAGGTTAAAGGGACTGACTCTCCAAGTCGGGAGAGTGTTAGTAAAGTGTCTGGAATGTTGCACCCGAGTACCAGGGTACGAAAACTGAGACATATTTGAACACTTCTCCCGATCACATGGTTGATCATACTCTAGGTTCCACATGCATGTTTTAGCTGAAGGAAGAATACCTTAAACCTGTGTAGTTGAAACCCGTGGAATGGGTACCATGCAATATGACTTCAAAGGGTCTTCATTTGCTCACCGAACATCTCCAATCCTATCACTGCTGCGTTTATGCCCCTGTACACATGCTTGATTCTCTTTCGGAGACATAGCAATCCATAGGTTTTAAGATACTTACTAGTCAGGTACATTCTTAGGCGTTTAATATGCGGTGTTGAGTCCATTTCGTTGAGCAAGGAGTAGCTCTTGTCTATTCCATATTTGACTTAAGGAACTTTATCTGTGCTCATTTCAATCTCTGGTTTTATGCAGCACCCCAACTCACCTTTCCCCTTAAGCAAGCATAAGTTGGTTTTCTAAATTTGAGACCCTGTTCTGTTCTGTAATTCAGTTCCTGTGTAGCCAAGTTTACATTCCGTGTATTACTGATATCTTATGATGTTTCTTTTTCTGTGTGACTTATTTCAGTTAGAATCATCATACCTGAATCCACTCATTGTGCTGCTAAGGGCCTGATGACACAGATTTCATTGCTGAGTGATATTGCTTTGTAAGTAAATACCACAACTTCTTTATCCATTTTTCACTTTCTGCGATGTTGAACTTGTACTGTAAACGAGGTTCTTGTAAACAGAGGCGTCCCAAACTTTGGGGTGGCTGTGTCTTTTTGATTTTAATTTCCCTAAGCTATAGGACCATAAGTGGCAGTGCCCTAGGCTCTGTTGCTTTGTTTTTTAGATGTTTCAGGAAACACCATACACTTCTCCCGAGTGTCTGTTGGCAATTTACATCCCGCCCATCAGCATAACAAGGCTCCCAGTTCTCCATGGCCTGTCCTGCCTTTCTGGATTTTACACTTTTTTCAGATGACCCTTTTGACCGGGGGGAAGTGAGACTTCATTGTAGTGCAGATTTCCTTTGCAAGCTTGCTTGGTTGGCCAAAAAGGGCGTATGCGTTTTTTCCTGAATATATTCAGGAAAAAACGCACACGCCCTTTTTGGCCAAGTGCATCATTGTGGATGTTCTGCCTCTTTTCTTATGCTTTCAATGCAATTCCAGTCTACCTCCTGAAATCGGTTTCCTGCAATTCTGCCCCGCTTTCAAGTCCTCTTGGCAGCCTTACTTCAGTCTATTTTTGGACGATAGCTGTCATTTATAACTCTGCAGGTTTGTGAATTACAGTGCCCCTGAGCTCCTTTCTTCAACTCGCTTTCTTTTGAGCTGGCCGCAACACCGCAGGATGGCTTCAGGCCCTAATCTGGTTCCGGTACGGCACGCTGAGCCTTTGGTTATTTCCTCTTCCTGGTGGGAAATGAGAGTTAAATTTGCCCGTCCAGACACCTCCAGCTAGCCTCTTATTGGTTCTCGCTATTCCTGTTCATCTTCCGCAGAAATTGCAAACTGGGCCAAACAGGAGGTTAAAGGCGCTGACTCTCCAAGTGGGGAGAGTGTTAGTAAAGCATCTGGAATGTTGCACCCGAGTACCAGGGTACGAAATCTGAGACATATTTGAACACGTCTTCCGATCACATGGTTGATCATACTCTAGGTTCCACATGCATGTTTTAGCTGAAGGAAGAATACCTTAAACCTGGGTAGTTGAAACCCGTGGAATGGGTACCATGCAATATGACTTCAAAGGGTCTTCATTTGCTCACCGAACATCTCCAATCCTATCACTGCTGCGTTTATGCCCCTGTACACATGCTTGATTCTCTTTCGGAGACATAGCAATCCATAGGTTTTAAGATACTTACTAGTCAGGTACATTCTTAGGCGTTTAATATGTGGTGTTGAGTCCATTTCGTTGAGCAAGGAGTAGCTCTTGTCTATTCCATATTTGGCTTAAGGAACTTTATCTGTGCTCATTTCAATCTCTGGTTTTATGCAGCACCCCAACTCACCTTTCCCCTTAAGCAAGCATAAGTTGGTTTTCTAAATTTGAGACCCTGTTCTGTTCTGTAATTCAGTTCCTGTGTAGCCAAGTTTACATTCCGTGTATTACTGATATCTTATGATGTTTCTTTTTCTGTGTGACTTATTTCAGTTAGAATCATCATACCTGCATCCACTCATTGTGATGCTAAGGGCCTGATGACACAGATTTCATTGCTGAGTGATATTGCTTTGTAAGTAAATACCACAACTTCTTTATCCATTTTTCACTTTCTGCGATGTTGAACTTGTACTGTAAACGAGGTTCTTGTAAACAGAGCCGTTCCAAACTTTGGGGTGGCTGTGTCTTTTTGATTTTAATTTCCCTAAGCTATAGGACCATAAGTGGCAGTGCCCTAGGCTCTGTTGCTTTGTTTTTTAGATGTTTCAGGAAACACCATACACTTCTCCCCAGTGTCTGTTGGCAATTTACATCCCGCCCATCAGCATAACAAGGCTCCCAGTTCTCCATGGCCTGTCCTGCCTTTCTGGATTTTACACTTTTTTCAGATGACCCTTTTGACCGGGGGGAAGTGAGACTTCATTGTAGTGCAGATTTCCTTTGCAAGCTTGCTTGGTTGGCCAAAAAGGGCGTATGCGTTTTTTCCTGAATATATTCAGGAAAAAACGCATACGCCCTTTTTGGCCAAGTGCATCATTGTGGACGTTCTGCCTCTTTTCCTATGCTTTCAATGCAATTCCAGTCTACCTCCTGAAATCGGTTTCCTGCAATTCTGCCCCACTTTCAAGTCCTCTTGGCAGCCTTACTTCAGTATATTTTTGGACGATAGCTGTCATTTATAACTCTGCAGGTTTGTGAATTACAGTGCCCCTGAGCTCCTTTCTTCAACTCGCTTTCTTGTGACCTGGCCGCAACACCGCAGGATGGCTTCAGGCCCTAATCTGGTTCTGGCACGGCACGTTGAGCCTTTGGTTAATTCCTCTTCCTGGTGGGAAATGAGAGTTAAATTTGCCCGTCCAGACACCTCCAGCTAGTCTCTCATTGGTTCTCGCTATTCCTGTTCATCTTCCGCAGAAATTGCAAACTGGGCCAAACAGGAGGTTAAAGGGACTGACTCTCCAAGACGGGAGAGTGTTAGTAAAGCGTCTGGAATGTTGCACCCGAGTACCAGGGTACGAAATCTGAGACATATTTGAACACGTCTCCCGATCACATGGCTGATCATACTCTAGGTTCCACATGCATGTTTTAGCTGAAGGAAGAATACCTTAAACCTGGGTAGTTGAAACCCGTGGAATGGGTACCATGCAATATGACTTCAAAGGGTCTTCATTTGCTCACCGAACCTCTCCAATCCTATCACTGCTGCGTTTATGCCCCTGTACACATGCTTGATTCTCTTTCGGAGACATAGCAATCCATAGGTTTTAAGATACTTACTAGTCAGGTACATTCTTAGGCGTTTAATATGGGGTGTTGAGTCCATTTCGTTGAGCAAGGAGTAACTCTTGTCTATTCCATATTTGGCTTAAGGAACTTTATCTGTGCTCATTTCAATCTCTGGTTTTATGCAGCACCCAAACTCACCTTTACCCTTAAGCAAGCATAAGTTGGTTTTCTAAATTTGAGACCCTGTTCTGTTCTGTAATTCAGTTCCTGTGTAGCCAAGTTTACATTCCGTGTATTACTGATATCTTATGATGTTTCTTTTTCTGTGTGACTTATTTCAGTTAGAATCATCATACCTGAATCCACTCATTGTGCTGCTAAGGGCCTGATGACATAGATTTCATTGCTGAGTGATATTGCTTTGTAAGTGAATACCACAACTTCTTTATCCATTTTTCACTTTCTGCGATGTTGAACTTGTACTGTAAACGAGGTTCTTGTAAACAGAGCCGTTCCAAACTTTGGGGTGGCTGTGTCTTTTTGATTTTAATTTCCCTAAGCTATAGGACCATAAGTGGAAGTGCCCTAGGCTCTGTTGCTTTGTTTTTTAGATGTTTCAGGAAACACCATACACTTCTCCCAAGTGTCTGTTGGCAATTTACATCCCACCCATCAGCATAACAAGGCTCCCAGTTCTCCATGGCCTGTCCTGCCTTTCTGGATTTTACACTTTTTTCAGATGGCCCTTTGGACCGGGGGGAAGTGAGACTTCATTGTAGTGCAGATTTCCTTTGCAAGCTTGCTTGGTTGGCCAAAAAGGGCGTATGCGTTTTTTCCTGAATATATTCAGGAAAAAACGCATACGCCCTTTTTGGCCAAGTGCATCATTGTGGACGTTCTGCCTCTTTTCCTATGCTTTCAATGCAATTCCAGTCTACCTCCTGAAATCGGTTTCCTGCAATTCTGCCCCGCTTTCAAGTCCTCTTGGCAGCCTTACTTCAGTCTATTTTTGGACGATAGCTGTCATTTATAACTCTGCAGGTTTGTGAATTACAGTGCCCCTGAGCTCCTTTCTTCAACTCGCTTTCTTGTGACCTGGCCGCAACACCGCAGGATGGCTTCAGGCCCTAATCTGGTTCTGGCACGGCACGTTGAGCCTTTGGTTAATTCCTCTTCCTGGTGGGAAATGAGAGTTAAATTTGCCCGTCCAGACACCTCCAGCTAGTCTCTCATTGGTTCTCGCTATTCCTGTTCATCTTCCGCAGAAATTGCAAACTGGGCCAAACAGGAGGTTAAAGGGACTGACTCTCCAAGTCGGGAGAGTGTTAGTAAAGTGTCTGGAATGTTGCACCCGAGTACCAGGGTACGAAAACTGAGACATATTTGAACACGTCTCCTGATCACATGGTTGATCATACTCTAGGTTCCACATGCATGTTTTAGCTGAAGGAAGAATACCTTAAACCTGGGTAGTTGAAACCCGTGGAATGGGTACCATGCAATATGACTTCAAAGGGTCTTCATTTGCTCACCGAACCTCTCCAATCCTATCACTGCTGCGTTTATGCCCCTGTACACATGCTTGATTGTCTTTCGGAGACATAGCAATCCATAGGTTTTAAGATACTTACTAGTCAGGTACATTCTTAGGCGTTTAATATGCGGTGTTGAGTCTATTTCGTTGAGCAAGGAGTAGCTCTTGTCTATTCCATATTTGGCTTAAGGAACTTTATCTGTGCTCATTTCAATCTCTGGTTTTATGCAGCACCCCAACTCACCTTTCCCCTTAAGCAAGCATAAGTTGGTTTTCTAAATTTGAGACCCTGTTCTGTTCTGTAATTCAGTTCCTGTGTAGCCAAGTTTAAATTCCGTGTATTACTGATATCTTATGATGTTTCTTTTTCTGTGTGACTTATTTCAGTTAGAATCATCATACCTGAATCCACTCATTGTGCTGCTAAGGACCTGATGACATAGATTTCATTGCTGAGTGATATTGCTTTGTAAGTGAATACCACAACTTCTTTATCCATTTTTCACTTTCTGCGATGTTGAACTTGTACTGTAAACGAGGTTCTTGTAAACAGAGCCGTTCCAAACTTTGGGGTGGCTGTGTCTTTTTGATTTTAATTTCCCTAAGCTATAGGACCATAAGTGGAAGTGCCCTAGGCTCTGTTGCTTTGTTTTTTAGATGTTTCAGGAAACACCATACACTTCTCCCAAGTGTCTGTTGGCAATTTACATCCCACCCATCAGCATAACAAGGCTCCCAGTTCTCCATGGCCTGTCCTGCCTTTCTGGATTTTACACTTTTTTCAGATGGCCCTTTGGACCGGGGGGAAGTGAGACTTCATTGTAGTGCAGATTTCCTTTGCAAGCTTGCTTGGTTGGCCAAAAAGGGCGTATGCGTTTTTTCCTGAATATATTCAGGAAAAAACGCATACGCCCTTTTTGGCCAAGTGCATCATTGTGGACGTTCTGCCTCTTTTCCTATGCTTTCAATGCAATTCCAGTCTACCTCCTGAAATCGGTTTCCTGCAATTCTGCCCCGCTTTCAAGTCCTCTTGGCAGCCTTACTTCAGTATATTTTTGGACGATAGCTGTCATTTATAACTCTGCAGGTTTGTGAATTACAGTGCCCCTGAGCTCCTTTCTTCAACTCGCTTTCTTGTGAGCTGGCCGCAACACCGCAGGATGGCTTCAGGCCCTAATCTGGTTCCGGCACGGCACGCTGAGCCTTTGGTTAATTTCTCTTCCTGGTGGGAAATGAGAGTTAAATTTGCCCGTCCAGACACCTCCAGCTAGTCTCTCATTGGTTCTCGCTATTCCTGTTCATCTTCCACAGAAATTGCAAACTGGGCCAAACAGGAGGTTAAAGGGACTGACTCTCCAAGACGGGAGTGTGTTAGTAAAGCGTCTGGAATGTTGCACCCGAGTACCAGGGTACGAAATCTGAGACATATTTGAACACGTCTTCCGATCACATGGTTGATCATACTCTAGGTTCCACATGCATGTTTTAGCTGAAGGAAGAATACCTTAAACCTGGGTAGTTGAAACCCGTGGAATGGGTACCATGCAATATGACTTCAAAGGGTCTTCATTTGCTCACCGAACATCTCCAATCCTATCACTGCTGCGTTTATGCCCCTGTACACATGCTTGATTCTCTTTCGGAGACATAGCAATCCATAGGTTTTAAGATACTTACTAGTCAGGTACATTCTTAGGCGTTTAATATGTGGTGTTGAGTCCATTTCGTTGAGCAAGGAGTAGCTCTTGTCTATTCCATATTTGGCTTAAGGAACTTTATCTGTGCTCATTTCAATCTCTGGTTTTATGCAGCACCCCAACTCACCTTTCCCCTTAAGCAAGCATAAGTTGGTTTTCTAAATTTGAGACCCTGTTCTGTTCTGTAATTCAGTTCCTGTGTAGCCAAGTTTACATTCCGTGTATTACTGATATCTTATGATGTTTCTTTTTCTGTGTGACTTATTTCAGTTAGAATCATCATACCTGAATCCACTCATTGTGATGCTAAGGGCCTGATGACACAGATTTTATTGCTGAGTGATATTGCTTTGTAAGTAAATACCACAACTTCTTTATCCATTTTTCACTTTCTGCGATGTTGAACTTGTACTGTAAACGAGGTTCTTGTAAACAGAGCCGTTCCAAACTTCGGGGTGGCTGTGTCTTTTTGATTTTAATTTCCCTAAGCTATAGGACCATAAGTGGCAGTGCCCTAGGCTCTGTTGCTTTGTTTTTTAGATGTTTCAGGAAACACCATACACTTCTCCCCAGTGTCTGTTGGCAATTTACATCCCGCCCATCAGCATAACAAGGCTCCCAGTTCTCCATGGCCTGTCCTGCCTTTCTGGATTTTACACTTTTTTCAGATGGCCCTTTTGACCGGGGGGAAGTGAGACTTCATTGTAGTGCAGATTTCCTTTGCAAGCTTGCTTGGTTGGCCAAAAAGGGCGTATGCGTTTTTTCCTGAATATATTCAGGAAAAAACGCATACGCCCTTTTTGGCCAAGTGCATCATTGTGGACGTTCTGCCTCTTTTCCTATGCTTTCAATGCAATTCCAGTCTACCTCCTGAAATCGGTTTCCTGCAATTCTGCCCCGCTTTCAAGTCCTCTTGGCAGCCTTACTTCAGTCTATTTTTGGACGATAGCTGTCATTTATAACTCTGCAGGTTTGTGAATTACAGTGCCCCTGAGCTCCTTTCTTCAACTCGCTTTCTTTTGAGCTGGCCGCAACACCGCAGGATGGCTTCAGGCCCTAATCTGGTTCCGGCACGGCACGCTGAGCCTTTGGTTAATTCCTCTTCCTGGTGGGAAATGAGAGTTAAATTTGCCCATCCAGACACCTCCAGCTAGTCTCTCATTGGTTCTCGCTATTCCTGTTCATCTTCCACAGAAATTGCAAACTGGGCCAAACAGGAGGTTAAAGGGACTGACTCTCCAAGTCGGGAGAGTGTTAGTAAAGCATCTGGAATGTTGCACCCGAGTACCAGGGTACGAAAACTGAGACATATTTGAACACGTCTCCCGATCACATGGTTGATCATACTCTGGGTTCCACATGCATGTTTTAGCTGAAGGAAGAATACCTTAAACCTGGAGAGTTGAGACCCGTGGAATGGGTACCGTGCAATATGACTTCAAAGGGTCTTCATTTGCTCACCGAACCTCTCCAATCCTATCACTGCTGCATTTATGCCCCTGTACACACGCTTGATTCTCTTTCGGAGACATAGCAATCCATAGGTTTTAAGATACTTACTAGTCAGGTACATTCTTAGGCGTTTAATATGGGGTTTTGAGTCCATTTCGTTGAGCAAGGAGTAGCTCTTGTCTATTCCATATTTGGCTTAAGGAACTTTATCTGTGCTCATTTCAATCTCTGGTTTTATGCAGCACCCCAACTCACCTTTCCCCTTAAGCAAGCATAAGTTGGTTTTCTAAATTTGAGACCCTGTTCTGTTCTGTAATTCAGTTCCTGTGTAGCCAAGTTTAAATTCCGTGTATTACTGATATCTTATGATGTTTCTTTTTCTGTGTGACTTATTTCAGTTAGAATCATCATACCTGAATCCACTCATTGTGCTGCTAAGGACCTGATGACATAGATTTCATTGCTGAGTGATATTGCTTTGTAAGTGAATACCACAACTTCTTTATCCATTTTTCACTTTCTGCGATGTTGAACTTGTACTGTAAACGAGGTTCTTGTAAACAGAGCCGTTCCAAACTTTGGGGTGGCTGTGTCTTTTTGATTTTAATTTCCCTAAGCTATAGGACCATAAGTGGAAGTGCCCTAGGCTCTGTTGCTTTGTTTTTTAGATGTTTCAGGAAACACCATACACTTCTCCCAAGTGTCTGTTGGCAATTTACATCCCACCCATCAGCATAACAAGGCTCCCAGTTCTCCATGGCCTGTCCTGCCTTTCTGGATTTTACACTTTTTTCAGATGGCCCTTTTGACCGGGGGGAAGTGAGACTTCATTGTAGTGCAGATTTCCTTTGCAAGCTTGCTTGGTTGGCCAAAAAGGGCGTATGCGTTTTTTCCTGAATATATTCAGGAAAAAACGCATACGCCCTTTTTGGCCAAGTGCATCATTGTGGACGTTCTGCCTCTTTTCCTATGCTTTCAATGCAATTCCAGTCTACCTCCTGAAATCGGTTTCCTGCAATTCTGCCCCGCTTTCAAGTCCTCTTGGCAGCCTTACTTCAGTATATTTTTGGACAATAGCTGTCATTTATAACTCTGCAGGTTTGTGAATTACAGTGCCCCTGAGCTCCTTTCTTCAACTCGCTTTCTTGTGAGGTGGCCGCAACACCGCAGGGTGGCTTCAGGCCCTAATCTGGTTCCGGCCCGGCATGCTGAGCCTTTGGTTAATTCCTCTTCCTGGTGGGAAATGAGAGTTAAATTTGCCCGTCCAGACAGCTCCAGCTAGCCTCCCATTGGTTCTCGCTATTCCTGTTCATCTTCCGCAGAAATTGCAAACTGGGCCAAACAGGAGGTTAAAGGCACTGACTCTCCAAGTCGGGAGTGTTAGTAAAGCGTCTGGAATGTTGCACCCGAGTACCAGGGGAGGAAAACAGACATATTTGAAAACGTCTCCCGTTCACACGGTTGATCATACTCTGGGTTCCACATGCATGTTTTAGCTGAAAGAAGAATACCTTAAACCTGGAGAGTTGAGACCCGTGGAATGGGTACCATGCAATATGACTTCAAAGGGTCTTCATTTGCTCACCGAACCTCTCCAATCCTATCACTGCTGCGTTTATGCCCCTGTACACACGCTTGATTCTCTTTTGGAGACATAGCAATCCATAGGTTTTAAGATACTTACTAGTCAGGTACATTCTTAGGCGTTTAATATGGGGTGTTGAGTCGATTTCGTTGAGCAAGGAGTAGCTCTTGTCTATTCCATATTTGGCTTAAGGAACTTTATCTGTGCTCATTTCAATCTCTGGTTTTATGCAGTACCCCAACTCACCTTCCCCCTTAAGCAAGCATAAGTTGGTTTTCTAAACTTGAGACACTGTTCTGTTTTGTAATTCAGTTCATGTGTAGCCAAGTCGACATTCTGTGTATTAATGATAACTTATGATGTTTCTTTTCTGTGTGACTTATTTCAGTTCGAATCATCATACCTGAATCCACTCATTATGCTGCTACGGGCCTGATGACATAGATTTCATTGCTGAGTGATATTGCATTGTACGTAAGTACCACAAGTTCTTTATCCATTTTTCACTTTCTGCGATATTGAACTTGTACCGTAAACGAGGTTCTTGTAAACAGAGCCGTCTCAAACTTTGGGTTGCTGTGTCTTTTTGATTTTAATTTCCCTAAGCTATAGGACCATAAGTGGAAGTGCCCTAGGCTCTGTTGCTTTGTTTTTTAGATGTTTCAGGAAACACCATACACTTCTGCAGAGTGGCTGTTGGCAATTTACATCCCGCCCATCAGCATAAGAAGGCTCCCAGTTCTCCATGGCCTGTCGTGCCTTTATGGATTTTACACTTTTTTCAGATGGCCCTTTTGACCGGGTGGAAGTGAGACTTCATTGTAGTGCAGATTTCCTTTGCAAGCTTGCTTGGTTGGCCAAAAAGTGCGTATGCGTTTTTTCCTGAATATATTCAGGAAAAAACGCATACGCCCTTTTTGGCCAAGTGCATCATTGTCGAGTTTCTGACTCTCTTCATATGCTTTCAATGCAATTCCTGTCTACCTCCTGAAATCGGTTTCCTGCAATTCTGCCTTGCTTTCAATGCCTCTTCATAGCCTTACCTCAATATATTTTTTAAAAATAGTTGGCCTTTATAACTCTGCAGGTTTTTGAATTGCAGTGGCCCTTAGCTCCATTTTTTAGCTCTTATTTTTGTGGTCTTGCCCCATAACCACAGGATTCCTTGAAGCCCTATTTTTCTTCTGGGGCACCTTGCTGTGCCTTTGGTTAATTCTTCTTACTGATGTGATATTAGAGTGACATGTGCCCATTGAAACCGCTACAGCTAGTTTCTCACTGGTTCCCCCTATTCCCATTCATCCTCTGCACTAACTGCAGACTGTGCGATACCAGAACTTAAAGGCATTGACTCCATGTGGGGATGTTGTTAGTAAAGCGGCTGGAATGTCGATCCGGAGCCCCAGGAGAGGAAAAATGAGGTGCGTTTTAGAAACCTTTCCCGATCATATGGTATACCAGTCGCTGGGTTTCCCAAGCATGGTTTAGCTGTAGGAAGATTCCCTTCAACCTGGAGTGTTGGGACCCTTGGACTGAGTAGCATGAAGTATTGCATTAAACTTTCGGCAGTTGCTCACCAAAGCTCACCAATCCTGTCAGCCCCAAGTGTCCAGCCTTATGTCTTATCCAGCTGTGGGTTTATATGTGGTCAATCCAGGTTGCATCACAGCCCCTGAGCGAATTTTGTAAGAATTTTTCTCTCTTTCATTGTTTCAGCGTTTTGTTTTTAAAATTTATTTCTATAATGGGGTTTAGCTCCTTTTCACTGCTGTGTTTGTGCCACTCTGCACACACTTGATTCCCTTATGGAGATATATCAATACATGGGTTTTAAGATTCTTATTCCTCAGATATATTTCTCTGCGGTGCATAGGGTGTGTTGAGGCCTGTTCATTGAGCAAGGTGTAGATCTTGTCTAATACCTATTTGGTTTATTGAACGGTATCTGTGCTAATTTCAAACTCTGGTTTTATGCATCACCCCACCTCTCCTTTCCCCTTAAGCTGACATAAGTGTGTTTTCTAAATGTGAGACACTGTTCTGTTCTGTAATTCATTTCTTGTGCAGCCATATTTACCCTCCCTCTATAAGTGATATCTTATGATATGTTTCTTTTTCTGTTTGACTTATTTCAAGTAGTATTATCGGACCTAAATCCACTCTTTATCCTTCTACTAGCCTTATTACATTGATTTCATGGTGAAGAGATATTCCATTGTACATAAGTACCACATCTTCTTTATCCATTGTTCTCTTTCCTGGGATATTTAAGGTGTACTGAAGTTGAGGTTCTTGTAAACAGAGTAGCCCTAAACTGTGGTGTGCTTGTGTCTTGTTGATTTTTAGACTTCCCTAGATATACTCCCATGATTGGAAGTGTCCTATGCTCTGTAGCTCTGTTTTTTAGATGATTTAGGAACCACCATACACTTCTCCAGAGTGGCTCTCGGCAGTTCACACACTGCCCATCAGCGTATAAAGGCTCCCTGTTCTCCATGGCCTGTCCTGCATTTCTGGTTTTTACAATTTTTTAGGATGGCCCTTTTGACCGGTGGGAAGTGAGACTTCTTTGTTGTGCACATTTGCATTGCTTGCTTGCTTCGTTGCCCATAAAGTGCGTATGCGTTTTTTCCTGGATATAATCAGGAAAAAACGCATACGCCCTTTTGGGCCAACTGCATCATTGTCGAAATTCTGCCGCTTTTCATGTGCGTTAAAGACGAGTCCAATCTATCTCTTGAAATCTGTTTCTTGCAATTCTGTCTTGCATTCAGATCCTCTTCTTTGCCTTACCTCAACATATTTTTGGACGTTAGTTTTCATTTATAACTCTGCAGGTTTGTGAATTGCAGTGACCCTGAGCTCCATTGTTTAAGTTGCTCTTTTGTGAGCTGGCCTCAAACCCGCAGGATTGCTTCAGGCCCTATTTTGGCTCCGGCGAGGCAGGCTGAGCCTTTCTTTAATTCTTATTCTTAATGGGAAATTAGAGTGATATGTGCCCGTCCAAACCCCTACAACTCTTCTCTCATTGGTTCCCCCTCTTCCCGTTCATCCTCCTCACAATTTGCAAAATGTGTGAAACAGAAGTTTAAATGTGCTGATTCTCCAAGTGGGGAGATTCTAAGTAGCGTGGCTGGAATGGTGAACAGGAGCACCAGGAGAGGATAAATGAGGTGCATTTTAGACACATCTCCCGATCACATGGTGTACAGTCCTCTGGGATTTCCATGCATGTTTTAGCTGTAGGAAGATCCCTTGAACCTGCAGATTTGGGACCCATTGAATGGGTACCAGGTAGTATTACTTTAAAGGGTGTGCATTTCCTCACCCAACCTCACATTTCTCTTAGCGCAAACAGTTTCCAGCCTTATGTCTCATCCTGCTGTGGGTCTAGATGTGTTCAATCCATGTTGCATCACCGTCCCTGAGGAAAAGTTGTAAGAGGTTTTCTCTGTCTCTCTGTCGTTTATTTTTTTCAATTTATTACTATATTGGTTACAGCTGATTTTCAAAGCTCTGTTTCTTGCTGCTGTACATCCACTTGATTCACGTACAGAGAGACATCAATAAATTCTTTTTCAGATTCTTACCAGTCGTATATATTCTTTTCCGGTGACTTGAGTGTGCTGAGTGCAGTTCTTTTAGCTACCGTGTAGGCCTTGTTGATTATCAGTTTGGTATTTGGAATGGTATCTTTGCTAATTTCAACCTCCTGGATGATGCCTCACCCCTCCCCACCTTTCCCGTTTAGCAGCCTTATGCGTGTTTTCTACATATTTGACTATGTTTTTGTTTTGTAATTTATTTCATGTGTAGCCATTTTGGATTCCACCTTTAAGTGATATCTTATGATATGTGTCTTTTTCTTTTTGAATTCTGTCACTTAGAATGATCATACGTAACTCCTCCGGAGTCGTTACAACTGGCCATATTTCATTGATTTCCAGGCTGAATAATATTCCACTCTACCTAAGTACCACATCTCTATCCATTTTTTCCCTCCAGAGACATTTAAGTTATATCCTAGTCGAGGATCTTTTAAACAGAGAGGGGGTAAACATTGGGGTGCCTGTGTCCTCTCGATTTTTGTTTTTCCCAAGATATACGCCCATGAGTGCAAGTGCCCTATGCTCTGTAGCTCATTTTTTAGATGCTTTAGTAAACACAATACACTTCTCCAGAATGGCCGTTGGCAATATACATTTCCACTATAAGTCTCACAGGGCTCCCTCTTCTCGTTGCCCTGTCCTGCATTTCTGTTGTTTACGCTTTATGAGGATGGCTCTTCTGACTGATGCGAAGTGATATCTTTTGTAGTATTGACTTCCAGTGCCCACCTGTTTGGTTGGCTAAAAAAGTGTATGCCCTTTTCTTGAATATATACAGAAAAGAACGCATACACCCTTTTTGGCCAACTGCAATGTTGGCAATGTTCAGCTCCTTTTCTTGTGCTTAATGGCGAGTCCTTTCTACCTCCTCAAATCCCTTTCCTGCCATTCTCCCTTGCTTACAAGTCCTTTTCTCTGACTTTCCTCAAGACATTTTTCAGTGATGGATATTTTCAACTCTGCAGTTTTGTGAATTTTACTGCCCCTGAGTTCCATTGTTCAACTCGTGTTTATGGGAACTGGCCACAAAGCAGCGGGATTTCCTCAAGCCCTATACTGTTTCCATGGGCAACCCTAGCCTTTGGTCAATTCGTCTTCCTGATTGGAAATTAGAGTGACATGTGCCTGTCTGAACACCTAGGACTTGTCTCTCATTGTTCCTCATCCTTCCGCTTCATCCTCTGGACAAATTCCAAACTGTACGCAACAGGATGTTGACAGTGCTGACATCTCCAAGTGGGGAGGCTGTTAGTAAAGACGCTGGAGGGGTGAACCCGAGCACCAGGAGATGAGGAGATGAGATGCCTTTTCCAAACTCTTCCCGATCAGACGGTATACCATCCTCTGGGTGTGACAGACATGTTTTAGCAGTAGGAAGAGTCCCATTCATGTAAGGAGAACACCAGGGCTTTTTCAAAATCAGTGTCTCCCCGAAACCCAAACTGGGGAATTTTTTAAGCTACAGCTACACATATGTTCATTAAGGGCCTTGGGAAGTAGGCAGAGTCCAAACTTTAGATGATTGAAGTCTTCAGGGTCAGAAGCACTCACCACCAGCTTCCCTTAGGCTACACTTTAACTGTCATTGATAGATGATGTCAATAAAAATATCTATTCTTTTTCAGATTATTTCCCCTTATAGGTTATTGCAAAATGTTGAGTGTAGTTCCCTGTGCTATACAGTAGTTCCTTGTTGATGATCTATTTTATACATAGCAGTGTGTATGTGTTCATTCCAAACTGTTAATTTATCCCTCCTCCCACCTTTCCCCTTTGGTAATAATAAATTATAAGATTTTATACTTCTCAGAAATGGGGGAGCTGAAAGAGAGGTATCATTTTCAATGGAAAAGCATTTAAAACAAGATTGAAGGTTTAACCAAGATTATTAGCTGTACATCCTTGGAAAGAAATCACTTCGTTTCTCTAATATTGACCTGACAAATAAGACAAACCTTTTCACTGAACTTGCTTATAAAAAGTGATGGAAATATCAAATGGAAGTGTTAAAAACATCTTATTTTACCCGAGCCTTATACACTGTTCTATGTTAACTACAGTTTGGCTCACACATCTGTTCATTGAGGTTACAATAGTCTCAATTTCTGTTACTGATCCTCCAGAGTGGACCCCAACAAGTGTCCCCCTGCCCAGTGTCATTGGGGCCAACAGATCGAGACTGAGTTTGGTTCACAAGCAAAGGAAACTTTATATTTTGATCAGAGAATGGAGAGGTGAGAGCATGCACTACCCCGTGGGCTGTGGGCTGGGCTGCTGTGTAGAGATCCTGTCAGAGTCAGTGGGAGGGAGGGAGGGAGGCGGCGGAGCTCTCGAGGGCCGGGTTGGCTGTAGCTCAGGCTCTATATCGTGGAGTCTGCACTGGGCCCCAGGAGCTGAGGTGTCGACCCAGCCATTCTGCACTAGGAAATCTGGTCTGAAGTGCTGGGTGTGGAACCTCTGCATGCGGGACCCTAGGAGCACGTGAAATTAGACAAAGCACAAAGGATAAAAAAGGTTAGACTTGACTTTATTGCCCAGATTCTATTTTTATCTCCCAGGGATTTTTAATGGGCTTTGCTGGGGACAAACCCCTCCTCTGCCTTTTGTCCCGTTCCTCATTCTTGGAGTGCTGAGGGTGCAGACCCTTCTTCTGTAACTGCTGAGTGCTGAGTTGGGAGCCCTCATACCCTGGGGCGAGGGTCAGAGCTTCTCCCCAGCAGCCTCCCGGTGACGTTGATTGTCCCCAGGACCCCTGCCTCCCTGCTCGTCCACCTGAGCACCAGCATTGGAAGTGTTATAGATTCTAATGACCTTTAAGGGTCCAGGAAAGAGATGTGCAGAGACGCTGTGGGGGCCGGTTTCACCCCGCCCCACATTTGTTCGGCCACCTTAGGCTGACCGTCTCTGCCAGCCTAGATGCTCTGACCAGTAGTCTGCGCTTTCTTCAATTAGGCCCCTGAATTAACGTACAAACAGCACCAGGTGTCAGAGCCCTGCCCGCTCAACTCCCAGACAGTCCAGGGTCAGTGGTGACCAAGGACCATGATGGCTACTGAGTCAACAGCCTTTTGAAGTAAACAGGAGTCCAGCCGGTCTTATTGGCCACCATCATCACGGTGTCTGTAGGCTTTTCTATGGTGACAGTGTGGTATACTGTTCCCCCGCCAAGATTATTAGCTCCCCTCTGGGTGCAGTAAGTCCTGCAAGCAGTAGTCTACTCTTTTGGGACACACTCTTGTTGTTTTATGAGAGAAACTCCAGGTCAAGTGATGTTCACACGAGTCGTCATGGTGCCCTGTTGCCCCCGGTTATCTCTCTGGATGTTGGAGTTGGAGGGCCTCCTCACTCGAGGTCGGTGTGCCCACGGAGCGAACCCTGCAACTTCAGGGCATGGTTGGTGGTTAGGATCACCACGTGGGGTCCTTTTCCCTTAGGAGGGAGGTGGCCTTTTGGGCTGCTGATTTCCAGGTTTTTAAATACCGCCAGTATCTTGGCCAGATGTGGCAGTGGGCCAAGCCCCTTAGTGACTGTAGTTTATCCTACCTGGATGGCATTCTTGCATTGTTCCATTTCAAGTGGTCCCAGTTTTTGCACTAATTCTCCAATGGCAATTCACCTTTCACCGGGAATGTAAAGGTCAAAGGGTTTAGCTAAATTAGGGAGTTCCAGGGCAAGGGTCTGAATTGACTGCTCTTTCCATTCTTGAAAGGCCACTTCTGGATTCTATTCAAAAGGATCATCATCTTTTCCTTTCAGTGTTTCATATAGAGGCCCAGCTAGTAGACTGTAGTTAGGGATCCAGAAGCAGCAAACCCTGGCCTCCCCAGGAACCCCTAAGCTGTCTTCTAGTTTTAGAAAGGGGTAAGGCTGAAAATGGTTTCTTCCCTTTCCTGGGATGGGCTTCTCTGACCTTCTGTGAGAATGAAGCCCAGGCAGGTCACCGCAGTCTGTGATATTTGAGCTTTTTCTTGGACAACTTCTATCCTTTATTGGCTTGGTAGTTCAGAGGCCTCCTTAGTAGGGCTGGTGATCAGAATGTCGTCTGCATATTGAAGGAGGGTTTCCTTTTCCAGAGGTAGAACTTTTAGGTCTTTAGCTAAGCTTTCCCCAAAGATGGTGTGGGAATTTTTGCACCCTTGGGGCCAGACGGCCCGGAAGTATTGTTTTAGTTGTATGTTGAGTCCTGCCACTCACAAGCCAAAATTTCTTGTGACTCTGGGACTAATGGAATACAAAAGAAGGCATCATTGAAGACTAATACAGAATACCATGTCCTGGTGGTTGGTAGAATGACCAGCAGGGTGTAGGAATTAGGAGCAACTGGAGGTATATCCTCGGTGGCTTCACTGACTGTCCTGACATCCTTTACCAGGTCCCCAGCAGCCCATGGGGCTCTCGTGGTCAGACCAATCCCAGAATATGGAGCTCACCTGGGCAGGTACCCCACCCCCACCCCAGCCCACGGGGCTCTCGTGGTCAGGCCCCTCCCAGGATACAGAGCTACCCTTGCAGGTACCGTGGCAGGGCTGGGCACACAGGAACCGTGCACATAGCCCTCATTGCAGAGCACCCCCAGCTCACCTGTCGCTCAGAGCTGACACAGAGCACCTCAGAGCAGGACTTGAACTAACAAACAGCAGCTGCGACAGGTCTGTGACCCTGGGCATCACTCCGTGAGGCCTCCCTCCACCTGGTCTTCCAGAGACTTCCACTGCACCCGGGGCACCAGGCCTCTGTCTCCAACCACCACCCACCCCTCCTCTCCCTGACTCCTGGGTTCCTCTCATTAGGAGAGGGTTTTCTTGAAGTTGTCTCCCACTCATGGGCCAGATAAAATGATTAGAAAACAAGCCAAAGCTGCAGCCCCTTGTCTATCCTGACTCTCAGGAGCCCACACCTGTTCCTTGGACCTGGCCGGTTCAGCAAGTTCCATTTTCTGCAACTGTGAGCCCCTGAGGGGTGATGATTGGCTGACCTGGGCAGCCTTACCGTGCCGGCCAGCCCTCCCCAGGTGTGCCTGGGTTGAGATCAATATAAATACCACTCCAGGCAGCAAGAGCCCCTGCAGCCGTGCCTGACGCCATTTTCTCTGCCCTGTCAGCAGTCTCGGGGCTGGGCTGGTGGGAGGGAGTGAGAGGCCACGGCTTTGTGGGTGGCCCAGTGTGAGTGGGGCTCTGCTGGACTTTCTGCAGCAGTTGCCAGGCTGCCACCTGCTAAAGAAGAGGATGTGTCACCCATACCTGCTGCTGGAATTTCTCCCTGGGCAGAGGTGAGGAAGGAAAAAAGCAGTGGGGGCAGGGACAGGACGGGTATCTCAGGCAGGGAAATGGAAATCTTCCAGAAGAGCACCCAGGGCCAGGACCATCCTGGCTGGCCTGCAGGCACCAAGTCGGCCGGCATGCTGTCACTCGTGTGGCTCTATGGCCCTTCCTCTAGGCTTTCAAGTCCTTGTATATATTCAGGTGTTTTACCTGGGACGGGTGGGAATAGTTCAGCAGCAACTGGCCTGGGGCTCAGCTCACGTTTACTCACAGATGCCTCGGCACGGTGCCCCAGCTTTGCAATGAGGACGCTTGTTGCGTGGGGGCTGCTGGCTGAATGGGAGACGATTCCCCACCACTGACCAACTTCAGAATTGTTTACAACTGGAGCAAGTGCCCTGATACGGTTTTCCTCTGTGGAACTGGTGGGTTCTGTGTTTTTTTTCTCTTTTTCGTTTTTGGTTCAAGGTAGATTTTATTCCTCTTTTTTGTATTTACAGATATAAGCATGGAAATAATTTATTCATATAAATACATGTATGTGCAGGGAATAATTGTTTTTTCTGTTTTATTTTTTAAATTTTATTTCTTTTTAATTTTGAATTTTATTTTATATTTTTATACAGCAGGTTCTTATTGGTTATCTATTTTATACATATAAATGTATACATGCCAATCCCAGTCTCTCAACTCCTCCCACCACCACCCCCCAACAGCTTTCCCCCCTTGTTGTCCATACGTTTGTTGTCTAAATCTGTTGCTCTATTTATGCCTTGCAAAATGGTTAATCTGTACAGTTTTTCTAGGTTCCACATATATGCATGAATATACAAGATTTGTTTTTCTCTTTCTGACTTACTTCACTCTGTATGACAGTCTCTAGATCCATCGACGTCTCTACAAATGACCCAATTTCATTCCTTTTCATGGCTTAGTAATATTCCATTTTATATATGTACCACAGCTTTATGCATTCGTCTGTCTGTGGGCATTTAGGTTGCTTCCATTACCTCGATATTGTAAATAGTGATGCAATGAACATTGCGGTGAATGACTCTTTTTGATTTATGGTTTTGTCTGGGTATATGTCCAGTACTGGGATTGCTGTATCATATAGTAATTCTATTGTTAGTTTCTTAAGAAATTCCATATTGTTCTCCATAATGACTGTATCAATTTATATTCCCAACAATAGTGGAAGAGGGTTCCTTTTCTCCAGACCCTTTCCAGCATTTTTTGTTTGTAGATTTTCAATGATGCCTATTCTACCAGGTGTGAGGTGATACCTCATTGTTGAATCCATTTCGTTGAGCAAGGGGTAGCTCTTGTCTATTACATATTTGGCTTATGGAATGGTATCTGTGCTAATTTCAAACTCTGCTTTTATGCAGCACCCCAACTCACCTTCCCCTTAAGCAGGCATAAGTTGGTTTTCTAAACTTGAGACCCTGTTCTGTTTTGTAATTCAGTTCATGTGTAGCCAAGTTCACATTCCGTGTATTAGTGATACCTTATGATGTTTCTTTTTCTGTGTGACTTATTTCACTTAGAATCATCGTGCCTCAATCCACTCATTATGCTGGTACGGGCCTGGTGACATAGATTTCATTGCTGAGTGGTATTCTGTTGTACAGAAGTACCGCAACTTCTTTATCCATTATTTGCTCTCTGGGATATTTAACTTGTGCCGTAGAAGAGATTCCTGTAAAAAGAGCCGTCCCAAATTTTGGGGTTGCTGTGTCTTTTTGATATTAATTTCCCTAAGCTATAGGACCATAAGTGGAAGTGCCCTAGGCTCTGTTGCTTTGTTTTTTAGATGTTTCAGGAAACACCATACACTTCTCCCGAGTGTCTGTTGGCAATTTACATCCCGCCCATCAGCATAACAAGGCTCCCAGTTCTCCATGGCCTGTCCTGCCTTTCTGGATTTTACACTTTTTTCAGATGGCCCTTTTGACCGGGGGAAAGTGAGACTTCATTGTAGTGCAGATTTCCTTTGCAAGCTTGCTTGGTTGGCCAAAAAGGGCGTATGCGTTTTTTCCTGAATATATTCAGGAAAAAACGCATACGCCCTTTTTGGCCAAGTGCATCATTGTGGACGTTCTGCCTCTTTTCCTATGCTTTCAATGCAATTCCAGTCTACCTCCTGAAATCGGTTTCCTGCAATTCTGCCCCGCTTTCAAGTCCTCTTGGCAGCCTTACTTCAGTCTATTTTTGGACGATAGCTGTCATTTATAACTCTGCAGGTTTGTGAATTACAGTGCCCCTGAGCTCCTTTCTTCAACTCGCTTTCTTTTGAGCTGGCCGCAACACCGCAGGATGGCTTCAGGCCCTAATCTGGTTCCGGCACGGCACGCTGAGCCTTTGGTTAATTCCTCATCCTGGTGGGAAATTAGAGTTAAATTTGCCAATCCACACACCTCCCGCTTGTCTCTCATTGGTTCTCCCTATTCCTGTACATCTTCAGCAGAAATTGCAATCTGTGCCAAACAGGAGGTTAAAGGCACTGACTCTCCAAGTGGGGAGAGTGTTAGTAAAGCGTCTGGAATGTTGCACCCGAGTACCAGGGGAGGAAAACTGAGACATATTTGAACACGTCTCCCGTTCACATGGTTGATCATACTTGGGTTCCACATGCATCTTTTAGCTGAAGGAAGAATACCTTAAACCTGGGTAGTTGAAACCCGTGGAATGGGTACCATGCAATATGACTTCAAAGGGTCTTCATTTGCTCATGAACCTCTCCAATCCTATCACTGCTGCGTTTATGCCCCTGTACACATGCTTGATTCTCTTTCGGAGACATAGCAATCCATAGGTTTTAAGATACTTACTAGTCAGGTACATTCTTAGGCGTTTAATATGGGGTGTTGAGTCCATTTCGTTGAGCAAGGAGTAGCTCTTGTCTATTCCATATTTGGCTTAAGGAACTTTATCTGTGCTCATTTCAATCTCTGGTTTTATGCAGCACCCCAACTCACCTTTCCCCTTAAGCAAGCATAAGTCGGTTTTCTAAATTTGAGACCCTGTTGTGTTCTGTAATTCAGTTCCTGTGTAGCCAAGTTTCCATTCCGTGTATTACTGATATCTTATGATGTTTCTTTTTCTGTGTGACTTATTTCAGTTAGAATCATCATACCTGAATCCACTCATTGTGCTGCTAAGGGCCTGATGACACAGATTTCATTGCTGAGTGATATTGCTTTGTAAGTAAATACCACAACTTCTTTATCCATTTTTCACTTTCTGCGATGTTGAACTTGTACTGTAAACGAGGTTCTTGTAAACAGAGCCGTTCCAAACTTTGGGGTGGCTGTGTCTTTTTGATTTTAATTTCCCTAAGCTATAGGACCATAAGTGGAAGTGCCCTAGGTTCTGTTGCTTTGTTTTTTAGATGTTTCAGGAAACACCATACACTTCTCCCGAGTGGTTGTTGGCAATTTACATCCCGCCCATCAGCATAACAAGGCTCCCAGTTCTCCATGGCCTGTCCTGCCTTTCTGGATTTTACACTTTTTTCAGATGGCCCTTTTGACTGGGGGGAAGTGAGACTTCATTGTAGTGCAGATTTCCTTTGCAAGCTTGCTTGGTTGGCCAAAAAGGGCGTATGCGTTTTTTCCTGAATATATTCAGGAAAAAACGAATACGCCCTTTTTGGCCAAGTGCATCATTGTGGACGTTCTGCCTCTTTTCCTATGCTTTCAATGCAATTCCAGTCTACCTCCTGAAATCGGTTTCCTGCAATTCTGCTCCGCTTTCAAGTCCTCTTGGCAGCCTTACTTCAGTCTATTTTTGGACGATAGCTGTCATTTATAACTCTGCAGGTTTGTGAATTACAGTGCCCCTGAGCTCCTTTCTTCAACTCGCTTTCTTTTGAGCTGGCCGCAACACCGCAGGATGGCTTCAGGCCCTAATCTGGTTCTGGTACGGCACGCTGAGCCTTTGGTTATTTCCTCTTCCTGGTGGGAAATGAGAGTTAAATTTGCCCGTCCAGACACCTCCAGCTAGCCTCTCATTGATTCTCGCAATTCCTGTTCATCTTCCGCAGAAATTGCAAACTGTGCCAAACAGGAGGTTAAAGGCGCTGACTCTCCAAGTGGGGAGAGTGTTAGTAAAGCGTCTGGAATGTTGCACCCGAGTACCAGGGGAGGAAAACTGAGACATATTTGAACACGTCTCCCGATCACATGGTTGATCATACTCTAGGTTCCACATGCATGTTTTAGCTGAAGGAAGAATACCTAAAACCTGGGTAGTTGAAACCCGTGTAATGGGTACCATGCAATATGACTTCAAAGGGTCTTCATTTGCTCACCGAACCTCTCCAATCCTAGCACTGCTGCGTTTATGCCCCTGTACACATGCTTGATTCTCCTTCGGAGACATAGCAATCCATAGGTTTTAAGATACTTACTAGTCAGGTACATTCTTAGGCGTTTAATATGCGGTGTTGAGTCCATTTCGTTGAGCAAGGAGTAGCACTTGTCTATTCCATATTTGGCTTAAGGAACTTTATCTGTGCTCATTTCAATCTCTGGTTTTATGCAGCACCCCAACTCACCTTTACCCTTAAGCAAGCATAAGTTGGTTTTCTAAATTTGAGACCCTGTTCTGTTCTGTAATTCAGTTCCTGTGTAGCCAAGTTTCCATTCCGTGTATTACTGATATCTTATGATGTTTCTTTTTCTGTGTGACTTATTTCAGTTAGAATCATCATACCTGAATCCACTCATTGTGCTGCTAAGGGCCTGATGACATAGATTTCATTGCTGAGTGATATTGCTTTGTAAGTGAATACCACAACTTCTTTATCCATTTTACACTTTCTGCGATGTTGAACTTGTACTGTAAACGAGGTTCTTGTAAACAGAGCCGTTTGAAACTGTGGGGTGTCTGTGTGTTTTTGATTTTAATTTCCCTAAGCTATAGGACCATAAGTGGAAGTGCCCTAGGCTCTGTTGCTTTGTTTTTTAGATGTTTCAGGAAACACCATACACTTCTCCCGAGTGGTTGTTGGCAATTTCCATCCCGCCCATCAGCATAACAAGGCTCCCAGTTCTCCATGGCCTGTCCTGCCTTTCTGGATTTTACACTTTTTTCAGATGGCCCTTTTGACCGGGGGGAAGTGAGACTTCATTGTAGTGCAGATTTCCTTTGCAAGCTTGCTTGGTTGGCCAAAAAGGGCGTATGCGTTTTTTCCTGAATATATTCAGGAAAAAACGCATACGCCCTTTTTGGCCAAGTGCATCATTGTGGACGTTCTGCCTCTTTTCCTATGCTTTCAATGCAATTCCAGTCTACCTCCTGAAATTGGTTTCCTGCAATTCTGCCCCGCTTTCAAGTCCTCTTGGCAGCCTTACTTCAGTCTATTTTTGGACGATAGCTGTCATTTATAACTCTGCAGGTTTGTGAATTACAGTGCCCCTGAGCTCCTTTCTTCAACTCGCTTTCTTGTGACCTGGCCGCAAGACCGCAGGATGGCTTCAGGCCCTAATCTGTTTCCGGCACGGCACGCTGAGCCTTTGGTTATTTCCTCTTCCTGGAGGGAAATGAGAGTTAAATTTGCCCGTCCAGACACCTCCAGCTAGTCTCTCATTGGTTCTCGCTATTCCTGTTCATCTTCCAAGAAATTGCAAACTGGGCCAAACAGGAGGTTAAAGGCGCTGACTCTCCAAGTGGGGAGAGTGTTAGTAAAGCGTCTGGAATGTTGCACCCGAGTACCAGGGGAGGAAAACTGAGACATATTTGAACACGTCTCCCGTTCACATGGTTGATCATACTTGGGTTCCACATGCATCTTTTAGCTGAAGGAAGAATACCTTAAACCTGTGTATTTGAAACCCGTGGAATGGGTACCATGCAATATGACTTCAAAGGGTCTTCATTTGCTCACCGAACCTCTCCAATCCTATCACTGCTGCGTTTATGCCCCTGTACACATGCTTGATTCTCTTTCGGAGACATAGCAATCCATAGGTTTTAAGATACTTACTAGTCAGGTACATTCTTAGGCGTTTAATATGCGGTGTTGAGTCCATTTCGTTGAGCAAGGAGTAGCTCTTGTCTATTCCATATTTGGCTTAAGGAACTTTATCTGTGCTCATTTCAATCTCTGGTTTTATGCAGCACCCCAACTCACCTTTCCCCTTAAGCAAGCATAAGTTGGTTATCTAAATTTGAGACCCTGTTCTGTTCTGTAATTCAGTTCCTTTGTAGCCAAGTTTACATTCCGTGTATTACTGATATCTTATGATGTTTCTTTTTCTGTGTGACTTATTTCAGTTAGAATCATCATACCTGAATCCACTCATTGTGCTGGTAAGGGCCTGAAGACACAGATTTCATTGCTGAGTGATATTGCTTTGTAAGTAAATACCACATGTTTTTTATCCATTTTTCACTTTCTGCAATGTTGAACTTGTACTGTAAACGAGGTTCTTGTAAACCGAGCCGTTCCAAACTTTGGGGTGGCTGTGCCTTTTTGATTTTAAATTCCCTAAGCTATAGGACCATAAGTGGAAGTGCCCTAGGCTCTGTTGCTTTGTTTTTTAGATGTTTCAGGAAACACCATACACTTCTCCCGAGTGTTTCTTGGCAATTTACATCCCGCCCTTCAGCATAACAAGGCTCCCAGTTCTCAATGGCCTGTCCTGCCTTTCTGGATTTTACACTTTTTTCAGATGGCCCTTTTGACCGGGGGGAAGTGAGACTTCATTGTAGTGCAGATTTCCTTTGCAAGCTTGCTTGGTTGGCCAAAAAGGGCGTATGTGTTTTTTCCTGAATATATTCAGGAAAAAACGCATACGCCCTTTTTGGCCAAGTGCATCATTGTGGACGTTCTGCCTCTTTTCCTATGCTTTCAATGCAATTCCAGTCTACCTCCTGAAATCGGTTTCCTGCAATTCTGCCCCGCTTTCAAGTCCTCTTGGCAGCCTTACTTCAGTCTATTTTTGGACGATAGCTGTCATTTATAACTCTGCAGGTTTGTGAATTACAGTGCCCCTGAGCTCCTTTCTTCAACTCGCTTTCTTGTGAGCTGGCCGCAACACCGCAGGATGGCTTCAGGCCCTAATCTGGTTCCGGCACGGCACGCTGAGCCTTTGGTTAATTCCTCTTCCTGGTGGGAAATGAGAGTTAAATTTGCCCATCCAGACACCTCCAGCTAGTCTCTCATTGGTTCTCGCTATTCCTGTTCATCTTCCACAGAAATTGCAAACTGGGCCAAACAGGAGGTTAAAGGGACTGACTCTCCAAGTGGGGAGAGTGTTAGTAAAGCGTCTGGAATGTTGCACCCGAGTACCAGGGTACGAAAACTGAGACATATATGAACACGTCTCCCGATCACATGGTTGATCATACTCTAGGTTCCACATGCATGTTTTAGCTGAAGGAAGAATACCTTAAACCTGGGTAGTTGAAACCCGTGGAATGGGTACCATGCAATATGACTTCAAAGGGTCTTCATTTGCTCACCGAACCTCTCCAACCCTATCACTGCTGCGTTTATGCCCCTGTACACATGCTTGATTCTCTTTTGGAGACATAGCAATCCATAGGTTTTAAGATACTTACTAGTCAGGTACATTCTTAGGCGTTTAATATGGGGTGTTGAGTCCATTTTGTTGAGCAAGGAGTAGCTCTTGTCTATTCCATATTTGGCTTAAGGAACTTTATCTGTGCTCATTTCAATCTCTGGTTTTATGCAGCACCCCAACTCACCTTTCCCCTTAAGCAAGCATAAGTTGGTTTTCTAAATTTGAGACCCTGTTCTGTTTTGGAATGCAGTTCCTGTGTAGCCAAGTTTACATTCCATGTATTAGTGATATCTTATGATGTTTCTTTTTCTGTGTGACTTATTTCAGTTAGAATCATCGTACCTGAATCCACTCATTATGCTGCTACGGGCCTGATGACATAGATTTCTTTGCTGAGTGATACTGCATTGTACGTAAGTACCACAAGTTCTTTATCCATTTTTCACTTTCTGTGATATTGAACTTGTACGGTAAACGAGGATCTTGTAAACGGAGGCGTCCCAAACTTTGGGGTGGCTGTGTCTTTTTGATTTTAAATTCCCTAAGCTATAGTACCATAAGTGGAAGTGCCCTAGGTTCTGTTCCTTTGTTTTTTAGATGTTTCAGGAAACACCATACACTTCTCCTGAGTGTCTGTTGGCAATTTACATCCCGCCCATCAGCATAACAAGGCTCCCAGTTCTCTATGGCCTGTTGCCTTTCTGGATTTTACACTTTTTTCAGATGGCCCTTTTGACCGGGGGGAAGTGAGACTTCATTGTAGTGCAGATTTCCTTTGCAAGCTTGCTTGGTTGGCCAAAAAGTGCGTATGCGTTTTTTCCTGAATATATTCAGGAAAAAACGCATACGCCCTTTTTGGCCAAGTGCATCATTGTGGACGTTCTGCCTCTTTTCCTATGCTTTCAATGCAATTCCAGTCTACCTCCTGAAATCGGTTTCCTGCAATTCTGCCCCGATTTCAAGTCCTCTTGGCAGCCTTATTTCAGTCTATTTTTGGACGATAGCTGTCATTTATAACTCTGCAGGTTTGTGAATTGCAGTGCCCCTGAGCTCCTTTCTTCAACTCGCTTTCTTGTGACCTGGCCGCAACACCGCAGGGTGGCTTCAGGCCCTAATCTTGTTCCGGCCCGGCATGCTGAGCCTTTGGTTAATTCCTCTTCCTGGTGGGAAATGAGAGTTAAATTTGCCCGTCCAGACACCTCCAGCTAGCCTCTCATTGGTTCTCGCTATTCCTGTTCATCTTCCGCAGAAATTGCAAACTGGGCCAAACAGGAGGTTAAAGGGACTGACTCTCCAAGTCGGGAGAGTGTTAGTAAAGCGTCTGGAATGTTGCACCCGAGTACCAGGGGAGGAAAACTGAGACATATTTGAACACGTCTCCCGTTCACATGGTTGATCATACTCTGGGTTCCACATGCATGTTTTAGCTGAAGGAAGAATACCTTAAACCTGGAGAGTTGAGACCCGTGGAATGGGTACCATGCAATATGACTTCAAAGGGTCTTCATTTGCTCACCGAATCTCTCCAATCCTATCACTGCTGCGTTTATGACCCTTGTACACACGCTTGATCCTCTTTTGGAGACATAGCAATCCATAGGTTTTAAGATACTTACTAGTCAGGTATATTCTTAGGCGTTTAATATGGGGTGTGGAGTCCATTTCGTTGAGCAAGGAGTAGCTCTTGTCTATTCCATATTTGGCTTAAGGAACTTTATCTGTGCTCATTTCAGTCTCTGGTTTTATGCAGCACCCCAACTCACCTTTCCACTTAAGCAAGCATAAGTTGGTTTTCTAAATTTGAGACCCTGTTCTGTTTTGTAATTCAGTTCTTCTGTAGCCAAGTTTAAATTCCATGTATTAGTGATATTTTTTGATGTTTCTTTTTCTGTTAGACTTATTTCAGTTAGAATCACCATACCCGAATCCACTCATTATGCTGCTACGGGCCTGATGACATTGATTTCATTGCTGAGTGATATTGCTTTGTACATGAGTACCACAACTTCTTTATCCATTTTTCACTTTCTGTGATATTGAACTTGTACGGTAAACGAGGTTCTTGTATACAGAGGCGTCCCAAACTTTGGGGTGGCTGTGTCTTTTTGATTTTAATTTCCCTAAGCTATAGGACCATAAGTGGAAGTGCCCTAGGCTCTGTTGCTTTGTTTTTTAGATGTTTCAGGAAACACCATACACTTCTCCCGAGTGTCTGTTGGCAATTTACATCCCGCCCATCAGCATAACAAGGCTCCCAGTTCTCCATGGCCTGTCCTGCCTTTCTGGATTTTACAGTTTTTTCAGATGACCCTTTTGACCGGGGGGAAGTGAGACTTCATTGTAGTGCAGATTTCCATTGCAAGCTTGCTTGGTTGGCCAAAAAGGGCGTATGCGTTTTTTCCTGAATATATTCAGGAAAAAACGCATACGCCCTTTTTGGCCAAGTGCATCACTGTGGACGTTCTGCCTCTTTACCTATGCTTGAAATGCAATTCCTGTCTACCTCCTGAAATCGGTTTCCTGCAATTCTGCCCCGCTTTCAAGTCCTCTTGGCAGCCTTACTTCAGTCTATTTTTGGACGATAGCTGTCATTTATAACTCTGCAGGTTTGTGAATTACAGTGCCCCTGAGCTCCTTTCTTCAACTCGCTTTCTTGTGAGCTGGCCGCAACACCGCAGGATGTCTTCAGGCCCTAATGTGGTTCCGGCATGGCACGCTGAGCCTTTGGTTAATTCCTCTTCCTGGTGGGAAATGAGAGTTAAATTTGCCCATCTAGACACCTCCAGCTAGTCTTTCATTGGTTCTCGCTATTCCTGTTCATCTTCCACAGAAATTGCAAACTGGGCCAAACAGGTGGTTAAAGGGACTGACTCTCCAAGTGGGGAGAGTGTTAGTAAAGCGTCTGGAATGTTGCACCCGAGTACCAGCGTTCGAAAACTGAGACATATTTGAACACGTCTCCCGATCACATGGTTGATCATACTCTAGGTTCCACATGCATGTTTTAGGTGAAGGAAGAATACCTTAAACCTGGGTAGTTGAAACCTGTGGAATGGGTACCATGCAATATGACTTCAAAGGGTCTTCATTTGCTCACGAACCTCTCCAATCCTATCACTGCTGCGTTTATGCCCTTATACACATGCTTGATTCTCTTTCGGAGACATAGCAATCCATAGGTTTTAAGATACTTACTAGTCAGGTACATTCTTAGGCGTTTAATATGGGGTGTTGAGTCCATTTCGTTGAGCAAGGAGTAGCTCTTGTCTATTCCATATTTGGCTTAAGGAACTTTATCTGTGCTCATTTCAATCTCTGGTTTTATGCAGCACCCCAACTCACCTTTACCCTTAAGCAAGCATAAGTTGGTTTTCTAAATTTGAGACCCTGTTCTGTTCTGTAATTCAGTTCCTGTGTAGCCAAGTTTCCATTCCGTGTATTACTGATATCTTATGATATTTCTTTTTCTGTGTGACTTATTTCAGTTAGAATCATCATACCTGAATCCACTCATTGTGCTGCTAAGGGCCTGATGACACAGATTTCATTGCTGAGTGATATTGCTTTGTAAGTAAATACCACAACTTCTTTATCCATTTTTCACTTTCCGCGATGTTGAACTTGTACTGTAAACGAGGTTCTTGTAAACAGAGCCGTTCCAAACTTTGGGGTGGCTGTGTCTTTTTGATTTTAATTTCCCTAAGCTATAGGACCATAAGTGGAAGTGCCCTAGGTTCTGTTGCTTTGTTTTTTAGATGTTTCAGGAAACACCATACACTTCTACCGAGTGGTTGTTGGCAATTTACATCCCGCCCATCAGCATAACAAGGCTCCCAGTTCTCCATGGCCTGTCCTGCCTTTCTGGATTTTACACTTTCTTCAGATGGCCCTTTTGACCGGGGGGAAGTGAGACTTCATTGTAGTGCAGATTTCCTTTGCAAGCTTCCTTGGTTGACCTAAAGGGCGTATGCGTTTTTTCCTGAATATATTCAGGAAAAAACGCATACGCCCTTTTTGGCCAAGTGCATCATTGTGGACGTTCTGCCTCTTTTCCTATGCTTTCAATGCAATTCCAGTCTACCTCCTGAAATCGGTTTCCTGCAATTCTGCCCTGCTTTCAAGTCCTCTTGGCAGCCTTACTTTAGTCTATTTTTGGACGATAGCTGTCATTTATAACTCTGCAGGTTTGTGAATTACAGTGCCCCTGAGCTCCTTTCTTCAACTCGCTTTCTTGTGACCTGGCCGCAACACCGCAGGATGGCTTCAGGCCCTAATCTGGTTCCGGCCCGGCATGCTGAGCCTTTGGTTAATTCCTCTTCCTGGTGGGAAATGAGAGTTAAATTTGCCCGTCCAGACACCTCCAGCTAGCCTCTCATTGGTTCTCGCTATTCCTGTTCATCTTCCGCAGAAATTGCAAACTGGGCCAAACAGGAGGTTAAAGGGACTGACTCTCCAAGTCGGGAGAGTGTTAGTAAAGCGTCTGGAATGTTGCACCCGAGTACCAGGGGAGGAAAACTGAGACATATTTGAACACGTCTCCCATTCACATGGTTGATCATACTCTGGGTTCCACATGCATGTTTTAGCTGAAGGAAGAATACCTTAAAGCTGGAGAGTTGAGACCCGTGTAATGGGTACCATGCAATATGACTTCAAAGGGTCTTCATTTGCTCACCGAACCTCTCCAATCCTATCACTGCTGCGTTTATGCCCCTGTACACATGCTTTATTCTCTTTTGGAGGCATAGCAATCCATAGGTTTTAAGATACTTACTAGTCAGGTACATTCTTAGGCATTTAATATGGGGTTTTGAGTCCATTTCGTTGAGCAAGGAGTAGCTCTTGTCTATTCCATATTTGGCTTAAGGAACTTTATCTGTGCTCATTTCAATCTCTGGTTTTATGCAGCACCCCAACTCACCTTTCCCCTTAAGCAAGCATAAGTTGGTTTTCTAAATTTGAGACCCTGTTCTGTTCTGTAATTCAGATCCTGTGTAGCCAAGTTTACATTCCGTGTATTAGTGATATCTTATGATGTTTCTTTTTCTGTGTGACTTATTTCAGTTAGAATCATCGTACCTGAATCCACTCATTATGATGCTACGGGCCTGATGACATAGATTTCATTGCTGAGTGATATTGCTTTGTAAGTAAATACCACAACTTCTTTATCCATTTTTCACTTTCTGCGATGTTGAACTTGTACTGTAAACGAGGTTCTTGTAAACAGAGGCGTCCCAAACTTTGGGGTGGCTGTGTCTTTTTGATTTTAATTTCCCTAAGCTATAGGACCATAAGTGGAAGTGCCCTAGGCTCTGTTGCTTTGTTTTTTAGATGTTTCAGGAAACACCATACACTTCTCCTGAGTGTCTGTTGGTAATTTACATCCCGCCCATCAGCATAACAAGGCTCCCAGTTCTCCATGGCCTGTCCTGCCTTTCTGGATTTTACACTTTTTTCAGATGGCCCTTTTGACCGGGGGGAAGTGAGACTTCATTGTAGTGCAGATTTCCTTTGCAAGCTTGCTTGGTTGGCCAAAAAGGGCGTATGCGTTTTTTCCTGAATATATTCAGGAAAAAACGCATACGCCCTTTTTGGCCAAGTGCATCATTGTGGACGTTCTGCCTCTTTTCCTATGCTTTCAATGCAATTCCAGTCTACCTCCTGAAATCGGTTTCCTGCAATTCTGCCCCGCTTTCAAGTCCTCTTGGCAGCCTTACTTCAGTCTATTTTTGGACGATAGCTGTCATTTATAACTCTGCAGGTTTGTGAATTACAGTGCCCCTGAGCTCCTTTCTTCAACTCGCTTTCTTTTGAGCTGGCCGCAACACCGCAGGATGGCTTCAGGCCCTAATCTGGTTCCGGCACGGCACGCTGAGCCTTTGGTTATTTCCTCTTCCTGGTGGGAAATGAGAGTTAAATTTGCCCGTCCAGACACCTCCAGCTAGTCTCTCATTGGTTCTCACTATTCCTGTTCATCTTCCAAGAAATTGCAAACTGGGCCAAACAGGAGGTTAAAGGCGCTGACTCTCCAAGTGGGGAGAGTGTTAGTAAAGCGTCTGGAATGTTGCACCCGAGTACCAGGGGAGGAAAACTGAGACATATTTGAACACGTCTCCCGTTCACATGGTTGATCATACTTGGGTTCCACATGCATCTTTTAGCTGAAGGAAGAATACCTTAAACCTGGGTAGTTGAAACCCGTGGAATGGGTACCATGCAATATGACTTCAAAGGGTCTTCATTTGCTCATGAACCTCTCCAATCCTATCACTGCTGCGTTTATGCCCCTGTACACATGCTTGATTCTCTTTCGGAGACATAGCAATCCATAGGTTTTAAGATACTTACTAGTCAGGTACATTCTTAGGCGTTTAATATGGGGTGTTGAGTCCATTTCGTTGAGCAAGGAGTAGCTCTTGTCTATTCCATATTTGGCTTAAGGAACTTTATCTGTGCTCATTTCAATCTCTGGTTTTATGCAGCACCCCAACTCACCTTTCCCCTTAAGCAAGCATAAGTTGGTTTTCTAAATTTGAGACCCTGTTCTGTTCTGTAATTCAGATCCTGTGTAGCCAAGTTTCCATTCCGTGTATTACTGATATCTTATGATGTTTCTTTTTCTGTGTGACTTATTTCAGTTAGAATCATCATACCTGAATCCACTCATTGTGCTGCTAAGGGCCTGATGACATAGATTTCAATTCTGAGTGATATTGCTTTGTAAGTGAATACCACAACTTCTTTATCCATTTTTCACTTTCTGCGATGTTGAACTTGTACTGTAAACGAGGTTCTTGTAAACAGAGCCGTTTGAAACTGTGGGGTGTCTGTGTGTTTTTGATTTTAATTTCCCTAAGCTATTGGACCATAAGTGGAAGTGCCCTAGGCTCTGTTGCTTTGTTTTTTAGATGTTTCAGGAAACACCATACACTTCTCCCGAGTGGTTGTTGGCAATTTCCATCCCGCCCATCAGCATAACAAGGCTCCCAGTTCTCCATGGCCTGTCCTGCCTTTCTGGATTTTACACTTTTTTCAGATGGCCCTTTTGACCGGGGGGAAGTGAGACTTCATTGTAGTGCAGATTTCCTTTGCAAGCTTGCTTGGTTGGCCAAAAAGGGCGTATGCTTTTTTTCCTGAATATATTCAGGAAAAAACGCATACGCCCTTTTTGGCCAAGTGCATCATTGTGGACGTTCTGCCTCTTTTCCTATGCTTTCAATGCAATTCCAGTCTACCTCCTGAAATCGGTTTCCTGCAATTCTGCCCCGCTTTCAAGTCCTCTTGGCAGCCTTACTTCAGTCTATTTTTGGACGATAGCTGTCATTTATAACTCTGCAGGTTTGTGAATTACAGTGCCCCTGAGCTCCTTTCTTCAACTCGCTTTCTTTTGAGCTGGCCGCAACACCGCAGGATGGCTTCAGGCCCTAATCTGGTTCCGGCACGGCACGCTGAGCCTTTGGTTATTTCCTCTTCCTGGTGGGAAATGAGAGTTAAATTTGCCCGTCCAGACACCTCCAGCTAGTCTCTCATTGGTTCTCGCTATTCCTGTTCATCTTCCAAGAAATTGCAAACTGGGCCAAACAGGAGGTTAAAGGCGCTGACTCTCCAAGTGGGGAGAGTGTTAGTAAAGCGTCTGGAATGTTGCACCCGAGTACCAGGGGAGGAAAACTGAGAAATATTTGAACACGTCTCCCGTTCACATGGTTGATCATACTTGGTTTCCACATGCATCTTTTAGCTGAAGGAAGAACACCTTAAACCTGGGTATTTGAAACCCGTGGAATGGGTACCATGCAATATGACTTCAAAGGGTCTTCATTTGCTCACCGAACCTCTCCAATCCTATCACTGCTGCGTTTATGCCCCTGTACACATGCTTGATTCTCTTTCGGAGACATAGCAATCCATAGGTTTTAAGATACTTACTAGTCAGGTACATTCTTAGGCGTTTAATATGCGGTGTTGAGTCCATTTCGTTGAGCAAGGAGTAGCTCTTGTCTATTCCATATTTGGCTTAAGGAACTTTATCTGTGCTCATTTCAATCTCTGGTTTTATGCAGCACCCCAACTCACCTTTCCCCTTAAGCAAGCATAAGTTGGTTTTCTAAATTTGAGACCCTGTTCTGTTCTGTAATTCAGTTCCTGTGTAGCCAAGTTTACATTCCGTGTATTACTGATATCTTATGATGTTTCTTTTTCTGTGTGACTTATTTCAGTTAGAATCATCATACCTGAATCCACTCATTGTGCTGCTAAGGGCCTGATGACACAGATTTCATTGCTGAGTGATATTGCTTTGTAAGTAAATACCACAACTTTTTTATCCATTTTTCACTTTCTGCGATGTTGAACTTGTACTGTAAACGAGGTTCTTGTAAACAGAGCCGTTCGAAACTTTGGGGTGGCTGTGTCTTTTTGATTTTAAATTCCCTAAGCTATAGGACCATAAGTGGAAGTGCCCTAGGCTCTGTTGCTTTGTTTTTTAGATGTTTCAGGAAACACCATACACTTCTCCCGAGTGTTTCTTGGCAATTTACATCCCGCCCTTCAGCATAACAAGGCTCCCAGTTCTCAATGGCCTGTCCTGCCTTTCTGGATTTTACACTTTTTTCAGATGGCCCTTTTGACCGGGGGGAAGTGAGACTTCATTGTAGTGCAGATTTCCTTTGCAAGCTTGCTTGGTTGGCCAAAAAGGGCGTATGCGTTTTTTCCTGAATATATTCAGGAAAAAACGCATACGCCCTTTTTGGCCAAGTGCATCATTGTGGACGTTCTGCCTCTTTTCCTATGCTTTCAATGCAATTCCAGTCTACCTCCTGAAATCGGTTTCCTGCAATTCTGCCCCGCTTTCAAGTCCTCTTGGCAGCCTTACTTCAGTCTATTTTTGGACGATAGCTGTCATTTATAACTCTGCAGGTTTGTGAATTACAGTGCCCCTGAGCTCCTTTCTTCAACTCGCTTTCTTGTGAGCTGGCCGCAACACCGCAGGATGGCTTCAGGCCCTAATCTGGTTCCGGCACGGCACGCTGAGCCTTTGGTTAATTCCTCTTCCTGGTGGGAAATGAGAGTTAAATTTGCCCATCCAGACACCTCCAGCTAGTCTCTCATTGGTTCTCGCTATTCCTGTTCATCTTCCACAGAAATTGCAAACTGGGCCAAACAGGAGGTTAAAGGGACTGACTCTCCAAGTGGGGAGAGTGTTAGTAAAGCGTCTGGAATGTTGCACCCGAGTACCAGGGTACGAAAACTGAGACATATATGAACACGTCTCCCGATCACATGGTTGATCATACTCTAGGTTCCACATGCATGTTTTAGCTGAAGGAAGAATACCTTAAACCTGGGTAGTTGAAACCCGTGGAATGGGTACCATGCAATATGACTTCAAAGGGTCTTCATTTGCTCACCGAACCTCTCCAATCCTATCACTGCTGCGTTTATACCGCTGTACACATGCTTGATTCTCTTTTGGAGACATAGCAATCCATAGGTTTTAAGATACTTACTAGTCAGGTACATTCTTAGGCGTTTAATATGGGGTGTTGAGTCCATTTCGTTGAGCAAGGAGTAGCTCTTGTCTATTCCATATTTGGCTTAAGGAACTTTATCTGTACTCATTTCAATCTCTGGTTTTATGCAGCACCCCAACTCACCTTTCCCCTTAAGCAAGCATAAGTTGGTTTTCTAAATTTGAGACCCTGTTCTGTTTTGGAATGCAGTTCCTGTGTAGCCAAGTTTACATTCCGTGTATTAGTGATATCTTATGATGTTTCTTTTTCTGTGTGACTTATTTCAGTTAGAATCATCGTACCTGAATCCACTCATTATGCTGTTACGGGCCTGATGACATAGATTTCATTGCTGAGTGATACTGCATTGTACGTAAGTACCACAAGTTCTTTATCCATTTTTCACTTTCTGCGATGTTGAACTTGTACTGTAAACGAGGTTCTTGTAAACAGAGCCGTTCCAAACTTTGGGGTGGCTGTGTCTTTTTGATTTTAATTTCCCTAAGCTATAGGACCATAAGTGGAAGTGCCCTAGGCTCTGTTGCTTTGTTTTTTAGATGTTTCAGGAAACACCATACACTTCTCCCGAGTGGTTGTTGGCAATTTCCATCCCGCCCATCAGCATAACAAGGCTCCCAGTTCTCCATGGCCTGTCCTGCCTTTCTGCATTTTACACTTTTTTCAGATGGCCCTTTTGACCGGGGGGGAAGTGAGACTTCATTGTAGTGCAGATTTCCTTTGCAACCTTGCTTGGTTGGCCAAAAAGGGCGTATGCGTTTTTTCCTGAATATATTCAGGAAAAAACGCATACGCCCTTTTTGGCCAAGTGCATCATTGTGGACGTTCTGCCTCTTTTCCTATGCTTTCAATGTAATTCCAGTCTACCTCCTGAAATCGGGTTCCTGCAATTCTGCCCCGCTTTCAAGTCCTCTTGGCAGCCTTACTTCAGTCTATTTTTGGACGATAGCTGTCATTTATAACTCTGCAGGTTTGTGAATTGCAGTGCCCCTGAGCTCCTTTCTTCAACTCGCTTTCTTTTGAGCTGGCCGCAACACCGCAGGATGGCTGCAGGCCCTAATCTGGTTCCGGTACGGCACGCTGAGCCTTTGGTTATTTCCTCTTCCTGGTGGGAAATGAGAGTTAAATTTGCCCGTCCAGACACCTCCAGCTAGTCTCTCATTGGTTCTCGCTATTCCTGTTCATCTTCCGCAGAAATTGCAAACTGGGCCAAACCGGGGGTTAAAGGGACTGACTCTCCAATTCGGGAGAGTGTTAGTAAAGCGTCTGGAATGTTGCACCTGAGTAGCAGGGTACGAAAACTGAGACATATTTGAACACGTCTCCCAATCACATGGTTGATCATACTCTAGGTTCCACATGCATGTTTTAGCTGAAGGAAGAATACCTTAAACCTGGGTATTTGAAACCCGTGTAATGGGTACCATGCAATATGACTTCAAAGGGTCTTCATTTGCTCACCAAACCTCTCCAATCCTATCACTGCTGCGCTTATGCCCCTGTACACATGCTTGATTCTCTTTCGGAGACATAGCAATCTATAGGTTTTATGATACTTACTAGTCAGGTACATTCTTAGGCGTTTAATATGCGGTGTTGAGTCCATTTCGTTGAGCAAGGAGTAGCTCTTGTCTATTCTATATTTGGCTTAAGGAACTTTATCTGTGCTCATTTCAATCTCTGGTTTTATGCAGCACCCCAACTCACCTTTCCCCTTAAGCAAGCATAAGTTGGTTTTCTAAATTTGAGACCCTGTTCTGTTTTGGAATGCAGTTCCTGTGTAGCCAAGTTTACATTCCGTGTATTAGTGATATCTTATGATGTTTCTTTTTCTGTGTGACTTATTTCAGTTAGAATCATCGTACCTGAGTCCACTCCTTATGCTGCTACGGGCCTGATGACATAGATTTCATTGCTGAGTGATACTGCATTGTACGTAAGTACCACAAGTTCTTTATCCATTTTTCAATTTCTGTGATATTGAACTTGTACGGTAAACGAGGTTCTTGTAAACGGAGGCGTCCCAAACTTTGGGGTGGCTGTGTCTTTTTGATTTTAATTTCCCTAAGCTATAGGACCATAAGTGGAAGTGCCCTAGGCTCTGTTGCTTTGTTTTTTAGATGTTTCAGGAAACACCATACACTTCACCCCAGTGGCTGTTAGCAATTTACATCCCGCCCATCAGCATAAGAAGGCTCCCAGTTCTCCATGGACTGTCCTGCCTTTCTGGATTTTACACTTTTTTCAGATGGCCCTTTTGACCGGGGGGAAGTGAGACTTCATTGTAGTGCAGATTTCCTTTGCAAGCTTGCTTGGTTGGCCAAAAAGGGCGTATGCGTTTTTTCCTGAATATATTCAGGAAAAAACGCATACGCCCTTTTTGGCCAAGTGCATCATTGTGGACGTTCTGCCTCTTTTCCTATGCTTTCAATGCAATTCCAGTCTACTTCCTGAAATCAGTTTCCTGCAATTGTGCCCTGCTTTCAAGTCCTCTTGGCAGCCTTACTTCAGTCTATTTTTGGACGATAGTTGTCATTTATAACTCTGCAGGTTTGTGAATTACAGTGCCCCTGAGCTCCTTTCTTCAACTCGCTTTCTTGTGAGCTGGCCGCAACACCGCAGGATGGCTTCAGGCCCTAATCTGGTTCCGGCACGGCACCCTGAGCCTTTGGTTAATTCCTCTTCCTGGTGGGAAATGAGAGTTAAATTTGCCCGTCCAGACACCTCCAGCTAGTCTCTCATTGGTTCTCGCTATTCCTGTTCATCTTCCGCAGAAATTGCAAACTGGGCCAAACAGGAGGTTAAAGGCGCTGACTCTCCAAGTGCGGAGAGTGTTAGTAAAGCGTCTGGAATGTTGCACCCGAGTACCAGGGGAGGAAAACTGAGACATATTTGAACACGTCTCCCGTTCACATGGTTGATCATACTTGGGTTCCACATGCATGTTTTAGCTGAAGGAAGAATACCTTAAACCTGGGTAGTTGAAACCCGTGGAATGGGTACCATGCAATATGACTTCAAAGGGTCTTCATTTGCTCACCGAACCTCTCCAATCCTATCACTGCTGCGTTTATGTCCCTGTACACATGCTTGATTCTCTTTCGGAGACATAGCAATCCATAGGTTTTAAGATACTTACTAGTCAGGTACATTCTTAGGCGTTTAATATGCGGTGTTGAGTCCATTTCGTTGAGCAAGGAGTAGCTCTTGTCTATTCCATATTTGGCTTAAGGAACTTTATCTGTGCTCATTTCAATCTCTGGTTTTATGCAGCACCCCAACTCACCTTTACCCTTAAGCAAGCATAAGTTGGTTTTTTAAATTTGAGACCCTGTTCTGTTCTGTAATTCAGTTCCTGTGTAGCCAAGTTTACATTCCGTGTATTACTGATATCTTATGATGTTTCTTTTTCTGTGTGACTTATTTCAGTTAGAATCATCATACCTGAATCCACTCATTGTGCTGCTAAGGGCCTGATGACACAGATTTCATTGCTGAGTGATATTGCTTTGTAAGTAAATACCACAACTTCTTTATCCATTTTTCACTTTCTGCGATGTTGAACTTGTACTGTAAACGAGGTTCTTGTAAACAGAGCCGTTCCAAACTTTGGGGTGGCTGTGTCTTTTTGATTTTAATTTCCCTAAGCTATAGGACCATAAGTGGAAGTGCCCTAGGTTCTGTTGCTTTGTTTTTTAGATGTTTCAGGAAACACCATACACTTCTCCCGAGTGGTTGTTGGCAATTTACATCCCACCCATCAGCATAACAAGGCTCCCAGTTCTCCATGGCCTGTCCTGCCTTTCTGGATTTTACACTTTTTTCAGATGGCCCTTTTGACTGGGGGGAAGTGAGACTTCATTGTAGTGCAGATTTCCTTTGCAAGCTTGCTTGGTTGGCCAAAAAGGGCGTATGCGTTTTTTCCTGAATATATTCAGGAAAAAACGCATACGCTTTTTTTGGCCAAGTGCATCATTCTGGACGTTCTGCCTCTTTTCCTATGCTTTCAATGCAATTCCAGTCTACCTCCTGAAATCGGTTTCCTGCAATTCTGCCCCGCTTTCAAGTCCTCTTGGCAGCCTTACTTCAGTCTATTTCTGGACGATAGCTGTCATTTATAACTCTGCAGGTTTGTGAATTACAGTGCCCCTGAGCTCCTTTCTTCAACTCACTTTCTTGTGACCTGGCTGCAACACCGCAGGATGGCTTCAGGCCCTAATCTGGTTCCGGCCCGGCATGCTGAGCCTTTGGTTAATTCCTCTTCCTGGTGGGAAATGAGAGTTAAATTTGCCCGTCCAGACACCTCCAGCTAGCCTCTCATTGGTTCTCGCTATTCCTGTTCATCTTCCGCAGAAATTGCAAACTGGGCCAAACAGGAGGTTAAAGGGACTGACTGTCCAAGTCGGGAGAGTGTTAGTAAAGCGTCTGGAATGTTGCACCCGAGTACCAGGGTAGGAAAACTGAGACATATTTGAACACGTCTCCCGTTCACATGGTTGATCATACTCTGGGTTCCACATGCATGTTTTAGCTGAAGGAAGAATACCTAAAACCTGGGTAGTTGAAACCCGTGGAATGGGTACCATGCAATATGACTTCAAAGGGTCTTCATTTGCTCACCGAACATCTCCAATCCTATCACTGCTGGGTTTATGCCCCTGTACACATGCTTGATTCTCTTTCGGAGACATAGCAATCCATAGGTTTTAAGATACTTACTAGTCAGGTACACTCTTAGGCGTTTAATATGCGGTGTTGAGTCCATTTCGTTGAGCAAGGAGTAGCTCTTGTCTATTCCATATTTGGCTTAAGGAACTTTATCTGTGCTCATTTCAATCTCTGGTTTTATGCAGCACCCCAACTCACCTTTCCCCTTAAGCAAGCATAAGTTGGTTTTCTAAATTTGAGAAACTGTTCTGTTCTGTAATTCAGTTCCTGTGTAGCCAAGTTTACATTCCGTGTATTACTGATATCTTATGATGTTTCTTTTTCTGTGTGACTTATTTCAGTTAGAATCATCGTACCTGAATCCACACATGATGCTGCTACGGGCCTGATGACATAGATTTCATTGCTGAGTGATACTGCATTGTACGTAAGTACCACAAGTTCTTTATCCATTTTTCACTTTCTGTGATATTGAACTTGTACGGTAAACGAGGTTCTTGTAAACAGAGGCATCCCAAACTTTGGGGTGGCTGTGTCTTTTTGATTTTAATTTCCCTCAGCTATAGGACCATAAGTGGAAGTGCCCTAGGCTCTGTTGTTTTGTTTTTTAGATGTTTCAGGAAACACCATACACTTCTCCCGAGTGTCTGTTGGCAATTTACATCCCGCCCATCAGCATAACAAGGCTCCCAGTTCTCCATGGCCTGTCCTGCCTTTCTGGATTTTACACTTTTTTCAGATGGCCCTTTTGACCGGGGGGAAGTGAGACTTCATTGTAGTGCAGATTTCCTTTGCAAGTTTGCTTGGTTGGCCAAAAAGGGCATATGCGTTTTTTCCTGAATATATTCAGGAAAAAACGCATACGCCCTTTTTGGCCAAGTGCATCATTGTGGACGTTCTGCCTCTTTTCCTGTGCTTTCAATGCAATTCCAGTCTACCTCCTGAAATCGGTTCCCTGCAATTCTGCCCCGCTTTCAAGTCCTCTTGGCAGCCTTACTTCAGTCTATTTTTGGACGATAGCTGTCATTTATAACTCTGCAGGTTTGTGAATTACAGTGCCCCTGAGCTCCTTTCTTCAACTCGCTTTCTTGTGACCTGGCTGCAACACCGCAGGATGGATACAGGCCCTAATCTGGTTCCGGCACGGCACGCTGAGCCTTTGGTTATTTCCTCTTCCTGGTGGGAAATGAGAGTTAAATTTGCCCGTCCAGACACCTCCAGCTAGTCTCTCATTGGTTCTCGCTATTCCTGTTCATCTTCCGCAGGAATTGCAAACTGGGCCAAACAGGAGGTTAAAGGCGTTGACTCTCCAAGTGGGGAGAGTGTTAGTAAAGCGTCTGGAATGTTGCACCCGAGTACCAGGGGAGGAAAACTGAGACATATTTGAACACGTCTCCCGTTCACATGGTTGATCATACTTGGGTTCCACATGCATGTTTTAGCTGAAGGAAGAATACCTAAAACCTGGGTAGTTGAAACCCGTGGAATGGGTACCATGCAATATGACTTCAAAGGGTCTTCATTTGCTCACCGAACCTCCCCAACCCTATCACTGCTGCGTTTATGCCCCTGTACACATGCTTGATTCTCTTTCGGAGACATAGCAATCCATAGGTTTTAAGATACTTACTAGTCAGGTACATTCTTAGGCGTTTAATATGCGGTGTTGAGTCCATTTCGTTGAGCAAGGAGTAGCTCTTGTCTATTCCATATTTGGCTTAAGGAACTTTATCTGTGCTCATTTCAATCTCTGGTTTTATGCAGCACCCCAACTCACCTTTCCCCTTAAGCAAGCATAAGTTGGTTTTCTAAATTTGAGACCCTGTTCTGTTCTGTAATTCAGTTCCTGTGTAGCCAAGTTTACATTCCGTGTATTACTGATATCTTATGATGTTTCTTTTTCTGTGTGACTTATTTCAGTTAGAATCATCATACCTGCATCCACTCATTGTGATGCTAAGGGCCTGATGACACAGATTTCATTGCTGAGTGATATTGCTTTGTAAGTAAATACCACAAGTTCTTTATCCATTTTTCACTTTCTGCGATGTTGAACTTGTACTGTAAACGAGGTTCTTGTAAACAGAGCCGTTCCAAACTTTGGGGTGGCTGTGTCTTTTTGATTTTAATTTCCCTAAGCTATAGGACCATAAGTGGAAGTGCCCTAGGTTCTGTTGCTTTGTTTTTTAGATGTTTCAGGAAACACCATACACTTCTCCCGAGTGTCTGTTGACAAATTACATCCCGCCCATCAGCATAACAAGGCTCCCAGTTCTCCATGGCCTGTCCTGCCTTTCTGGATTTTACACTTTTTTCAGATGGCCCTTTTGACCGGGGGGAAGTGAGACTTCATTGTAGTGCAGATTTCCTTTGCAAGCTTGCTTGGTTGGCCAAAAAGTGCGTATGCGTTTTTTCCTGAATATATTCAGGAAAAAACGCATACGCCCTTTTTGGCCAAGTGCATCATTGTGGACGTTCTGCCTCTTTTCCTATGCTTTCAATGCAATTCCAGTCTACCTCCTGAAATCGGTTTCCTGCAATTCTGCCCCGCTTTCAAGTCCTCTTGGCAGCCTTACTTCAGTCTATTTTTGGACGATAGCTGTCATTTATAACTCTGCAGGTTTGTGAATTACAGTGCCCCTGAGCTCCTTTCTTCAACTCGCTTTCTTGTGACCTGGCCGCAACACCGCAGGATGGCTTCAGGCCTTAATCTGGTTCCGGCACGGCACACTGAGCCTTTGGTTATTTCCTCTTCCTGGTGGGAAATGAGAGTTAAATTTGCCCGTCCAGACACCTCCAGCTAGCCTCTCATTGGTTCTCGCTATTCCTGTTCATCTTCCGCAGAAATTGCAAACTGGGCCAAACAGGAGGTTAAAGGCGCTGACTCTCCAAGTGGGGAGAGTGTTAGTAAAGCGTCTGGAATGTTGCACCCGAGTACCAGGTGAGGAAAACTGAGACATATTTGAACACGTCTCCCGTTCACGTGGTTGATCATACTTGGGTTCCATATGCATGTTTTAGCTGAAGGAAGAATACCTAAAACCTGGGTAGTTGAAACCCGTGGAATGGGTACCATGCAATATGACTTCAAAGGGTCTTCATTTGCTCACCGAACCTCTCCAATCCTATCACTGCTGCGTTTATGCCCCTGTACACATGCTTGATTCTCTTTCGGAGACATAGCAATCCATAGGTTTTAAGATACTTACTAGTCAGGTACATTCTTAGGCGTTTAATATGCGGTGTTGAGTCCATTTCGTTGAGCAAGGAGTAGCTCTTGTCTATTTCATATTTGGCTTAAGGAACTTTATCTGTGCTCATTTCAATCTCTGGTTTTATGCAGCACCCCAACTCACCTTTCCCCTTAAGCAAGCATAAGTTGGTTTTCTAAATTTGAGACCCTGTTCTGTTCTGTAATTCAGTTCCTGTGTAGCCAAGTTTACATTCCGTGTATTACTGATATCTTATGATGTTTCTTTTTCTGTGTGACTTATTTCAGTTAGAATCATCATACCTGAATCCACTCATTGTGCTGCTAAGGGCCTGATGACACAGATTTCATTGCTGAGTGATATTGCTTTTAAGTAAATACCAGAACTTCTTTATCCATTTTTCACCTTCTGCGATGTTGAACTTGTACTGTAAACGAGGTTCCTGTAAACAGAGGCGTCCCAAACTTTGGGGTGGCTGTGTCTTTTTGATTTTAATTTCCCTAAGCTATAGGACCATAAGTGGAAGTGCCCTAGGCTCTGTTGCTTTGTTTTTTAGATGTTTCAGGAAACACCATACACTTCTCCCAAGTGTCTGTTGGCAATTCACATCCCGCCCATCAGCATAACAAGGCTCCCAGTTCTCCATGGCCTGTCCTGCCTTTCTGGATTTTACACTTTTTTCAGATGGCCCTTTTGACCGGGGGGAAGTGAGACTTCATTGTAGTGCAGATTTCCTTTGCAAGCTTGCTTGGTTGGCCAAAAAGGGCGTATTCGTTTTTTCCTGAATATATTCAGGAAAAAACGCATACGCCTTTTTTGGCCAAGTGCATCATTGTGGACGTTCTGCCTCTTTTCCTATGCTTTCAATGCAATTCCAGTCTACCTCCTGAAATCGGTTTCCTGCAATTCTGCCCCGCTTTCAAGTCCTCTTGGCAGCCTTACTTCAGTCTATTTTTGGACGATAGCTGTCATTTATAACTCTGCAGGTTTGTGAATTACAGTGCCCCTGAGCTCCTTTCTTCAACTCGCTTTCTTGTGACCTGGCCGCAACACCGCAGGATGGCTTCAGGCCCTAATCTGGTTCCGGCACGGCACGCTGAGCCTTTGGTTAATTCCTCTTCCTGGTGGGAAATGAGAGTTAAATTTGCCCGTCCAGACACCTCCAGCTAGTCTCTCATTGGTTCTCGCTATTCCTGTTCATCTTCCGCAGAAATTGCAAACTGGGCCAAACAGGAGGTTAAAGACACTGACTCTCCAAGTCGGGAGAGTGTTAGTAAAGCGTCTGGAATGTTGCACCCGAGTACCAGGGTACGAAAACTGAGACATATTTGAACACGTCTCCCGATCACATGGTTGATCATACTTGGGTTCCACATGCATGTTTTAGCTGAAGGAAGAATACCTTAAACCTGGGTAGTTGAAACCCGTGGAATGGGTACCATGCAATATGACTTCAAAGGCTCTTCATTTGCTCACCGAACCTCTCCAATCCTATCACTGCTGCGTTTATGCCCCTGTACACATGCTTGATTCTCTTTCGGAGACATAGCAATCCATAGGTTTTAAGATACTTACTAGTCAGGTACATTCTTAGGCGTTTAATATGCGGTGTTGAGTCCATTTCGTTGAGCAAGGAGTAGCTCTTGTCTATTCCATATTTGGCTTAAGGAACTTTATCTGTGCTCATTTCAATCTCTGGTTTTATGCAGCACCCCAACTCACCTTTACCCTTAAGCAAGCATAAGTTGTTTTTTTTAATTTGAGACCCTGTTCTGTTCTGTAATTCAGTTCCTGTGTAGCCAAGTTTACATTCCGTGTATTACTGATATCTTATGATGTTTCTTTTTCTGTGTGACTTATTTCAGTTAGAATCATCATACCTGAATCCACTCATTGTGCTGCTAAGGGCCTGATGACACAGATTTCATTGCTGAGTGATATTGCTTTGTAAGTAAATACCACAACTTCTTTATCCATTTTTCACTTTCTGCGATGTTGAACTTGTACTGTAAACGAGGTTCTTGTAAACAGAGCCGTTCCAAACTTTGGGGTGGCTGTGTCTTTTTGATTTTAATTTCCCTAAGCTATAGGACCATAAGTGGAAGTGCCCTAGGCTCTGTTGCTTTGTTTTTTAGATGTTTCAGGAAACACCATACACTTCTCCCGAGTGGTTGTTGGCAATTTATATCCCACCCATCACCATAACAAGGCTCCCAGTTCTCCATGGCCTGTCCTGCCTTTCTGGATTTTACACTTTTTTCAGATGGCCCTTTTGACTGGGGGGAAGTGAGACTTCATTGTCGTGCAGATTTCCTTTGCAAGCTTGCTTGGTTGGCCAAAAAGGGCGTATGCGTTTTTTCCTGAATATATTCAGGAAAAAAACGCATACGCACTTTTTGGCCAAGTGCATCATTGTGGACGTTCTGCCTCTTTTCCTATGCTTTCAATGCAATTCCAGTCTACCTCCTGAAATCGGTTTCCTGCAATTCTGCCCCGCTTTCAAGTCCTCTTGGCAGCCTTACTTCAGTCTATTTTTGGACGATAGCTGTCATTTATAACTCTGCAGGTTTGTGAATTACAGTGCCCCTGAGCTCCTTTCTTCAACTCGCTTTCTTGTGACCTGGCCGCAACACCGCAGGATGGCTTCAGGCCCTAATCTGGTTCCGGCACGGCACGCTGAGCCTTTGGTTAATTCCTCTTCCTGGTGGGAAATGAGAGTTAAATTTGCCCGTCCAGACACCTCCAGCTAGCCTCTCATTGGTTCTCGCTATTCCTGTTCATCTTCCGCAGAAATTGCAAACTGGGCCAAACAGGAGGTTAAAGGGACTGACTCTCCAAGTGGGGAGAGTGTTAGTAAAGCGTCTGGAATGTTGCACCCGAGTACCAGGGGAGGAAAACTGAGACATATTTGAACACGTCTCCCGATCACATGGTTGATCATACTCTAGGTTCCACATGCATGTTTTACCTGAAGGAAGAATACCTTAAACCTGGGTAGGTGAAACCTGTGGAATGGGTACCATGCAATATGACTTCAAAGGGTCTTCATTTGCTCACCGAACCTCTCCAATCCTAGCACTGCTGCGTTTATGCCCCTGTACACATGCTTGATTCTCTTTCGGAGACATAGCAATCCATAGGTTTTAAGATACTTACTAGTCAGGTACATTCTTAGGCGTTTAATATGGGGTGTGGAGTCCATTTCGTTGAGCAAGGAGTAGCTCTTGTCTATTCCATATTTGGCTTAAGGAACTTTATCTGTGCTCATTTCAATCTCTGGTTTTATGCAGCACCCCAACTCACCTTTACCCTTAAGCAAGAATAAGTTGGTTTTCTAAATTTGAGACCCTGTTCTGTTCTGTAATTCAGTTCCTGTGTAGCCAAGTTTACATTCCGTGTATTACTGATATCTTATGATGTTTCTTTTTCTGTGTGACTTATTTCAGTTAGAATCATCATACCTGAATCCACTCATTGTGCTGCTAAGGGCCTGATGACACAGATTTCATTGCTGAGTGATATTGCTTTGTAAGTAAATACCACAACTTCTTTATCCATTTTTCACTTTCTGCGATGTTGAACTTGTACTGTAAACGAGGTTCTTGTAAACAGAGCCGTTCCAAACTTTGGGGTGGCTGTGTCTTTTTTATTTTAATTTCCCTAAGCTATAGGACCATAAGTGGAAGTGCCCTAGGTTCTGTTGCTTTGTTTTTTAGATGTTTCAGGAAACACCATACACTTCTCCCGAGTGGTTGTTGGCAATTTACATCCCGCCCATCAGCATAACAAGACTCCCAGTTCTCCATGGCCTGTCCTGCCTTTCTGGATTTTACACTTTTTTCAGATGGCCCTTTTGACCGGGGGGAAGTGAGACTTCATTGTAGTGCAGATTTCCTTTGCAAGCTTGCTTGGTTGGCCAAAAAGGGCGTATGCGTTTTTTCCTGAATATATTCAGGAAAAAACGCATACGCCCTTTTTGGCCAAGTGCATCATTGTGGACGTTCTGCCTCTTTTCCTATGCTTTCAATGCAATTCCAGTCTACCTCCTGAAATCGGTTTCCTGCAATTCTGCCCCGCTTTCAAGTCCTCTTGGCAGCCTTACTTCAGTATATTTTTGGACGATAGCTGTCATTTATAACTCTGCAGGTTTGTGAATTACAGTGCCCCTGAGCTCCTTTCTTCAACTCGCTTTCTTTTGAGCTGGCCGCAACAGCGCAGGATGGCTTCAGGCCCTAATCTGGTTCCGGTACGGCACGCTGAGCCTTTGGTTATTTCCTCTTCCTGGTGGGAAATGAGAGTTAAATTTGCCCGTCCAGACACCTCCAGCTAGCCTCTCATTGGTTCTCGCTATTCCTGTTCATCTTCCGCAGAAATTGCAAACTGGGCCAAACAGGAGGTTAAAGGCGCTGACTCTCCAAGTGGGGAGAGTGTTAGTAAAGCGTCTGGAATGTTGCACCCGAGTACCAGGGGAGGAAAACTGAGACATATTTGAACACGTCTCCTGATCACATGGTTGATCATACTCTGGGTTCCACATGCATGTTTTACCTGAAGGAAAAATACCTAAAACCTGGGTAGTTGAAACCCGTGGAATGGGTACCATGCAATATGACTTCAAAGGGTCTTCATTTGCTCACCGAACCTCTCCAATCCTATCACTGCTGCGTTTATGCCCCTGTACACATGCTTGATTCTCTTTCGGAGACATAGCAATCCATAGGTTTTAAGATACTTACTAGTCAGGTACATTCTTAGGCGTTTAATATGCGGTGTTGAGTCCATTTCGTTGAGCAAGGAGTAGCTCTTGTCTATTCCATATTTGGCTTAAGGAACTTTATCTGTGCTCATTTCAATCTCTGGTTTTATGCAGCACCCCAACTCACCTTTCCCCTTAAGCAAGCATAAGTTGGTTTTCTAAATTTGATAACCTGTTCTGTTTTGGAATTCAGTTCCTGTGTAGCCAAGTTTACATTCCGTGTATTAGTGATATCTTATGATGTTTTTTTTCTGTGTGACTTATTTCAGTTAGAATCATCGTACCTGAATCTACTCATTATGCTGCTACGGGCCTGATGACATAGATTTCATTGCTGAGTGATACTGCATTGTACGTAAGTACCACAAGTTCTTTATCCATTTTTCACTTTCTGCGATGTTGAACTTGTACTGTAAACGAGGTTCTTGTAAACAGAGCCGTTCCAAACTTTGGGGTGGCTGTGTCTTTTTGATTTTAATTTCCCTAAGCTATAGGACCATAAGTGGAAGTGCCCTAGGCTCTGTTGCTTTGTTTTTTAGATGTTTCAGGAAACACCATACACTTCTCCCGAGTGTCTGTTGGCAATTTACATCCCGCCCATCAGCATAACAAGGCTCCCAGTTCTCAATGGCCTGTTGCCTTTCTGGATTTTACACTTTTTTCAGATGGCCCTTTTGACCGGGGGGAAGTGAGACTTCATTGTAGTGCAGATTTCCTTTGCAAGCTTGCTTGGTTGGCCAAAAAGGGCGTATGCGTTTTTTCCTGATTATATTCAGGAAAAAACGCGTACGCCCTTTTTGGCCAAGTGCATCATTGTGGACGTTCTGCCTCTTTTCCTATGCTTTCAATGCAATTCCAGTCTACCTCCTGAAATCGGTTTCCTGCAATTCTGCCCCGCTTTCAAGTCCTCTTGGCAGCCTTACTTCAGTCTATTTTTGGACGATAGCTGTCATTTATAACTCTGCAGGTTTGTGAATTACAGTGCCCCTGAGCTCCTTTCTTCAACTCGCTTTCTTGTGACCTGGCCGCAACACCGCAGGATGGCTTCAGGCCCTAATCTGGTTCCGGCACGGCACGCTGAGCCTTTGGTTAATTCCTCTTCCTGGTGGGAAATGAGAGTTAAATTTGCCCGTCCAGACACCTCCAGCTAGCCTCTCATTGGTTCTCGCTATTCCTGTTCATCTTCCGCAGAAATTGCAAACTGGGCCAAACAGGAGGTTAAAGGCGCTGACTCTCCAAGTGGGGAGAGTGTTAGTAAAGCGTCTGGAATGTTGCACCCGAGTACCAGGGGAGGAAAACTGAGACATATTTGAACACGTCTCCCGATCACATGGTTGATCATACTCTAGGTTCCACATGCATGTTTTACCTGAAGGAAGAATACCTTAAACCTGGGTAGGTGAAACCTGTGGAATGGGTACCATGCAATATGACTTCAAAGGGTCTTCATTTGCTCACCGAACCTCTCCAATCCTAGCACTGCTGCGTTTATGCCCCTGTACACATGCTTGATTCTCTTTCGGAGACATAGCAATCCATAAGTTTTAAGATACTTACTAGTCAGGTACATTCTTAGGCGTTTAATATGGGGTGTTGAGTCCATTTCGTTGAGCAAGGAGTAGCTCTTGTCTATTCCATATTTGGCTTAAGGAACTTTATCTGTGCTCATTTCAATCTCTGGTTTTATGCAGCACCCCAACTCACCTTTACCCTTAAGCAAGCATAAGTTGGTTTTCTAAATTTGAGACCCTGTTCTGTTCTGTAATTCAGTTCCTGTGTAGCCAAGTTTCCATTCCGTGTATTACTGATATCTTATGATGTTTCTTTTTCTGTGTGACTTATTTCAGTTAGAATCATCATACCTGAATCCACTCATTGTGCTGCTAAGGGCCTGATGACACAGATTTCATTGCTGAGTGATATTGCTTTGTAAGTAAATACCACAACTTCTTTATCCATTTTTCACTTTCTGCGATGTTGAACTTGTACTGTAAACGAGGTTCTTGTAAACAGAGTCGTTCCAAACTTTGGGGTGGCTGTGTCTTTTTGATTTTAATTTCCCTAAGCTATAGGACCATAAGTGGAAGTGCCCTAGGTTCTGTTGCTTTGTTTTTTAGATGTTTCAGGAAACACCATACACTTCTCCCGAGTGGTTGTTGGCAATTTACATCCTGCCCATCAGCATAACAAGGCTCCCAGTTCTCCATGGCCTGTCCTGCCTTTCTGGATTTTACACTTTTTTCACATGGCCCTTTTGACCGGGGGGAAGTGAGACTTCATTGTAGTGCAGATTTCCTTTGCAAGCTTGCTTGGTTGGCCAAAAAGGGCGTATGCGTTTTTTCCTGAATATATTCAGGAAAAAACGCATACGCCCTTTTTGGCCAAGTGCATCATTGTGGACGTTCTGCCTCTTTTCCTATGCTTTCAATGCAATTCCAGTCTACCTCCTGAAATCGGTTTCCTGCAATTCTGCCCCGCTTTCAAGTCCTCTTGGCAGCCTTACTTCAGTATATTTTTGGACGATAGCTGTCATTTATAACTCTGCAGGTTTGTGAATTACAGTGCCCCTGAGCTCCTTTCTTCAACTCGCTTTCTTTTGAGCTGGCCGCAACAGCGCAGGATGGCTTCAGGCCCTAATCTGGTTCCGGTACGGCACGCTGAGCCTTTGGTTATTTCCTCTTCCTGGTGGGAAATGAGAGTTAAATTTGCCCGTCCAGACACCTCCAGCTAGCCTCTCATTGGTTCTCGCTATTCCTGTTCATCTTCCGCAGAAATTGCAAACTGGGCCAAACAGGAGGTTAAAGGCGCTGACTCTCCAAGTGGGGAGAGTGTTAGTAAAGCGTCTGGAATGTTGCACCCGAGTACCAGGGGAGGAAAACTGAGACATATTTGAACACGTCTCCTGATCACATGGTTGATCATACTCTGGGTTCCACATGCATGTTTTACCTGAAGGAAAAATACCTAAAACCTGGGTAGTTGAAACCCGTGGAATGGGTACCATGCAATATGACTTCAAAGGGTCTTCATTTGCTCACCGAACCTCTCCAATCCTATCACTGCTGCGTTTATGCCCCTGTACACATGCTTGATTCTCTTTCGGAGACATAGCAATCCATAGGTTTTAAGATACTTACTAGTCAGGTACATTCTTAGGCGTTTAATATGCGGTGTTGAGTCCATTTCGTTGAGCAAGGAGTAGCTCTTGTCTATTCCATATTTGGCTTAAGGAACTTTATCTGTGCTCATTTCAATCTCTGGTTTTATGCAGCACCCCAACTCACCTTTCCCCTTAAGCAAGCATAAGTTGGTTTTCTAAATTTGATAACCTGTTCTGTTTTGGAATTCAGTTCCTGTGTAGCCAAGTTTACATTCCGTGTATTAGTGATATCTTATGATGTTTTTTTTCTGTGTGACTTATTTCAGTTAGAATCATCGTACCTGAATCTACTCATTATGCTGCTACGGGCCTGATGACATAGATTTCATTGCTGAGTGATACTGCATTGTACGTAAGTACCACAAGTTCTTTATCCATTTTTCACTTTCTGCGATGTTGAACTTGTACTGTAAACGAGGTTCTTGTAAACAGAGCCGTTCCAAACTTTGGGGTGGCTGTGTCTTTTTGATTTTAATTTCCCTAAGCTATAGGACCATAAGTGGAAGTGCCCTAGGCTCTGTTGCTTTGTTTTTTAGATGTTTCAGGAAACACCATACACTTCTCCCGAGTGTCTGTTGGCAATTTACATCCCGCCCATCAGCATAACAAGGCTCCCAGTTCTCAATGGCCTGTTGCCTTTCTGGATTTTACACTTTTTTCAGATGGCCCTTTTGACCGGGGGGAAGTGAGACTTCATTGTAGTGCAGATTTCCTTTGCAAGCTTGCTTGGTTGGCCAAAAAGGGCGTATGCGTTTTTTCCTGATTATATTCAGGAAAAAACGCGTACGCCCTTTTTGGCCAAGTGCATCATTGTGGACGTTCTGCCTCTTTTCCTATGCTTTCAATGCAATTCCAGTCTACCTCCTGAAATCGGTTTCCTGCAATTCTGCCCCGCTTTCAAGTCCTCTTGGCAGCCTTACTTCAGTCTATTTTTGGACGATAGCTGTCATTTATAACTCTGCAGGTTTGTGAATTACAGTGCCCCTGAGCTCCTTTCTTCAACTCGCTTTCTTGTGACCTGGCCGCAACACCGCAGGATGGCTTCAGGCCCTAATCTGGTTCTGGCACGGCACGCTGAGCCTTTGGTTAATTCCTCTTCCTGGTGGGAAATGAGAGTTAAATTTGCCCGTCCAGACACCTCCAGCTAGCCTCTCATTGGTTCTCGCTATTCCTGTTCATCTTCCGCAGAAATTGCAAACTGGGCCAAACAGGAGGTTAAAGGGACTGACTCTCCAAGTGGGGAGAGTGTTAGTAAAGCGTCTGGAATGTTGCACCCGAGTACCAGGGGAGGAAAACTGAGACATATTTGAACACGTCTCCCGATCACATGGTTGATCATACTCTAGGTTCCACATGCATGTTTTACCTGAAGGAAGAATACCTTAAACCTGGGTAGGTGAAACCTGTGGAATGGGTACCATGCAATATGACTTCAAAGGGTCTTCATTTGCTCACCGAACCTCTCCAATCCTAGCACTGCTGCGTTTATGCCCCTGTACACATGCTTGATTCTCTTTCGGAGACATAGCAATCCATAGGTTTTAAGATACTTACTAGTCAGGTACATTCTTAGGCGTTTAATATGGGGTGTTGAGTCCATTTCGTTGAGCAAGGAGTAGCTCTTGTCTATTCCATATTTGGCTTAAGGAACTTTATCTGTGCTCATTTCAATCTCTGGTTTTATGCAGCACCCCAACTCACCTTTACCCTTAAGCAAGCATAAGTTGGTTTTCTAAATTTGAGACCCTGTTCTGTTCTGTAATTCAGTTCCTGTGTAGCCAAGTTTCCATTCCGTGTATTACTGATATCTTATGATGTTTCTTTTTCTGTGTGACTTATTTCAGTTAGAATCATCATACCTGAATCCACTCATTGTGCTGCTAAGGGCCTGATGACACAGATTTCATTGCTGAGTGATATTGCTTTGTAAGTAAATACCACAACTTCTTTATCCATTTTTCACTTTCTGCGATGTTGAACTTGTACTGTAAACGAGGTTCTTGTAAACAGAGCCGTTCCAAACTTTGGGGTGGCTGTGTCTTTTTGATTTTAATTTCCCTAAGCTATAGGACCATAAGTGGAAGTGCCCTAGGTTCTGTTGCTTTGTTTTTTAGATGTTTCAGGAAACACCATACACTTCTCCCGAGTGGTTGTTGGCAATTTACATCCTGCCCATCAGCATAACAAGGCTCCCAGTTCTCCATGGCCTGTCCTGCCTTTCTGGATTTTACACTTTTTTCACATGGCCCTTTTGACCGGGGGGAAGTGAGACTTCATTGTAGTGCAGATTTCCTTTGCAAGCTTGCTTGGTTGGCCAAAAAGGGCGTATGCGTTTTTTCCTGAATATATTCAGGAAAAAACGCATACGCCCTTTTTGGCCAAGTGCATCATTGTGGACGTTCTGCCTCTTTTCCTATGCTTTCAATGCAATTCCAGTCTACCTCCTGAAATCGGTTTCCTGCAATTCTGCCCCGCTTTCAAGTCCTCTTGGCAGCCTTACTTCAGTCTATTTTTGGACGATAGCTGTCATTTATAACTCTGCAGGTTTGTGAATTACAGTGCCCCTGAGCTCCTTTCTTCAACTCGCTTTCTTTTGAGCTGGCCGCAACAGCGCAGGATGGCTTCAGGCCCTAATCTGGTTCCGGTACGGCACGCTGAGCCTTTGGTTATTTCCTCTTCCTGGTGGGAAATGAGAGTTAAATTTGCCCGTCCAGACACCTCCAGCTAGCCTCTCATTGGTTCTCGCTATTCCTGTTCATCTTCCGCAGAAATTGCAAACTGGGCCAAACAGGAGGTTAAAGGCGCTGACTCTCCAAGTGGGGAGAGTGTTAGTAAAGCGTCTGGAATGTTGCACCCGAGTACCAGGGGAGGAAAACTGAGACATATTTGAACACGTCTCCCGTTCACATGGTTGATCATACTTGGGTTCCACATGCATGTTTTAGCTGAAGGAAGAATACCTAAAACCTGGGTAGTTGAAACCCGTGGAATGGGTACCATGAAATATGATTTCAAAGGGTCTTCATTTGCTCACCGAACTTCCCCAATCCTATCACTGCTGCGTTTATGCGCCTGTACACATGCTTGATTCTCTTTCGGAGACATAGCAATCCATAGGTTTTAAGATACTTACTAGTCAGGTACATTCTTAGGCGTTTAATATGCGGTGTTGAGTCCATTTCGTTGAGCAAGGAGTAGCTCTTGTCTATTCCATATTTGGCTTAAGGAACTTTATCTGTGCTGATTTCAATCTCTGGTTTTATGCAGCACCCCAACTCACCTTTCCCTTTAAGCAAGCATAAGTTGGTTTTCGAAATTTGAGACCCTGTTCTGTTCTGTAATTCAGTTCCTGTGTAGCCAAGTTTCCATTCTGTGTATTACTGATATCTTATGATGTTTCTTTTTCTGTGTGACTTATTTCAGTTAGAATCATCATACCTGAATCCACTCATTGTGCTGCTAAGGGCCTGATGACACAGATTTCATTGCTGAGTGATATTGCTTTGTAAGTAAATACCACAACTTCTTTATCCATTTTTCACTTTCTGCGATGTTGAACTTGTACTGTAAACGAGGTTCTTGTAAACAGAGTCGTTCCAAACTTTAGGGTGGCTGTGTCTTTTTGATTTTAATTTCCCTAAGCTATAGGACCATAAGTGGAAGTGCCCTAGGTTCTGTTGCTTTGTTTTTTAGATGTTTCAGGAAACACCATACACTTCTCCCGAGTGGTTGTTGGCAATTTCCATCCCGCCCATCAGCATAACAAGGCTCCCAGTTCTCCATGGCCTGTCCTGCCTTTCTGGATTTTACACTTTTTTCAGATGGCCCTTTTGACTGGGGGGAAGTGAGACTTCATTGTAGTGCAGATTTCCTTTGCAAGCTTGCTTGGTTGGCCAAAAAGGGCGTATGCGTTTTTTCCTGAATATATTCAGGAAAAAACGCATACGCCCTTTTTGGCCAAGTGCATCATTGTGTACGTTCTGCCTCTTTTCCTATGCTTTCAATGCAATTCCAGTCTACCTCCTGAAATCGGTTTCCTGCAATTCTGCCCCGCTTTCAAGTCCTCTTGGCAGCCTTACTTCAGTCTATTTTTGGACGATAGCTGTCATTTATAACTCTGCAGGTTTGTGAATTACAGTGCCCCTGAGCTCCTTTCTTCAACTCGCTTTCTTGTGACCTGGCCGCAACACCGCAGGATGGCTTCAGGCCCTAATCTGGTTCCGGCACGGCACACTGAGCCTTTGGTTATTTCCTCTTCCTGGTGGGAAATGAGAGTTAAATTTGCCCGTCCAGACACCTCCAGCTAGCCTCTCATTGGTTCTCGCTATTCCTGTTCATCTTCCGCAGAAATTGCAAACTGGGCCAAACAGGAGGTTAAAGGGACTGACTCTCCAAGTGGGGAGAGTGTTAGTAAAGCGTCTGGAATGTTGCACCCGAGTACCAGGGGAGGAAAACTGAGACATATTTGAACACGTCTCCCGTTCACATGGTTGATCATACTTGGGTTCCACATGCATGCTTTAGCTGAAGGAAGAATACCTAAAACCTGGGTAGTTGAAACCCGTGGAATGGGTACCATGCAATATGACTTCAAAGGGTCTTCATTTGCTCACCGAACCTCCCCAACCCTATCACTGCTGCGTTTATGCCCCTGTACACATGCTTGATTCTCTTTCGGAGACATAGCAATCCATAGGTTTTAAGATACTTACTAGTCAGGTACATTCTTAGGCGTTTAATATGCGGTGTTGAGTCCATTTCGTTGAGCAAGGAGTAGCTCTTGTCTATTCCATATTTGGCTTAAGGAACTTTATCTGTGCTCATTTCAATCTCTGGTTTTATGCAGCACCCCAACTCACCTTTCCCCTTAAGCAAGCATAAGTTGGTTTTCTAAATTTGAGACCCTGTTCTGTTCTGTAATTCAGTTCCTGTGTAGCCAAGTTTACATTCCGTGTATTACTGATATCTTATGATGTTTCTTTTTCTGTGTGACTTATTTCAGTTAGAATCATCATACCTGCATCCACTCATTGTGATGCTAAGGGCCTGATGACACAGATTTCATTGCTGAGTGATATTGCTTTGTAAGTAAATACCACAACTTCTTTATCCATTTTTCACTTTCTGCGATGTTGAACTTGTACTGTAAACGAGGTTCTTGTAAACAGAGCCGTTCCAAACTTTGGGGTGGCTGTGTCTTTTTGATTTTAATTTCCCTAAGCTATAGGACCATAAGTGGAAGTGCCCTAGGTTCTGTTGCTTTGTTTTTTAGATGTTTCAGGAAACACCATACACTTCTCCCGAGTGTCTGTTGACAAATTACATCCCGCCCATCAGCATAACAAGGCTCCCAGTTCTCCATGGCCTGTCCTGCCTTTCTGGATTTTACACTTTTTTCAGATGGCCCTTTTGACCGGGGGGAAGTGAGACTTCATTGTAGTGCAGATTTCCTTTGCAAGCTTGCTTGGTTGGCCAAAAAGTGCGTATGCGTTTTTTCCTGAATATATTCAGGAAAAAACACATACGCCCTTTTTGGCCAAGTGCATCATTGTGTACGTTCTGCCTCTTTTCCTATGCTTTCAATGCAATTCCAGTCTACCTCCTGAAATCGGTTTCCTGCAATTCTGCCCCGCTTTCAAGTCCTCTTGGCAGCCTTACTTCAGTCTATTTTTGGACGATAGCTGTCATTTATAACTCTGCAGGTTTGTGAATTACAGTGCCCCTGAGCTCCTTTCTTCAACTCGCTTTCTTGTGACCTGGCCGCAACACCGCAGGATGGCTTCAGGCCCTAATCTGGTTCCGGCACGGCACACTGAGCCTTTGGTTATTTCCTCTTCCTGGTGGGAAATGAGAGTTAAATTTGCCCGTCCAGACACCTCCAGCTAGCCTCTCATTGGTTCTCGCTATTCCTGTTCATCTTCCGCAGAAATTGCAAACTGGGCCAAACAGGAGGTTAAAGGCGCTGACTCTCCAAGTGGGGAGAGTGTTAGTAAAGCGTCTGGAATGTTGCACCCGAGTACCAGGGGAGGAAAACTGAGACATATTTGAACACGTCTCCCGTTCACGTGGTTGATCATACTTGGGTTCCATATGCATGTTTTAGCTGAAGGAAGAATACCTAAAACCTGGGTAGTTGAAACCCGTGGAATGGGTACCATGGAATATGACTTCAAAGGGTCTTCATTTGCTCACCGAACCTCTCCAATCCTATCACTGCTGCGTTTATGCCCCTGTACACATGCTTGATTCTCTTTCGGAGACATAGCAATCCATAGGTTTTAAGATACTTACTAGTCAGGTACATTCTTAGGCGTTTAATATGCGGTGTTGAGTCCATTTCGTTGAGCAAGGAGTAGCTCTTGTCTATTCCATATTTGGCTTAAGGAACTTTATCTGTGCTCATTTCAATCTCTGGTTTTATGCAGCACCCCAACTCACCTTTCCCCTTAAGCAAGCATAAGTTGGTTTTCGAAATTTGAGACCCTGTTCTGTTCTGTAATTCAGTTCCTGTGTAGCCAAGTTTACATTCCGTGTATTACTGATATCTTATGATGTTTCTTTTTCTGTGTGACTTATTTCAGTTAGAATCATCATACCTGAATCCACTCATTGTGCTGCTAAGGGCCTGATGACACAGATTTCATTGCTGAGTGATATTGCTTTGTAAGTAAATACCACAACTTCTTTATCCATTTTTCACTTTCTGCGATGTTGAACTTGTACTGTAAACGAGGTTCTTGTAAACAGAGTCGTTCCAAACTTTGGGGTGGCTGTGTCTTTTTGATTTTAATTTCCCTAAGCTATAGGACCATAAGTGGAAGTGCCCTAGGTTCTGTTGCTTTGTTTTTTAGATGTTTCAGGAAACACCATACACTTCTCCCGAGTGGTTGTTGGCAATTTCCATCCCGCCCATCAGCATAACAAGGCTCCCAGTTCTCCATGGCCTGTCCTGCCTTTCTGGATTTTACACTTTTTTCAGATGGCCCTTTTGACTGGGGGGAAGTGAGACTTCATTGTAGTGCAGATTTCCTTTGCAAGCTTGCTTGGTTGGCCAAAAAGGGCGTATGCGTTTTTTCCTGAATATATTCAGGAAAAAACGCATACGCCCTTTTTGGCCAAGTGCATCATTGTGTACGTTCTGCCTCTTTTCCTATGCTTTCAATGCAATTCCAGTCTACCTCCTGAAATCGGTTTCCTGCAATTCTGCCCCGCTTTCAAGTCCTCTTGGCAGCCTTACTTCAGTCTATTTTTGGACGATAGCTCTCATTTATAACTCTGCAGGTTTGTGAATTACAGTGCCCCTGAGCTCCTTTCTTCAACTCGCTTTCTTGTGACCTGGCCGCAACACCGCAGGATGGCTTCAGGCCCTAATCTGGTTCCGGCACGGCACACTGAGCCTTTGGTTATTTCCTCTTCCTGGTGGGAAATGAGAGTTAAATTTGCCCGTCCAGACACCTCCAGCTAGCCTCTCATTGGTTCTCGCTATTCCTGTTCATCTTCCGCAGAAATTGCAAACTGGGCCAAACAGGAGGTTAAAGGGACTGACTCTCCAAGTGGGGAGAGTGTTAGTAAAGCGTCTGGAATGTTGCACCCGAGTACCAGGGGAGGAAAACTGAGACATATTTGAACACGTCTCCCGTTCACATGGTTGATCATACTTGGGTTCCACATGCATGTTTTAGCTGAAGGAAGAATACCTAAAACCTGGGTAGTTGAAACCCGTGGAATGGGTACCATGCAATATGACTTCAAAGGGTCTTCATTTGCTCACCGAACCTCCCCAACCCTATCACTGCTGCGTTTATGCCCCTGTACACATGCTTGATTCTCTTTCGGAGACATAGCAATCCATAGGTTTTAAGATACTTACTAGTCAGGTACATTCTTAGGCGTTTAATATGCGGTGTTGAGTCCATTTCGTTGAGCAAGGAGTAGCTCTTGTCTATTCCATATTTGGCTTAAGGAACTTTATCTGTGCTCATTTCAATCTCTGGTTTTATGCAGCACCCCAACTCACATTTCCCCTTAAGCAAGCATAAGTTGGTTTTCTAAATTTGAGACCCTGTTCTGTTCTGTAATTCAGTTCCTGTGTAGCCAAGTTTACATTCCGTGTATTACTGATATCTTATGATGTTTCTTTTTCTGTGTGACTTATTTCAGTTAGAATCATCATACCTGCATCCACTCATTGTGATGCTAAGGGCCTGATGACACAGATTTCATTGCTGAGTGATATTGCTTTGTAAGTAAATACCACAACTTCTTTATCCATTTTTCACTTTCTGCGATGTTGAACTTGTACTGTAAACGAGGTTCTTGTAAACAGAGTCGTTCCAAACTTTGGGGTGGCTGTGTCTTTTTGATTTTAATTTCCCTAAGCTATAGGACCATAAGTGGAAGTGCCCTAGGTTCTGTTGCTTTGTTTTTTAGATGTTTCAGGAAACACCATGCACTTCTCCCGAGTGGTTGTTGGCAATTTCCATCCCGCCCATCAGCATAACAAGGCTCCCAGTTCTCCATGGCCTGTCCTGCCTTTCTGGATTTTACACTTTTTTCAGATGGCCCTTTTGACTGGGGGGAAGTGAGACTTCATTGTAGTGCAGATTTCCTTTGCAAGCTTGCTTGGTTGGCCAAAAAGGGCGTATGCGTTTTTTTCTGAATATATTCAGGAAAAAACGCATACGCCCTTTTTGGCCAAGTGCATCATTGTGTACGTTCTGCCTCTTTTCCTATGCTTTCAATGCAATTCCAGTCTACCTCCTGAAATCGGTTTCCTGCAATTCTGCCCCGCTTTCAAGTCCTCTTGGCAGCCTTACTTCAGTCTATTTTTGGACGATAGCTGTCACTTATAACTCTGCAGGTTTGTGAATTACAGTGCCCCTGAGCTCCTTTCTTCAACTCGCTTTCTTGTGACCTGGCCGCAACACCGCAGGATGGCTTCAGGCCCTAATCTGGTTCCGGCACGGCACACTGAGCCTTTGGTTATTTCCTCTTCCTGGTGGGAAATGAGAGTTAAATTTGCCCGTCCAGACACCTCCAGCTAGCCTCTCATTGGTTCTCGCTATTCCTGTTCATCTTCCGCAGAAATTGCAAACTGGGCCAAACAGGAGGTTAAAGGGACTGACTCTCCAAGTGGGGAGAGTGTTAGTAAAGCGTCTGGAATGTTGCACCCGAGTACCAGGGGAGGAAAACTGAGACATATTTGAACACGTCTCCCGTTCACATGGTTGATCATACTTGGGTTCCACATGCATGTTTTAGCTGAAGGAAGAATACCTAAAACCTGGGTAGTTGAAACCCGTGGAATGGGTACCATGCAATATGACTTCAAAGGGTCTTCATTTGCTCACCGAACCTCCCCAACCCTATCACTGCTGCGTTTATGCCCCTGTACACATGCTTGATTCACTTTCGGAGACATAGCAATCCATAGGTTTTAAGATACTTACTAGTCAGGTACATTCTTAGGCGTTTAATATGCGGTGTTGAGTCCATTTCGTTGAGCAAGGAGTAGCTCTTGTCTATTCCATATTTGGCTTAAGGAACTTTATCTGTGCTCATTTCAATCTCTGGTTTTATGCAGCACCCCAACTCACCTTTCCCCTTAAGCAAGCATAAGTTGGTTTTCTAAATTTGAGACCCTGTTCTGTTCTGTAATTCAGTTCCTGTGTAGCCAAGTTTACATTCCGTGTATTACTGATATCTTATGATGTTTCTTTTTCTGTGTGACTTATTTCAGTTAGAATCATCATACCTGCATCCACTCATTGTGATGCTAAGGGCCTGATGACACAGATTTCATTGCTGAGTGATATTGCTTTGTAAGTAAATACCACAACTTCTTTATCCATTTTTCACTTTCTGCGATGTTGAACTTGTACTGTAAACGAGGTTCTTGTAAACAGAGCCGTTCCAAACTTTGGGGTGGCTGTGTCTTTTTGATTTTAATTTCCCTAAGCTATAGGACCATAAGTGGAAGTGCCCTAGGTTCTGTTGCTTTGATTTTTAGATGTTTCAGGAAACACCATACACTTCTCCCGAGTGTCTGTTGACAAATTACATCCCGCCCATCAGCATAACAAGGCTCCCAGTTCTCCATGGCCTGTCCTGCCTTTCTGGATTTTACACTTTTTTCAGATGGCCCTTTTGACCGGGGGGAAGTGAGACTTCATTGTAGTGCAGATTTCCTTTGCAAGCTTGCTTGGTTGGCCAAAAAGTGCGTATGCGTTTTTTCCTGAATATATTCAGGAAAAAACGCATACGCCCTTTTTGGCCAAGTGCATCATTGTGTACGTTCTGCCTCTTTTCCTATGCTTTCAATGCAATTCCAGTCTACCTCCTGAAATCGGTTTCCTGCAATTCTGCCCCGCTTTCAAGTCCTCTTGGCAGCCTTACTTCAGTCTATTTTTGGACGATAGCTGTCATTTATAACTCTGCAGGTTTGTGAATTACAGTGCCCCTGAGCTCCTTTCTTCAACTCGCTTTCTTTTGAGCTGGCCGCAACACCGCAGGATGGCTTCAGGCCCTAATCTGGTTCCGGCACGGCACACTGAGCCTTTGGTTATTTCCTCTTCCTGGTGGGAAATGAGAGTTAAATTTGCCCGTCCAGACACCTCCAGCTAGCCTCTCATTGGTTCTCGCTATTCCTGTTCATCTTCCGCAGAAATTGCAAACTGGGCCAAACAGGAGGTTAAAGGCGCTGACTCTCCAAGTGGGGAGAGTGTTAGTAAAGCGTCTGGAATGTTGCACCCGAGTACCAGAGGAGGAAAACTGAGACATATTTGAACACGTCTCCCGTTCACGTGGTTGATCATACTTGGGTTCCATATGCATGTTTTAGCTGAAGGAAGAATACCTAAAACCTGGGTAGTTGAAACCCGTGGAATGGGTACCATGCAATATGACTTCAAAGGGTCTTCATTTGCTCACCGAACCTCTCCAATCCTATCACTGCTGCGTTTATGCCCCTGTACACATGCTTGATTCTCTTTTGGAGACATAGCAATCCATAGGTTTTAAGATACTTACTAGTCAGGTACATTCTTAGGCGTTTAATATGCGGTGTTGAGTCCATTTCGTTGAGCAAGGAGTAGCTCTTGTCTATTTCATATTTGGCTTAAGGAACTTTATCTGTGCTCATTTCAATCTCTGGTTTTATGCAGCACCCCAACTCACCTTTCCCCTTAAGCAAGCATAAGTTGGTTTTCTAAATTTGAGACCCTGTTCTGTTCTGTAATTCAGTTCCTGTGTAGCCAAGTTTACATTCCGTGTATTACTGATATCTTATGATGTTTCTTTTTCTGTGTGACTTATTTCAGTTAGAATCATCATACCTGAATCCACTCATTGTGCTGCTAAGGGCCTGATGACACAGATTTCATTGCTGAGTGATATTGCTTTGTAAGTAAATACCACAACTTCTTTATCCATTTTTCACTTTCTGCGATGTTGAACTTGTACTGTAAACGAGGTTCTTGTAAACAGAGCCGTTCCAAACTTTGGGGTGGCTGTGTCTTTTTGATTTTGAATTCCCTAAGCTATAGGACCATAAGTGGAAGTGCCCTAGGCTCTGTTGCTTTGTTTTTTAGATGTTTCAGGAAACACCATACACTTCTCCCTAGTGGTTGTTGGCAATTTACATCCCACCCATCAGCATAACAAGGCTCCCAGTTCTCCATGGCCTGTCCTGCCTTTCTGGATTTTACACTTTTTTCAGATGGCCCTTTTGACCGGGGGGAACTGAGACTTCATTGTAGTGCAGATTTCCTTTGCAAGCTTGCTTGGTTGGCCAAAAAGGGCGTATGCGTTTTTTCCTGAATATATTCAGGAAAAAACGCATACGCCCTTTTTGGCCAAGTGCATCATTGTGGACGTTCTGCCTCTTTTCCTATGCATTCTATGCAATTCCAGTCTACCTCCTGAAATCGGTTTCCTGCAATTCTGCCCCGCTTTGAAGTCCTCTTGGCAGCCTTACTTCAGTCTATTTTTGGACGATAGCTGTCATTTATAACTCTGCAGGTTTGTGAATTACAGTGCCCCTGAGCTCCTTTCTTCAACTCGCTTTCTTGTGACCTGGCCGCAACACCGCAGGATGGCTTCAGGCCCTAATCTGGTTCCGCCACGGCACGCTGAGCCTTTGGTTATTTCCTCTTCCTGGTGGGAAATGAGAGTTAAATTTGCCCGTCCAGACACCTCCAGCTAGTCTCTCATTGGTTCTCGCTATTCCTGTTCATCTTCCGCAGAAATTGCAAACTGAGCCAAACAGGAGGTTAAAGGGACTGACTCTCCAAGTGGGGAGAGTGTTAGTAAAGCGTCTGGAATGTTGCACCCGAGTACCAGGGGAGGAAAACTGAGACATATTTGAACATGTCTCCCGTTCACATGGTTGATCATACTCTGGGTTCCACATGCATGTTTTAGCTGAAGGAAGAATACCTAAAACCTGGGTAGTTGAAACCCGTGGAATGGGTACCATGCAATATGACTTCAAAGGGTCTTCATTTGCTCACCGAACCTCTCCAATCCTATCACTGCTGCGTTTATGCCCCTGTAAACATGCTTGATTCTCTTTCAGAGACATAGCAATCCATAGGTTTTAAGATAATTACTAGTCAGGTACATTCTTAGGCGTTTAATATGCGGTGTTGAGTCCATTTCGTTGAGCAAGGAGTAGCTCTTGTCTATTCCATATTTGGCTTAAGGAACTTTATCTGTGCTCATTTCAATCTCTGGTTTTATGCAGCACCCCAACTCACCTTTCCCCTTAAGCAAGCATAAGTTGGTTTTCTAAATTTGAGACCCTGTTCTGTTCTGTAATTCAGTTCCTGTGTAGCCAAGTTTACATTCCGTGTATTACTGATATCTTATGATGTTTCTATTTCTGTGTGACTTATTTCAGTTAGAATCATCATACCTGAATCCACTCATTGTGCTGCTAAGGGCCTGATGACACAGATTTCATTGCTGAGTGATATTGCTTTGTAAGTAAATACCAGAACTTCTTTATCCATTTTTCACCTTCTGCGATGTTGAACTTGTACTGTAAACGAGGTTCCTGTAAACAGAGGCGTCCCAAACTTTGGGGTGGCTGTGTCTTTTTGATTTTAATTTCCCTAAGCTATAGGACCATAAGTGGAAGTGCCCTAGGCTCTGTTGCTTTGTTTTTTAGATGTTTCAGGAAACACCATACACTTCTCCCAAGTGTCTGTTGGCAATTTACATCCCACCCATCAGCATAACAAGGCTCCCAGTTCTCCATGGCCTGTCCTGCCTTTCTGGATTTTACACTTTTTTCAGATGGCCCTTTTGACCGGGGGGAAGTGAGACTTCATTGTAGTGCAGATTTCCTTTGCAAGCTTGCTTGGTTGGCCAAAAAGGGCGTATGCGTTTTTTCCTGAATATATTCAGGAAAAAACGCATACGCCTTTTTTGGCCAAGTGCATCATTGTGGACGTTCTGCCTCTTTTCCTATGCTTTCAATGCAATTCCAGTCTACCTCCTGAAATCGGTTTCCTGCAATTCTGCCCCGCTTTCAAGTCCTCTTGGCAGCCTTACTTCAGTCTATTTTTGGACGATAGCTGTCATTTATAACTCTGCAGGTTTGTGAATTACAGTGCCCCTGAGCTCCTTTCTTCAACTCGCTTTCTTGTGACCTGGCCGCAACACCGCAGGATGGCTTCAGGCCCTAATCTGGTTCCGGCACGGCACGCTGAGCCTTTGGTTAATTCCTCTTCCTGGTGGGAAATGAGAGTTAAATTTGCCCGTCCAGACACCTCCAGCTAGTCTCTCATTGGTTCTCGCTATTCCTGTTCATCTTCCGCAGAAATTGCAAACTGGGCCAAACAGGAGGTTAAAGACACTGACTCTCCAAGTCGGGAGAGTGTTAGTAAAGCGTCTGGAATGTTGCACCCGAGTACCAGGGGAGGAAAACTGAGACATATTTGAACACGTCTCCCGATCACATGGTTGATCATACTTGGGTTCCACATGCATGTTTTAGCTGAAGGAAGAATACCTTAAACCTGGGTAGTTGAAACCCGTGGAATGGGTACCATGCAATATGACTTCAAAGGGTCTTCATTTGCTCACCGAACCTCTCCAATCCTATCACTGCTGCGTTTATGCCCCTGTACACATGCTTGATTCTCTTTCGGAGACATAGCAATCCATAGGTTTTAAGATACTTACTAGTCAGGTACATTCTTAGGCGTTTAATATGGGGTGTGGAGTCCATTTCGTTGAGCAAGGAGTAGCTCTTGTCTATTCCATATTTGGCTTAAGGAACTTTATCTGTGCTCATTTCAATCTCTGGTTTTATGCAGCACCCCAACTCACCTTTCCCCTTAAGCAAGCATAAGTTGGTTTTCTAAATTTGAGACCCTGTTCTGTTCTGTAATTCAGTTCCTGTGTAGCCAAGTTTACATTCCGTGTATTACTGATATCTTATGATGTTTCTTTTTCTGTGTGAGTTATTTCAGTTAGAATCATCATACCTGAATCCACTCATTGTGCTGCTAAGGGCCTGATGACACAGATTTCATTGCTGAGTGATATTGCTTTGTAAGTAAATACCACAAGTTCTTTATCCATTTTTCACTTTCTGCGATGTTGAACTTGTACTGTAAACGAGGTTCTTGTAAACAGAGCCGTTCCAAACTTTGGGGTGGCTGTGTCTTTTTGATTTTAATTTCCCTAAGCTATAGGACCATAAGTGGAAGTGCCCTAGGTTCTGTTGCTTTGTTTTTTAGATGTTTCAGGAAACACCATACACTTCTCCCGAGTGGTTGTTGGCAATTTACATCCCGCCCATCAGCATAACAAGGCTCCCAGTTCTCCATGGCCTGTCCTGCCTTTCTGGATTTTACACTTTTTTCAGATGGCCCTTTTGACCGGGGGGAAGTGAGACTTCATTGTAGTGCAGATTTCCTTTGCAAGCTTGCTTGGTTGGCCAAAAAGGGCGTATGCGTTTTTTCCTGAATATATTCAGGAAAAAACGCATACGTCCTTTTTGGCCAAGTGCATCATTGTGGACGTTCTGCCTCTTTTCCTATGCTTTCAATGCAATTCCAGTCTACCTCCTGAAATCGGTTTCCTGCAATTCTGCCCCGCTTTCAAGTCCTCTTGGCAGCCTTACTTCAGTCTATTTTTGGACGATAGCTGTCATTTATAACTCTGCAGGTTTGTGAATTACAGTGCCCCTGAGCTCCTTTCTTCAACTCGCTTTCTTTTGAGCTGGCCGCAACAGCGCAGGATGGCTTCAGGCCCTAATCTGTTTCCGGTACGGCACGCTGAGCCTTTGGTTATTTCCTCTTCCTGGTGGGAAATGAGAGTTAAATTTGCCCGTCCAGACACCTCCAGCTAGCCTCTCATTGGTTCTCGCTATTCCTGTTCATCTTCCGCAGAAATTGCAAACTGTGCCAAACAGGAGGTTAAAGGCGCTGACTCTCCAAGTGGGGAGAGTGTTAGTAAAGCGTCTGGAATGTTGCACCCGAGTACCAGGGGAGGAAAACTGAGACATATTTGAACACGTCTCCCGATCACATGGTTGATCATACTCTGGGTTCCACATGCATGTTTTACCTGAAGGAAGAATACCTAAAACCTGGGTAGTTGAAACCCGTGGAATGGGTACCATGCAATATGACTTCAAAGGGTCTTCATTTGCTCACCGAACCTCTCCAATCCTATCACTGCTGCGTTTATGCCCCTGTACACATGCTTGATTCTCTTTCAGAGACATAGCAATCCATAGGTTTTAAGATACTTACTAGTCAGGTACATTCTTAGGCGTTTAATATGCGGTGTTGAGTCCATTTTGTTGAGCAAGGAGTAGCTCTTGTCTATTCCATATTTGGCTTAAGGAACTTTATCTGTGCTCATTTCAATCTCTGGTTTTATGCAGCACCCCAACTCACCTTTCCCCTTAAGCAAGCATAAGTTGGTTTTCTAAATTTGATAACCTGTTCTGTTTTGGAATTCAGTTCCTGTGTAGCCAAGTTTACATTCCGTGTATTAGTGATATCTTATGATGTTTTTTTTCTGTGTGACTTATTTCAGTTAGAATCATCGTACCTGAATCTACTCATTATGCTGCTACGGGCCTGATGACATAGATTTCATTGCTGAGTGATACTGCATTGTACGTAAGTACCACAAGTTCTTTATCCATTTTTCACTTTCTGCGATGTTGAACTTGTACTGTAAACGAGGTTCTTGTAAACAGAGCCGTTCCAAACTTTGGGGTGGCTGTGTCTTTTTGATTTTAATTTCCCTAAGCTATAGGACCATAAGTGGAAGTGCCCTAGGCTCTGTTGCTTTGTTTTTTAGATGTTTCAGGAAACACCATACACTTCTCCGGAGTGGTTGTTGGCAATTTACATCCCGCCCATCAGCATAACAAGGCTCCCAGTTCTCAATGGCCTGTTGCCATTCTGGATTTTACACTTTTTTCAGATGGCCCTTTTGACCGGGGGGAAGTGAGACTTCATTGTAGTGCAGATTTCCTTTGCAAGCTTGCTTGGTTGGCCAAAAAGGGCGTATGCGTTTTTTCCTGATTATATTCAGGAAAAAACGCGTACGCCCTTTTTGGCCAAGTGCATCATTGTGGACGTTCTGCCTCTTTTCCTATGCTTTCAATGCAATTCCAGTCTACCTCCTGAAATCGGTTTCCTGCAATTCTGCCCCGCTTTCAAGTCCTCTTGGCAGCCTTACTTCAGTCTATTTTTGGACGATAGCTGTCATTTATAACTCTGCAGGTTTGTGAATTACAGTGCCCCTGAGCTCCTTTCTTCAACTCGCTTTCTTGTGACCTGGCCGCAACACCGCAGGATGGCTTCAGGCCCTAATCTGGTTCTGGCACGGCACGCTGAGCCTTTGGTTAATTCCTCTTCCTGGTGGGAAATGAGAGTTAAATTTGCCCGTCCAGACACCTCCAGCTAGCCTCTCATTGGTTCTCGCTATTCCTGTTCATCTTCCGCAGAAATTGCAAACTGGGCCAAACAGGAGGTTAAAGGGACTGACTCTCCAAGTGGGGAGAGTGTTAGTAAAGCGTCTGGAATGTTGCACCCGAGTACCAGGGGAGGAAAACTGAGACATATTTGAACACGTCTCCCAATCACATGGTTGATCATACTCTAGGTTCCACATGCATGTTTTAGCTGAAGGAAGAATACCTTAAACCTGGGTAGGTGAAACCTGTGGAATGGGTACCATGCAATATGACTTCAAAGGGTCTTCATTTGCTCACCGAACCTCTCCAATCCTAGCACTGCTGCGTTTATGCCCCTGTACACATGCTTGATTCTCTTTCGGAGACATAGCAATCCATAGGTTTTAAGATACTTACTAGTCAGGTACATTCTTAGGCGTTTAATATGGGGTGTTGAGTCCATTTCGTTGAGCAAGGAGTAGCTCTTGTCTATTCCATATTTGGCTTAAGGAACTTTATCTGTGCTCATTTCAATCTCTGGTTTTATGCAGCACCCCAACTCACCTTTACCCTTAAGCAAGAATAAGTTGGTTTTCTAAATTTGAGACCCTGTTCTGTTCTGTAATTCAGTTCCTGTGTAGCCAAGTTTACATTCCGTGTATTACTGATATCTTATGATGTTTCTTTTTCTGTGTGACTTATTTCAGTTAGAATCATCATACCTGAATCCACTCATTGTGCTGATAAGGGCCTGATGACACAGATTTCATTGCTGAGTGATATTGCTTTGTAAGTAAATACCACAACTTCTTTATCCATTTTTCACTTTCTGCGATGTTGAACTTGTACTGTAAACGAGGTTCTTGTAAACAGAGCCGTTCCAAACTTTGGGGTGGCTGTGTCTTTTTGATTTTAATTTCCCTAAGCTATAGGACCATAAGTGGAAGTGCCCTAGGTTCTGTTGCTTTGTTTTTTAGATGTTTCAGGAAACACCATACACTTCTCCCGAGTGGTTGTTGGCAATTTACATCCCGCCCATCAGCATAACAAGGCTCCCAGTTCTCCATGGCCTGTCCTGCCTTTCTGGATTTTACACTTTTTTCAGATGGCCCTTTTGACCGGGGGGAAGTGAGACTTCATTGTAGTGCAGATTTCCTTTGCAAGCTTGCTTGGTTGGCCAAAAAGGGCGTATGCGTTTTTTCCTGAATATATTCAGGAAAAAACGCATACGCCCTTTTTGGCCAAGTGCATCATTGTGGACGTTCTGCCTCTTTTCCTATGCTTTCAATGCAATTCCAGTCTACCTCCTGAAATCGGTTTCCTGCAATTCTGCCCCGCTTTCAAGTCCTCTTGGCAGCCTTACTTCAGTATATTTTTGGACGATAGCTGTCATTTATAACTCTGCAGGTTTGTGAATTACAGTGCCCCTGAGCTCCTTTCTTCAACTCGCTTTCTTTTGAGCTGACCGCAACAGCGCAGGATGGCTTCAGGCCCTAATCTGGTTCCGGTACGGCACGCTGAGCCTTTGGTTATTTCCTCTTGCTGGTGGGAAATGAGAGTTAAATTTGCCCGTCCAGACACCTCCAGCTAGCCTCTCATTGGTTCTCGCTATTCCTGTTCATCTTCCGCAGAAATTGCAAACTGGGCCAAACAGGAGGTTAAAGGCACTGACTCTCCAAGTGGGGAGAGTGTTAGTAAAGCGTCTGGAATGTTGCACCCGAGTACCAGGGGAGGAAAACTGAGACATATTTGAACACGTCTCCTGATCACATGGTTGATCATACTCTGGGTTCCACATGCATGTTTTACCTGAAGGAAGAATACCTAAAACCTGGGTAGTTGAAACCCGTGGAATGGGTACCATGCAATATGACTTCAAAGGGTCTTCATTTGCTCACCGAACCTCTCCAATCCTATCACTGCTGCGTTTATGCCCCTGTACACATGCTTGATTCTCTTTCGGAGACATAGCAATCCATAGGTTTTAAGATACTTACTAGTCAGGTACATTCTTAGGCGTTTAATATGCGGTGTTGAGTCCATTTCGTTGAGCAAGGAGTAGCTCTTGTCTATTCCATATTTGGCTTAAGGAACTTTATCTGTGCTCATTTCAATCTCTGGTTTTATGTAGCAACCCAACTCACCTTTCCCCTTAAGCAAGCATAAGTTGGTTTTCTAAATTTGATAACCTGTTCTGTTTTGGAATTCAGTTCCTGTGTAGCCAAGTTTACATTCCGTGTATTAGAGATATCTTATGATGTTTCTTTTTCTGTGTGACTTATTTCAGTTAGAATCATCGTACCTGAATCTACTCATTATGCTGCTACGGGCCTGATGACATAGATTTCATTGCTGAGTGATACTGCATTGTACGTAAGTACCACAAGTTCTTTATCCATTTTTCACTTTCTGCGATGTTGAACTTGTACTGTAAACGAGGTTCTTGTAAACAGAGCCGTTCCAAACTTTGGGGTGGCTGTGTCTTTTTGATTTTAATTTCCCTAAGCTATAGGACCATATGTGGAAGTGCCCTAGGCTCTGTTGCTTTGTTTTTTAGATGTTTCAGGAAACACCATACACTTCTCCCGAGTGTCTGTTGGCAATTTACATCCCGCCCATCAGCATAACAAGGCTCCCAGTTCTCCATGGCCTGTCCTGCCTTTCTGGATTTTACACTTTTTTCAGATGGCCCTTTTGACCGGGGGGAAGTGAGACTTCATTGTAGTGCAGATTTCCTTTGCAAGCTTGCTTGGTTGGCCAAAAAGGGCGTATGCGTTTTTTCCTGATTATATTCAGGGAAAAAACGCATACGCCCTTTTTGGCCAAGTGCATCATTGTGGACGTTCTGCCTCTTTTCCTATGCTTTCAATGCAATTCCAGTCTACCTCCTGAAATCGGTTTCCTGCAATTCTGCCCCGCTTTCAAGTCCTCTTGGCAGCCTTACTTCAGTCTATTTTTGGACGATAGCTGTCATTTATAACTCTGCAGGTTTGTGAATTACAGTGCCCCTGAGCTCCTTTCTTCAACTCGCTTTCTTGTGAGTTGGCCGCAACACCGCAGGATGGCTTCAGGCCCTAATCTGGTTCCGGCCCGGCATGCTGAGCCTTTGGTTAATTCCTCTTCCTGGTGGGAAATGAGAGTTAAATTTGCCCGTCCAGGCACCTCCAGCTAGCCTCTCATTGGTTCTCGCTATTCCTGTTCATCTTCCGCAGAAATTGCAAACTGGGCCAAACAGGAGGTTAAAGGGACTGACTCTCCAAGTGGGGAGAGTGTTAGTAAAGCGTCTGGAATGTTGCACCCGAGTACCAGGGGAGGAAAACTGAGACATATTTGAACACGTCTCCCAATCACATGGTTGATCATACTCTAGGTTCCACATGCATGTTTTAGCTGAAGGAAGAATACCTTAAACCTGGGTAGGTGAAACCTGTGGAATGGGTACCATGCAATATGACTTCAAAGGGTCTTCATTTGCTCACCGAACCTCTCCAATCCTAGCACTGCTGCGTTTATGCCCCTGTACACATGCTTGATTCTCTTTCGGAGACATAGCAATCCATAGGTTTTAAGATACTTACTAGTCAGGTACATTCTTAGGCGTTTAATATGGGGTGTTGAGTCCATTTCGTTGAGCAAGGAGTAGCTCTTGTCTATTCCATATTTGGCTTAAGGAACTTTATCTGTGCTCATTTCAATCTCTGGTTTTATGCAGCACCCCAACTCACCTTTACCCTTAAGCAAGCATAAGTTGGTTTTCTAAATTTGAGACCCTGTTCTGTTCTGTAATTCAGTTCCTGTGTAGCCAAGTTTACATTCCGTGTATTACTGATATCTTATGATGTTTCTTTTTCTGTGTGACATATTTTAGTTAGAATCATCATACCTGAATCCACTCATTGTGCTGCTAAGGGCCTGATGACACAGATTTCATTGCTGAGTGATATTGCTTTGTAAGTAAATACCACAACTTCTTTATCCATTTTTCACTTTCTGCGATGTTGAACTTGTACTGTAAACGAGGTTCTTGTAAACAGAGCCGTTCCAAACTTTGGGGTGGCTGTGTCTTTTTGATTTTAATTTCCCTAAGCTATAGGACCATAAGTGGAAGTGCCCTAGGTTCTGTTGCTTTGTTTTTTAGATGTTTCAGGAAACACCATACACTTCTCCCGAGTGGTTGTTGGCAATTTACATCCCGCCCATCAGCATAACAAGGCTCCCAGTTCTCCATGGCCTGTCCTGCCTTTCTGGATTTTACACTTTTTTCAGATGGCCCTTTTGACCGGGGGGAAGTGAGACTTCATTGTAGTGCAGATTTCCTGTGCAAGCTTGCTTGGTTGGCCAAAAAGTGCGTATGCGTTTTTTCCTGAATATATTCAGGAAAAAACGCATACGCCCTTTTTGGCCAAGTGCATCATTGTGGACGTTCTGCCTCTTTTCCTATGCTTTCAATGCAATTTCAGTCTACATCCTGAAATCGGTTTCCTGCAATTCTGCCCCGCTTTCAAGTCCTCTTGGCAGCCTTACTTCAGTCTATTTTTGGACGATAGCTGTCATTTATAACTCTGCAGGTTTGTGAATTACAGTGCCCCTGAGCTCCTTTCTTCAACTCGCTTTCTTGTGACCTGGCCGCAACACCGCAGGATGGCTTCATGCCCTAATCTGGTTCTGGCACGGCACGCTGAGCCTTTGGTTATTTCCTCCTCCTGGTGGGAAATGAGAGTTAAATTTGCCCGTCCAGACACCTCCAGCTAGCCTCTCATTGGTTCTCGCTATTCCTGTTCATCTTCCGCAGAAATTGCAAACTGGGCCAAACAGGAGGTTAAAGGCGCTGACTCTCCAAGAGGGGAGAGTGTTAGTAAAGCGTCTGGAATGTGCACCCGAGTACCAGGGGAGGAAAACTGAGACATATTTGAACACGTCTCCCGATCACATGGTTGATCATACTCTGGGTTCCACATGCATGTTTTAGCTGAAGGAAGAATACCTTAAACCTGGAGAGTTGAGACCCGTGTAATGGGTACCATGCAATATGACTTCAAAGGGTCTTCATTTGCTCACCGAACCTCTCCAATCCTATCACTGCTGCGTTTATGCCCCTGTACACATGCTTGATTCTCTTTCGGAGACATAGCAATCCATAGGTTTTAAGATACTTACTAGTCAGGTACATTCTTAGGCGTTTAATATGGGGTGTTGAGTCCATTTCGTTGAGCAAGGAGTAGCTCTTGTCTATTCCATATTTGGCTTAAGGAACTTTATCTGTGCTCATTTCAATCTCTGGTTTTATGCAGCACCCAAACTCACCTTTCCCCTTAAGCAAGCATAAGTTGGTTTTCTAAATTTGAGACCCTGTTCTGTTCTGTAATTCAGTTCCTGTGTAGCCAAGTTTACATTCCATGTATTACTGATATCTTATGATGTTTCTTTTTCTGTGTGACTTATTTCAGTTAGAATCATCATACCTGAATCCACTCATTGTGCTGCTAAGGGCCTGATGACACAGATTTCATTGCTTGGTGATATTGCTTTGTAAGTAAATACCACAACTTCTTTATCCATTTTTCACTTTCTGCGATGTTGAACTTGTACTGTAAACGAGGTTCTTGTAAACAGAGCCGTTCCAAACTTTGGGGTGGCTGTGTCTTTTTGATTTTAATTTCCCTAAGCTATAGGACCATAAGTGGAAGTGCCCTAGGCTCTGTTGCTTTGTTTTTTAGATGTTTCAGGAAACACCATACACTTCTCCTGAGTGTCTGTTGGAAATTTACATCCCACCCATCAGCATAACAAGGCTCCCAGTTCTCCATGGCCTGTCCTGCCTTTCTGGATTTTACACTTTTTTCAGATGGCCCTTTTGACCGGGGGGAAGTGAGACTTCATTGTAGTGCAGATTTCCTTTGCAAGTTTGCTTGGTTGGCCAAAAAGGGCGTATGCGTTTTTTCCTGAATATATTCAGGAAAAAACGCATACGCCCTTTTTGGCCAAGTGCATCATTGTGGACGTTCTGCCTCTTTTCCTATGCTTTCAATGCAATTCCAGTCTACCTCCTGAAATCGGTTTCCTGCAATTCTGCCCCGCTTTCAAGTCCTCTTGGCAGCCTTACTTCAGTCTATTTTTGGACGATAGCTGTCATTTATAACTCTGCAGGTTTGTGAATTACAGTGTCCCTGAGCTCCTTTCTTCAACTCGCTTTCTTGTGACCTGGCCGCAACACCGCAGGATGTCTTCAGGCCCTAATCTGGTTCTGGCACGGCACGCTGAGCCTTTGGTTAATTCCTCTTCCTGGTGGGAAATGAGAGTTAAATTTGCCCATCCAGACACCTCCAGCTAGTCTCTCATTGGTTCTCGCTATTCCTGTTCATCTTCCACAGAAATTGCAAACTGGGCCAAACAGGAGGTTAAAGGGACTGACTCTCCAAGTCGGGAGAGTGTTAGTAAAGCATCTGGAATGTTGCACCCGAGTACCAGGGTACGAAAACTGAGACATATTTCAACACGTCTCCCGATCACATGGTTGATCATACTCTGGGTTCCACATGCATCTTTTAGCTGAAGGAAGAATACCTTAAACCTGGAGAGTTGAGACCCGTGGAATGGGTACCGTGCAATATGACTTCAAAGGGTCTTCATTTGCTCACCGAACCTCTCCAATCCTATCACTGCTGCATTTATGCCCCTGTACACACGCTTGATTCTCTTTTGGAGACATAGCAATCCATAGGTTTTAAGATACTTACTAGTCAGGTACATTCTTAGGCGTTTAATATGGGGTTTTGAGTCCATTTCGTTGAGCAAGGAGTAGCTCTTGTCTATTCCATATTTGGCTTAAGGAACTTTATCTGTGCTCATTTCAATCTCTGGTTTTATGCAGCACCCCAACTCACCTTTACCCTTAAGCAAGCATAAGTTGGTTTTCTAAATTTGAGACCCTGTTCTGTTTTGGAATGCAGTTCCTGTGTAGCCAAGTTTACATTCCGTGTATTAGTGATATCTTATGATGTTTCTTTTTCTGTGTGACTTATTTCAGTTAGAATCATCGTACCTGAATCCACTCATTATGCTGCTACGGGCCTGATGACATAGATTTCATTGCTGAGTGATACTGCATTGTACGTAAGTACCACAAGTTCTTTATCCATTTTTCACTTTCTGTGATATTGAACTTGTACGGTAAACGAGGTTCTTGTAAACGGAGGCGTCCCAAACTTTGGGGTGGCTGTGTCTTTTTGATTTTAATTTCCCTAAGCTATAGGACCATAAGTGGAAGTGCCCTAGGCTCTGTTGCTTTGTTTTTTAGATGTTTCAGGAAACACCATACACTTCTCCCGAGTGGTTGTTGGCAATTTACATCCCGCCCATCAGCATAACAAGGCTCCCAGTTCTCCATGGCCTGTCCTGCCTTTCTGGATTTTACACTTTTTTCAGATGGCCCTTTTGACCGGGGGGAAGTGAGACTTCATTGTAGTGCAGATTTCCTTTGCAAGCTTGCTTGATTGGCCAAAAAGGGCGTATGCGTTTTTTCCTGAATATATTCAGGAAAAAACGCATATGCCCTTTTTGGCCAAGTGCATCATTGTGGACGTTCTGCCTCTTTTCCTGTGCTTTCAGTGCAATTCCAGTCTACCTCCTGAAATCGGTTTCCTGCAATTCTGCCCCGCTTTCAAGTCCTCTTGGCAGCCTTACTTCAGTCTATTTTTGGACGATAGCTGTCATTTATAACTCTGCAGGTTTGTGAATTACAGTGCCCCTGAGCTCCTTTCTTCAACTCGCTTTCTTGTGACCTGGCCGCAACACCGCAGGATGGCTTCAGGCCCTAATCTGGTTCTGGCACGGCACGCTGAGCCTTTGGTTAATTCCTCTTCCTGGTGGGAAATGAGAGTTAAATTTGCCCATCCAGACACCTCCAGCTAGTCTCTCATTGGTTCTCGCTATTCCTGTTCATCTTCCACAGAAATTGCAAACTGGGCCAAACAGGAGGTTAAAGGGACTGACTTTCCAAGTCGGGAGAGTGTTAGTAAAGCATCTGGAATGTTGCACCCGAGTACCAGGGTACGAAAACTGAGACATATTTCAACACGTCTCCCGATCACATGGTTGATCATACTCTGGGTTCCACATGCATCTTTTAGCTGAAGGAAGAATACCTTAAACCTGGAGAGTTGAGACCCGTGGAATGGGTACCGTGCAATATGACTTCAAAGGGTCTTCATTTGCTCACCGAACCTCTCCAATCCTATCACTGCTGCATTTATGCCCCTGTACACACGCTTGATTCTCTTTTGGAGACATAGCAATCCATAGGTTTTAAGATACTTACTAGTCAGGTACATTCTTAGGCGTTTAATATGGGGTTTTGAGTCCATTTCGTTGAGCAAGGAGTAGCTCTTGTCTATTCCATATTTGGCTTAAGGAACTTTATCTGTGCTCATTTCAATCTCTGGTTTTATGCAGCACCCCAACTCACCTTTCCCCTTAAGCAAGCATAAGTTGGCTTTCTAAATTTGAGACCCTGTTCTGTTTTGGAATGCAGTTCCTGTGTAGCCAAGTTTACATTCCGTGTATTAGTGATATCTTATGATGTTTCTTTTTCTGTGTGACTTATTTCAGTTAGAATCATCGTACCTGAATCCACTCATTATGCTGCTACGGGCCTGATGACATAGATTTCATTGCTGAGTGATACTGCATTGTACGTAAGTACCACAAGTTCTTTATCCATTTTTGACTTTCTGTGATATTGAACTTGTACGGTAAACGAGGTTCTTGTAAACGGAGGCGTCCCGAACTTTGGGGTGGCTGTGTCTTTTTGATTTTAATTTCCCTAAGCTATAGGACCATAAGTGGAAGTGCCCTAGGCTCTGTTGCTTTGTTTTTTAGATGTTTCAGGAAACACCATACACTTCTCCTGAGTGTCTGTTGGCAATTTACATCCCGCCCATCAGCATAACAAGGCTCCCAGTTCTCCATGGCCTGTCCTGCCTTTCTGGATTTTACACTTTTTTCAGATGGCCCTTTTGACCGGGGGGAAGTGAGACTTCATTGTAGTGCAGATTTCCTTTGCAAGTTTGCTTGGTTGGCCAAAAAGGGCATATGCGTTTTTTCCTGAATATATTCAGGAAAAAACGCATACGCCCTTTTTGGCCAAGTGCATCATTGTGGACGTTCTGCCTCTTTTCCTATGCTTTCAATGCAATTCCAGTCTACCTCCTGAAATCGGTTTCCTGTAATTCTGCCCCGCTTTCAAGTCCTCTTGGCAGCCTTACTTCAATATATTTTTGGACGATAGCTGTCATTTATAACTCTGCAGGTTTGTGAATTACAGTGCCCCTGAGCTCCTTTCTTCAACTCGCTTTCTTGTGACCTGGCCGCAACACCGCAGGATGTCTTCAGGCCCTAATCTGGTTCTGGCACGGCACACTGAGCCTTTGGTTAATTCCTCTTCCTGGTGGGAAATGAGAGTTAAATTTGCCCATCCAGACACCTCCAGCTAGTCTCTCATTGGTTCTCGCTATTCCTCTTCATCTTCCACAGAAATTGCAAACTGGGCCAAACAGGAGGTTAAAGGGACTGACTCTCCAAGTCGGGAGAGTGTTAGTTAAGCATCTGGAATGTTGCACCCGAGTACCAGGGTACGAAAACTGAGACATATTTGAACACGTCTCCCGATCACATGGTTGATCATACTCTGGGTTCCACATGCATGTTTTAGCTGAAGGAAGAATACCTTAAACCTGGTGAGTTGAGACCCGTGTAATGGGTACCATGCAATATGACTTCAAAGGGTCTTCATTTGCTCACCGAACCTCTCCAATCCTATCACTGCTGCGTTTATGCCCCTGTACACATGCTTGATTCTCTTTCGGAGACATAGCAATCCATAGGTTTTAAGATACTTACTAGTCAGGTACATTCTTAGGCGTTTAATATGGGGTGTTGAGTCCATTTCGTTGAGCAAGGAGTAGCTCTTGTCTATTCCATATTTGGCTTAAGGAAATTTATCTGTGCTCATTTCAATCTCTGGTTTTATGCAGCACCCCAACTCACCTTTCCCCTTAAGCAAGCATAAGTTGGTTTTCTAAATTTGAGACCCTGTTCTGTTTTGGAATGCAGTTCCTGTGTAGCCAAGTTTACATTCCGTGTATTAGTGATATCTTATGATGTTTCTTTTTCTGTGTGACTTATTTCAGTTAGAATCATCGTACCTGAATCCACTCATTATGCTGCTACGGGCCTGATGACGTAGATTTCATTGCTGAGTGATACTGCATTGTACGTAAGTACCACAAGTTCTTTATCCATTTTTCACTTTCTGTGATATTGAACTTGTACGGTAAACGAGGTTCTTGTAAACGGAGGCGTCCCAAACTTTGGGGTGGCTGTGTCTTTTTGATTTTAATTTCCCTAAGCTATAGGACCATAAGTGGAAGTGCCCTAGGCTCTGTTGCTTTGTTTTTTAGATGTTTCAGGAAACACCATACACTTCTCCCGAGTGTCTGTTGGCAATTTACATCCCGCCCATCAGCATAACAAGGCTCCCAGTTCTCCATGGCCTGTCCTGCCTTTCTGGATTTTACACTTTTTTCAGATGGCCCTTTTGACCGGGGGGAAGTGAGACTTCATTGTAGTGCAGATTTCCTTTGCAAGCTTGCTTGATTGGCCAAAAAGGGCGTATGCGTTTTTTCCTGAATATATTCAGGAAAAAACGCATACGCCCTTTTTGGCCAAGTGCATCATTGTGGACGTTCTGCCTCTTTTCCTATGCTTTCAATGCAATTCCAGTCTACCTCCTGAAATCGGTTTCCTGCAATTCTGCCCCGCTTTCAAGTCCTCTTGGCAGCCTTACTTCAGTCTATTTTTGGACGATAGCTGTCATTTATAACTCTGCAGGTTTGTGAATTACAGTGCCCCTGAGCTCCTTTCTTCAACTCGCTTTCTTGTGACCTGGCCGCAACACCGCAGGATGGCTTCAGGCCCTAATCTGGTTCTGGCACGGCACGCTGAGCCTTTGGTTAATTCCTCTTCCTGGTGGGAAATGAGAGTTAAATTTGCCCATCCAGACACCTCCAGCTAGTCTCTCATTGGTTCTCGCTATTCCTGTTCATCTTCCACAGAAATTGCAAACTGGGCCAAACAGGAGGTTAAAGGGACTGACTTTCCAAGTCGGGAGAGTGTTAGTAAAGCATCTGGAATGTTGCACCCGAGTACCAGGGTACGAAAACTGAGACATATTTCAACACGTCTCCCGATCACATGGTTGATCATACTCTGGGTTCCACATGCATCTTTTAGCTGAAGGAAGAATACCTTAAACCTGGAGAGTTGAGACCCGTGGAATGGGTACCGTGCAATATGACTTCAAAGGGTCTTCATTTGCTCACCGAACCTCTCCAATCCTATCACTGCTGCATTTATGCCCCTGTACACACGCTTGATTCTCTTTTGGAGACATAGCAATCCATAGGTTTTAAGATACTTACTAGTCAGGTACATTCTTAGGCGTTTAATATGGGGTTTTGAGTCCATTTCGTTGAGCAAGGAGTAGCTCTTGTCTATTCCATATTTGGCTTAAGGAACTTTATCTGTGCTCATTTCAATCTCTGGTTTTATGCAGCACCCCAACTCACCTTTCCCCTTAAGCAAGCATAAGTTGGTTTTCTAAATTTGAGACCCTGTTCTGTTTTGGAATGCAGTTCCTGTGTAGCCAAGTTTACATTCCGTGTATTAGTGATATCTTATGATGTTTCTTTTTCTGTGTGACTTATTTCAGTTAGAATCATCGTACCTGAATCCACTCATTATGCTGCTACGGGCCTGATGACATAGATTTCATTGCTGAGTGATACTGCATTGTACGTAAGTACCACAAGTTCTTTATCCATTTTTGACTTTCTGTGATATTGAACTTGTACGGTAAACGAGGTTCTTGTAAACGGAGGCGTCCCGAACTTTGGGGTGGCTGTGTCTTTTTGATTTTAATTTCCCTAAGCTATAGGACCATAAGTGGAAGTGCCCTAGGCTCTGTTGCTTTGTTTTTTAGATGTTTCAGGAAACACCATACACTTCTCCTGAGTGTCTGTTGGCAATTTACATCCCGCCCATCAGCATAACAAGGCTCCCAGTTCTCCATGGCCTGTCCTGCCTTTCTGGATTTTACACTTTTTTCAGATGGCCCTTTTGACCGGGGGGAAGTGAGACTTCATTGTAGTGCAGATTTCCTTTGCAAGTTTGCTTGGTTGGCCAAAAAGGGCGTATGCGTTTTTTCCTGAATATATTCAGGAAAAAACGCATACGCCCTTTTTGGCCAAGTGCATCATTGTGGACGTTCTGCCTCTTTTCCTATGCTTTCAATGCAATTCCAGTCTACCTCCTGAAATCGGTTTCCTGTAATTCTGCCCCGCTTTCAAGTCCTCTTGGCAGCCTTACTTCAATATATTTTTGGACGATAGCTGTCATTTATAACTCTGCAGGTTTGTGAATTACAGTGCCCCTGAGCTCCTTTCTTCAACTCGCTTTCTTGTGACCTGGCCGCAACACCGCAGGATGTCTTCAGGCCCGAATCTGGTTCTGGCACGGCACGCTGAGCCTTTGGTTAATTCCTCTTCCTGGTGGGAAATGAGAGTTAAATTTGCCCATCCAGACACCTCCAGCTAGTCTCTCATTGGTTCTCGCTATTCCTCTTCATCTTCCACAGAAATTGCAAACTGGGCCAAACAGGAGGTTAAAGGGACTGACTCTCCAAGTCGGGAGAGTGTTAGTTAAGCATCTGGAATGTTGCACCCGAGTACCAGGGGAGGAAAACTGAGACATATTTGAACACGTCTCCCGATCAAATGGTTGATCATACTCTGGGTTCCACATGCATGTTTTAGCTGAAGGAAGAATACCTTAAACCTGGAGAGTTGAGACCCGTGTAATGGGTACCATGCAATATGACTTCAAAGGGTCTTCATTTGCTCACCGAACCTCTCCAATCCTATCACTGCTGCGTTTATGCCCCTGTACACATGCTTGATTCTCTTTCGGAGACATAGCAATCCATAGGTTTTAAGATACTTACTAGTCAGGTACATTCTTAGGCGTTTAATATGGGGTGTTGAGTCCATTTCGTTGAGCAAGGAGTAGCTCTTGTCTATTCCATATTTGGCTTAAGGAACTTTATCTGTGCTCATTTCAATCTCTGGTTTTATGCAGCACCCCAACTCACCTTTACCCTTAAGCAAGCATAAGTTGGTTTTCTAAATTTGAGACCCTGTTCTGTTCTGTAATTCAGTTCCTGTGTAGCCAAGTTTACATTCCGTGTATTAGTGATATCTTATGATGTTTCTTTTTCTGTGTGACTTATTTCAGTTAGAATCATCGTACCTGAATCCACTCATTATGCTGCTACGGGCCTGATGACATAGATTTCATTGCTGAGTGATACTGCATTGTACGTAAGTACCACAAGTTCTTTATCCATTTTTCACTTTCTGTGATATTGAACTTGTACGGTAAACGAGGTTCTTGTAAAGGGAGGCGTCCCAAACTTTGGGGTGGCTGTGTCTTTTTGATTTTAATTTCCCTAAGCTATAGGACCATAAGTGGAAGTGCCCTAGGCTCTGTTGCTTTGTTTTTTAGATGTTTCAGGAAACACCATACACTTCTCCCGAGTGGTTGTTGGCAATTTACATCCCGCCCAGCAGCATAACAAGGCTCCCAGTTCTCCATGGCCTGTCCTGCCTTTCTGGATTTTACACTTTTTTCAGATGGCCCTTTTGACCGGGGGGAAGTGAGACTTCATTGTAGTGCAGATTTCCTTTGCAAGCTTGCTTGATTGGCCAAAAAGGGCGTATGCGTTTTTTCCTGAATATATTCAGGAAAAAACACATACGCCCTTTTTGGCCAAGTGCATCATTGTGGACGTTCTGCCTCTTTTCCTATGCTTTCAATGCAATTCCAGTCTACCTCCTGAAATCGGTTTCCTGCAATTCTGCCCCGCTTTCAAGTCCTCTTGGCAGCCTTACTTCAGTCTATTTTTGGACGATAGCTGTCATTTATAACTCTGCAGGTTTGTGAATTACAGTGCCCCTGAGCTCCTTTCTTCAACTCGCTTTCTTGTGACCTGGCCGCAACACCGCAGGATGGCTTCAGGCCCTAATCTGGTTCTGGCACGGCACGCTGAGCCTTTGGTTAATTCCTCTTCCTGGTGGGAAATGAGAGTTAAATTTGCCCATCCAGACACCTCCAGCTAGTCTCTCATTGGTTCTCGCTATTCCTGTTCATCTTCCACAGAAATTGCAAACTGGGCCAAACAGGAGGTTAAAGGGACTGACTCTCCAAGTCGGGAGAGTGTTAGTAAAGCATCTGGAATGTTGCACCCGAGTACCAGGGTACGAAAACTGAGACATATTTCAACACGTCTCCCGATCACATGGTTGATCATACTCTGGGTTCCACATGCATCTTTTAGCTGAAGGAAGAATACCTTAAACCTGGAGAGATGAGACCCGTGGAATGGGTACCGTGCAATATGACTTCAAAGGGTCTTCATTTGCTCACCGAACCTCTCCAATCCTATCACTGCTGCATTTATGCCCCTGTACACACGCTTGATTCTCTTTTGGAGACATAGCAATCCATAGGTTTTAAGATACTTACTAGTCAGGTACATTCTTAGGCGTTTAATATGGGGTTTTGAGTCCATTTCGTTGAGCAAGGAGTAGCTCTTGTCTATTCCATATTTGGCTTAAGGAACTTTATCTGTGCTCATTTCAATCTCTGGTTTTATGCAGCACCCCAACTCACCTTTCCCCTTAAGCAAGCATAAGTTGGTTTTCTAAATTTGAGACCCTGTTCTGTTTTGGAATGCAGTTCCTGTGTAGCCAAGTTTACATTCCGTGTATTAGTGATATCTTATGATGTTTCTTTTTCTGTGTGACTTATTTCAGTTAGAATCATCGTACCTGAATCCACTCATTATGCTGCTACGGGCCTGATGACATAGATTTCATTGCTGAGTGATACTGCATTGTACGTAAGTACCACAAGTTCTTTATCCATTTTTGACTTTCTGTGATATTGAACTTGTACGGTAAACGAGGTTCTTGTAAACAGAGGCGTCCCAAACTTTGGGGTGGCTGTGTCTTTTTGATTTTAATTTCCCTAAGCTATAGGACCATAAGTGGAAGTGCCCTAGGCTCTGTTGCTTTGTTTTTTAGATGTTTCAGGAAACACCATACACTTCTCCCGAGTGGTTGTTGGCAATTTACATCCCGCCCATCAGCATAACAAGGCTCCCAGTTCTCCATGGCCTGTCCTGCCTTTCTGGAGTTTACACTTTTTTCAGATGGCCCTTTTGACCGGGGGGAAGTGAGACTTCATTGTAGTGCAGATTTCCTTTGCAAGCTTGCTTGATTGGCCAAAAAGGGCGTATGCGTTTTTTCCTGAATATATTCAGGAAAAAACGCATACGCCCTTTTTGGCCAAGTGCATCATTGTGGACGTTCTGCCTCTTTTCCTATGCTTTCAATGCAATTCCAGTCTACCTCCTGAAATCGGTTTCCTGCAATTCTGCCCCGCTTTCAAGTCCTCTTGGCAGCCTTACTTCAGTCTATTTTTGGACGATAGCTGTCATTTATAACTCTGCAGGTTTGTGAATTACAGTGCCCCTGAGCTCCTTTCTTCAACTCGCTTTCTTGTGACCTGGCCGCAACACCGCAGGATGGCTTCAGGCCCTAATCTGGTTCCGGCACGGCACACTGAGCCTTTGGTTATTTCCTCTTCCTGGTGGGAAATGAGAGTTAAATTTGCCCGTCCAGACACCTCCAGCTAGCCTCTCATTGGTTCTCGCTATTCCTGTTCATCTTCCGCAGAAATTGCAAACTGGGCCAAACAGGAGGTTAAAGGCGCTGACTCTCCAAGTGGGGAGAGTGTTAGTAAAGCGTCTGGAATGTTGCACCCGAGTACCAGGGGAGGAAAACTGAGACATATTTGAACACGTCTCCCGTTCACGTGGTTGATCATACTTGGGTTCCATATGCATGTTTTAGCTGAAGGAAGAATACCTAAAACCTGGGTAGTTGAAACCCGTGGAATGGGTACCATGCAATATGACTTCAAAGGGTCTTCATTTGCTCACCGAACCTCTCCAATCCTATCACTGCTGCGTTTATGCCCCTGTACACATGCTTGATTCTCTTTCGGAGACATAGCAATCCATAGGTTTTAAGATACTTACTAGTCAGGTACATTCTTAGGCGTTTAATATGCGGTGTTGAGTCCATTTCGTTGAGCAAGGAGTAGCTCTTGTCTATTTCATATTTGGCTTAAGGAACTTTATCTGTGCTCATTTCAATCTCTGGTTTTATGCAGCACCCCAACTCACCTTTCCCCTTAAGCAAGCATAAGTTGGTTTTCTAAATTTGAGACCCTGTTCTGTTCTGTAATTCAGTTCCTGTGTAGCCAAGTTTACATTCCGTGTATTACTGATATCTTATGATGTTTCTTTTTCTGTGTGACTTATTTCAGTTAGAATCATCATACCTGAATCCACTCATTGTGCTGCTAAGGGCCTGATGACACAGATTTCATTGCTGAGTGATATTGCTTTGTAAGTAAATACCACAACTTCTTTATCCATTTTTCACTTTCTGCGATGTTGAACTTGTACTGTAAACGAGGTTCTTGTAAACAGAGCCGTTCCAAACTTTGGGGTGGCTGTGTCTTTTTGATTTTGAATTCCCTAAGCTATAGGACCATAAGTGGAAGTGCCCTAGGCTCTGTTGCTTTGTTTTTTAGATGTTTCAGGAAACACCATACACTTCTCCCTAGTGGTTGTTGGCAATTTACATCCCGCCCATCAGCATAACAAGGCTCCCAGTTCTCCATGGCCTGTCCTGCCTTTCTGGATTTTACACTTTTTTCAGATGGCCCTTTTGACCGGGGGGAACTGAGACTTCATTGTAGTGCAGATTTCCTTTGCAAGCTTGCTTGGTTGGCCAAAAAGGGCGTATGCGTTTTTTCCTGAATATATTCAGGAAAAAACGCATACGCCCTTTTTGGCCAAGTGCATCATTGTGGACGTTCTGCCTCTTTTCCTATGCATTCAATGCAATTCCAGTCTACCTCCTGAAATCGGTTTCCTGCAATTCTGCCCCGCTTTGAAGTCCTCTTGGCAGCCTTACTTCAGTCTATTTTTGGACGATAGCTGTCATTTATAACTCTGCAGGTTTGTGAATTACAGTGCCCCTGAGCTCCTTTCTTCAACTCGCTTTCTTGTGACCTGGCCGCAACACCGCAGGATGGCTTCAGGCCCTAATCTGGTTCCGCCACGGCACGCTGAGCCTTTGGTTATTTCCTCTTCCTGGTGGGAAATGAGAGTTAAATTTGCCCGTCCAGACACCTCCAGCTAGTCTCTCATTGGTTCTCGCTATTCCTGTTCATCTTCCGCAGAAATTGCAAACTGAGCCAAACAGGAGGTTAAAGGGACTGACTCTCCAAGTGGGGAGAGTGTTAGTAAAGCGTCTGGAATGTTGCACCCGAGTACCAGGGGAGGAAAACTGAGACATATTTGAACATGTCTCCCGTTCACATGGTTGATCATACTCTGGGTTCCACATGCATGTTTTAGCTGAAGGAAGAATACCTTAAACCTGGGTAGTTGAAACCCGTGGAATGGGTACCATGCAATATGACTTCAAAGGGTCTTCATTTGCTCACCGAACCTCTCCAATCCTATCACTGCTGCGTTTATGCCCCTGTAAACATGCTTGATTCTCTTTCAGAGACATAGCAATCCATAGGTTTTAAGATACTTACTAGTCAGGTACATTCTTAGGCGTTTAATATGGGGTGTGGAGTCCATTTCGTTGAGCAAGGAGTAGCTCTTGTCTATTCCATATTTGGCTTAAGGAACTTTATCTGTGCTCATTTCAATCTCTGGTTTTATGCAGCACCCCAACTCACCTTTACCCTTAAGCAAGCATAAGTTGGTTTTCTAAATTTGAGACCCTGTTCTGTTCTGTAATTCAGTTCCTGTGTAGCCAAGTTTACATTCCGTGTATTACTGATATCTTATGATGTTTCTTTTTCTGTGTGAGTTATTTCAGTTAGAATCATCATACCTGAATCCACTCATTGTGCTGCTAAGGGCCTGATGACACAGATTTCATTGCTGAGTGATATTGCTTTGTAAGTAAATACCACAAGTTCTTTATCCATTTTTCACTTTCTGCGATGTTGAACTTGTACTGTAAACGAGGTTCTTGTAAACAGAGCCGTTCCAAACTTTGGGGTGGCTGTGTCTTTTTGATTTTAATTTCCCTAAGCTATAGGACCATAAGTGGAAGTGCCCTAGGTTCTGTTGCTTTGTTTTTTAGATGTTTCAGGAAACACCATACACTTCTCCCGAGTGGTTGTTGGCAATTTACATCCCGCCCATCAGCATAACAAGGCTCCCAGTTCTCCATGGCCTGTCCTGCCTTTCTGGATTTTACACTTTTTTCACATGGCCCTTTTGACTGGGGGGAAGTGAGACTTCATTGTAGTGCAGATTTCCTTTGCAAGCTTGCTTGGTTGGCCAAAAAGTGCGTATGCGTTTTTTCCTGAATATATTCAGGAAAAAACGCATACGTCCTTTTTGGCCAAGTGCATCATTGTGGACGTTCTGCCTCTTTTCCTATGCTTTCAATGCAATTCCAGTCTACCTCCTGAAATCGGTTTCCTGCAATTCTGCCCCGCTTTCAAGTCCTCTTGGCAGCCTTACTTCAGTCTATTTTTGGACGATAGCTGTCATTTATAACTCTGCAGGTTTGTGAATTACAGTGCCCCTGAGCTCCTTTCTTCAACTCGCTTTCTTTTGAGCTGGCCGCAACAGCGCAGGATGGCTTCAGGCCCTAATCTGTTTCCGGTACGGCACGCTGAGCCTTTGGTTATTTCCTCTTCCTGGTGGGAAATGAGAGTTAAATTTGCCCGTCCAGACACCTCCAGCTAGCCTCTCATTGGTTCTCGCTATTCCTGTTCATCTTCCGCAGAAATTGCAAACTGGGCCAAACAGGAGGTTAAAGGCGCTGACTCTCCAAGTGGGGAGAGTGTTAGTAAAGCGTCTGGAATGTTGCACCCGAGTACCAGGGGAGGAAAACTGAGACATATTTGAACACGTCTCCCGATCACATGGTTGATCATACTCTGGGTTCCACATGCATGTTTTACCTGAAGGAAGAATACCTAAAACCTGGGTAGTTGAAACCCGTGGAATGGGTACCATGCAATATGACTTCAAAGGGTCTTCATTTGCTCACCGAACCTCTCCAATCCTATCACTGCTGCGTTTATGCCCCTGTACACATGCTTGATTCTCTTTCAGAGACATAGCAATCCATAGGTTTTAAGATACTTACTAGTCAGGTACATTCTTAGGCGTTTAATATGCGGTGTTGAGTCCATTTTGTTGAGCAAGGAGTAGCTCTTGTCTATTCCATATTTGGCTTAAGGAACTTTATCTGTGCTCATTTCAATCTCTGGTTTTATGCAGCACCCCAACTCACCTTTCCCCTTAAGCAAGCATAAGTTGGTTTTCTAAATTTGATAACCTGTTCTGTTTTGGAATTCAGTTCCTGTGTAGCCAAGTTTACATTCCGTGTATTAGTGATATCTTATGATGTTTTTTTTCTGTGTGACTTATTTCAGTTAGAATCATCGTACCTGAATCTACTCATTATGCTGCTACGGGCCTGATGACATAGATTTCATTGCTGAGTGATACTGCATTGTACGTAAGTACCACAAGTTCTTTATCCATTTTTCACTTTCTGCGATGTTGAACTTGTACTGTAAACGAGGTTCTTGTAAACAGAGCCGTTCCAAACTTTGGGGTGGCTGTGTCTTTTTGATTTTAATTTCCCTAAGCTATAGGACCATAAGTGGAAGTGCCCTAGGCTCTGTTGCTTTGTTTTTTAGATGTTTCAGGAAACACCATACACTTCTCCGGAGTGGTTGTTGGCAATTTACATCCCGCCCATCAGCATAACAAGGCTCCCAGTTCTCAATGGCCTGTTGCCATTCTGGATTTTACACTTTTTTCAGATGGCCCTTTTGACCGGGGGGAAGTGAGACTTCATTGTAGTGCAGATTTCCTTTGCAAGCTTGCTTGGTTGGCCAAAAAGGGCGTATGCGTTTTTTCCTGATTATATTCAGGAAAAAACGCGTACGCCCTTTTTGGCCAAGTGCATCATTGTGGACGTTCTGCCTCTTTTCCTATGCTTTCAATGCAATTCCAGTCTACCTCCTGAAATCGGTTTCCTGCAATTCTGCCCCGCTTTCAAGTCCTCTTGGCAGCCTTACTTCAGTCTATTTTTGGACGATACCTGTCATTTATAACTCTGCAGGTTTGTGAATTACAGTGCCCCTGAGCTCCTTTCTTCAACTCGCTTTCTTGTGACCTGGCCGCAACACCGCAGGATGGCTTCAGGCCCTAATCTGGTTCTGGCACGGCACGCTGAGCCTTTGGTTAATTCCTCTTCCTGGTGGGAAATGAGAGTTAAATTTGCCCGTCCAGACACCTCCAGCTAGCCTCTCATTGGTTCTCGCTATTCCTGTTCATCTTCCGCAGAAATTGCAAACTGGGCCAAACAGGAGGTTAAAGGGACTGACTCTCCAAGTGGGGAGAGTGTTAGTAAAGCGTCTGGAATGTTGCACCCGAGTACCAGGGGAGGAAAACTGAGACATATTTGAACACGTCTCCCAATCACATGGTTGATCATACTCTAGGTTCCACATGCATGTTTTAGCTGAAGGAAGAATACCTTAAACCTGGGTAGGTGAAACCTGTGGAATGGGTACCATGCAATATGACTTCAAAGGGTCTTCATTTGCTCACCGAACCTCTCCAATCCTAGCACTGCTGCGTTTATGCCCCTGTACACATGCTTGATTCTCTTTCGGAGACATAGCAATCCATAGGTTTTAAGATACTTACTAGTCAGGTACATTCTTAGGCGTTTAATATGGGGTGTTGAGTCCATTTCGTTGAGCAAGGAGTAGCTCTTGTCTATTCCATATTTGGCTTAAGGAACTTTATCTGTGCTCATTTCAATCTCTGGTTTTATGCAGCACCCCAACTCACCTTTACCCTTAAGCAAGAATAAGTTGGTTTTCTAAATTTGAGACCCTGTTCTGTTCTGTAATTCAGTTCCTGTGTAGCCAAGTTTACATTCCGTGTATTAGTGATATCTTATGATGTTTCTTTTTCTGTGTGACTTATTTCAGTTAGAATCATCATACCTGAATCCACTCATTGTGCTGCTAAGGGCCTGATGACACAGATTTCATTGCTGAGTGATATTGCTTTGTAAGTAAATACCACAACTTCTTTATCCGTTTTTCACTTTCTGCGTTGTTGAACATGTACTGTAAACGAGGTTCTTGTAAACAGAGCCGTTCCAAACTTTGGGGTGGCTGTGTCTTTTTGATTTTAATTTCCCTAAGCTATAGGACCATAAGTGGAAGTGCCCTAGGTTCTGTTGCTTTGTTTTTTAGATGTTTCAGGAAACACCATACACTTCTCCCGAGTGGTTGTTGGCAATTTACATCCCGCCCATCAGCATAACAAGGCTCCCAGTTCTCCATGGCCTGTCCTGCCTTTCTGGATTTTACACTTTTTTCAGATGGCCCTTTTGACCGGGGGGAAGTGAGACTTCATTGTAGTGCAGATTTCCTTTGCAAGCTTGCTTGGTTGGCCAAAAAGGGCGTATGCGTTTTTTCCTGAATATATTCAGGAAAAAACGCATACGCCCTTTTTGGCCAAGTGCATCATTGTGGACGTTCTGCCTCTTTTCCTATGCTTTCAATGCAATTCCAGTCTACCTCCTGAAATCGGTTTCCTGCAATTCTGCCCCGCTTTCAAGTCCTCTTGGCAGCCTTACTTCAGTATATTTTTGGACGATAGCTGTCATTTATAACTCTGCAGGTTTGTGAATTACAGTGCCCCTGAGCTCCTTTCTTCAACTCGCTTTCTTTTGAGCTGGCCGCAACAGCGCAGGATGGCTTCAGGCCCTAATCTGGTTCCGGTACGGCACGCTGAGCCTTTGGTTATTTCCTCTTCCTGGTGGGAAATGAGAGTTAAATTTGCCCGTCCAGACACCTCCAGCTAGCCTCTCATTGGTTCTCGCTATTCCTGTTCATCTTCCGCAGAAATTGCAAACTGGGCCAAACAGGAGGTTAAAGGCACTGACTCTCCAAGTGGGGAGAGTGTTAGTAAAGCGTCTGGAATGTTGCACTCGAGTACCAGGGGAGGAAAACTGAGACATATTTGAACACGTCTCCTGATCACATGGTTGATCATACTCTGGGTTCCACATGCATGTTTTACCTGAAGGAAGAATACCTAAAACCTGGGTAGTTGAAACCCGTGGAATGGGTACCATGCAATATGACTTCAAAGGGTCTTCATTTGCTCACCGAACCTCTCCAATCCTATCACTGCTGCGTTTATGCCCCTGTACACATGCTTGATTCTCTTTCGGAGACATAGCAATCCATAGGTTTTAAGATACTTACTAGTCAGGTACATTCTTAGGCGTTTAATATGCGGTGTTGAGTCCATTTCGTTGAGCAAGGAGTAGCTCTTGTCTATTCCATATTTGGCTTAAGGAACTTTATCTGTGCTCATTTCAATCTCTGGTTTTATGTAGCAACCCAACTCACCTTTCCCCTTAAGCAAGCATAAGTTGGTTTTCTAAATTTGATAACCTGTTCTGTTTTGGAATTCAGTTCCTGTGTAGCCAAGTTTACATTCCGTGTATTAGAGATATCTTATGATGTTTCTTTTTCTGTGTGACTTATTTCAGTTAGAATCATCGTACCTGAATCTACTCATTATGCTGCTACGGGCCTGATGACATAGATTTCATTGCTGAGTGATACTGCATTGTACGTAAGTACCACAAGTTCTTTATCCATTTTTCACTTTCTGCGATGTTGAACTTGTACTGTAAACGAGGTTCTTGTAAACAGAGCCGTTCCAAACTTTGGGGTGGCTGTGTCTTTTTGATTTTAATTTCCCTAAGCTATAGGACCATATGTGGAAGTGCCCTAGGCTCTGTTGCTTTGTTTTTTAGATGTTTCAGGAAACACCATACACTTCTCCCGAGTGTCTGTTGGCAATTTACATCCCGCCCATCAGCATAACAAGGCTCCCAGTTCTCCATGGCCTGTCCTGCCTTTCTGGATTTTACACTTTTTTCAGATGGCCGTTTTGACCGGGGGGAAGTGAGACTTCATTGTAGTGCAGATTTCCTTTGCAAGCTTGCTTGGTTGGCCAAAAAGGGCGTATGCGTTTTTTCCTGATTATATTCAGGGAAAAAACGCATACGCCCTTTTTGGCCAAGTGCATCATTGTGGACGTTCTGCCTCTTTTCCTATGCTTTCAATGCAATTCCAGTCTACCTCCTGAAATCGGTTTCCTGCAATTCTGCCCCGCTTTCAAGTCCTCTTGGCAGCCTTACTTCAGTCTATTTTTGGACGATAGCTGTCATTTATAACTCTGCAGGTTTGTGAATTACAGTGCCCCTGAGCTCCTTTCTTCAACTCGCTTTCTTGTGAGCTGGCCGCAACACCGCAGGATGGCTTCAGGCCCTAATCTGGTTCCGGCCCGGCATGCTGAGCCTTTGGTTAATTCCTCTTCCTGGTGGGAAATGAGAGTTAAATTTGCCCGTCCAGGCACCTCCAGCTAGCCTCTCATTGGTTCTCGCTATTCCTGTTCATCTTCCGCAGAAATTGCAAACTGGGCCAAACAGGAGGTTAAAGGGACTGACTCTCCAAGTGGGGAGAGTGTTAGTAAAGCGTCTGGAATGTTGCACCCGAGTACCAGGGGAGGAAAACTGAGACATATTTGAACACGTCTCCCAATCACATGGTTGATCATACTCTAGGTTCCACATGCATGTTTTAGCTGAAGGAAGAATACCTTAAACCTGGGTAGGTGAAACCTGTGGAATGGGTACCATGCAATATGACTTCAAAGGGTCTTCATTTGCTCACCGAACCTCTCCAATCCTATCACTGCTGCGTTTATGCCCCTGTACACATGCTTGATTCTCTTTCGGAGACATAGCAATCCATAGGTTTTAAGATACTTACTAGTCAGGTACATTCTTAGGCGTTTAATATGGGGTGTTGAGTCCATTTCGTTGAGCAAGGAGTAGCTCTTGTCTATTCCATATTTGGCTTAAGGAACTTTATCTGTGCTCATTTCAATCTCTGGTTTTATGCAGCACCCCAACTCACCTTTACCCTTAAGCAAGCATAAGTTGGTTTTCTAAATTTGAGACCCTGTTCTGTTCTGTAATTCAGTTCCTGTGTAGCCAAGTTTACATTCCGTGTATTACTGATATCTTATGATGTTTCTTTTTCTGTGTGACATGTTTTAGTTAGAATCATCATACCTGAATCCACTCATTGTGCTGCTAAGGGCCTGATGACACAGATTTCATTGCTGAGTGATATTGCTTTGTAAGTAAATACCACAACTTCTTTATCCATTTTTCACTTTCTGCGATGTTGAACTTGTACTGTAAACGAGGTTCTTGTAAACAGAGCCGTTCCAAACTTTGGGGTGGCTGTGTCTTTTTGATTTTAATTTCCCTAAGCTATAGGACCATAAGTGGAAGTGCCCTAGGTTCTGTTGCTTTGTTTTTTAGATGTTTCAGGAAACACCATACACTTCTCCCGAGTGGTTGTTGGCAATTTACATCCCGCCCATCAGCATAACAAGGCTCCCAGTTCTCCATGGCCTGTCCTGCCTTTCTGGATTTTACACTTTTTTCAGATGGCCCTTTTGACCGGGGGGAAGTGAGACTTCATTGTAGTGCAGATTTCCTGTGCAAGCTTGCTTGGTTGGCCAAAAAGTGCGTATGCGTTTTTTCCTGAATATATTCAGGAAAAAACGCATACGCCCTTTTTGGCCAAGTGCATCATTGTGGACGTTCTGCCTCTTTTCCTATGCTTTCAATGCAATTTCAGTCTACCTCCTGAAATCGGTTTCCTGCAATTCTGCCCCGCTTTCAAGTCCTCTTGGCAGCCTTACTTCAGTCTATTTTTGGACGATAGCTGTCATTTATAACTCTGCAGGTTTGTGAATTACAGTGCCCCTGAGCTCCTTTCTTCAACTCGCTTTCTTGTGACCTGGCCGCAACACCGCAGGATGGCTTCATGCCCTAATCTGGTTCTGGCACGGCACGCTGAGCCTTTGGTTATTTCCTCCTCCTGGTGGGAAATGAGAGTTAAATTTGCCCGTCCAGACACCTCCAGCTAGCCTCTCATTGGTTCTCGCTATTCCTGTTCATCTTCCGCAGAAATTGCAAACTGGGCCAAACAGGAGGTTAAAGGCGCTGACTCTCCAAGTGGGGAGAGTGTTAGTAAAGCGTCTGGAATGTGCACCCGAGTACCAGGGGAGGAAAACTGAGACATATTTGAACACGTCTCCCGATCACATGGTTGATCATACTCTGGGTTCCACATGCATGTTTTAGCTGAAGGAAGAATACCTTAAACCTGGAGAGTTGAGACCCGTGTAATGGGTACCATGTAATATGACTTCAAAGGGTCTTCATTTGCTCACCGAACCTCTCCAATCCTATCACTGCTGCGTTTATGCCCCTGTACACATGCTTGATTCTCTTTCGGAGACATAGCAATCCATAGGTTTTAAGATACTTACTAGTCAGGTACATTCTTAGGCGTTTAATATGGGGTGTTGAGTCCATTTCGTTGAGCAAGGAGTAGCTCTTGTCTATTCCATATTTGGCTTAAGGAACTTTATCTGTGCTCATTTCAATCTCTGGTTTTATGCAGCACCCAAACTCACCTTTCCCCTTAAGCAAGCATAAGTTGGTTTTCTAAATTTGAGACCCTGTTCTGTTTTGGAATGCAGTTCCTGTGTAGCCAAGTTTACATTCCGTGTATTAGTGATATCTTATGATGTTTCTTTTTCTGTGTGACTTATTTCAGTTAGAATCATCATACCTGAATCCACTCATTGTGCTGCTAAGGGCCTGATGACACAGATTTCATTGCTTGGTGATATTGCTTTGTAAGTAAATACCACAACTTCTTTATCCATTTTTCACTTTCTGCGATGTTGAACTTGTACTGTAAACGAGGTTCTTGTAAACAGAGCCGTTCCAAACTTTGGGGTGGCTGTGTCTTTTTGATTTTAATTTCCCTAAGCTATAGGACCATAAGTGGAAGTGCCCTAGGCTCTGTTGCTTTGTTTTTTAGATGTTTCAGGAAACACCATACACTTCTCCCGAGTGGTTGTTGGCAATTTACATCCCGCCCATCAGCATAACAAGGCTCCCAGTTCTCCATGGCCTGTCCTGCCTTTCTGGATTTTACACTTTTTTCAGATGGCCCTTTTGACCGGGGGGAAGTGAGACTTCATTGTAGTGCAGATTTCCTTTGCAAGCTTGCTTGATTGGCCAAAAAGGGCGTATGCGTTTTTTCCTGAATATATTCAGGAAAAAACGCATACGCCCTTTTTGGCCAAGTGCATCATTGTGGACGTTCTGCCTCTTTTCCTGTGCTTTCAGTGCAATTCCAGTCTACCTCCTGAAATCGGTTTCCTGCAATTCTGCCCCGCTTTCAAGTCCTCTTGGCAGCCTTACTTCAGTCTATTTTTGGACGATAGCTGTCATTTATAACTCTGCAGGTTTGTGAATTACAGTGCCCCTGAGCTCCTTTCTTCAACTCGCTTTCTTGTGACCTGGCCGCAACACCGCAGGATGGCTTCAGGCCCTAATCTGGTTCTGGCACGGCACGCTGAGCCTTTGGTTAATTCCTCTTCCTGGTGGGAAATGAGAGTTAAATTTGCCCATCCAGACACCTCCAGCTAGTCTCTCATTGGTTCTCGCTATTCCTGTTCATCTTCCACAGAAATTGCAAACTGGGCCAAACAGGAGGTTAAAGGGACTGACTTTCCAAGTCGGGAGAGTGTTAGTAAAGCATCTGGAATGTTGCACCCGAGTACCAGGGTACGAAAACTGAGACATATTTCAACACGTCTCCCGATCACATGGTTGATCATACTCTGGGTTCCACATGCATGTTTTAGCTGAAGGAAGAATACCTTAAACCTGGAGAGTTGAGACCCGTGGAATGGGTACCGTGCAATATGACTTCAAAGGGTCTTCATTTGCTCACCGAACCTCTCCAATCCTATCACTGCTGCATTTATGCCCCTGTACACACGCTTGATTCTCTTTTGGAGACATAGCAATCCATAGGTTTTAAGATACTTACTAGTCAGGTACATTCTTAGGCGTTTAATATGGGGTTTTGAGTCCATTTCGTTGAGCAAGGAGTAGCTCTTGTCTATTCCATATTTGGCTTAAGGAACTTTATCTGTGCTCATTTCAATCTCTGGTTTTATGCAGCACCCCAACTCACCTTTCCCCTTAAGCAAGCATAAGTTGGTTTTCTAAATTTGAGACCCTGTTCTGTTTTGGAATGCAGTTCCTGTGTAGCCAAGTTTACATTCCGTGTATTAGTGATATCTTATGATGTTTCTTTTTCTGTGTGACTTATTTCAGTTAGAATCATCGTACCTGAATCCACTCATTATGCTGCTACGGGCCTGATGACATAGATTTCATTGCTGAGTGATACTGCATTGTACGTAAGTACCACAAGTTCTTTATCCATTTTTGACTTTCTGTGATATTGAACTTGTACGGTAAACGAGGTTCTTGTAAACGGAGGCGTCCCGAACTTTGGGGTGGCTGTGTCTTTTTGATTTTAATTTCCCTAAGCTATAGGACCATAAGTGGAAGTGCCCTAGGCTCTGTTGCTTTGTTTTTTAGATGTTTCAGGAAACACCATACACTTCTCCTGAGTGTCTGTTGGCAATTTACATCCCGCCCATCAGCATAACAAGGCTCCCAGTTCTCCATGGCCTGTCCTGCCTTTCTGGATTTTACACTTTTTTCAGATGGCCCTTTTGACCGGGGGGAAGTGAGACTTCATTGTAGTGCAGATTTCCTTTGCAAGTTTGCTTGGTTGGCCAAAAAGTGCGTATGCGTTTTTTCCTGAATATATTCAGGAAAAAACGCATACGCCCTTTTTGGCCAAGTGCATCATTGTGGACGTTCTGCCTCTTTTCCTATGCTTTCAATGCAATTCCAGTCTACCTCCTGAAATCGGTTTCCTGTAATTCTGCCCCGCTTTCAAGTCCTCTTGGCAGCCTTACTTCAATATATTTTTGGACGATAGCTGTCATTTATAACTCTGCAGGTTTGTGAATTACAGTGCCCCTGAGCTCCTTTCTTCAACTCGCTTTCTTGTGACCTGGCCGCAACACCGCAGGATGTCTTCAGGCCCTAATCTGGTTCTGGCACGGCACGCTGAGCCTTTGGTTAATTCCTCTTCCTGGTGGGAAATGAGAGTTAAATTTGCCCATCCAGACACCTCCAGCTAGTCTCTCATTGGTTCTCGCTATTCCTCTTCATCTTCCACAGAAATTGCAAACTGGGCCAAACAGGAGGTTAAAGGGACTGACTCTCCAAGTCGGGAGAGTGTTAGTTAAGCATCTGGAATGTTGCACCCGAGTACCAGGGGAGGAAAACTGAGACATATTTGAACACGTCTCCCGATCACATGGTTGATCATACTCTGGGTTCCACATGCATGTTTTAGCTGAAGGAAGAATACCTTAAACCTGGAGAGTTGAGACCCTTGTAATGGGTACCATGCAATATGACTTCAAAGGGTCTTCATTTGCTCACCGAACCTCTCCAATCCTATCACTGCTGCGTTTATGCCCCTGTACACATGCTTGATTCTCTTTCGGAGACATAGCAATCCATAGGTTTTAAGATACTTACTAGTCAGGTACATTCTTAGGCGTTTAATATGGGGTGTTGAGTCCATTTCGTTGAGCAAGGAGTAGCTCTTGTCTATTCCATATTTGGCTTAAGGAACTTTATCTGTGCTCATTTCAATCTCTGGTTTTATGCAGCACCCCAACTCACCTTTACCCTTAAGCAAGCATAAGTTGGTTTTCTAAATTTGAGACCCTGTTCTGTTCTGTAATTCAGTTCCTGTGTAGCCAAGTTTACATTCCGTGTATTAGTGATATCTTATGATGTTTCTTTTTCTGTGTGACTTACTTCAGTTAGAATCATCGTACCTGAATCCACTCATTATGCTGCTACGGGCCTGATGACATAGATTTCATTGCTGAGTGATACTGCATTGTACGTAAGTACCACAAGTTCTTTATCCATTTTTCACTTTCTGTGATATTGAACTTGTACGGTAAACGAGGTTCTTGTAAACGGAGGCGTCCCAAACTTTGGGGTGGCTGTGTCTTTTTGATTTTAATTTCCCTAAGCTATAGGACCATAAGTGGAAGTGCCCTAGGCTCTGTTGCTTTGTTTTTTAGATGTTTCAGGAAACACCATACACTTCTCCCGAGTGGTTGTTGGCAATTTACATCCCGCCCATCAGCATAACAAGGCTCCCAGTTCTCCATGGCCTGTCCTGCCTTTCTGGATTTTACACTTTTTTCAGATGGCCCTTTTGACCGGGGGGAAGTGAGACTTCATTGTAGTGCAGATTTCCTTTGCAAGCTTGCTTGATTGGCCAAAAAGGGCGTATGCGTTTTTTCCTGAATATATTCAGGAAAAAACGCATACGCCCTTTTTGGCCAAGTGCATCATTGTGGACGTTCTGCCTCTTTTCCTATGCTTTCAATGCAATTCCAGTCTACCTCCTGAAATCGGTTTCCTGCAATTCTGCCCCGCTTTCAAGTCCTCTTGGCAGCCTTACTTCAGTCTATTTTTGGACGATAGCTGTCATTTATAACTCTGCAGGTTTGTGAATTACAGTGCCCCTGAGCTCCTTTCTTCAACTCGCTTTCTTGTGACCTGGCCGCAACACCGCAGGATGGCTTCAGGCCCTAATCTGGTTCTGGCACGGCACGCTGAGCCTTTGGTTAATTCCTCTTCCTGGTGGGAAATGAGAGTTAAATTTGCCCATCCAGACACCTCCAGCTAGTCTCTCATTGGTTCTCGCTATTCCTGTTCATCTTCCACAGAAATTGCAAACTGGGCCAAACAGGAGGTTAAAGGGACTGACTCTCCAAGTCGGGAGAGTGTTAGTAAAGCATCTGGAATGTTGCACCCGAGTACCAGGGTACGAAAACTGAGACATATTTCAACACGTCTCCCGATCACATGGTTGATCATACTCTGGGTTCCACATGCATCTTTTAGCTGAAGGAAGAATACCTTAAACCTGGAGAGTTGAGACCCGTGGAATGGGTACCGTGCAATATGACTTCAAAGGGTCTTCATTTGCTCACCGAACCTCTCCAATCCTATCACTGCTGCATTTATGCCCCTGTACACACGCTTGATTCTCTTTTGGAGACATAGCAATCCATAGGTTTTAAGATACTTACTAGTCAGGTACATTCTTAGGCGTTTAATATGGGGTTTTGAGTCCATTTCGTTGAGCAAGGAGTAGCTCTTGTCTATTCCATATTTGGCTTAAGGAACTTTATCTGTGCTCATTTCAATCTCTGGTTTTATGCAGCACCCCAACTCACCTTTCCCCTTAAGCAAGCATAAGTTGGTTTTCTAAATTTGAGACCCTGTTCTGTTTTGGAATGCAGTTCCTGTGTAGCCAAGTTTACATTCCGTGTATTAGTGATATCTTATGATGTTTCTTTTTCTGTGTGACTTATTTCAGTTAGAATCATCGTACCTGAATCCACTCATTATGCTGCTACGGGCCTGATGACATAGATTTCATTGCTGAGTGATACTGCATTGTACGTAAGTACCACAAGTTCTTTATCCATTTTTGACTTTCTGTGATATTGAACTTGTACGGTAAACGAGGTTCTTGTAAACAGAGGCGTCCCAAACTTTGGGGTGGCTGTGTCTTTTTGATTTTAATTTCCCTAAGCTATAGGACCATAAGTGGCAGTGCCCTAGGCTCTGTTGCTTTGTTTTTTAGATGTTTCAGGAAACACCATACACTTCTCCCGAGTGGTTGTTGGCAATTTACATCCCGCCCAGCAGCATAACAAGGCTCCCAGTTCTCCATGGCCTGTCCTGCCTTTCTGGATTTTACACTTTTTTCAGATGGCCCTTTTGACCGGGGGGAAGTGAGACTTCATTGTAGTGCAGATTTCCTTTGCAAGCTTGCTTGGTTGGCCAAAAAGGGCGTATGCGTTTTTTCCTGAATATATTCAGGAAAAAACGCATACGCCCTTTTTGGCCAAGTGCATCATTGTGGACGTTCTGCCTCTTTTCCTATGCTTTCAATGCAATTCCAGTCTACCTCCTGAAATCGGTTTCCTGCAATTCTGCCCCGCTTTCAAGTCCTCTTGGCAGCCTTACTTCAGTCTATTTTTGGACGATAGCTGTCATTTATAACTCTGCAGGTTTGTGAATTACAGTGCCCCTGAGCTCCTTTCTTCAACTCGCTTTCTTGTGACCTGGCCGCAACACCGCAGGATGTCTTCAGGCCCTAATCTGGTTCTGGCACGGCACGCTGAGCCTTTGGTTAATTCCTCTTCCTGGTGGGAAATGAGAGTTAAATTTGCCCATCCAGACACCTCCAGCTAGTCTCTCATTGGTTCTCGCTATTCCTGTTCATCTTCCACAGAAATTGCAAACTGGGCCAAACAGGAGGTTAAAGGGACTGACTCTCCAAGTCGGGAGAGTGTTAGTAAAGCATCTGGAATGTTGCACCCGAGTACCAGGGTACGAAAACTGAGACATATTTCAACACGTCTCCCGATCACATGGTTGATCATACTCTGGGTTCCACATGCATCTTTTAGCTGAAGGAAGAATACCTTAAACCTGGAGAGTTGAGACCCGTGGAATGGGTACCGTGCAATATGACTTCAAAGGGTCTTCATTTGCTCACCGAACCTCTCCAATCCTATCACTGCTGCATTTATGCCCCTGTACACACGCTTGATTCTCTTTTGGAGACATAGCAATCCATAGGTTTTAAGATACTTACTAGTCAGGTACATTCTTAGGCGTTTAATATGGGGTTTTGAGTCCATTTCGTTGAGCAAGGAGTAGCTCTTGTCTATTCCATATTTGGCTTAAGGAACTTTATCTGTGCTCATTTCAATCTCTGGTTTTATGCAGCACCCCAACTCACCTTTACCCTTAAGCAAGCATAAGTTGGTTTTCTAAATTTGAGACCCTGTTCTGTTTTGGAATGCAGTTCCTGTGTAGCCAAGTTTACATTCCGTGTATTAGTGATATCTTATGATGTTTCTTTTTCTGTGTGACTTATTTCAGTTAGAATCATCGTACCTGAATCCACTCATTATGCTGCTACGGGCCTGATGACATAGATTTCATTGCTGAGTGATACTGCATTGTACGTAAGTACCACAAGTTCTTTATCCATTTTTCACTTTCTGTGATATTGAACTTGTACGGTAAACGAGGTTCTTGTAAACGGAGGCGTCCCAAACTTTGGGGTGGCTGTGTCTTTTTGATTTTAATTTCCCTAAGCTATAGGACCATAAGTGGAAGTGCCCTAGGCTCTGTTGCTTTGTTTTTTAGATGTTTCAGGAAACACCATACACTTCTCCCGAGTGGTTGTTGGCAATTTACATCCCGCCCATCAGCATAACAAGGCTCCCAGTTCTCCATGGCCTGTCCTGCCTTTCTGGATTTTACACTTTTTTCAGATGGCCCTTTTGACCGGGGGGAAGTGAGACTTCATTGTAGTGCAGATTTCCTTTGCAAGCTTGCTTGATTGGCCAAAAAGGGCGTATGCGTTTTTTCCTGAATATATTCAGGAAAAAACGCATACGCCCTTTTTGGCCAAGTGCATCATTGTGGACGTTCTGCCTCTTTTCCTGTGCTTTCAGTGCAATTCCAGTCTACCTCCTGAAATCGGTTTCCTGCAATTCTGCCCCGCTTTCAAGTCCTCTTGGCAGCCTTACTTCAGTCTATTTTTGGACGATAGCTGTCATTTATAACTCTGCAGGTTTGTGAATTACAGTGCCCCTGAGCTCCTTTCTTCAACTCGCTTTCTTGTGACCTGGCCGCAACACCGCAGGATGGCTTCAGGCCCTAATCTGGTTCTGGCACGGCACGCTGAGCCTTTGGTTAATTCCTCTTCCTGGTGGGAAATGAGAGTTAAATTTGCCCATCCAGACACCTCCAGCTAGTCTCTCATTGGTTCTCGCTATTCCTGTTCATCTTCCACAGAAATTGCAAACTGGGCCAAACAGGAGGTTAAAGGGACTGACTTTCCAAGTCGGGAGAGTGTTAGTAAAGCATCTGGAATGTTGCACCCGAGTACCAGGGTACGAAAACTGAGACATATTTCAACACGTCTCCCGATCACATGGTTGATCATACTCTGGGTTCCACATGCATCTTTTAGCTGAAGGAAGAATACCTTAAACCTGGAGAGTTGAGACCCGTGGAATGGGTACCGTGCAATATGACTTCAAAGGGTCTTCATTTGCTCACCGAACCTCTCCAATCCTATCACTGCTGCATTTATGCCCCTGTACACACGCTTGATTCTCTTTTGGAGACATAGCAATCCATAGGTTTTAAGATACTTACTAGTCAGGTACATTCTTAGGCGTTTAATATGGGGTTTTGAGTCCATTTCGTTGAGCAAGGAGTAGCTCTTGTCTATTCCATATTTGGCTTAAGGAACTTTATCTGTGCTCATTTCAATCTCTGGTTTTATGCAGCACCCCAACTCACCTTTCCCCTTAAGCAAGCATAAGTTGGTTTTCTAAATTTGAGACCCTGTTCTGTTTTGGAATGCAGTTCCTGTGTAGCCAAGTTTACATTCCGTGTATTAGTGATATCTTATGATGTTTCTTTTTCTGTGTGACTTATTTCAGTTAGAATCATCGTACCTGAATCCACTCATTATGCTGCTACGGGCCTGATGACATAGATTTCATTGCTGAGTGATACTGCATTGTACGTAAGTACCACAAGTTCTTTATCCATTTTTGACTTTCTGTGATATTGAACTTGTACGGTAAACGAGGTTCTTGTAAACGGAGGCGTCCCGAACTTTGGGGTGGCTGTGTCTTTTTGATTTTAATTTCCCTAAGCTATAGGACCATAAGTGGAAGTGCCCTAGGCTCTGTTGCTTTGTTTTTTAGATGTTTCAGGAAACACCATACACTTCTCCTGAGTGTCTGTTGGCAATTTACATCCCGCCCATCAGCATAACAAGGCTCCCAGTTCTCCATGGCCTGTCCTGCCTTTCTGGATTTTACACTTTTTTCAGATGGCCCTTTTGACCGGGGGGAAGTGAGACTTCATTGTAGTGCAGATTTCCTTTGCAAGTTTGCTTGGTTGGCCAAAAAGGGCATATGCGTTTTTTCCTGAATATATTCAGGAAAAAACGCATACGCCCTTTTTGGCCAAGTGCATCATTGTGGACGTTCTGCCTCTTTTCCTATGCTTTCAATGCAATTCCAGTCTACCTCCTGAAATCGGTTTCCTGTAATTCTGCCCCGCTTTCAAGTCCTCTTGGCAGCCTTACTTCAATATATTTTTGGACGATAGCTGTCATTTATAACTCTGCAGGTTTGTGAATTACAGTGCCCCTGAGCTCCTTTCTTCAACTCGCTTTCTTGTGACCTGGCCGCAACACCGCAGGATGTCTTCAGGCCCTAATCTGGTTCTGGCACGGCACACTGAGCCTTTGGTTAATTCCTCTTCCTGGTGGGAAATGAGAGTTAAATTTGCCCATCCAGACACCTCCAGCTAGTCTCTCATTGGTTCTCGCTATTCCTCTTCATCTTCCACAGAAATTGCAAACTGGGCCAAACAGGAGGTTAAAGGGACTGACTCTCCAAGTCGGGAGAGTGTTAGTTAAGCATCTGGAATGTTGCACCCGAGTACCAGGGTACGAAAACTGAGACATATTTGAACACGTCTCCCGATCACATGGTTGATCATACTCTGGGTTCCACATGCATGTTTTAGCTGAAGGAAGAATACCTTAAACCTGGTGAGTTGAGACCCGTGTAATGGGTACCATGCAATATGACTTCAAAGGGTCTTCATTTGCTCACCGAACCTCTCCAATCCTATCACTGCTGCGTTTATGCCCCTGTACACATGCTTGATTCTCTTTCGGAGACATAGCAATCCATAGGTTTTAAGATACTTACTAGTCAGGTACATTCTTAGGCGTTTAATATGGGGTGTTGAGTCCATTTCGTTGAGCAAGGAGTAGCTCTTGTCTATTCCATATTTGGCTTAAGGAACTTTATCTGTGCTCATTTCAATCTCTGGTTTTATGCAGCACCCCAACTCACCTTTCCCCTTAAGCAAGCATAAGTTGGTTTTCTAAATTTGAGACCCTGTTCTGTTTTGGAATGCAGTTCCTGTGTAGCCAAGTTTACATTCCGTGTATTAGTGATATCTTATGATGTTTCTTTTTCTGTGTGACTTATTTCAGTTAGAATCATCGTACCTGAATCCACTCATTATGCTGCTACGGGCCTGATGACATGGATTTCATTGCTGAGTGATACTGCATTGTACGTAAGTACCACAAGTTCTTTATCCATTTTTCACTTTCTGTGATATTGAACTTGTACGGTAAACGAGGTTCTTGTAAACGGAGGCGTCCCAAACATTGGGGTGGCTGTGTCTTTTTGATTTTAATTTCCCTAAGCTATAGGACCATAAGTGGAAGTGCCCTAGGCTCTGTTGCTTTGTTTTTTAGATGTTTCAGGAAACACCATACACTTCTCCCGAGTGTCTGTTGGCAATTTACATCCCGCCCATCAGCATAACAAGGCTCCCAGTTCTCCATGGCCTGTCCTGCCTTTCTGGATTTTACACTTTTTTCAGATGGCCCTTTTGACCGGGGGGAAGTGAGACTTCATTGTAGTGCAGATTTCCTTTGCAAGCTTGCTTGATTGGCCAAAAAGGGCGTATGCGTTTTTTCCTGAATATATTCAGGAAAAAACGCATACGCCCTTTTTGGCCAAGTGCATCATTGTGGACGTTCTGCCTCTTTTCCTATGCTTTCAATGCAATTCCAGTCTACCTCCTGAAATCGGTTTCCTGCAATTCTGCCCCGCTTTCAAGTCCTCTTGGCAGCCTTACTTCAGTCTATTTTTGGACGATAGCTGTCATTTATAACTCTGCAGGTTTGTGAATTACAGTGCCCCTGAGCTCCTTTCTTCAACTCGCTTTCTTGTGACCTGGCCGCAACACCGCAGGATGGCTTCAGGCCCTAATCTGGTTCTGGCACGGCACGCTGAGCCTTTGGTTAATTCCTCTTCCTGGTGGGAAATGAGAGTTAAATTTGCCCATCCAGACACCTCCAGCTAGTCTCTCATTGGTTCTCGCTATTCCTGTTCATCTTCCACAGAAATTGCAAACTGGGCCAAACAGGAGGTTAAAGGGACTGACTTTCCAAGTCGGGAGAGTGTTAGTAAAGCATCTGGAATGTTGCACCCGAGTACCAGGGTACGAAAACTGAGACATATTTCAACACGTCTCCCGATCACATGGTTGATCATACTCTGGGTTCCACATGCATCTTTTAGCTGAAGGAAGAATACCTTAAACCTGGAGAGTTGAGACCCGTGGAATGGGTACCGTGCAATATGACTTCAAAGGGTCTTCATTTGCTCACCGAACCTCTCCAATCCTATCACTGCTGCATTTATGCCCCTGTACACACGCTTGATTCTCTTTTGGAGACATAGCAATCCATAGGTTTTAAGATACTTACTAGTCAGGTACATTCTTAGGCGTTTAATATGGGGTTTTGAGTCCATTTCGTTGAGCAAGGAGTAGCTCTTGTCTATTCCATATTTGGCTTAAGGAACTTTATCTGTGCTCATTTCAATCTCTGGTTTTATGCAGCACCCCAACTCACCTTTCCCCTTAAGCAAGCATAAGTTGGTTTTCTAAATTTGAGACCCTGTTCTGTTTTGGAATGCAGTTCCTGTGTAGCCAAGTTTACATTCCGTGTATTAGTGATATCTTATGATGTTTCTTTTTCTGTGTGACTTATTTCAGTTAGAATCATCGTACCTGAATCCACTCATTATGCTGCTACGGGCCTGATGACATAGATTTCATTGCTGAGTGATACTGCATTGTACGTAAGTACCACAAGTTCTTTATCCATTTTTGACTTTCTGTGATATTGAACTTGTACGGTAAACGAGGTTCTTGTAAACGGAGGCGTCCCGAACTTTGGGGTGGCTGTGTCTTTTTGATTTTAATTTCCCTAAGCTATAGGACCATAAGTGGAAGTGCCCTAGGCTCTGTTGCTTTGTTTTTTAGATGTTTCAGGAAACACCATACACTTCTCCTGAGTGTCTGTTGGCAATTTACATCCCGCCCATCAGCATAACAAGGCTCCCAGTTCTCCATGGCCTGTCCTGCCTTTCTGGATTTTACACTTTTTTCAGATGGCCCTTTTGACCGGGGGGAAGTGAGACTTCATTGTAGTGCAGATTTCCTTTGCAAGTTTGCTTGGTTGGCCAAAAAGGGCGTATGCGTTTTTTCCTGAATATATTCAGGAAAAAACGCATACGCCCTTTTTGGCCAAGTGCATCATTGTGGACGTTCTGCCTCTTTTCCTATGCTTTCAATGCAATTCCAGTCTACCTCCTGAAATCGGTTTCCTGCAATTCTGCCCCGCTTTCAAGTCCTCTTGGCAGCCTTACTTCAGTCTATTTTTGGACGATAGCTGTCATTTATAACTCTGCAGGTTTGTGAATTACAGTGCCCCTGAGCTCCTTTCTTCAACTCGCTTTCTTGTGACCTGGCCGCAACACCGCAGGATGTCTTCAGGCCCTAATCTGGTTCTGGCACGGCACGCTGAGCCTTTGGTTAATTCCTCTTCCTGGTGGGAAATGAGAGTTAAATTTGCCCATCCAGACACCTCCAGCTAGTCTCTCATTGGTTCTCGCTATTCCTGTTCATCTTCCACAGAAATTGCAAACTGGGCCAAACAGGAGGTTAAAGGGACTGACTCTCCAAGTCGGGAGAGTGTTAGTAAAGCATCTGGAATGTTGCACCCGAGTACCAGGGTACGAAAACTGAGACATATTTCAACACGTCTCCCGATCACATGGTTGATCATACTCTGGGTTCCACATGCATGTTTTAGCTGAAGGAAGAATACCTTAAACCTGGAGAGTTGAGACCCGTGGAATGGGTACCGTGCAATATGACTTCAAAGGGTCTTCATTTGCTCACCGAACCTCTCCAATCCTATCACTGCTGCATTTATGCCCCTGTACACACGCTTGATTCTCTTTTGGAGACATAGCAATCCATAGGTTTTAAGATACTTACTAGTCAGGTACATTCTTAGGCGTTTAATATGGGGTTTTGAGTCCATTTCGTTGAGCAAGGAGTAGCTCTTGTCTATTCCATATTTGGCTTAAGGAACTTTATCTGTGCTCATTTCAATCTCTGGTTTTATGCAGCACCCCAACTCACCTTTCCCCTTAAGCAAGCATAAGTTGGTTTTCTAAATTTGAGACCCTGTTCTGTTTTGGAATGCAGTTCCTGTGTAGCCAAGTTTACATTCCGTGTATTAGTGATATCTTATGATGTTTCTTTTTCTGTGTGACTTATTTCAGTTAGAATCATCGTACCTGAATCCACTCATTATGCTGCTACGGGCCTGATGACATAGATTTCATTGCTGAGTGATACTGCATTGTACGTAAGTACCACAAGTTCTTTATCCATTTTTGACTTTCTGTGATATTGAACTTGTACGGTAAACGAGGTTCTTGTAAACAGAGGCGTCCCAAACTTTGGGGTGGCTGTGTCTTTTTGATTTTAATTTCCCTAAGCTATAGGACCATAAGTGGCAGTGCCCTAGGCTCTGTTGCTTTGTTTTTTAGATGTTTCAGGAAACACCATACACTTCTCCCGAGTGGTTGTTGGCAATTTACATCCCGCCCAGCAGCATAACAAGGCTCCCAGTTCTCCATGGCCTGTCCTGCCTTTCTGGATTTTACACTTTTTTCAGATGGCCCTTTTGACCGGGGGGAAGTGAGACTTCATTGTAGTGCAGATTTCCTTTGCAAGCTTGCTTGGTTGGCCAAAAAGGGCGTATGCGTTTTTTCCTGAATATATTCAGGAAAAAACGCATACGCCCTTTTTGGCCAAGTGCATCATTGTGGACGTTCTGCCTCTTTTCCTATGCTTTCAATGCAATTCCAGTCTACCTCCTGAAATCGGTTTCCTGCAATTCTGCCCCGCTTTCAAGTCCTCTTGGCAGCCTTACTTCAGTCTATTTTTGGACGATAGCTGTCATTTATAACTCTGCAGGTTTGTGAATTACAGTGCCCCTGAGCTCCTTTCTTCAACTCGCTTTCTTTTGAGCTGGCCGCAACACCGCAGGATGGCTTCAGGCCCTAATCTGGTTCTGGCACGGCACGCTGAGCCTTTGGTTAATTCCTCTTCCTGGTGGGAAATGAGAGTTAAATTTGCCCATCCAGACACCTCCAGCTAGTCTCTCATTGGTTCTCGCTATTCCTGTTCATCTTCCACAGAAATTGCAAACTGGGCCAAACAGGAGGTTAAAGGGACTGACTCTCCAAGTCGGGAGAGTGTTAGTAAAGCGTCTGGAATGTTGCACCCGAGTACCAGGGGAGGAAAACTGAGACATATTTGAACACGTCTCCCGATCACATGGTTGATCATACTCTAGGTTCCACATGCATGTTTTAGCTGAAGGAAGAATACCTTAAACCTGGGTAGTTGAAACCCGTGGAATGGGTACCATGCAATATGACTTCAAAGGGTCTTCATTTGCTCACCGAACCTCTCCAATCCTATCACTGCTGCGTTTATGCCCCTGTACACATGCTTGATTCTCTTTCGGAGACATAGCAATCCATAGGTTTTAAGATACTTACTAGTCAGGTACATTCTTAGGCGTTTAATATGGGGTGTTGAGTCCATTTGGTTGAGCAAGGAGTAGCTCTTGTCTATTCCATATTTGGCTTAAGGAACTTTATCTGTGCTCATTTCAATCTCTGGTTTTATGCAGCACCCCAACTCACCTTTCCCCTTAAGCAAGCATAAGTTGGTTTTCTAAATTTGAGACCCTGTTCTGTTCTGTAATTCAGTTCCTGTGTAGCCAAGTATACATTCCGTGTATTACTGATATCTTATGATGTTTCTTTTTCTGTGTGACTTATTTCAGTTAGAATCATCATACCTGAATCCACTCATTGTGCTGCTAAGGGCCTGATGACATAGATTTCATTGCTGAGTGATATTGCTTTGTAAGTAAATACCACAACTTCTTTATCCATTTTTCACTTTCTGCGATGTTGAACTTGTACTGTAAACGAGGTTCTTGTAAACAGAGGCGTCCCAAACTTTGGGGTGGCTGTGTCTTTTTGATTTTAATTTCCCTAAGCTATAGGACCATAAGTGGCAGTGCCCTAGGCTCTGTTGCTTTGTTTTTTAGATGTTTCAGGAAACACCATACACTTCTCCCGAGTGTCTGTTGGCAATTTACATCCCGCCCATCAGCATAACAAGGCTCCCAGTTCTCCATGGCCTGTCCTGCCTTTCTGGATTTTACACTTATTTCAGATGGCCCTTTTGACCGGGGGGAAGTGAGACTTCATTGTAGTGCAGATTTCCTTTGCAAGCTTGCTTGGTTGGCCAAAAAGGGCGTATGCGTTTTTTCCTGATTATATTCAGGAAAAAACGCATACGCCCTTTTTGGCCAAGTGCATCATTGTGGACGTTCTGCCTCTTTTCCTATGCTTTCAATGCAATTCCAGTCTACCTCCTGAAATCGGTTTCCTGCAATTCTGCCCCGCTTTCAAGTCCTCTTGGCAGCCTTACTTCAGTATATTTTGGACGATAGCTGTCATTTATAACTCTGCAGGTTTGTGAATTACAGTGCCCCTGAGCTCCTTTCTTCAACTCGCTTTCTTGTGAGCTGGCCGCAACACCACAGGATGGCTTCAGGCCCTAATCTGGTTCCGTGCCGGCATGCTGAGCCTTTGGTTAATTCCTCTTCCTGGTGGGAAATGAGAGTTAAATTTGCCCGTCCAGACACCTGCAGCTAGCCTCTCATTGGTTCTCGCTATTCCTGTTCATCTTCCGCAGAAATTGCAAACTGGGCCAAACAGGAGGTTAAAGGGACTGACTCTCCAAGTCGGGAGAGTGTTAGTAAAGAGTCTGGAGTGTTGCACCCGAGTACCAGGGTAGGAAAACTGAGACATATTTGAACACGTCTCCCGTTCACATGGTTGATCATACTCTGGGTTCCACATGCATGTTTTAGCTGAAGGAAGAATACCTTAAACCTGGAGAGTTGAGACCCGTGGAATGGGTACCGTGCAATATGACTTCAAAGGGTCTTCATTTGCTCACCGAACCTCTCCAATCCTATCACTGCTGCATTTATGCCCCTGTACACACGCTTGATTCTCTTTTGGAGACATAGCAATCCATAGGTTTTAAGATACTTACTAGTCAGGTACGTTCTTAGGCGTTTAATATGGGGTTTTGAGTCCATTTCGTTGAGCAAGGAGTAGCTCTTGTCTATTCCATATTTGGCTTAAGGAACTTTATCTGTGCTCATTTCAATCTCTGGTTTTATGCAGCACCCCAACTCACCTTTCCCCTTAAGCAAGCATAAGTTGGTTTTCTAAATTTGAGACCCTGTTCTGTTTTGGAATGCAGTTCCTGTGTAGCCAAGTTTACATTCCGTGTATTAGTGATATCTTATGATGTTTCTTTTTCTGTGTGACTTATTTCAGTTAGAATCATCGTACCTGAATCCACTCATTATGCTGCTACGGGCCTGATGACATAGATTTCATTGCTGAGTGATACTGCATTGTACGTAAGTACCACAAGTTCTTTATCCATTTTTCACTTTCTGTGATATTGAACTTGTACGGTAAACGAGGTTCTTGTAAACGGAGGCGTCCCAAACTTTGGGGTGGCTGTGTCTTTTTGATTTTAATTTCCCTAAGCTATAGGACCATAAGTGGAAGTGCCCTAGGCTCTGTTGCTTTGTTTTTTAGATGTTTCAGGAAACACCATACACTTCTCCCGAGTGGTTGTTGGCAATTTACATCCCGCCCATCAGCATAACAAGGCTCCCAGTTCTCCATGGCCTGTCCTGCCTTTCTGGATTTTACACTTTTTTCAGATGGCCCTTTTGACCGGGGGGAAGTGAGACTTCATTGTAGTGCAGATTTCCTTTGCAAGCTTGCTTGGTTGGCCAAAAAGGGCATACGCGTTTTTTCCTGAATATATTCAGGAAAAAACGCATATGCCCTTTTTGGCCAAGTGCATCATTGTGGACGTTCTGCCTCTTTTCCTATGCTTTCAATGCAATTCCAGTCTACCTCCTGAAATCGGTTTCCTGCAATTCTGCCCCGCTTTCAAGTCCTCTTGGCAGCCTTACTTCAGTCTATTTTTGGACGATAGCTGTCATTTATAACTCTGCAGGTTTGTGAATTACAGTGCCCCTGAGCTCCTTTCTTCAACTCGCTTTCTTTTGAGCTGGCCGCAACACCGCAGGATGGCTTCAGGCCCTAATCTGGTTCTGGCACGGCACGCTGAGCCTTTGGTTAATTCCTCTTCCTGGTGGGAAATGAGAGTTAAATTTGCCCATCCAGACACCTCCAGCTAGTCTCTCATTGGTTCTCGCTATTCCTGTTCATCTTCCACAGAAATTGCAAACTGGGCCAAACAGGAGGTTAAAGGGACTGACTCTCCAAGTCGGGAGAGTGTTAGTAAAGCATCTGGAATGTTGCACCCGAGTACCAGGGTACGAAAACTGAGACATATTTGAACACGTCTCCCGATCACATGGTTGATCATACTCTGGGTTCCACATGCATGTTTTAGCTGAAGGAAGAATACCTTAAACCTGGAGAGTTGAGACCCGTGGAATGGGTACCGTGCAATATGACTTCAAAGGGTCTTCATTTGCTCACCGAACCTCTCCAATCCTATCACTGCTGCATTTATGCCCCTGTACACACGCTTGATTCTCTTTTGGAGACATAGCAATCCATAGGTTTTAAGATACTTACTAGTCAGGTACATTCTTAGGCGTTTAATATGGGGTTTTGAGTCCATTTCGTTGAGCAAGGAGTAGCTCTTGTCTATTCCATATTTGGCTTAAGGAACTTTATCTGTGCTCATTTCAATCTCTGGTTTTATGCAGCACCCCAACTCACCTTTCCCCTTAAGCAAGCATAAGTTGGTTTTCTAAATTTGAGACCCTGTTCTGTTTTGGAATGCAGTTCCTGTATAGCCAAGTTTACATTCCGTGTATTAGTGATATCTTATGATGTTTCTTTTTCTGTGTGACTTATTTCAGTTAGAATCATCGTACCTGAATCCACTCATTGTGCTGCTAAGGGCCTGATGACATAGATTTCATTGCTGAGTGATATTGCTTTGTAAGTAAATACCACAACTTCTTTATCCATTTTTCACTTTCTGCGATGTTGAACTTGTACTGTAAACGAGGTTCTTGTAAACAGAGGCGTCCCAAACTTTGGGGTGGCTGTGTCTTTTTGATTTTAATTTCCCTAAGCTATAGGACCATAAGTGGAAGTGCCCTAGGCTCTGTTGCTTTGTTTTTTAGATGTTTCAGGAAACACCATACACTTCTCCCGAGTGTCTGTTGGCAATTTACATCCCGCCCATCAGCATAACAAGGCTCCCAGTTCTCCATGGCCTGTCCTGCCTTTCTGGATTTTACACTTTTTTCAGATGGCCCTTTTGACCGGGGGGAAGTGAGACTTCATTGTAGTGCAGATTTCCTTTGCAAGCTTGCTTGGTTGGCCAAAAAGGGCGTATGCGTTTTTTCCTGAATATATTCAGGAAAAAACGCATACGCCCTTTTTGGCCAAGTGCATCATTGTGGACGTTCTGCCTCTTTTCCTATGCTTTCAATGCAATTCCCGTCTACCTCCTGAAATCGGTTTCCTGCAATTCTGCCCCGCTTTCAAGTCCTCTTGGCAGCCTTACTTCAGTCTATTTTTGGACCATAGCTGTCATTTATAACTCTGCAGGTTTGTGAATTACAGTGCCCCTGAGCTCCTTTCTTCAACTCGCTTTCTTGTGAGCTGGCCGCAACACCGCAGGATGGCTTCAGGCCCTAATCTGGTTCCGGCCCGGCATGCAGAGCCTTTGGTTAATTCCTCTTCCTGGTGGGAAATGAGAGTTAAATTTGCCCGTCCAGACACCTGCAGCTAGCCTCTCATTGGTTCTCGCTATTCCTGTTCATCTTCCGCAGAAATTGCAAACTGGGCCAAACAGGAGGTTAAAGGGACTGACTCTCCAAGTCGGGAGAGTGTTAGTAAAGCATCTGGAATGTTGCACCCGAGTACCAGGGGAGGAAAACTGAGACATATTTGAACACGTCTCCCAATCACATGGTTGATCATACTCTAGGTTCCACATGCATGTTTTAGCTGAAGGAAGAATACCTTAAACCTGGGTAGTTGAAACCCGTGGAATGGGTACCATGCAATATGACTTCAAAGGGTCTTCATTTGCTCACCGAACCTCTCCAATCCTATCACTGCTGCGTTTATGCCCCTGTACACATGCTTGATTCTCTTTCGGAGACATAGCAATCCATAGGTTTTAAGATACTTACTAGTCAGGTACATTCTTAGGCGTTTAATATGGGGTGTTGAGTCCATTTGGTTGAGCAAGGAGTAGCTCTTGTCTATTCCATATTTGGCTTAAGGAACTTTATCTGTGCTCATTTCAATCTCTGGTTTTATGCAGCACCCCAACTCACCTTTCCCCTTAAGCAAGCATAAGTTGGTTTTCTAAATTTGAGACCCTGTTCTGTTCTGTAATTCAGTTCCTGTGTAGCCAAGTATACATTCCGTGTATTACTGATATCTTATGATGTTTCTTTTTCTGTGTGACTTATTTCAGTTAGAATCATCATACCTGAATCCACTCATTGTGCTGCTAAGGGCCTGATGACATAGATTTCATTGCTGAGTGATATTGCTTTGTAAGTAAATACCACAACTTCTTTATCCATTTTTCACTTTCTGCGATGTTGAACTTGTACTGTAAACGAGGTTCTTGTAAACAGAGGCGTCCCAAACTTTGGGGTGGCTGTGTCTTTTTGATTTTAATTTCCCTAAGCTATAGGACCATAAGTGGCAGTGCCCTAGGCTCTGTTGCTTTGTTTTTTAGATGTTTCAGGAAACACCATACACTTCTCCCGAGTGTCTGTTGGCAATTTACATCCCGCCCATCAGCATAACAAGGCTCCCAGTTCTCCATGGCCTGTCCTGCCTTTCTGGATTTTACACTTATTTCAGATGGCCCTTTTGACCGGGGGGAAGTGAGACTTCATTGTAGTGCAGATTTCCTTTGCAAGCTTGCTTGGTTGGCCAAAAAGGGCGTATGCGTTTTTTCCTGATTATATTCAGGAAAAAACGCATACGCCCTTTTTGGCCAAGTGCATCATTGTGGACGTTCTGCCTCTTTTCCTATGCTTTCAATGCAATTCCAGTCTACCTCCTGAAATCGGTTTCCTGCAATTCTGCCCCGCTTTCAAGTCCTCTTGGCAGCCTTACTTCAGTATATTTTGGACGATAGCTGTCATTTATAACTCTGCAGGTTTGTGAATTACAGTGCCCCTGAGCTCCTTTCTTCAACTCGCTTTCTTGTGAGCTGGCCGCAACACCACAGGATGGCTTCAGGCCCTAATCTGGTTCCGTGCCGGCATGCTGAGCCTTTGGTTAATTCCTCTTCCTGGTGGGAAATGAGAGTTAAATTTGCCCGTCCAGACACCTGCAGCTAGCCTCTCATTGGTTCTCGCTATTCCTGTTCATCTTCCGCAGAAATTGCAAACTGGGCCAAACAGGAGGTTAAAGGGACTGACTCTCCAAGTCGGGAGAGTGTTAGTAAAGAGTCTGGAGTGTTGCACCCGAGTACCAGGGTAGGAAAACTGAGACATATTTGAACACGTCTCCCGTTCACATGGTTGATCATACTCTGGGTTCCACATGCATGTTTTAGCTGAAGGAAGAATACCTTAAACCTGGAGAGTTGAGACCCGTGGAATGGGTACCGTGCAATATGACTTCAAAGGGTCTTCATTTGCTCACCGAACCTCTCCAATCCTATCACTGCTGCATTTATGCCCCTGTACACACGCTTGATTCTCTTTTGGAGACATAGCAATCCATAGGTTTTAAGATACTTACTAGTCAGGTACGTTCTTAGGCGTTTAATATGGGGTTTTGAGTCCATTTCGTTGAGCAAGGAGTAGCTCTTGTCTATTCCATATTTGGCTTAAGGAACTTTATCTGTGCTCATTTCAATCTCTGGTTTTATGCAGCACCCCAACTCACCTTTCCCCTTAAGCAAGCATAAGTTGGTTTTCTAAATTTGAGACCCTGTTCTGTTTTGGAATGCAGTTCCTGTGTAGCCAAGTTTACATTCCGTGTATTAGTGATATCTTATGATGTTTCTTTTTCTGTGTGACTTATTTCAGTTAGAATCATCGTACCTGAATCCACTCATTATGCTGCTACGGGCCTGATGACATAGATTTCATTGCTGAGTGATACTGCATTGTACGTAAGTACCACAAGTTCTTTATCCATTTTTCACTTTCTGTGATATTGAACTTGTACGGTAAACGAGGTTCTTGTAAACGGAGGCGTCCCAAACTTTGGGGTGGCTGTGTCTTTTTGATTTTAATTTCCCTAAGCTATAGGACCATAAGTGGAAGTGCCCTAGGCTCTGTTGCTTTGTTTTTTAGATGTTTCAGGAAACACCATACACTTCTCCCGAGTGGTTGTTGGCAATTTACATCCCGCCCATCAGCATAACAAGGCTCCCAGTTCTCCATGGCCTGTCCTGCCTTTCTGGATTTTACACTTTTTTCAGATGGCCCTTTTGACCGGGGGGAAGTGAGACTTCATTGTAGTGCAGATTTCCTTTGCAAGCTTGCTTGGTTGGCCAAAAAGGGCGTACGCGTTTTTTCCTGAATATATTCAGGAAAAAACGCATATGCCCTTTTTGGCCAAGTGCATCATTGTGGACGTTCTGCCTCTTTTCCTATGCTTTCAATGCAATTCCAGTCTACCTCCTGAAATCGGTTTCCTGCAATTCTGCCCCGCTTTCAAGTCCTCTTGGCAGCCTTACTTCAGTCTATTTTTGGACGATAGCTGTCATTTATAACTCTGCAGGTTTGTGAATTACAGTGCCCCTGAGCTCCTTTCTTCAACTCGCTTTCTTTTGAGCTGGCCGCAACACCGCAGGATGGCTTCAGGCCCTAATCTGGTTCTGGCACGGCACGCTGAGCCTTTGGTTAATTCCTCTTCCTGGTGGGAAATGAGAGTTAAATTTGCCCATCCAGACACCTCCAGCTAGTCTCTCATTGGTTCTCGCTATTCCTGTTCATCTTCCACAGAAATTGCAAACTGGGCCAAACAGGAGGTTAAAGGGACTGACTCTCCAAGTCGGGAGAGTGTTAGTAAAGCATCTGGAATGTTGCACCCGAGTACCAGGGTACGAAAACTGAGACATATTTGAACACGTCTCCCGATCACATGGTTGATCATACTCTGGGTTCCACATGCATGTTTTAGCTGAAGGAAGAATACCTTAAACCTGGAGAGTTGAGACCCGTGGAATGGGTACCGTGCAATATGACTTCAAAGGGTCTTCATTTGCTCACCGAACCTCTCCAATCCTATCACTGCTGCATTTATGCCCCTGTACACACGCTTGATTCTCTTTTGGAGACATAGCAATCCATAGGTTTTAAGATACTTACTAGTCAGGTACATTCTTAGGCGTTTAATATGGGGTTTTGAGTCCATTTCGTTGAGCAAGGAGTAGCTCTTGTCTATTCCATATTTGGCTTAAGGAACTTTATCTGTGCTCATTTCAATCTCTGGTTTTATGCAGCACCCCAACTCACCTTTCCCCTTAAGCAAGCATAAGTTGGTTTTCTAAATTTGAGACCCTGTTCTGTTTTGGAATGCAGTTCCTGTATAGCCAAGTTTACATTCCGTGTATTAGTGATATCTTATGATGTTTCTTTTTCTGTGTGACTTATTTCAGTTAGAATCATCGTACCTGAATCCACTCATTGTGCTGCTAAGGGCCTGATGACATAGATTTCATTGCTGAGTGATATTGCTTTGTAAGTAAATACCACAACTTCTTTATCCATGTTTCACTTTCTGCGATGTTGAACTTGTACTGTAAACGAGGTTCTTGTAAACAGAGGCGTCCCAAACTTTGGGGTGGCTGTGTCTTTTTGATTTTAATTTCCCTAAGCTATAGGACCATAAGTGGAAGTGCCCTAGGCTCTGTTGCTTTGTTTTTTAGATGTTTCAGGAAACACCATACACTTCTCCCGAGTGTCTGTTGGCAATTTACATCCCGCCCATCAGCATAACAAGGCTCCCAGTTCTCCATGGCCTGTCCTGCCTTTCTGGATTTTACACTTTTTTCAGATGGCCCTTTTGACCGGGGGGAAGTGAGACTTCATTGTAGTGCAGATTTCCTTTGCAAGCTTGCTTGGTTGGCCAAAAAGGGCGTATGCGTTTTTTCCTGAATATATTCAGGAAAAAACGCATACGCCCTTTTTGGCCAAGTGCATCATTGTGGACGTTCTGCCTCTTTTCCTATGCTTTCAATGCAATTCCCGTCTACCTCCTGAAATCGGTTTCCTGCAATTCTGCCCCGCTTTCAAGTCCTCTTGGCAGCCTTACTTCAGTCTATTTTTGGACCATAGCTGTCATTTATAACTCTGCAGGTTTGTGAATTACAGTGCCCCTGAGCTCCTTTCTTCAACTCGCTTTCTTGTGAGCTGGCCGCAACACCGCAGGATGGCTTCAGGCCCTAATCTGGTTCCGGCCCGGCATGCAGAGCCTTTGGTTAATTCCTCTTCCTGGTGGGAAATGAGAGTTAAATTTGCCCGTCCAGACACCTGCAGCTAGCCTCTCATTGGTTCTCGCTATTCCTGTTCATCTTCCGCAGAAATTGCAAACTGGGCCAAACAGGAGGTTAAAGGGACTGACTCTCCAAGTCGGGAGAGTGTTAGTAAAGCATCTGGAATGTTGCACCCGAGTACCAGGGGAGGAAAACTGAGACATATTTGAACACGTCTCCCGATCACATGGTTGATCATACTCTAGGTTCCACATGCATGTTTTAGCTGAAGGAAGAATACCTTAAACCTGGGTAGTTGAAACCCGTGGAATGGGTACCATGCAATATGACTTCAAAGGGTCTTCATTTGCTCACCGAACCTCTCCAATCCTATCACTGCTGCGTTTATGCCCCTGTACACATGCTTGATTCTCTTTCGGAGACATAGCAATCCATAGGTTTTAAGATACTTACTAGTCAGGTACATTCTTAGGCGTTTAATATGGGGTGTTGAGTCCATTTGGTTGAGCAAGGAGTAGCTCTTGTCTATTCCATATTTGGCTTAAGGAACTTTATCTGTGCTCATTTCAATCTCTGGTTTTATGCAGCACCCCAACTCACCTTTACCCTTAAGCAAGCATAAGTTGGTTTTCTAAATTTGAGACCCTGTTCTGTTCTGTAATTCAGTTCCTGTGTAGCCAAGTTTACATTCCATGTATTACTGATATCTTATGATGTTTCTTTTTCTGTGTGACTTATTTCAGTTAGAATCATCGTACCTGAATCCACTCATTATGCTGCTACGGGCCTGATGACATAGATTTCATTGCTGAGTGATACTGCATTGTACGTAAGTACCACAAGTTCTTTATCCATTTTTCACTTTCTGTGATATTGAACTTGTACGGTAAACGAGGTTCTTGTAAACGGAGGCGTCCCAAACTTTGGGGTGGCTGTGTCTTTTTGATTTTAATTTCCCTAAGCTATAGGACCATAAGTGGAAGTGCCCTAGGCTCTGTTGCTTTGTTTTTTAGATGTTTCAGGAAACACCATACACTTCTCCCGAGTGGTTGTTGGCAATTTACATCCCGCCCATCAGCATAACAAGGCTCCCAGTTCTCCATGGCCTGTCCTGCTTTTCTGGAGTTTACACTTTTTTCAGATGGCCCTTTTGACCGGGGGGAAGTGAGACTTCATTGTAGTGCAGATTTCCTTTGCAAGCTTGCTTGATTGGCCAAAAAGGGCGTATGCGTTTTTTCCTGAATATATTCAGGAAAAAACGCATACGCCCTTTTTGGCCAAGTGCATCATTGTGGACGTTCTGCCTCTTTTCCTATGCTTTCAATGCAATTCCAGTCTACCTCCTGAAATCGGTTTCCTGCAATTCTGCCCCGCTTTCAAGTCCTCTTGGCAGCCTTACTTCAGTCTATTTTTGGACGATAGCTGTCATTTATAACTCTGCAGGTTTGTGAATTACAGTGCCCCTGAGCTCCTTTCTTCAACTCGCTTTCTTGTGACCTGGCCGCAACACCGCAGGATGGCTTCAGGCCCTAATCTGGTTCCGGCACGGCACACTGAGCCTTTGGTTATTTCCTCTTCCTGGTGGGAAATGAGAGTTAAATTTGCCCGTCCAGACACCTCCAGCTAGCCTCTCATTGGTTCTCGCTATTCCTGTTCATCTTCCGCAGAAATTGCAAACTGGGCCAAACAGGAGGTTAAAGGGACTGACTCTCCAAGTGGGGAGAGTGTTAGTAAAGCCTCTGGAATGTTGCACCCGAGTACCAGGGGAGGAAAACTGAGACATATTTGAACACGTCTCCCGTTCACATGGTTGATCATACTTGGGTTCCACATGCATGTTTTAGCTGAAGGAAGAATACCTAAAACCTGGGTAGTTGAAACCCGTGGAATGGGTACCATGCAATATGACTTCAAAGGGTCTTCATTTGCTCACCGAACCTCTCCAATCCTATCACTGCTGCGTTTATGCCCCTGTACACATGCTTGATTCTCTTTCGGAGACATAGCAATCCATAGGTTTTAAGATACTTACTAGTCAGGTACATTCTTAGGCGTTTAATATGCGGTGTTGAGTCCATTTCGTTGAGCAAGGAGTAGCTCTTGTCTATTCCATATTTGGCTTAAGGAACTTTATCTGTGCTCATTTCAATCTCTGGTTTTATGCAGCACCCCAACTCACCTTTCCCCTTAAGCAAGCATAAGTTGGTTTTCTAAATTTGAGACCCTGTTCTGTTCTGTAATTCAGTTCCTGTGTAGCCAAGTTTACATTCCGTGTATTACTGATATCTTATGATGTTTCTTTTTCTGTGTGACTTATTTCAGTTAGAATCATCATACCTGCATCCACTCATTGTGATGCTAAGGGCCTGATGACACAGATTTCATTGCTGAGTGATATTGCTTTGTAAGTAAATACCACAACTTCTTTATCCATTTTTCACTTTCTGCGATGTTGAACTTGTACTGTAAACGAGGTTCTTGTAAACAGAGCCGTTCCAAACTTTGGGGTGGCTGTGTCTTTTTGATTTTAATTTCCCTAAGCTATAGGACCATAAGTGGAAGTGCCCTAGGTTCTGTTGCTTTGTTTTTTAGATGTTTCAGGAAACACCATACACTTCTCCCGAGTGTCTGTTGACAAATTACATCCCGCCCATCAGCATAACAAGGCTCCCAGTTCTCCATGGCCTGTCCTGCCTTTCTGGATTTTACACTTTTTTCAGATGGCCCTTTTGACCGGGGGGAAGTGAGACTTCATTGTAGTGCAGATTTCCTTTGCAAGCTTGCTTGGTTGGCCAAAAAGTGCGTATGCGTTTTTTCCTGAATATATTCAGGAAAAAACGCATACGCCCTTTTTGGCCAAGTGCATCATTGTGGACGTTCTGCCTCTTTTCCTATGCTTTCAATGCAATTCCAGTCTACCTCCTGAAATCGGTTTCCTGCAATTCTGCCCCGCTTTCAAGTCCTCTTGGCAGCCTTACTTCAGTCTATTTTTGGACGATAGCTGTCATTTATAACTCTGCAGGTTTGTGAATTACAGTGCCCCTGAGCTCCTTTCTTCAACTCGCTTTCTTGTGACCTGGCCGCAACACCGCAGGATGGCTTCAGGCCCTAATCTGGTTCCGGCACGGCACACTGAGCCTTTGGTTATTTCCTCTTCCTGGTGGGAAATGAGAGTTAAATTTGCCCGTCCAGACACCTCCAGCTAGCCTCTCATTGGTTCTCGCTATTCCTGTTCATCTTCCGCAGAAATTGCAAACTGGGCCAAACAGGAGGTTAAAGGCGCTGACTCTCCAAGTGGGGAGAGTGTTAGTAAAGCGTCTGGAATGTTGCACCCGAGTACCAGGGGAGGAAAACTGAGACATATTTGAACACGTCTCCCGTTCACGTGGTTGATCATACTTGGGTTCCATATGCATGTTTTAGCTGAAGGAAGAATACCTAAAACCTGGGTAGTTGAAACCCGTGGAATGGGTACCATGCAATATGACTTCAAAGGGTCTTCATTTGCTCACCGAACCTCTCCAATCCTATCACTGCTGCGTTTATGCCCCTGTACACATGCTTGATTCTCTTTCAGAGACATAGCAATCCATAGGTTTTAAGATACTTACTAGTCAGGTACATTCTTAGGCGTTTAATATGCGGTGTTGAGTCCATTTCGTTGAGCAAGGAGTAGCTCTTGTCTATTTCATATTTGGCTTAAGGAACTTTATCTGTGCTCATTTCAATCTCTGGTTTTATGCAGCACCCCAACTCACCTTTCCCCTTAAGCAAGCATAAGTTGGTTTTCTAAATTTGAGACCCTGTTCTGTTCTGTAATTCAGTTCCTGTGTAGCCAAGTTTACATTCCGTGTATTACTGATATCTTATGATGTTTCTTTTTCTGTGTGACTTATTTCAGTTAGAATCATCATACCTGCATCCACTCATTGTGCTGCTAAGGGCCTGATGACACAGATTTCATTGCTGAGTGATATTGCTTTGTAAGTAAATACCACAACTTCTTTATCCATTTTTCACTTTCTGCGATGTTGAACTTGTACTGTAAACGAGGTTCTTGTAAACAGAGCCGTTCCAAACTTTGGGGTGGCTGTGTCTTTTTGATTTTGAATTCCCTAAGCTATAGGACCATAAGTGGAAGTGCCCTAGGCTCTGTTGCTTTGTTTTTTAGATGTTTCAGGAAACACCATACACTTCTCCCTAGTGGTTGTTGGCAATTTACATCCCGCCCATCAGCATAACAAGGCTCCCAGTTCTCCATGGCCTGTCCTGCCTTTCTGGATTTTACACTTTTTTCAGATGGCCCTTTTGACCGGGGCGAACTGAGACTTCATTGTAGTGCAGATTTCCTTTGCAAGCTTGCTTGGTTGGCCAAAAAGGGCGTATGCGTTTTTTCCTGAATATATTCAGGAAAAAACGCATACGCCCTTTTTGGCCAAGTGCATCATTGTGGACGTTCTGCCTCTTTTCCTATGCATTCAATGCAATTCCAGTCTACCTCCTGAAATCGGTTTCCTGCAATTCTGCCCCGCTTTGAAGTCCTCTTGGCAGCCTTACTTCAGTCTATTTTTGGACGATAGCTGTCATTTATAACTCTGCAGGTTTGTGAATTACAGTGCCCCTGAGCTCCTTTCTTCAACTCGCTTTCTTGTGACCTGGCCGCAACACCGCAGGATGGCTTCAGGCCCTAATCTGGTTCCGCCACGGCACGCTGAGCCTTTGGTTATTTCCTCTTCCTGGTGGGAAATGAGAGTTAAATTTGCCCGTCCAGACACCTCCAGCTAGTCTCTCATTGGTTCTCGCTATTCCTGTTCATCTTCCGCAGAAATTGCAAACTGAGCCAAACAGGAGGTTAAAGGGACTGACTCTCCAAGTGGGGAGAGTGTTAGTAAAGCGTCTGGAATGTTGCACCCGAGTACCAGGGGAGGAAAACTGAGACATATTTGAACATGTCTCCCGTTCACATGGTTGATCATACTCTGGGTTCCACATGCATGTTTTAGCTGAAGGAAGAATACCTAAAACCTGGGTAGTTGAAACCCGTGGAATGGGTACCATGCAATATGACTTCAAAGGGTCTTCATTTGCTCACCGAACCTCTCTAATCCTATCACTGCTGCGTTTATGCCCCTGTACACATGCTTGATTCTCTTTCAGAGACATAGCAATCCATAGGTTTTAAGATAATTACTAGTCAGGTACATTCTTAGGCGTTTAATATGCGGTGTTGAGTCCATTTCGTTGAGCAAGGAGTAGCTCTTGTCTATTCCATATTTGGCTTAAGGAACTTTATCTGTGCTCATTTCAATCTCTGGTTTTATGCAGCACCCCAACTCACCTTTCCCATTAAGCAGGCATAAGTTGGTTTTCTAAATTTGAGACCCTGTTCTGTTCTGTAATTCAGTTCCTGTGTAGCCAAGTTTACATTCCGTGTATTACTGATATCTTATGATGTTTCTATTTCTGTGTGACTTATTTCAGTTAGAATCATCATACCTGAATCCACTCATTGTGCTGCTAAGGGCCTGATGACACAGATTTCATTGCTGAGTGATATTGCTTTGTAAGTAAATACCAGAACTTCTTTATCCATTTTTCACCTTCTGCGATGTTGAACTTGTACTGTAAACGAGGTTCCTGTAAACAGAGGCGTCCCAAACTTTGGGGTGGCTGTGTCTTTTTTATTTTAATTTCCCTAAGCTATAGGACCATAAGTGGAAGTGCCCTAGGCTCTGTTGCTTTGTTTTTTAGATGTTTCAGGAAACACCATACACTTCTCCCAAGTGTCTGTTGGCAATTTACATCCCGCCCATCAGCATAACAAGGCTCCCAGTTCTCCATGGCCTGTCCTGCCTTTCTGGATTTTACACTTTTTTCAGATGGCCCTTTTGACCGGGGGGAAGTGAGACTTCATTGTAGTGCAGATTTCCTTTGCAAGCTTGCTTGGTTGGCCAAAAAGGGCGTATGCGTTTTTTCCTGAATATATTCAGGAAAAAACGCATATGCCTTTTTTGGCCATGTGCATCATTGTGGACGTTCTGCCTCTTTTCCTATGCTTTCAATGCAATTCCAGTCTACCTCCTGAAATCGGTTTCCTGCAATTCTGCCCCGCTTTCAAGTCCTCTTGGCAGCCTTACTTCAGTCTATTTTTGGACGATAGCTGTCATTTATAACTCTGCAGGTTTGTGAATTATAGTGCCCCTGAGCTCCTTTCTTCAACTCGCTTTCTTGTGACCTGGCCGCAACACCGCAGGATGGCTTCAGGCCCTAATCTGGTTCCGGCACGGCACGCTGAGCCTTTGGTTAATTCCTCTTCCTGGTGGGAAATGAGAGTTAAATTTGCCCGTCCAGACACCTCCAGCTAGTCTCTCATTGGTTCTCGCTATTCCTGTTCATCTTCCGCAGAAATTGCAAACTGGGCCAAACAGGAGGTTAAAGACACTGACTCTCAAAGTCGGGAGAGTGTTAGTAAAGCGTCTGGAATGTTGCACCCGAGTACCAGGGGAGGAAAACTGAGACATATTTGAACACGTCTCCCGATCACATGGTTGATCATACTTGGGTTCCACATGCATGTTTTAGCTGAAGGAAGAATACCTTAAACCTGGGTAGTTGAAACCCGTGGAATGGGTACCATGCAATATGACTTCAAAGGGTCTTCATTTGCTCACCGAACCTCTCCAATCCTATCACTGCTGCGTTTATGCCCCTGTACACATGCTTGATTCTCTTTCGGAGACATAGCAATCCATAGGTTTTAAGATACTTACTAGTCAGGTACATTCTTAGGCGTTTAATATGCGGTGTTGAGTCCATTTCGTTGAGCAAGGAGTAGCTCTTGTCTATTCCATATTTGGCTTAAGGAACTTTATCTGTGCTCATTTCAATCTCTTGTTTTATGCAGCACCCCAACTCACCTTTACCCTTAAGCAAGCATAAGTTGGTTTTTTAAATTTGAGACCCTGTTCTGTTCTGTAATTCAGTTCCTGTGTAGCCAAGTTTACATTCCGTGTATTACTGATATCTTATGATGTTTCTTTTTCTGTGTGACTTATTTCAGTTAGAATCATCATACCTGAATCCACTCATTGTGCTGCTAAGGGCCTGATGACACAGATTTCATTGCTGAGTGATATTGCTTTGTAAGTAAATACCACAACTTCTTTATCCATTTTTCACTTTCTGCGATGTTGAACTTGTACTGTAAACGAGGTTCTTGTAAACAGAGCCGTTCCAAACTTTGGGGTGGCTGTGTCTTTTTGATTTTAATTTCCCTAAGCTATAGGACCATAAGTGGAAGTGCCCTAGGCTCTGTTGCTTTGTTTTTTAGATGTTTCAGGAAACACCATACACTTCTCCCGAGTGGTTGTTGGCAATTTACATCCCACCCATCACCATAACAAGGCTCCCAGTTCTCCATGGCCTGTCCTGCCTTTCTGGATTTTACACTTTTTTCAGATGGCCCTTTTGACCGGGGGGAAGTGAGACTTCATTGTAGTGCAGATTTCCTTTGCAAGCTTGCTTGGTTGGCCAAAAAGGGCGTATGCGTTTTTTCCTGAATATATTCAGGAAAAAACGCATACGCCCTTTTTGGCCAAGTGCATCATTGTGGACGTTCTGCCTCTTTTCCTATGCTTTCAATGCAATTCCAGTCTACCTCCTGAAATCGGTTTCCTGCAATTCTGCCCCGCTTTCAAGTCCTCTTGGCAGCCTTACTTCAGTCTATTTTTGGACGATAGCTGTCATTTATAACTCTGCAGGTTTGTGAATTACAGTGCCCCTGAGCTCCTTTCTTCAACTCGCTTTCTTGTGACCTGGCCGCAACACCGCAGGATGGCTTCAGGCCCTAATCTGGTTCCGGAACGGCACGCTGAGCCTTTGGTTAATTCCTCTTCCTGGTGGGAAATGAGAGTTAAATTTGCCCGTCCAGACACCTCCAGCTAGCCTCTCATTGGTTCTCGCTATTCCTGTTCATCTTCCGCAGAAATTGCAAACTGGGCCAAACAGGAGGTTAAAGGGACTGACTCTCCAAGTGGGGAGAGTGTTAGTAAAGCGTCTGGAATGTTGCACCCGAGTACCAGGGGAGGAAAACTGAGACATATTTGAACACGTCTCCCGATCACATGGTTGATCATACTCTAGGTTCCACATGCATGTTTTAGCTGAAGGAAGAATACCTTAAACCTGGGTAGGTGAAACCTGTGGAATGGGTACCATGCAATATGACTTCAAAGGGTCTTCATTTGCTCACCGAACCTCTCCAATCCTAGCACTGCTGCGTTTATGCCCCTGTACACATGCTTGATTCTCTTTCGGAGACATAGCAATCCATAGGTTTTAAGATACTTACTAGTCAGGTACATTCTTAGGCGTTTAATATGGGGTGTGGAGTCCATTTCGTTGAGCAAGGAGTAGCTCTTGTCTATTCCATATTTGGCTTAAGGAACTTTATCTGTGCTCATTTCAATCTCTGGTTTTATGCAGCACCCCAACTCACCTTTACCCTTAAGCAAGAATAAGTTGGTTTTCTAAATTTGAGACCCTGTTCTGTTCTGTAATTCAGTTCCTGTGTAGCCAAGTTTACATTCCGTGTATTACTGATATCTTATGATGTTTCTTTTTCTGTGTGACTTATTTCAGTTAGAATCATCATACCTGAATCCACTCATTGTGCTGCTAAGGGCCTGATGACACAGATTTCATTGCTGAGTGATATTGCTTTGTAAGTAAATACCACAAGTTCTTTATCCATTTTTCACTTTCTGCGATGTTGAACTTGTACTGTAAACGAGGTTCTTGTAAACAGAGCCGTTCCAAACTTTGGGGTGGCTGTGTCTTTTTGATTTTAATTTCCCTAAGCTATAGGACCATAAGTGGAAGTGCCCTAGGTTCTGTTGCTTTGTTTTTTAGATGTTTCAGGAAACACCATACACTTCTCCCGAGTGGTTGTTGGCAATTTACATCCCGCCCATCAGCATAACAAGGCTCCCAGTTCTCCATGGCCTGTCCTGCCTTTCTGGATTTTACACTTTTTTCAGATGGCCCTTTTGACCCGGGGGAAGTGAGACTTCATTGTAGTGCAGATTTCCTTTGCAAGCTTGCTTGGTTGGCCAAAAAGGGCGTATGCGTTTTTTCCTGAATATATTCAGGAAAAAACGCATACGTCCTTTTTGGCCAAGTGCATCATTGTGGACGTTCTGCCTCTTTTCCTATGCTTTCAATGCAATTCCAGTCTACCTCCTGAAATCGGTTTCCTGCAATTCTGCCCCGCTTTCAAGTCCTCTTGGCAGCCTTACTTCAGTCTATTTTTGGACGATAGCTGTCATTTATAACTCTGCAGGTTTGTGAATTACAGTGCCCCTGAGCTCCTTTCTTCAACTCGCTTTCTTTTGAGCTGGCCGCAACAGCGCAGGATGGCTTCAGGCCCTAATCTGTTTCCGGTACGGCACGCTGAGCCTTTGGTTATTTCCTCTTCCTGGTGGGAAATGAGAGTTAAATTTGCCCGTCCAGACACCTCCAGCTAGCCTCTCATTGGTTCTCGCTATTCCTGTTCATCTTCCGCAGAAATTGCAAACTGTGCCAAACAGGAGGTTAAAGGCGCTGACTCTCCAAGTGGGGAGAGTGTTAGTAAAGCGTCTGGAATGTTGCACCCGAGTACCAGGGGAGGAAAACTGAGACATATTTGAACACGTCTCCCGATCACATGGTTGATCATACTCTGGGTTCCACATGCATGTTTTACCTGAAGGAAGAATACCTAAAACCTGGGTAGTTGAAACCCGTGGAATGGGTACCATGCAATATGACTTCAAAGGGTCTTCATTTGCTCACCGAACCTCTCCAATCCTATCACTGCTGCGTTTATGCCCCTGTACACATGCTTGATTCTCTTTCGGAGACATAGCAATCCATAGGTTGTAAGATACTTACTAGTCAGGTACATTCTTAGGCGTTTAATATGCGGTGTTGAGTCCATTTTGTTGAGCAAGGAGTAGCTCTTGTCTATTCCATATTTGGCTTAAGGAACTTTATCTGTGCTCATTTCAATCTCTGGTTTTATGCAGCACCCCAACTCACCTTTCCCCTTAAGCAAGCATAAGTTGGTTTTCTAAATTTGATAACCTGTTCTGTTTTGGAATTCAGTTCCTGTGTAGCCAAGTTTACATTCCGTGTATTAGTGATATCTTATGATGTTTTTTTTCTGTGTGACTTATTTCAGTTAGAATCATCGTACCTGAATCTACTCATTATGCTGCTACGGGCCTGATGACATAGATTTCATTGCTGAGTGATACTGCATTGTACGTAAGTACCACAAGTTCTTTATCCATTTTTCACTTTCTGCGATGTTGAACTTGTACTGTAAACGAGGTTCTTGTAAACAGAGCCGTTCCAAACTTTGGGGTGGCTGTGTCTTTTTGATTTTAATTTCCCTAAGCTATAGGACCATAAGTGGAAGTGCCCTAGGCTCTGTTGCTTTGTTTTTTAGATGTTTCAGGAAACACCATACACTTCTCCGGAGTGGTTGTTGGCAATTTACATCCCGCCCATCAGCATAACAAGGCTCCCAGTTCTCAATGGCCTGTTGCCATTCTGGATTTTACACTTTTTTCAGATGGCCCTTTTGACCGGGGGGAAGTGAGACTTCATTGTAGTGCAGATTTCCTTTGCAAGCTTGCTTGGTTGGCCAAAAAGGGCGTACGCGTTTTTTCCTGATTATATTCAGGAAAAAACGCGTACGCCCTTTTTGGCCAAGTGCATCATTGTGGACGTTCTGCCTCTTTTCCTATGCTTTCAATGCAATTCCAGTCTACCTCCTGAAATCGGTTTCCTGCAATTCTGCCCCGCTTTCAAGTCCTCTTGGCAGCCTTACTTCAGTGTATTTTTGGACGATAGCTGTCATTTATAACTCTGCAGGTTTGTGAATTACAGTGCCCCTGAGCTCCTTTCTTCAACTCGCTTTCTTGTGACCTGGCCGCAACACCGCAGGATGGCTTCAGGCCCTAATCTGGTTCCGGCATGGCACGCTGAGCCTTTGGTTAATTCCTCTTCCTGGTGGGAAATGAGAGTTAAATTTGCCCGTCCAGACACCTGCAGCTAGCCTCTCATTGGTTCTCGCTATTCCTGTTCATCTTCCGCAGAAATTGCAAACTGGGCCAAACAGGAGGTTAAAGGGACTGACTCTCCAAGTGGGGAGAGTGTTAGTAAAGCGTCTGGAATGTTGCACCCGAGTACCAGGGGAGGAAAACTGAGACATATTTGAACACGTCTCCCAATCACATGGTTGATCATACTCTAGGTTCCACATGCATGTTTTAGCTGAAGGAAGAATACCTTAAACCTGGGTAGGTGAAACCTGTGGAATGGGTACCATGCAATATGACTTCAAAGGGTCTTCATTTGCTCACCGAACCTCTCCAATCCTAGCACTGCTGCGTTTATGCCCCTGTACACATGCTTGATTCTCTTTCGGAGACATAGCAATCCATAGGTTTTAAGATACTTACTAGTCAGGTACATTCGTAGGCGTTTAATATGGGGTGTTGAGTCCATTTCGTTGAGCAAGGAGTAGCTCTTGTCTATTCCATATTTGGCTTAAGGAACTTTATCTGTGCTCATTTCAATCTCTGGTTTTATGCAGCACCCCAACTCACCTTTACCCTTAAGCAAGAATAAGTTGGTTTTCTAAATTTGAGACCCTGTTCTGTTCTGTAATTCAGTTCCTGTGTAGCCAAGTTTACATTCCGTGTATTACTGATATCTTATGATGTTTCTTTTTCTGTGTGACTTATTTCAGTTAGAATCATCATACCTGAATCCACTCATTGTGCTGATAAGGGCCTGATGACACAGATTTCATTGCTGAGTGATATTGCTTTGTAAGTAAATACCACAACTTCTTTATCCATTTTTCACTTTCTGCGATGTTGAACTTGTACTGTAAACGAGGTTCTTGTAAACAGAGCCGTTCCAAACTTTGGGGTGGCTGTGTCTTTTTGATTTTAATTTCCCTAAGCTATAGGACCATAAGTGGAAGTGCCCTAGGTTCTGTTGCTTTGTTTTTTAGATGTTTCAGGAAACACCATACACTTCTCCCGAGTGGTTGTTGGCAATTTACATCCCGCCCATCAGCATAACAAGGCTCCCAGTTCTCCATGGCCTGTCCTGCCTTTCTGGATTTTACACTTTTTTCAGATGGCCCTTTTGACCGGGGGGAAGTGAGACTTCATTGTAGTGCAGATTTCCTTTGCAAGCTTGCTTGGTTGGCCAAAAAGGGCGTATGCGTTTTTTCCTGAATATATTCAGGAAAAAACGCATACGCCCTTTTTGGCCAAGTGCATCATTGTGGACGTTCTGCCTCTTTTCCTATGCTTTCAATGCAATTCCAGTCTACCTCCTGAAATCGGTTTCCTGCAATTCTGCCCCACTTTCAAGTCCTCTTGGCAGCCTTACTTCAGTCTATTTTTGGACGATAGCTGTCATTTATAACTCTGCAGGTTTGTGAATTACAGTGCCCCTGAGCTCCTTTCTTCAACTCGCTTTCTTGTGACCTGGCCGCAACACCGCAGGATGGCTTCAGGCCCTAATCTGGTTCCGGCACGGCACACTGAGCCTTTGGTTAATTCCTCTTCCTGGTGGGAAATGAGAGTTAAATTTGCCCATCCAGACCCCTCCAGCTAGTCTCTCATTGGTTCTCGCTATTCCTCTTCATCTTCCACAGAAATTGCAAACTGGGCCAAACAGGAGGTTAAAGGGACTGACTCTCCAAGTCGGGAGAGTGTTAGTTAAGCATCTGGAATGTTGCACCCGAGTACCAGGGTACGAAAACTGAGACATATTTGAACACGTCTCCCGATCACATGGTTGATCATACTCTGGGTTCCACATGCATGTTTTAGCTGAAGGAAGAATACCTTAAACCTGGTGAGTTGAGACCCGTGTAATGGGTACCATGCAATATGACTTCAAAGGGTCTTCATTTGCTCACCGAACCTCTCCAATCCTATCACTGCTGCGTTTATGCCCCTGTACACATGCTTGATTCTCTTTCGGAGACATAGCAATCCATAGGTTTTAAGATACTTACTAGTCAGGTACATTCTTAGGCGTTTAATATGGGGTGTTGAGTCCATTTCGTTGAGCAAGGAGTAGCTCTTGTCTATTCCATATTTGGCTTAAGGAACTTTATCTGTGCTCATTTCAATCTCTGGTTTTATGCAGCACCCCAACTCACCTTTCCCCTTAAGCAAGCATAAGTTGGTTTTCTAAATTTGAGACCCTGTTCTGTTTTGGAATGCAGTTCCTGTGTAGCCAAGTTTACATTCCGTGTATTAGTGATATCTTATGATGTTTCTTTTTCTGTGTGACTTATTTCAGTTAGAATCATCGTACCTGAATCCACTCATTATGCTGCTACGGGCCTGATGACATAGATTTCATTGCTGAGTGATACTGCATTGTACGTAAGTACCACAAGTTCTTTATCCATTTTTCACTTTCTGTGATATTGAACTTGTACGGTAAACGAGGTTCTTGTAAACGGAGGCGTCCCAAACTTTGGGGTGGCTGTGTCTTTTTGATTTTAATTTCCCTAAGCTATAGGACCATAAGTGGAAGTGCCCTAGGCTCTGTTGCTTTGTTTTTTAGATGTTTCAGGAAACACCATACACTTCTCCCGAGTGTCTGTTGGCAATTTACATCCCGCCCATCAGCATAACAAGGCTCCCAGTTCTCCATGGCCTGTCCTGCCTTTCTGGATTTTACACTTTTTTCAGATGGCCCTTTTGACCGGGGGGAAGTGAGACTTCATTGTAGTGCAGATTTCCTTTGCAAGCTTGCTTGATTGGCCAAAAAGGGCGTATGCGTTTTTTCCTGAATATATTCAGGAAAAAACGCATACGCCCTTTTTGGCCAAGTGCATCATTGTGGACGTTCTGCCTCTTTTCCTATGCTTTCAATGCAATTCCAGTCTACCTCCTGAAATCGGTTTCCTGCAATTCTGCCCCGCTTTCAAGTCCTCTTGGCAGCCTTACTTCAGTCTATTTTTGGACGATAGCTGTCATTTATAACTCTGCAGGTTTGTGAATTACAGTGCCCCTGAGCTCCTTTCTTCAACTCGCTTTCTTGTGACCTGGCCGCAACACCGCAGGATGGCTTCAGGCCCTAATCTGGTTCTGGCACGGCACGCTGAGCCTTTGGTTAATTCCTCTTCCTGGTGGGAAATGAGAGTTAAATTTGCCCATCCAGACACCTCCAGCTAGTCTCTCATTGGTTCTCGCTATTCCTGTTCATCTTCCACAGAAATTGCAAACTGGGCCAAACAGGAGGTTAAAGGGACTGACTTTCCAAGTCGGGAGAGTGTTAGTAAAGCATCTGGAATGTTGCACCCGAGTACCAGGGTACGAAAACTGAGACATATTTCAACACGTCTCCCGATCACATGGTTGATCATACTCTGGGTTCCACATGCATCTTTTAGCTGAAGGAAGAATACCTTAAACCTGGAGAGTTGAGACCCGTGGAATGGGTACCGTGCAATATGACTTCAAAGGGTCTTCATTTGCTCACCGAACCTCTCCAATCCTATCACTGCTGCATTTATGCCCCTGTACACACGCTTGATTCTCTTTTGGAGACATAGCAATCCATAGGTTTTAAGATACTTACTAGTCAGGTACATTCTTAGGCGTTTAATATGGGGTTTTGAGTCCATTTCGTTGAGCAAGGAGTAGCTCTTGTCTATTCCATATTTGGCTTAAGGAACTTTATCTGTGCTCATTTCAATCTCTGGTTTTATGCAGCACCCCAACTCACCTTTCCCCTTAAGCAAGCATAAGTTGGTTTTCTAAATTTGAGACCCTGTTCTGTTTTGGAATGCAGTTCCTGTGTAGCCAAGTTTACATTCCGTGTATTAGTGATATCTTATGATGTTTCTTTTTCTGTGTGACTTATTTCAGTTAGAATCATCGTACCTGAATCCACTCATTATGCTGCTACGGGCCTGATGACATAGATTTCATTGCTGAGTGATACTGCATTGTACGTAAGTACCACAAGTTCTTTATCCATTTTTGACTTTCTGTGATATTGAACTTGTACGGTAAACGAGGTTCTTGTAAACGGAGGCGTCCCGAACTTTGGGGTGGCTGTGTCTTTTTGATTTTAATTTCCCTAAGCTATAGGACCATAAGTGGAAGTGCCCTAGGCTCTGTTGCTTTGTTTTTTAGATGTTTCAGGAAACACCATACACTTCTCCTGAGTGTCTGTTGGCAATTTACATCCCGCCCATCAGCATAACAAGGCTCCCAGTTCTCCATGGCCTGTCCTGCCTTTCTGGATTTTACACTTTTTTCAGATGGCCCTTTTGACCGGGGGGAAGTGAGACTTCATTGTAGTGCAGATTTCCTTTGCAAGTTTGCTTGGTTGGCCAAAAAGGGCGTATGCGTTTTTTCCTGAATATATTCAGGAAAAAACGCATACGCCCTTTTTGGCCAAGTGCATCATTGTGGACGTTCTGCCTCTTTTCCTATGCTTTCAATGCAATTCCAGTCTACCTCCTGAAATCGGTTTCCTGTAATTCTGCCCCGCTTTCAAGTCCTCTTGGCAGCCTTACTTCAATATATTTTTGGACGATAGCTGTCATTTATAACTCTGCAGGTTTGTGAATTACAGTGCCCCTGAGCTCCTTTCTTCAACTCGCTTTCTTGTGACCTGGCCGCAACACCGCAGGATGTCTTCAGGCCCTAATCTGGTTCTGGCACGGCACGCTGAGCCTTTGGTTAATTCCTCTTCCTGGTGGGAAATGAGAGTTAAATTTGCCCATCCAGACACCTCCAGCTAGTCTCTCATTGGTTCTCGCTATTCCTCTTCATCTTCCACAGAAATTGCAAACTGGGCCAAACAGGAGGTTAAAGGGACTGACTCTCCAAGTCGGGAGAGTGTTAGTTAAGCATCTGGAATGTTGCACCCGAGTACCAGGGGAGGAAAACTGAGACATATTTGAACACGTCTCCCGATCACATGGTTGATCATACTCTGGGTTCCACATGCATGTTTTAGCTGAAGGAAGAATACCTTAAACCTGGAGAGTTGAGACCCTTGTAATGGGTACCATGCAATATGACTTCAAAGGGTCTTCATTTGCTCACCGAACCTCTCCAATCCTATCACTGCTGCGTTTATGCCCCTGTACACATGCTTGATTCTCTTTCGGAGACATAGCAATCCATAGGTTTTAAGATACTTACTAGTCAGGTACATTCTTAGGCGTTTAATATGGGGTGTTGAGTCCATTTCGTTGAGCAAGGAGTAGCTCTTGTCTATTCCATATTTGGCTTAAGGAACTTTATCTGTGCTCATTTCAATCTCTGGTTTTATGCAGCACCCCAACTCACCTTTACCCTTAAGCAAGCATAAGTTGGTTTTCTAAATTTGAGACCCTGTTCTGTTCTGTAATTCAGTTCCTGTGTAGCCAAGTTTACATTCCGTGTATTAGTGATATCTTATGATGTTTCTTTTTCTGTGTGACTTACTTCAGTTAGAATCATCGTACCTGAATCCACTCATTATGCTGCTACGGGCCTGATGACATAGATTTCATTGCTGAGTGATACTGCATTGTACGTAAGTACCACAAGTTCTTTATCCATTTTTCACTTTCTGTGATATTGAACTTGTACGGTAAACGAGGTTCTTGTAAACGGAGGCGTCCCAAACTTTGGGGTGGCTGTGTCTTTTTGATTTTAATTTCCCTAAGCTATAGGACCATAAGTGGAAGTGCCCTAGGCTCTGTTGCTTTGTTTTTTAGATGTTTCAGGAAACACCATACACTTCTCCCGAGTGGTTGTTGGCAATTTACATCCCGCCCATCAGCATAACAAGGCTCCCAGTTCTCCATGGCCTGTCCTGCCTTTCTGGATTTTACACTTTTTTCAGATGGCCCTTTTGACCGGGGGGAAGTGAGACTTCATTGTAGTGCAGATTTCCTTTGCAAGCTTGCTTGATTGGCCAAAAAGGGCGTATGCGTTTTTTCCTGAATATATTCAGGAAAAAACGCATACGCCCTTTTTGGCCAAGTGCATCATTGTGGACGTTCTGCCTCTTTTCCTATGCTTTCAATGCAATTCCAGTCTACCTCCTGAAATCGGTTTCCTGCAATTCTGCCCCGCTTTCAAGTCCTCTTGGCAGCCTTACTTCAGTATATTTTTGGACGATAGCTGTCATTTATAACTCTGCAGGTTTGTGAATTACAGTGCCCCTGAGCTCCTTTCTTCAACTCGCTTTCTTTTGAGCTGGCCGCAACAGCGCAGGATGGCTTCAGGCCCTAATCTGGTTCCGGTACGGCACGCTGAGCCTTTGGTTATTTCCTCTTCCTGGTGGGAAATGAGAGTTAAATTTGCCCGTCCAGACACCTCCAGCTAGCCTCTCATTGGTTCTCGCTATTCCTGTTCATCTTCCGCAGAAATTGCAAACTGGGCCAAACAGGAGGTTAAAGGCGCTGACTCTCCAAGTGGGGAGAGTGTTAGTAAAGCGTCTGGAATGTTGCACCCGAGTACCAGGGGAGGAAAACTGAGACATATTTGAACACGTCTCCTGATCACATGGTTGATCATACTCTGGGTTCCACATGCATGTTTTACCTGAAGGAAGAATACCTAAAACCTGGGTAGTTGAAACCCGTGGAATGGGTACCATGCAATATGACTTCAAAGGGTCTTCATTTGCTCACCGAACCTCTCCAATCCTATCACTGCTGCGTTTATGCCCCTGTACACATGCTTGATTCTCTTTCGGAGACATAGCAATCCATAGGTTTTAAGATACTTACTAGTCAGGTACATTCTTAGGCGTTTAATATGCGGTGTTGAGTCCATTTCGTTGAGCAAGGAGTAGCTCTTGTCTATTCCATATTTGGCTTAAGGAACTTTATCTGTGCTCATTTCAATCTCTGGTTTTATGTAGCAACCCAACTCACCTTTCCCCTTAAGCAAGCATAAGTTGGTTTTCTAAATTTGATAACCTGTTCTGTTTTGGAATTCAGTTCCTGTGTAGCCAAGTTTACATTCCGTGTATTAGAGATATCTTATGATGTTTCTTTTTCTGTGTGACTTATTTCAGTTAGAATCATCGTACCTGAATCTACTCATTATGCTGCTACGGGCCTGATGACATAGATTTCATTGCTGAGTGATACTGCATTGTACGTAAGTACCACAAGTTCTTTATCCATTTTTCACTTTCTGCGATGTTGAACTTGTACTGTAAACGAGGTTCTTGTAAACAGAGCCGTTCCAAACTTTGGGGTGGCTGTGTCTTTTTGATTTTAATTTCCCTAAGCTATAGGACCATATGTGGAAGTGCCCTAGGCTCTGTTGCTTTGTTTTTTAGATGTTTCAGGAAACACCATACACTTCTCCCGAGTGTCTGTTGGCAATTTACATCCCGCCCATCAGCATAACAAGGCTCCCAGTTCTCCATGGCCTGTCCTGCCTTTCTGGATTTTACACTTTTTTCAGATGGCCCTTTTGACCGGGGGGAAGTGAGACTTCATTGTAGTGCAGATTTCCTTTGCAAGCTTGCTTGGTTGGCCAAAAAGGGCGTATGCGTTTTTTCCTGAATATATTCAGGGAAAAAACGCATACGCCCTTTTTGGCCAAGTGCATCATTGTGGACGTTCTGCCTCTTTTCCTATGCTTTCAATGCAATTCCAGTCTACCTCCTGAAATCGGTTTCCTGCAATTTTGCCCCGCTTTCAAGTCCTCTTGGCAGCCTTACTTCAGTCTATTTTTGGACGATAGCTGTCATTTATAACTCTGCAGGTTTGTGAATTACAGTGCCCCTGAGCTCCTTTCTTCAACTCGCTTTCTTGTGAGCTGGCCGCAACACCGCAGGATGGCTTCAGGCCCTAATCTGGTTCCGGCCCGGCATGCTGAGCCTTTGGTTAATTCCTCTTCCTGGTGGGAAATGAGAGTTAAATTTGCCCGTCCAGGCACCTCCAGCTAGCCTCTCATTGGTTCTCGCTATTCCTGTTCATCTTCCGCAGAAATTGCAAACTGGGCCAAACAGGAGGTTAAAGGGACTGACTCTCCAAGTGGGGAGAGTGTTAGTAAAGCGTCTGGAATGTTGCACCCGAGTACCAGGGGAGGAAAACTGAGACATATTTGAACACGTCTCCCAATCACATGGTTGATCATACTCTAGGTTCCACATGCATGTTTTAGCTGAAGGAAGAATACCTTAAACCTGGGTAGGTGAAACCTGTGGAATGGGTACCATGCAATATGACTTCAAAGGGTCTTCATTTGCTCACCGAACCTCTCCAATCCTAGCACTGCTGCGTTTATGCCCCTGTACACATGCTTGATTCTCTTTCGGAGACATAGCAATCCATAGGTTTTAAGATACTTACTAGTCAGGTACATTCTTAGGCGTTTAATATGGGGTGTTGAGTCCATTTCGTTGAGCAAGGAGTAGCTCTTGTCTATTCCATATTTGGCTTAAGGAACTTTATCTGTGCTCATTTCAATCTCTGGTTTTATGCAGCACCCCAACTCACCTTTACCCTTAAGCAAGCATAAGTTGGTTTTCTAAATTTGAGACCCTGTTCTGTTCTGTAATTCAGTTCCTGTGTAGCCAAGTTTACATTCCGTGTATTACTGATATCTTATGATGTTTCTTTTTCTGTGTGACATATTTTAGTTAGAATCATCATACCTGAATCCACTCATTGTGCTGCTAAGGGCCTGATGACACAGATTTCATTGCTGAGTGATATTGCTTTGTAAGTAAATACCACAACTTCTTTATCCATTTTTCACTTTCTGCGATGTTGAACTTGTACTGTAAACGAGGTTCTTGTAAACAGAGCCGTTCCAAACTTTGGGGTGGCTGTGTCTTTTTGATTTTAATTTCCCTAAGCTATAGGACCATAAGTGGAAGTGCCCTAGGTTCTGTTGCTTTGTTTTTTAGATGTTTCAGGAAACACCATACACTTCTCCCGAGTGGTTGTTGGCAATTTACATCCCGCCCATCAGCATAACAAGGCTCCCAGTTCTCCATGGCCTGTCCTGCCTTTCTGGATTTTACACTTTTTTCAGATGGCCCTTTTGACCGGGGGGAAGTGAGACTTCATTGTAGTGCAGATTTCCTGTGCAAGCTTGCTTGGTTGGCCAAAAAGTGCGTATGCGTTTTTTCCTGAATATATTCAGGAAAAAACGCATACGCCCTTTTTGGCCAAGTGCATCATTGTGGACGTTCTGCCTCTTTTCCTATGCTTTCAATGCAATTTCAGTCTACCTCCTGAAATCGGTTTCCTGCAATTCTGCCCCGCTTTCAAGTCCTCTTGGCAGCCTTACTTCAGTCTATTTTTGGACGATAGCTGTCATTTATAACTCTGCAGGTTTGTGAATTACAGTGCCCCTGAGCTCCTTTCTTCAACTCGCTTTCTTGTGACCTGGCCGCAACACCGCAGGATGGCTTCATGCCCTAATCTGGTTCTGGCACGGCACGCTGAGCCTTTGGTTATTTCCTCCTCCTGGTGGGAAATGAGAGTTAAATTTGCCCGGCCAGACACCTCCAGCTAGCCTCTCATTGGTTCTCGCTATTCCTGTTCATCTTCCGCAGAAATTGCAAACTGGGCCAAACAGGAGGTTAAAGGCGCTGACTCTCCAAGTGGGGAGAGTGTTAGTAAAGCGTCTGGAATGTGCACCCGAGTACCAGGGGAGGAAAACTGAGACATATTTGAACACGTCTCCCGATCACATGGTTGATCATACTCTGGGTTCCACATGCATGTTTTAGCTGAAGGAAGAATACCTTAAACCTGGAGAGTTGAGACCCGTGTAATGGGTACCATGCAATATGACTTCAAAGGGTCTTCATTTGCTCACCGAACCTCTCCAATCCTATCACTGCTGCGTTTATGCCCCTGTACACATGCTTGATTCTCTTTCGGAGACATAGCAATCCATAGGTTTTAAGATACTTACTAGTCAGGTACATTCTTAGGCGTTTAATATGGGGTGTTGAGTCCATTTCGTTGAGCAAGGAGTAGCTCTTGTCTATTCCATATTTGGCTTAAGGAACTTTATCTGTGCTCATTTCAATCTCTGGTTTTATGCAGCACCCAATCTCACCTTTCCGCTTAAACAAGCATAAGTTGGTTTTCTAAATTTGAGACCCTGTTCTGTTCTGTAATTCAGTTCCTGTGTAGCCAAGTTTACATTCCGTGTATTACTGATATCTTATGATGTTTCTTTTTCTGTGTGACTTATTTCAGTTAGAATCATCATACCTGAATCCACTCATTGTGCTGCTAAGGGCCTGATGACACAGATTTCATTGCTTGGTGATATTGCTTTGTAAGTAAATACCACAACTTCTTTATCCATTTTTCACTTTCTGCGATGTTGAACTTGTACTGTAAACGAGGTTCTTGTAAACAGAGCCGTTCCAAACTTTGGGGTGGCTGTGTCTTTTTGATTTTAATTTCCCTAAGCTATAGGACCATAAGTGGAAGTGCCCTAGGCTCTGTTGCTTTGTTTTTTAGATGTTTCAGGAAACACCATACACTTCTCCTGAGTGTCTGTTGGAAATTTACATCCCGCCCATCAGCATAACAAGGCTCCCAGTTCTCCATGGCCTGTCCTGCCTTTCTGGATTTTACACTTTTTTCAGATGGCCCTTTTGACCGGGGGGAAGTGAGACTTCATTGTAGTGCAGATTTCCTTTGCAAGTTTGCTTGGTTGGCCAAAAAGGGCGTATGCGTTTTTTCCTGAATATATTCAGGAAAAAACGCATACGCCCTTTTTGGCCAAGTACATCATTGTGGACGTTCTGCCTCTTTTCCTATGCTTTCAATGCAATTCCAGTCTACCTCCTGAAATCGGTTTCCTGCAATTCTGCCCCGCTTTCAAGTCCTCTTGGCAGCCTTACTTCAGTCTATTTTTGGACGATAGCTGTCATTTATAACTCTGCAGGTTTGTGAATTACAGTGCCCCTGAGCTCCTTTCTTCAACTCGCTTTCTTGTGACCTGGCCGCAACACCGCAGGATGTCTTCAGGCCCTAATCTGGTTCTGGCACGGCACGCTGAGCCTTTGGTTAATTCCTCTTCCTGGTGGGAAATGAGAGTTAAATTTGCCCATCCAGACACCTCCAGCTAGTCTCTCATTGGTTCTCGCTATTCCTGTTCATCTTCCACAGAAATTGCAAACTGGGCCAAACAGGAGGTTAAAGGGACTGACTCTCCAAGTCGGGAGAGTGTTAGTAAAGCATCTGGAATGTTGCACCCGAGTACCAGGGTACGAAAACTGAGACATATTTGAACACGTCTCCCGATCACATGGTTGATCATACTCTGGGTTCCACATGCATCTTTTAGCTGAAGGAAGAATACCTTAAACCTGGAGAGTTGAGACCCGTGGAATGGGTACCGTGCAATATGACTTCAAAGGGTCTTCATTTGCTCACCGAACCTCTCCAATCCTATCACTGCTGCATTTATGCCCCTGTACACACGCTTGATTCTCTTTTGGAGACATAGCAATCCATAGGTTTTAAGATACTTACTAGTCAGGTACATTCTTAGGCGTTTAATATGGGGTTTTGAGTCCATTTCGTTGAGCAAGGAGTAGCTCTTGTCTATTCCATATTTGGCTTAAGGAACTTTATCTGTGCTCATTTCAATCTCTGGTTTTATGCAGCACCCCAACTCACCTTTCCCCTTAAGCAAGCATAAGTTGGTTTTCTAAATTTGAGACCCTGTTCTGTTTTGGAATGCAGTTCCTGTGTAGCCAAGTTTACATTCCGTGTATTAGTGATATCTTATGATGTTTCTTTTTCTGTGTGACTTATTTCAGTTAGAATCATCGTACCTGAATCCACTCATTATGCTGCTACGGGCCTGATGACATAGATTTCATTGCTGAGTGATACTGCATTGTACGTAAGTACCACAAGTTCTTTATCCATTTTTCACTTTCTGTGATATTGAACTTGTACGGTAAACGAGGTTCTTGTAAACGGAGGCGTCCCAAACTTTGGGGTGGCTGTGTCTTTTTGATTTTAATTTCCCTAAGCTATAGGACCATAAGTGGAAGTGCCCTAGGCTCTGTTGCTTTGTTTTTTAGATGTTTCAGGAAACACCATACACTTCTCCCGAGTGGTTGTTGGCAATTTACATCCCGCCCATCAGCATAACAAGGCTCCCAGTTCTCCATGGCCTGTCCTGCCTTTCTGGATTTTACACTTTTTTCAGATGGCCCTTTTGACCGGGGGGAAGTGAGACTTCATTGTAGTGCAGATTTCCTTTGCAAGCTTGCTTGATTGGCCAAAAAGGGCGTATGCGTTTTTTCCTGAATATATTCAGGAAAAAACGCATACGCCCTTTTTGGCCAAGTGCATCATTGTGGACGTTCTGCCTCTTTTCCTGTGCTTTCAGTGCAATTCCAGTCTACCTCCTGAAATCGGTTTCCTGCAATTCTGCCCCGCTTTCAAGTCCTCTTGGCAGCCTTACTTCAGTCTATTTTTGGACGATAGCTGTCATTTATAACTCTGCAGGTTTGTGAATTACAGTGCCCCTGAGCTCCTTTCTTCAACTCGCTTTCTTGTGACCTGGCCGCAACACCGCAGGATGGCTTCAGGCCCTAATCTGGTTCTGGCACGGCACGCTGAGCCTTTGGTTAATTCCTCTTCCTGGTGGGAAATGAGAGTTAAATTTGCCCATCCAGACACCTCCAGCTAGTCTCTCATTGGTTCTCGCTATTCCTGTTCATCTTCCACAGAAATTGCAAACTGGGCCAAACAGGAGGTTAAAGGGACTGACTTTCCAAGTCGGGAGAGTGTTAGTAAAGCATCTGGAATGTTGCACCCGAGTACCAGGGTACGAAAACTGAGACATATTTCAACACGTCTCCCGATCACATGGTTGATCATACTCTGGGTTCCACATGCATCTTTTAGCTGAAGGAAGAATACCTTAAACCTGGAGAGTTGAGACCCGTGGAATGGGTACCGTGCAATATGACTTCAAAGGGTCTTCATTTGCTCACCGAACCTCTCCAATCCTATCACTGCTGCATTTATGCCCCTGTACACACGCTTGATTCTCTTTTGGAGACATAGCAATCCATAGGTTTTAAGATACTTACTAGTCAGGTACATTCTTAGGCGTTTAATATGGGGTTTTGAGTCCATTTCGTTGAGCAAGGAGTAGCTCTTGTCTATTCCATATTTGGCTTAAGGAACTTTATCTGTGCTCATTTCAATCTCTGGTTTTATGCAGCACCCCAACTCACCTTTCCCCTTAAGCAAGCATAAGTTGGTTTTCTAAATTTGAGACCCTGTTCTGTTTTGGAATGCAGTTCCTGTGTAGCCAAGTTTACATTCCGTGTATTAGTGATATCTTATGATGTTTCTTTTTCTGTGTGACTTATTTCAGTTAGAATCATCGTACCTGAATCCACTCATTATGCTGCTACGGGCATGATGACATAGATTTCATTGCTGAGTGATACTGCATTGTACGTAAGTACCACAAGTTCTTTATCCATTTTTGACTTTCTGTGATATTGAACTTGTACGGTAAACGAGGTTCTTGTAAACGGAGGCGTCCCGAACTTTGGGGTGGCTGTGTCTTTTTGATTTTAATTTCCCTAAGCTATAGGACCATAAGTGGAAGTGCCCTAGGCTCTGTTGCTTTGTTTTTTAGATGTTTCAGGAAACACCATACACTTCTCCTGAGTGTCTGTTGGCAATTTACATCCCGCCCATCAGCATAACAAGGCTCCCAGTTCTCCATGGCCTGTCCTGCCTTTCTGGATTTTACACTTTTTTCAGATGGCCCTTTTGACCGGGGGGAAGTGAGACTTCATTGTAGTGCAGATTTCCTTTGCAAGTTTGCTTGGTTGGCCAAAAAGGGCGTATGCGTTTTTTCCTGAATATATTCAGGAAAAAACGCATACGCCCTTTTTGGCCAAGTGCATCATTGTGGACGTTCTGCCTCTTTTCCTATGCTTTCAATGCAATTCCAGTCTACCTCCTGAAATCGGTTTCCTGTAATTCTGCCCCGCTTTCAAGTCCTCTTGGCAGCCTTACTTCAGTCTATTTTTGGACGATAGCTGTCATTTATAACTCTGCAGGTTTGTGAATTACAGTGCCCCTGAGCTCCTTTCTTCAACTCGCTTTCTTGTGACCTGGCCGCAACACCGCAGGATGTCTTCAGGCCCTAATCTGGTTCTGGCACGGCACGCTGAGCCTTTGGTTAATTCCTCTTCCTGGTGGGAAATGAGAGTTAAATTTGCCCATCCAGACACCTCCAGCTAGTCTCTCATTGGTTCTCGCTATTCCTCTTCATCTTCCACAGAAATTGCAAACTGGGCCAAACAGGAGGTTAAAGGGACTGACTCTCCAAGTCGGGAGAGTGTTAGTTAAGCATCTGGAATGTTGCACCCGAGTACCAGGGTACGAAAACTGAGACATATTTGAACACGTCTCCCGATCACATGGTTGATCATACTCTGGGTTCCACATGCATGTTTTAGCTGAAGGAAGAATACCTTAAACCTGGTGAGTTGAGACCCGTGTAATGGGTACCATGCAATATGACTTCAAAGGGTCTTCATTTGCTCACCGAACCTCTCCAATCCTATCACTGCTGCGTTTATGCCCCTGTACACATGCTTGATTCTCTTTCGGAGACATAGCAATCCATAGGTTTTAAGATACTTACTAGTCAGGTACATTCTTAGGCGTTTAATATGGGGTGTTGAGTCCATTTCGTTGAGCAAGGAGTAGCTCTTGTCTATTCCATATTTGGCTTAAGGAACTTTATCTGTGCTCATTTCAATCTCTGGTTTTATGCAGCACCCCAACTCACCTTTACCCTTAAGCAAGCATAAGTTGGTTTTCTAAATTTGAGACCCTGTTCTGTTTTGGAATGCAGTTCCTGTGTAGCCAAGTTTACATTCCGTGTATTAGTGATATCTTATGATGTTTCTTTTTCTGTGTGACTTATTTCAGTTAGAATCATCGTACCTGAATCCACTCATTATGCTGCTACGGGCCTGATGACATAGATTTCATTGCTGAGTGATACTGCATTGTACGTAAGTACCACAAGTTCTTTATCCATTTTTCACTTTCTGTGATATTGAACTTGTACGGTAAACGAGGTTCTTGTAAACGGAGGCGTCCCAAACTTTGGGGTGGCTGTGTCTTTTTGATTTTAATTTCCCTAAGCTATAGGACCATAAGTGGAAGTGCCCTAGGCTCTGTTGCTTTGTTTTTTAGATGTTTCAGGAAACACCATACACTTCTCCCGAGTGTCTGTTGGCAATTTACATCCCGCCCATCAGCATAACAAGGCTCCCAGTTCTCCATGGCCTGTCCTGCCTTTCTGGATTTTACACTTTTTTCAGATGGCCCTTTTGACCGGGGGGAAGTGAGACTTCATTGTAGTGCAGATTTCCTTTGCAAGCTTGCTTGATTGGCCAAAAAGGGCGTATGCGTTTTTTCCTGAATATATTCAGGAAAAAACGCATACGCCCTTTTTGGCCAAGTGCATCATTGTGGACGTTCTGCCTCTTTTCCTATGCTTTCAATGCAATTCCAGTCTACCTCCTGAAATCGGTTTCCTGCAATTCTGCCCCGCTTTCAAGTCCTCTTGGCAGCCTTACTTCAGTCTATTTTTGGACGATAGCTGTCATTTATAACTCTGCAGGTTTGTGAATTACAGTGCCCCTGAGCTCCTTTCTTCAACTCGCTTTCTTGTGACCTGGCCGCAACACCGCAGGATGTCTTCAGGCCCTAATCTGGTTCTGGCACGGCACGCTGAGCCTTTGGTTAATTCCTCTTCCTGGTGGGAAATGAGAGTTAAATTTGCCCATCCAGACACCTCCAGCTAGTCTCTCATTGGTTCTCGCTATTCCTGTTCATCTTCCACAGAAATTGCAAACTGGGCCAAACAGGAGGTTAAAGGGACTGACTCTCCAAGTCGGGAGAGTGTTAGTAAAGCATCTGGAATGTTGCACCCGAGTACCAGGGTACGAAAACTGAGACATATTTCAACACGTCTCCCGATCACATGGTTGATCATACTCTGGGTTCCACATGCATCTTTTAGCTGAAGGAAGAATACCTTAAACCTGGAGAGTTGAGACCCGTGGAATGGGTACCGTGCAATATGACTTCAAAGGGTCTTCATTTGCTCACCGAACCTCTCCAATCCTATCACTGCTGCATTTATGCCCCTGTACACACGCTTGATTCTCTTTTGGAGACATAGCAATCCATAGGTTTTAAGATACTTACTAGTCAGGTACATTCTTAGGCGTTTAATATGGGGTTTTGAGTCCATTTCGTTGAGCAAGGAGTAGCTCTTGTCTATTCCATATTTGGCTTAAGGAACTTTATCTGTGCTCATTTCAATCTCTGGTTTTATGCAGCACCCCAACTCACCTTTACCCTTAAGCAAGCATAAGTTGGTTTTCTAAATTTGAGACCCTGTTCTGTTTTGGAATGCAGTTCCTGTGTAGCCAAGTTTACATTCCGTGTATTAGTGATATCTTATGATGTTTCTTTTTCTGTGTGACTTATTTCAGTTAGAATCATCGTACCTGAATCCACTCATTATGCTGCTACGGGCCTGATGACATAGATTTCATTGCTGAGTGATACTGCATTGTACGTAAGTACCACAAGTTCTTTATCCATTTTTCACTTTCTGTGATATTGAACTTGTACGGTAAACGAGGTTCTTGTAAACGGAGGCGTCCCAAACTTTGGGGTGGCTGTGTCTTTTTGATTTTAATTTCCCTAAGCTATAGGACCATAAGTGGAAGTGCCCTAGGCTCTGTTGCTTTGTTTTTTAGATGTTTCAGGAAACACCATACACTTCTCCCGAGTGTCTGTTGGCAATTTACATCCCGCCCATCAGCATAACAAGGCTCCCAGTTCTCCATGGCCTGTCCTGCCTTTCTGGATTTTACACTTTTTTCAGATGGCCCTTTTGACCGGGGGGAAGTGAGACTTCATTGTAGTGCAGATTTCCTTTGCAAGCTTGCTTGATTGGCCAAAAAGGGCGTATGCGTTTTTTCCTGAATATATTCAGGAAAAAACGCATACGCCCTTTTTGGCCAAGTGCATCATTGTGGACGTTCTGCCTCTTTTCCTGTGCTTTCAGTGCAATTCCAGTCTACCTCCTGAAATCGGTTTCCTGCAATTCTGCCCCGCTTTCAAGTCCTCTTGGCAGCCTTACTTCAGTCTATTTTTGGACGATAGCTGTCATTTATAACTCTGCAGGTTTGTGAATTACAGTGCCCCTGAGCTCCTTTCTTCAACTCGCTTTCTTGTGACCTGGCCGCAACACCGCAGGATGGCTTCAGGCCCTAATCTGGTTCTGGCACGGCACGCTGAGCCTTTGGTTAATTCCTCTTCCTGGTGGGAAATGAGAGTTAAATTTGCCCATCCAGACACCTCCAGCTAGTCTCTCATTGGTTCTCGCTATTCCTGTTCATCTTCCACAGAAATTGCAAACTGGGCCAAACAGGAGGTTAAAGGGACTGACTCTCCAAGTCGGGAGAGTGTTAGTAAAGCATCTGGAATGTTGCACCCGAGTACCAGGGTACGAAAACTGAGACATATTTCAACACGTCTCCCGATCACATGGTTGATCATACTCTGGGTTCCACATGCATCTTTTAGCTGAAGGAAGAATACCTTAAACCTGGAGAGTTGAGACCCGTGGAATGGGTACCGTGCAATATGACTTCAAAGGGTCTTCATTTGCTCACCGAACCTCTCCAATCCTATCACTGCTGCATTTATGCCCCTGTACACACGCTTGATTCTCTTTTGGAGACATAGCAATCCATAGGTTTTAAGATACTTACTAGTCAGGTACATTCTTAGGCGTTTAATATGGGGTTTTGAGTCCATTTCGTTGAGCAAGGAGTAGCTCTTGTCTATTCCATATTTGGCTTAAGGAACTTTATCTGTGCTCATTTCAATCTCTGGTTTTATGCAGCACCCCAACTCACCTTTCCCCTTAAGCAAGCATAAGTTGGTTTTCTAAATTTGAGACCCTGTTCTGTTTTGGAATGCAGTTCCTGTGTAGCCAAGTTTACATTCCGTGTATTAGTGATATCTTATGATGTTTCTTTTTCTGTGTGACTTATTTCAGTTAGAATCATCGTACCTGAATCCACTCATTATGCTGCTACGGGCCTGATGACATAGATTTCATTGCTGAGTGATACTGCATTGTACGTAAGTACCACAAGTTCTTTATCCATTTTTCACTTTCTGTGATATTGAACTTGTACGGTAAACGAGGTTCTTGTAAACGGAGGCGTCCCGAACTTTGGGGTGGCTGTGTCTTTTTGATTTTAATTTCCCTAAGCTATAGGACCATAAGTGGAAGTGCCCTAGGCTCTGTTGCTTTGTTTTTTAGATGTTTCAGGAAACACCATACACTTCTCCTGAGTGTCTGTTGGCAATTTACATCCCGCCCATCAGCATAACAAGGCTCCCAGTTCTCCATGGCCTGTCCTGCCTTTCTGGATTTTACACTTTTTTCAGATGGCCCTTTTGACCGGGGGGAAGTGAGACTTCATTGTAGTGCAGATTTCCTTTGCAAGTTTGCTTGGTTGGCCAAAAAGGGCGTATGCGTTTTTTCCTGAATATATTCAGGAAAAAACGCATACGCCCTTTTTGGCCAAGTGCATCATTGTGGACGTTCTGCCTCTTTTCCTATGCTTTCAATGCAATTCCAGTCTACCTCCTGAAATCGGTTTCCTGTAATTCTGCCCCGCTTTCAAGTCCTCTTGGCAGCCTTACTTCAATATATTTTTGGACGATAGCTGTCATTTATAACTCTGCAGGTTTGTGAATTACAGTGCCCCTGAGCTCCTTTCTTCAACTCGCTTTCTTGTGACCTGGCCGCAACACCGCAGGATGTCTTCAGGCCCTAATCTGGTTCTGGCACGGCACGCTGAGCCTTTGGTTAATTCCTCTTCCTGGTGGGAAATGAGAGTTAAATTTGCCCGTCCAGACACCTCCAGCTAGTCTCTCATTGGTTCTCGCTATTCCTCTTCATCTTCCACAGAAATTGCAAACTGGGCCAAACAGGAGGTTAAAGGGACTGACTCTCCAAGTCGGGAGAGTGTTAGTTAAGCATCTGGAATGTTGCACCCGAGTACCAGGGGAGGAAAACTGAGACATATTTGAACACGTCTCCCGATCACATGGTTGATCATACTCTGGGTTCCACATGCATGTTTTAGCTGAAGGAAGAATACCTTAAACCTGGAGAGTTGAGACCCGTGTAATGGGTACCATGCAATATGACTTCAAAGGGTCTTCATTTGCTCACCGAACCTCTCCAATCCTATCACTGCTGCGTTTATGCCCCTGTACACATGCTTGATTCTCTTTCGGAGACATAGCAATCCATAGGTTTTAAGATACTTACTAGTCAGGTACATTCTTAGGCGTTTAATATGGGGTGTTGAGTCCATTTCGTTGAGCAAGGAGTAGCTCTTGTCTATTCCATATTTGGCTTAAGGAACTTTATCTGTGCTCATTTCAATCTCTGGTTTTATGCAGCACCCCAACTCACCTTTCCCCTTAAGCAAGCATAAGTTGGTTTTCTAAATTTGAGACCCTGTTCTGTTCTGTAATTCAGTTCCTGTGTAGCCAAGTTTACATTCCGTGTATTAGTGATATCTTATGATGTTTCTTTTTCTGTGTGACTTATTTCAGTTAGAATCATCGTACCTGAATCCACTCATTATGCTGCTACGGGCCTGATGACATAGATTTCATTGCTGAGTGATACTGCATTGTACGTAAGTACCACAAGTTCTTTATCCATTTTTCACTTTCTGTGATATTGAACTTGTACGGTAAACGAGGTTCTTGTAAACGGAGGCGTCCCAAACTTTGGGGTGGCTGTGTCTTTTTGATTTTAATTTCCCTAAGCTATAGGACCATAAGTGGCAGTGCCCTAGGCTCTGTTGCTTTGTTTTTTAGATGTTTCAGGAAACACCATACACTTCTCCCGAGTGGTTGTTGGCAATTTACATCCCGCCCATCAGCATAACAAGGCTCCCAGTTCTCCATGGCCTGTCCTGCCTTTCTGGATTTTACACTTTTTTCAGATGGCCCTTTTGACCGGGGGGAAGTGAGACTTCATTGTAGTGCAGATTTCCTTTGCAAGCTTGCTTGATTGGCCAAAAAGGGTGTATGCGTTTTTTCCTGAATATATTCAGGAAAAAACGCATACGCCCTTTTTGGCCAAGTGCATCATTGTGGACGTTCTGCCTCTTTTCCTATGCTTTCAATGCAATTCCAGTCTACCTCCTGAAATCGGTTTCCTGCAATTCTGCCCCGCTTTCAAGTCCTCTTGGCAGCCTTACTTCAGTCTATTTTTGGACGATAGCTGTCATTTATAACTCTGCAGGTTTGTGAATTACAGTGCCCCTGAGCTCCTTTCTTCAACTCGCTTTCTTGTGACCTGGCCGCAACACCGCAGGATGGCTTCAGGCCCTAATCTGGTTCTGGCACGGCACGCTGAGCCTTTGGTTAATTCCTCTTCCTGGTGGGAAATGAGAGTTAAATTTGCCCATCCAGACACCTCCAGCTAGTCTCTCATTGGTTCTCGCTATTCCTGTTCATCTTCCACAGAAATTGCAAACTGGGCCAAACAGGAGGTTAAAGGGACTGACTCTCCAAGTCGGGAGAGTGTTAGTAAAGCATCTGGAATGTTGCACCCGAGTACCAGGGTACGAAAACTGAGACATATTTCAACACGTCTCCCGATCACATGGTTGATCATACTCTGGGTTCCACATGCATCTTTTAGCTGAAGGAAGAATACCTTAAACCTGGAGAGTTGAGACCCGTGGAATGGGTACCGTGCAATATGACTTCAAAGGGTCTTCATTTGCTCACCGAACCTCTCCAATCCTATCACTGCTGCATTTATGCCCCTGTACACACGCTTGATTCTCTTTTGGAGACATAGCAATCCATAGGTTTTAAGATACTTACCAGTCAGGTACATTCTTAGGCGTTTAATATGGGGTTTTGAGTCCATTTCGTTGAGCAAGGAGTAGCTCTTGTCTATTCCATATTTGGCTTAAGGAACTTTATCTGTGCTCATTTCAATCTCTGGTTTTATGCAGCACCCCAACTCACCTTTCCCCTTAAGCAAGCATAAGTTGGTTTTCTAAATTTGAGACCCTGTTCTGTTTTGGAATGCAGTTCCTGTGTAGCCAAGTTTACATTCCGTGTATTAGTGATATCTTATGATGTTTCTTTTTCTGTGTGACTTATTTCAGTTAGAATCATCGTACCTGAATCCACTCATTATGCTGCTACGGGCCTGATGACATAGATTTCATTGCTGAGTGATACTGCATTGTACGTAAGTACCACAAGTTCTTTATCCATTTTTGACTTTCTGTGATATTGAACTTGTACGGTAAACGAGGTTCTTGTAAACAGAGGCGTCCCAAACTTTGGGGTGGCTGTGTCTTTTTGATTTTAATTTCCCTAAGCTATAGGACCATAAGTGGCAGTGCCCTAGGCTCTGTTGCTTTGTTTTTTAGATGTTTCAGGAAACACCATACACTTCTCCCGAGTGGTTGTTGGCAATTTACATCCCGCCCAGCAGCATAACAAGGCTCCCAGTTCTCCATGGCCTGTCCTGCCTTTCTGGATTTTACACTTTTTTCAGATGGCCCTTTTGACCGGGGGGAAGTGAGACTTCATTGTAGTGCAGATTTCCTTTGCAAGCTTGCTTGGTTGGCCAAAAAGGGCGTATGCGTTTTTTCCTGAATATATTCAGGAAAAAACGCATACGCCCTTTTTGGCCAAGTGCATCATTGTGGACGTTCTGCCTCTTTTCCTATGCTTTCAATGCAATTCCAGTCTACCTCCTGAAATCGGTTTCCTGCAATTCTGCCCCGCTTTCAAGTCCTCTTGGCAGCCTTACTTCAGTCTATTTTTGGACGATAGCTGTCATTTATAACTCTGCAGGTTTGTGAATTACAGTGCCCCTGAGCTCCTTTCTTCAACTCGCTTTCTTGTGACCTGGCCGCAACACCGCAGGATGGCTTCAGGCCCTAATCTGGTTCTGGCACGGCACGCTGAGCCTTTGGTTAATTCCTCTTCCTGGTGGGAAATGAGAGTTAAATTTGCCCATCCAGACACCTCCAGCTAGTCTCTCATTGGTTCTCGCTATTCCTGTTCATCTTCCACAGAAATTGCAAACTGGGCCAAACAGGAGGTTAAAGGGACTGACTCTCCAAGTCGGGAGAGTGTTAGTAAAGCGTCTGGAATGTTGCACCCGAGTACCAGGGGAGGAAAACTGAGACATATTTGAACACGTCTCCCGATCACATGGTTGATCATACTCTAGGTTCCACATGCATGTTTTAGCTGAAGGAAGAATACCTTAAACCTGGGTAGTTGAAACCCGTGGAATGGGTACCATGCAATATGACTTCAAAGGGTCTTCATTTGCTCACCGAACCTCTCCAATCCTATCACTGCTGCGTTTATGCCCCTGTACACATGCTTGATTCTCTTTCGGAGACATAGCAATCCATAGGTTTTAAGATACTTACTAGTCAGGTACATTCTTAGGCGTTTAATATGGGGTGTTGAGTCCATTTGGTTGAGCAAGGAGTAGCTCTTGTCTATTCCATATTTGGCTTAAGGAACTTTATCTGTGCTCATTTCAATCTCTGGTTTTATGCAGCACCCCAACTCACCTTTACCCTTAAGCAAGCATAAGTTGGTTTTCTAAATTTGAGACCCTGTTCTGTTCTGTAATTCAGTTCCTGTGTAGCCAAGTATACATTCCGTGTATTACTGATATCTTATGATGTTTCTTTTTCTGTGTGACTTATTTCAGTTAGAATCATCATACCTGAATCCACTCATTGTGCTGCTAAGGGCCTGATGACATAGATTTCATTGCTGAGTGATATTGCTTTGTAAGTAAATACCACAACTTCTTTATCCATTTTTCACTTTCTGCGATGTTGAACTTGTACTGTAAACGAGGTTCTTGTAAACAGAGGCGTCCCAAACTTTGGGGTGGCTGTGTCTTTTTGATTTTAATTTCCCTAAGCTATAGGACCATAAGTGGCAGTGCCCTAGGCTCTGTTGCTTTGTTTTTTAGATGTTTCAGGAAACACCATACACTTCTCCCAAGTGTCTGTTGGCAATTTACATCCCGCCCATCAGCATAACAAGGCTCCCAGTTCTCCATGGCCTGTCCTGCCTTTCTGGATTTTACACTTATTTCAGATGGCCCTTTTGACCGGGGGGAAGTGAGACTTCATTGTAGTGCAGATTTCCTTTGCAAGCTTGCTTGGTTGGCCAAAAAGGGCGTATGCGTTTTTTCCTGATTATATTCAGGAAAAAACGCATACGCCCTTTTTGGCCAAGTGCATCATTGTGGACGTTCTGCCTCTTTTCCTATGCTTTCAATGCAATTCCAGTCTACCTCCTGAAATCGGTTTCCTGCAATTCTGCCCCGCTTTCAAGTCCTCTTGGCAGCCTTACTTCAGTATATTTTGGACGATAGCTGTCATTTATAACTCTGCAGGTTTGTGAATTACAGTGCCCCTGAGCTCCTTTCTTCAACTCGCTTTCTTGTGAGCTGGCCGCAACACCGCAGGATGGCTTCAGGCCCTAATCTGGTTCCGGCCCGGCATGCTGAGCCTTTGGTTAATTCCTCTTCCTGGTGGGAAATGAGAGTTAAATTTGCCCGTCCAGACACCTGCAGCTAGCCTCTCATTGGTTCTCGCTATTCCTGTTCATCTTCCGCAGAAATTGCAAACTGGGCCAAACAGGAGGTTAAAGGGACTGACTCTCCAAGTCGGGAGAGTGTTAGTAAAGAGTCTGGAGTGTTGCACCCGAGTACCAGGGTAGGAAAACTGAGACATATTTGAACACGTCTCCCGTTCACATGGTTGATCATACTCTGGGTTCCACATGCATGTTTTAGCTGAAGGAAGAATACCTTAAACCTGGAGAGTTGAGACCCGTGGAATGGGTACCGTGCAATATGACTTCAAAGGGTCTTCATTTGCTCACCGAACCTCTCCAATCCTATCACTGCTGCATTTATGCCCCTGTACACACGCTTGATTCTCTTTTGGAGACATAGCAATCCATAGGTTTTAAGATACTTACTAGTCAGGTACGTTCTTAGGCGTTTAATATGGGGTTTTGAGTCCATTTCGTTGAGCAAGGAGTAGCTCTTGTCTATTCCATATTTGGCTTAAGGAACTTTATCTGTGCTCATTTCAATCTCTGGTTTTATGCAGCACCCCAACTCACCTTTCCCCTTAAGCAAGCATAAGTTGGTTTTCTAAATTTGAGACCCTGTTCTGTTTTGGAATGCAGTTCCTGTGTAGCCAAGTTTACATTCCGTGTATTAGTGATATCTTATGATGTTTCTTTTTCTGTGTGACTTATTTCAGTTAGAATCATCGTACCTGAATCCACTCATTATGCTGCTACGGGCCTGATGACATAGATTTCATTGCTGAGTGATACTGCATTGTACGTAAGTACCACAAGTTCTTTATCCATTTTTCACTTTCTGTGATATTGAACTTGTACGGTAAACGAGGTTCTTGTAAACGGAGGCGTCCCAAACTTTGGGGTGGCTGTGTCTTTTTGATTTTAATTTCCCTAAGCTATAGGACCATAAGTGGAAGTGCCCTAGGCTCTGTTGCTTTGTTTTTTAGATGTTTCAGGAAACACCATACACTTCTCCCGAGTGGTTGTTGGCAATTTACATCCCGCCCATCAGCATAACAAGGCTCCCAGTTCTCCATGGCCTGTCCTGCCTTTCTGGATTTTACACTTTTTTCAGATGGCCCTTTTGACCGGGGGGAAGTGAGACTTCATTGTAGTGCAGATTTCCTTTGCAAGCTTGCTTGGTTGGCCAAAAAGGGCGTACGCGTTTTTTCCTGAATATATTCAGGAAAAAACGCATATGCCCTTTTTGGCCAAGTGCATCATTGTGGACGTTCTGCCTCTTTTCCTATGCTTTCAATGCAATTCCAGTCTACCTCCTGAAATCGGTTTCCTGCAATTCTGCCCCGCTTTCAAGTCCTCTTGGCAGCCTTACTTCAGTCTATTTTTGGACGATAGCTGTCATTTATAACTCTGCAGGTTTGTGAATTACAGTGCCCCTGAGCTCCTTTCTTCAACTCGCTTTCTTTTGAGCTGGCCGCAACACCGCAGGATGGCTTCAGGCCCTAATCTGGTTCTGGCACGGCACGCTGAGCCTTTGGTTAATTCCTCTTCCTGGTGGGAAATGAGAGTTAAATTTGCCCATCCAGACACCTCCAGCTAGTCTCTCATTGGTTCTCGCTATTCCTGTTCATCTTCCACAGAAATTGCAAACTGGGCCAAACAGGAGGTTAAAGGGACTGACTCTCCAAGTCGGGAGAGTGTTAGTAAAGCATCTGGAATGTTGCACCCGAGTACCAGGGTACGAAAACTGAGACATATTTGAACACGTCTCCCGATCACATGGTTGATCATACTCTGGGTTCCACATGCATGTTTTAGCTGAAGGAAGAATACTTTAAACCTGGAGAGTTGAGACCCGTGGAATGGGTACCGTGCAATATGACTTCAAAGGGTCTTCATTTGCTCACCGAACCTCTCCAATCCTATCACTGCTGCATTTATGCCCCTGTACACACGCTTGATTCTCTTTTGGAGACATAGCAATCCATAGGTTTTAAGATACTTACTAGTCAGGTACATTCTTAGGCGTTTAATATGGGGTTTTGAGTCCATTTCGTTGAGCAAGGAGTAGCTCTTGTCTATTTCATATTTGGCTTAAGGAACTTTATCTGTGCTCATTTCAATCTCTGGTTTTATGCAGCACCCCAACTCACCTTTCCCCTTAAGCAAGCATAAGTTGGTTTTCTAAATTTGAGACCCTGTTCTGTTTTGGAATGTAGTTCCTGTATAGCCAAGTTTACATTCCGTGTATTAGTGATATCTTATGATGTTTCTTTTTCTGTGTGACTTATTTCAGTTAGAATCATCGTACCTGAATCCACTCATTGTGCTGCTAAGGGCCTGATGACATAGATTTCATTGCTGAGTGATATTGCTTTGTAAGTAAATACCACAACTTCTTTATCCATTTTTAACTTTCTGCGATGTTGAACTTGTACTGTAAACGAGGTTCTTGTAAACAGAGGCGTCCCAAACTTTGGGGTGGCTGTGTCTTTTTGATTTTAATTTCCCTAAGCTATAGGACCATAAGTGGAAGTGCCCTAGGCTCTGTTGCTTTGTTTTTTAGATGTTTCAGGAAACACCATACACTTCTCCCGAGTGTCTGTTGGCAATTTACATCCCGCCCATCAGCATAACAAGGCTCCCAGTTCTCCATGGCCTGTCCTGCCTTTCTGGATTTTACACTTTTTTCAGATGGCCCTTTTGACCGGGGGGAAGTGAGACTTCATTGTAGTGCAGATTTCCTTTGCAAGCTTGCTTGGTTGGCCAAAAAGGGCGTATGCGTTTTTTCCTGAATATATTCAGGAAAAAACGCATACGCCCTTTTTGGCCAAGTGCATCATTGTGGACGTTCTGCCTCTTTTCCTATGCTTTCAATGCAATTCCCGTCTACCTCCTGAAATCGGTTTCCTGCAATTCTGCCCCGCTTTCAAGTCCTCTTGGCAGCCTTACTTCAGTCTATTTTTGGACCATAGCTGTCATTTATAACTCTGCAGGTTTGTGAATTACAGTGCCCCTGAGCTCCTTTCTTCAACTCGCTTTCTTGTGACCTGGCCGCAACACCGCAGGATGGCTTCAGGCCCTAATCTGGTTCCGGCCCGGCATGCAGAGCCTTTGGTTAATTCCTCTTCCTGGTGGGAAATGAGAGTTAAATTTGCCCGTCCAGACACCTGCAGCTAGCCTCTCATTGGTTCTCGCTATTCCTGTTCATCTTCCGCAGAAATTGCAAACTGGGCCAAACAGGAGGTTAAAGGGACTGACTCTCCAAGTCGGGAGAGTGTTAGTAAAGCGTCTGAAATGTTGCACCCGAGTACCAGGGGAGGAAAACTGAGACATATTTGAACACGTCTCCCGATCACATAGTTGATCATACTCTAGGTTCCACATGCATGTTTTAGCTGAAGGAAGAATACCTTAAACCTGGGTAGTTGAAACCCGTGGAATGGGTACCATGCAATATGACTTCAAAGGGTCTTCATTTGCTCACCGAACCTCTCCAATCCTATCACTGCTGCGTTTATGCCCCTGTACACATGCTTGATTCTCTTTCGGAGACATAGCAATCCATAGGTTTTAAGATACTTACTAGTCAGGTACATTCTTAGGCGTTTAATATGGGGTGTTGAGTCCATTTGGTTGAGCAAGGAGTAGCTCTTGTCTATTCCATATTTGGCTTAAGGAACTTTATCTGTGCTCATTTCAATCTCTGGTTTTATGCAGCACCCCAACTCACCTTTACCCTTAAGCAAGCATAAGTTGGTTTTCTAAATTTGAGACCCTGTTCTGTTCTGTAATTCAGTTCCTGTGTAGCCAAGTTTACATTCCATGTATTACTGATATCTTATGATGTTTCTTTTTCTGTGTGACTTATTTCAGTTAGAATCATCGTACCTGAATCCACTCATTATGCTGCTACGGGCCTGATGACATAGATTTCATTGCTGAGTGATACTGCATTGTACGTAAGTACCACAAGTTCTTTATCCATTTTTCACTTTCTGTGATATTGAACTTGTACGGTAAACGAGGTTCTTGTAAACGGAGGCGTCCCAAACTTTGGGGTGGCTGTGTCTTTTTGATTTTAATTTCCCTAAGCTATAGGACCATAAGTGGAAGTGCCCTAGGCTCTGTTGCTTTGTTTTTTAGATGTTTCAGGAAACACCATACACTTCTCCCGAGTGGTTGTTGGCAATTTACATCCCGCCCATCAGCATAACAAGGCTCCCAGTTCTCCATGGCCTGTCCTGCCTTTCTGGAGTTTACACTTTTTTCAGATGGCCCTTTTGACCGGGGGGAAGTGAGACTTCATTGTAGTGCAGATTTCCTTTGCAAGCTTGCTTGATTGGCCAAAAAGGGCGTATGCGTTTTTTCCTGAATATATTCAGGAAAAAACGCATACGCCCTTTTTGGCCAAGTGCATCATTGTGGACGTTCTGCCTCTTTTCCTATGCTTTCAATGCAATTCCAGTCTACCTCCTGAAATCGGTTTCCTGCAATTCTGCCCCGCTTTCAAGTCCTCTTGGCAGCCTTACTTCAGTCTATTTTTGGACGATAGCTGTCATTTATAACTCTGCAGGTTTGTGAATTACAGTGCCCCTGAGCTCCTTTCTTCAACTCGCTTTCTTGTGACCTGGCCGCAACACCGCAGGATGGCTTCAGGCCCTAATCTGGTTCTGGCACGGCACGCTGAGCCTTTGGTTAATTCCTCTTCCTGGTGGGAAATGAGAGTTAAATTTGCCCATCCAGACACCTCCAGCTAGTCTCTCATTGGTTCTCGCTATTCCTGTTCATCTTCCACAGAAATTGCAAACTGGGCCAAACAGGAGGTTAAAGGGACTGACTCTCCAAGTCGGGAGAGTGTTAGTAAAGCATCTGGAATGTTGCACCCGAGTACCAGGGTACGAAAACTGAGACATATTTGAACACGTCTCCCGATCACATGGTTGATCATACTCTGGGTTCCACATGCATCTTTTAGCTGAAGGAAGAATACCTTAAACCTGGAGAGTTGAGACCCGTGGAATGGGTACCGTGCAATATGACTTCAAAGGGTCTTCATTTGCTCACCGAACCTCTCCAATCCTATCACTGCTGCATTTATGCCCCTGTACACACGCTTGATTCTCTTTTGGAGACATAGCAATCCATAGGTTTTAAGATACTTACTAGTCAGGTACATTCTTAGGCGTTTAATATGGGGTTTTGAGTCCATTTCGTTGAGCAAGGAGTAGCTCTTGTCTATTCCATATTTGGCTTAAGGAACTTTATCTGTGCTCATTTCAATCTCTGGTTTTATGCAGCACCCCAACTCACCTTTCCCCTTAAGCAAGCATAAGTTGGTTTTCTAAATTTGAGACCCTGTTCTGTTTTGGAATGCAGTTCCTGTGTAGCCAAGTTTACATTCCGTGTATTAGTGATATCTTATGATGTTTCTTTTTCTGTGTGACTTATTTCAGTTAGAATCATCGTACCTGAATCCACTCATTATGCTGCTACGGGCCTGATGACATAGATTTCATTGCTGAGTGATACTGCATTGTACGTAAGTACCACAAGTTCTTTATCCATTTTTGACTTTCTGTGATATTGAACTTGTACGGTAAACGAGGTTCTTGTAAACGGAGGCGTCCCGAACTTTGGGGTGGCTGTGTCTTTTTGATTTTAATTTCCCTAAGCTATAGGACCATAAGTGGAAGTGCCCTAGGCTCTGTTGCTTTGTTTTTTAGATGTTTCAGGAAACACCATACACTTCTCCTGAGTGTCTGTTGGCAATTTACATCCCGCCCATCAGCATAACAAGGCTCCCAGTTCTCCATGGCCTGTCCTGCCTTTCTGGATTTTACACTTTTTTCAGATGGCCCTTTTGACCGGGGGGAAGTGAGACTTCATTGTAGTGCAGATTTCCTTTGCAAGTTTGCTTGGTTGGCCAAAAAGGGCGTATGCGTTTTTTCCTGAATATATTCAGGAAAAAACGCATACGCCCTTTTTGGCCAAGTGCATCATTGTGGACGTTCTGCCTCTTTTCCTATGCTTTCAATGCAATTCCAGTCTACCTCCTGAAATCGGTTTCCTGTAATTCTGCCCCGCTTTCAAGTCCTCTTGGCAGCCTTACTTCAATATATTTTTGGACGATAGCTGTCATTTATAACTCTGCAGGTTTGTGAATTACAGTGCCCCTGAGCTCCTTTCTTCAACTCGCTTTCTTGTGACCTGGCCGCAACACCGCTGGATGTCTTCAGGCCCTAATCTGGTTCTGGCACGGCACGCTGAGCCTTTGGTTAATTCCTCTTCCTGGTGGGAAATGAGAGTTAAATTTGCCCATCCAGACACCTCCAGCTAGTCTCTCATTGGTTCTCGCTATTCCTCTTCATCTTCCACAGAAATTGCAAACTGGGCCAAACAGGAGGTTAAAGGGACTGACTCTCCAAGTCGGGAGAGTGTTAGTTAAGCATCTGGAATGTTGCACCCGAGTACCAGGGGAGGAAAACTGAGACATATTTGAACACGTCTCCCGATCAAATGGTTGATCATACTCTGGGTTCCACATGCATGTTTTAGCTGAAGGAAGAATACCTTAAACCTGGAGAGTTGAGACCCGTGTAATGGGTACCATGCAATATGACTTCAAAGGGTCTTCATTTGCTCACCGAACCTCTCCAATCCTATCACTGCTGCGTTTATGCCCCTGTACACATGCTTGATTCTCTTTCGGAGACATAGCAATCCATAGGTTTTAAGATACTTACTAGTCAGGTACATTCTTAGGCGTTTAATATGGGGTGTTGAGTCCATTTCGTTGAGCAAGGAGTAGCTCTTGTCTATTCCATATTTGGCTTAAGGAACTTTATCTGTGCTCATTTCAATCTCTGGTTTTATGCAGCACCCCAACTCACCTTTACCCTTAAGCAAGCATAAGTTGGTTTTCTAAATTTGAGACCCTGTTCTGTTCTGTAATTCAGTTCCTGTGTAGCCAAGTTTACATTCCGTGTATTAGTGATATCTTATGATGTTTCTTTTTCTGTGTGACTTATTTCAGTTAGAATCATCATACCTGAATCCACTCTTTGTGCTGCTAAGGGCCTGATGACACAGATTTCATTGCTTGGTGATATTGCTTTGTAAGTAAATACCACAACTTCTTTATCCATTTTTCACTTTCTGCGATGTTGAACTTGTACTGTAAACGAGGTTCTTGTAAACAGAGCCGTTCCAAACTTTGGGGTGGCTGTGTCTTTTTGATTTTAATTTCCCTAAGCTATAGGACCATAAGTGGAAGTGCCCTAGGCTCTGTTGCTTTGTTTTTTAGATGTTTCAGGAAACACCATACACTTCTCCTGAGTGTCTGTTGGAAATTTACATCCCGCCCATCAGCATAACAAGGCTCCCAGTTCTCCATGGCCTGTCCTGCCTTTCTGGATTTTACACTTTTTTCAGATGGCCCTTTTGACCGGGGGGAAGTGAGACTTCATTGTAGTGCAGATTTCCTTTGCAAGTTTGCTTGGTTGGCCAAAAAGGGCGTATGCGTTTTTTCCTGAATATATTCAGGAAAAAACGCATACGCCCTTTTTGGCCAAGTGCATCATTGTGGACGTTCTGCCTCTTTTCCTATGCTTTCAATGCAATTCCAGTCTACCTCCTGAAATCGGTTTCCTGCAATTCTGCCCCGCTTTCAAGTCCTCTTGGCAGCCTTACTTCAGTCTATTTTTGGACGATAGCTGTCATTTATAACTCTGCAGGTTTGTGAATTACAGTGCCCCTGAGCTCCTTTCTTCAACTCGCTTTCTTGTGACCTGGCCGCAACACCGCAGGATGGCTTCAGGCCCTAATCTGGTTCTGGCACGGCACGCTGAGCCTTTGGTTAATTCCTCTTCCTGGTGGGAAATGAGAGTTAAATTTGCCCATCCAGACACCTCCAGCTAGTCTCTCATTGGTTCTCGCTATTCCTGTTCATCTTCCACAGAAATTGCAAACTGGGCCAAACAGGAGGTTAAAGGGACTGACTCTCCAAGTCGGGAGAGTGTTAGTAAAGCATCTGGAATGTTGCACCCGAGTACCAGGGTACGAAAACTGAGACATATTTGAACACGTCTCCCGATCACATGGTTGATCATACTCTGGGTTCCACATGCATGTTTTAGCTGAAGGAAGAATACCTTAAACCTGGAGAGTTGAGACCCGTGGAATGGGTACCGTGCAATATGACTTCAAAGGGTCTTCATTTGCTCACCGAACCTCTCCAATCCTATCACTGCTGCATTTATGCCCCTGTACACACGCTTGATTCTCTTTTGGAGACATAGCAATCCATAGGTTTTAAGATACTTACTAGTCAGGTACATTCTTAGGCGTTTAATATGGGGTTTTGAGTCCATTTCGTTGAGCAAGGAGTAGCTCTTGTCTATTCCATATTTGGCTTAAGGAACTTTATCTGTGCTCATTTCAATCTCTGGTTTTATGCAGCACCCCAACTCACCTTTCCCCTTAAGCAAGCATAAGTTGGTTTTCTAAATTTGAGACCCTGTTCTGTTTTGGAATGCAGTTCCTGTGTAGCCAAGTTTACATTCCGTGTATTAGTGATATCTTATGATGTTTCTTTTTCTGTGTGACTTATTTCAGTTAGAATCATCGTACCTGAATCCACTCATTATGCTGCTACGGGCCTGATGACATAGATTTCATTGCTGAGTGATACTGCATTGTACGTAAGTACCACAAGTTCTTTATCCATTTTTGACTTTCTGTGATATTGAACTTGTACGGTAAACGAGGTTCTTGTAAACGGAGGCGTCCCGAACTTTGGGGTGGCTGTGTCTTTTTGATTTTAATTTCCCTAAGCTATAGGACCATAAGTGGAAGTGCCCTAGGCTCTGTTGCTTTGTTTTTTAGATGTTTCAGGAAACACCATACACTTCTCCTGAGTGTCTGTTGGCAATTTACATCCCGCCCATCAGCATAACAAGGCTCCCAGTTCTCCATGGCCTGTCCTGCCTTTCTGGATTTT